>NC_080185.1:81029012-81629012 GCF_950295315.1 Erinaceus europaeus | reverse complement strand
CTTGCAGGTCACAGGTTGCAGCCTTGTGAGCTTCGGGTCTAGTCTCCAGGGCCCGAGTTTGAGCCTCCTGGGTGTGGGTCGAGTCTTGTGGAACTCGATTTGAGCCTCGCATTACCCAGGTTCGAGCCTCACCGAACCCATGTTTGAGCTCAAGGGAACTGGGTTTGAGTTTCATGGGGCTGTATTTGAGACAAGCTGTACCAGGATTGGAACTCTCAGGACCCAATTTCTAGGCTTGTGAGACTGGGGTCAAGTCATGCAGGGTCCAAATTGAGCCTCTCAGTACCCAGGTTTGAGTCTCACGGGATCCAGGTTCAAACCTGGTGGGCCCCGGGTCAGGTCTTACAGGACCCGATATGAGCTGTCGGGACCTGGGTTTGAGTATTGCGTGTCCATACTTGAGACAAGCGGTATCAGGGTTTGAACCTCACAGGACCCGATTCTAGGCTTGTGAGACAGGGTTAGATCCTAATGGGCAATGGTCGATTCTCATGTAACCTTATTTGAACCTTATTTGACCTTATTTGGTACCCAGGTTTGAGCCTTTTGAGACACCAGTTCGAACCTCACAGGTCCCGGGTTCGAGCCATATGTGCCTGGGGTTGAGTCTCAAGGAATGCAATTTGAGCAGCTCAGTACCTGGGTTTGAGACCTACTGGACACAGTTTCGATCCTTTTGAGCCCAGGGTCGAGTCTCAGGGGAAACGATTTGAGTCTCACTGCATCTGGGTTTGAGCCTGGTGGGACCTGGGGTCCAGCCATGTGTGCCCAGGGTCAAGTCTCTCAGAACACAAATAAGCCTCTTGGTACCTGGGTTCAAGCCTCTCAGGACATGGGTTCCAGCCTCTCGGTACCCAGGTTTGAGTCACACAGTACTCTGGTTCGAGCATGGAGGGCTCTGGATCAGGTCTCATGGGACCCAATTTGAGCATCTCGGGACCCGAGTTCAAGCCTCACAGGTCACAGATTCAAGCCTTGTGAGCTTCAGGTAGAATCTCACGGGAAACGATTTGAGTCTCAGGGCATCCAGGTTAGAGCTTATCAGGACCCGGGTTTGGGCCTCTCAGTACCCGGTTTGGAGTCTTGCAGTACCCAGGATCGAGTATGGAGGGCCCCTGGTCAGGTCTCGTGGGACCTGATTTGAGCATCTCAGGACCTGGGTTTGAGTCTTGCAGGTCAAGGGTTCGAGCCTTGTAAGCATCGGGTACAGTCTCGATTAGCTTATGTGGGAAGACTCTGAAGGGACTACTGGACACTTCTGCCCTTTGGTAGCCAATATTAGCACCAACCTACTGGGCAGAGATCTTCTGGAATGTCTTGATGTTAGGATATCCACAGATGCCACTGCAGAGTATAACACCCGCTCCTGCGAGACTAGATCTAATCAGTGCCCCCAATACTAACTGCCACGGTTCGTAGCCAAACTCCCTGCTTAGAATGGCTTTCTAATTAGCCTGTCTGGGTGGAACAGTGGCCTTTGCCTAGGGATAAGCTAGACATTTTAAAAGAGCTCGTCTGAGAGCAGTTGTCCTTGGGACACATTCGTCATTCCTGAATCCCGGGGAATACTCCTGTCTTTGTGATTAAAAAGCACTCGGGAAAATGGCGCCTCCTCCAAGATCTCCGTGCAGTAAATAAAACCATGTAGGTCTGGGGCTCCACCCAAAGGGGTTTGCCTCTTGCTTCTGCAATTCCCACGGGAATCCCAATCATAGCTCTTGATATACAAGATTGTTTTTTCTCTATTCCCTTGCATCCGCAAGATTGTTAACATTTTGCCTTCTCTGTTCCTTCTATTAATAACGCCAGCCCTGTTGATAGATTTGAATGGGTGGTACTTCCCCAGAGCATGGCCAATAGTCCTACAATTTGTCAAGAGTCTGTTAAATCTTCCCTTTTTCCATATATTCATAAGGGCCTTAAGGTTTTTCATTACATGGATGACGTCTTATTATGGGGAGAATTACATACAGATCACTATGCCCTACGTGATATTCTTATTCCTGCCTTAAAGAAAAGCGGCCTTAATGTAGCTCCTGAGAAGATACAGCTAGTTCCTCCAATACCTTTCTTAGGTTCAGAGATTTCTCTAATGCAAATTTGTCCCTTAAAACCTAGTGCTACTTTTCCTTCTAACCTCACTCTTGCTTCTTTACAAAGTTTTCTTGGAAATTTAAATTGGCTTAGGCAGTATCTTTATCTGCCTACTAGCTGCCTCCAACCACTGTTTGACCTGTTAAAAGGAGACCAGCAGCCCTCCTCAAAACGTATGTTAACTCCTGAGGCCTCCTTGGCACTGGAAAGGGTTAACCAGGCCCTCCAGGACATGCACCTTGTTCTATTCTCCCCCTCCTCTCTGGTAAACCTTCTAATCTTTAACTCCACCCCCACAGTAGTGGGGGCACTGTGGCATAACCATGGGGTTCTCGAGTGGCTTCACACACCAGTAGGCAGAGCTCCAAGACTCCTTACTAAGATAGACGTGTTAGCATTCATGGTTCGCCAAGGAAGAAACAGGTCTGTGTAGGTCTTAGCGAAGGAACCAGATTTAATTATTCTTTTTTTTTCTCTCACAGATACAGAGTGGCTCATATGCCACCATTCCGTTTTGCCATAACCTTCGTGGGGTTTCCAGGACAAATAGATAAACATTTTCCTTCTAATAATTTGATAGCTTCTTTACCTCTTTTGCCTCTACTAGTACCTAAACTTTTCTCTCGAGATCACATCCCCTCTGCTCCTACAGTCTTCACTGATGGTGGAATAAAGAGAGATGTTACCCTTATATATTACCCAGACATGCAATTCCCTAAACCTCTCTTTACTGAGCTTTCTGATAATCCCCCTTAGTACAAAGAACTTTATGCTGTTTTCCTTGCATTAAAAGCTGTACCAGAATCCTTCAACTTTTTTTCTGACAGTGTGTATACTGTTAATTTCCATGGCTTGCTCGTTCTTATGTGAGAATTGATGACAACCCACTTTCCCCTCTCTTGATTTAAATTGCCTCTATGCTCTGTTCTCGAACCCAACCACTGTATGTTCAACACCTTCATTCCCACAGCCCTCTTCCTGGTTCCCTGTCCGAAGGGAACATCTGACCACCTTGCCTCCACAGGAAATCTCCTATCTTCTGTCTCTAATCCTGCTGACTTTCATTCCCTCACCCATGTTAATCTTAAAGGCCTTCGAGCTTGATTTCCTGATGTTCCTTTAGCACATTTGAAACATATTCTTACTACATGTTCTTCCTGTACAGGTCTCATAAAACACCTGCTATTCAAACTCTTGGGGGTTAACCCCCGAGGCTTAAAAGCCAACACTCTGTTAAATCGATGCCATCCACATACCCAACTTTGGTAAACAAAAATATGTGTTTGTCTCAATTGATACCTTTTCTAAATTTATGTGGGCGACAGCTCAGACAGGAGAAAGCTTGAAAAAGCTTATAAGCCATATGCTCTCCTGTTTTGTTGTAATGGGATTACCTCTTCAACTGAATACTGACAATGAGAATACATTTACCAGCAAACAATTTCAAGATTTTTGTTCCCTCTGGAACATTACTCACCACAAATATTTCCTATAATCAACAGGGACAAGGCATTGTCGAGAGGGCCCATTAAACCCTTAAGACTCAATTAAATAAAGACAAAGGAGGAATGTACCCCAAATATCCAGAGAAAAAGGAAAAGCCTTAACTATATTAAATCTCTTTAATACTTACAAAACTCAGACCTACCTCCTATTATTCTTCATTGGGAAACACCATCCACCATCCCAGGTAGTAAGGTCAAATGGAAAGACCCATTCGATAAAATCTGGAAAGGGCCTGACCCCCTATTGACCATGGGGAGGGGTTTCACATATCATTTTCCACATAATTACTCCAAACCTGCCTGGGTTCCTGCCCACCATGTCCAACAATACCCGCATGATGGCGCTGCTATACCTGAAGAACAAGAAATACTTCAAGAGGACTAGATGTAGAATGCACCCTGGACACATAATACGACATGGTAGAATCTGGAATATCTGGCTCACAGAGCCCTCTCTCCTACCCCTTCTATGAATATCTTATTCTATGACTGGCCAGATGTGTTTTGTGAGTGAGTGTGTTGAATGACCAAAAATTTTTGTATCACCCATTTTCTCAGAGTACTCTAAAAAACTTAATTGACTTTATATAAAAATGCTGGGCACAGCCAAGATTTCTGGAGACGTCCAGAAACATTCCAATTTTTTTTCTCTCTTTTGATTTTTTATATATTAGTCTTGGTTTATATGTAAAGTGCTTAGTCTTAAACTGTGTGAGTAAAGACAGATCTAAATTTGTTTTTAAAATGATATGTTTTCATAACAAAAGTTTTTCTCCACCTGTGTGTTATAACTAAATATTTATGGGTATGTTTCAAGTTTGGTAAACAGTAACTTAACTGTTGAAAGTGTAACCTTAAACCTACATTATTACCAGACAAGGTAAAATTAATTTGCTAAAAGTAACTATTTAAGGTAAAAGTCTAAATGTTTAACGTGACAATACATTCCCAAAACTAAAATATAAATTCTCTATACAGGATGTTTTTGGAGGGCCTCCAAAAGTGCCCTTGTGGAAATTAATCCCCAACAGATCTGGCATCAATTTGACACTTTAAATGTTAAAACCATTATCAGTAACATGTGTTAACTCTCTAAGTAACCTGAGTCTGTTTATAGTCCAAAGTAAAAATGGTTAAAAAATCAATATATATTTTAACTAAAATTGGTCTGAAGATCCTGCTGTAGAGACTGCTACAGGAGTTCACATTAGATGACCTTTAAACAAAGTTATAAAGATACTTAAACCAATTATAATCATTGAATCTTCAATTATAGTAAACTTCTAACTTGTTAAAAGTTTTTTTTTTCACAAATAATTGACTACAACTATGTCAAAGCCTTCACATGAAGAAGCATCTGCTCATATGGTAAGATATTAAACTATAAAAAGTTCCTCCATACACAACCTATGTGAATTAACAATATTCACATATTCTTCTACCACTTAACTGGTGTATCTCGTCTTGCCACTATATGCCTGCCTTTGTCAGCCAACAATTTAAAGATGTTTCCCTTTATAGCATAACCCATGCCACAGACATCCCTTACTACCCCAAAAAACAAATGGTTGTTGATAAGGCCCACGAAACACCTAGGCCCAATTAAATAAAGAAAGAAAGATACACCCCCCAATATTCAGTTGGCTAAGGCACCAAACCTCTTTTTCTGTAAAAAATTCAAATCACATGCCCTGATAACCACTGGAACTAATTGTTTGTGTTTCTTTCACAGGAATCCTGAGATAAAGCATCAGGACCCCTACACACTCTGACATCACCCACTAGATGGCATGACTACAATGGCACACACCCGAAACCCAGGACATCACCTGACATGATCTGAAGAACCTGATTCATAGACTCCAAGGACAGAACTTTCTTACTGCCTGTCTGCCCTTCCTGCTTCTGCTTTGCGTGTCATGTTTTGGTGGTTCCAGTTCATTCTCTACAGAAAAGCAGAATTCCAGTGGCTGACCTTCCCCATGGAGATAGACGTGCAGCGTTTCATCCCCTTGCATTTTTCCCCGTAGTAGTCTACTTGGGACTGAGACTTCTATCAGACTTGCTGGTATACCCTTTGGACACTTTATACAATTTTACAGCAGCTTCCTTCCCTTCATGCTGCTAGTTTTTCAAAGACTGACCCAGAGTAGTTCATGGACTTTGCAGACTGTTGCCTGAGAACTATGCAATGCCATAAAGTCCCTCCGCTTTGCATGTCACACCTTCCTGCCTGCAGATCCTGTCCTTTGAGGTAGGAAATGCCCCCTAATTACTAGCCCTGCCCCAGAGGCAAGGGACACCCCAGAGACAGGAAACGCCCCTTTGTGCACCAAGGTTTCCCTTGGCATCACACTGGATCTTACTGCTCCCCTACTTGCCCTTTCCTGTTTTGTTATAGCATTCATGTTTATGCCTCAAAGATTTCTGCTCACCCCTACACTACTATCCCTCTGTCACAGATAGAGTCTTTTACAGACATTGAACCATCTTAATGCTATGACTAGATAGAAATACAGGGAAAGATGTAAAAGAATTGTGAAGAGATGGTGGAGCCTGGCAGAACTTAACCTATGAGATGAGTCCCTCCAGGTAAGTCTCTCTCTCTAAAGAGGGGTTGAGCACAGGGGGGACACATGAATCTCACAAGGTTGGCAGCCATGTAAGTCTTCCCTCCCCCACAAAAATATCCTACATCTTCCCACATGAGCACGGCATTCCTTAAAAACATTTAAGCCTGCTCCACTCTATATTTCCTATACTGTGTCCATTAGATGTAAAGGAAAAGGGGGAGATGCTGGGTAATTATGCAGATGCAGTCTTTGCCCTCAGGCTTTACCGTTTCCTGCTATATTCTCGCAGTGCCTTTCCCAACCAATCCTTTCCCGACACGTCACTCCTGGCTGTTGCCCTATAAAAATCCCTCCTACTTCCACCCCTCCTTCTTGCCTGGTTTTTTACCTCAGTGATAGAAGGGTGGTGCATGTAGCAGGGGATGGCTATTTTTGGCTAGTTCCATGTGGCCTGAACCACTGCACTCTGACCCAACCCTGAGGTGTCCACACAAATAAAGAATTGTGTTCCCTCTCCACTCCAGACCCTATTTTCCTCCTCATCCCGCCACCACAAAGCGACAACACTCACCCAATCCCACCCCAGGATCAGCCCCACCGCTGTCCTTAGCCAAACTGGCCACCTGGCAATCTAAGTGTTGAGGGTTGATTTTCTTCATCATTCAAGAATATGTCCTCTTTTCTATTTAGCTTGGCTGACTGGTGGATGGATGGATGGATGGATGGATGGGTTGATTGTTTCATTGGATAGAGACAGAGAGCAATCCAAAGATTCTTGAGACATCTGGCGTCACAGCCCTTGAATGCTGGTCAAGTCCCCCCTTGCTGTGTCTTTGGTGGAGTGGGGCATTGAGGTCAGGTCAAGGGGCAGTCCTGGGCTATTAAGATGCAACCTTGGGAGCCTGCTCAGGCAAATGCCCCACATCCTGGCCAAAGGGCCTTCCTTGGGTCCTCTGTGTGGACCCACGAACCAGTGAGTCATCTGCCCAGCAGTGAGCAAGTAGCACAGGGGTGACCTGACTGAATCCAAGGAGTGTGTTTTGGGTGGCAGTTGGATGAAGGAGTGAGGACCTGAGCTCTTGTCCCAGAGGGCAGTGACCTCTAGGTTCCCTAAGTCTCAGGAGTCAAGGGCTGGCCAGGGTGATGTTCCCACTCCTAATTCCCATGCACTCAAACTTTTTATTTCCATACCCATCCTGGTCTACAGGGAAGGGAAGTATGGAGCTCCCTGGCTGCTGCTCTTGTGTTCATTTTCAGCACCAATAATATTTATCCTGCCCATCCCGGACCGGTCAGGCCAGGCCCCATTCAAACCTGGGGTAGCTCAGGGCATCCAGGGCCCTTGCCAGGGGGAGGTTCTGTGGGGCTGGGACTGTCAGTCAGTCAGTAAGTCAGTTCCTCAGGGCCTATGGTTCAAAAGGGGCCTGACAGCCCTTGGCTCCAAGCCTTAGGCTCCCAAATCTGGGCTCTGCCCCTCCCCTGCCACTGCCCCAGCCCCTTGCCCATGGTACCTGCCTGCCAGCTCTGGCTCTGGCCTCTTTCTATGGCTCAGGCCGCTGGCCCTACCCCTGGGGTCAAGTCAGGTCTCGGCCATGGCCGCCAGCTACCAACACCACCCAAGGGGTCAACTGAATGGTGGCCTCCCTGTAGCCTAGAAACCTCCTGATCCCTCTGTGATGCCCCTGTGATTCTGTCCACAGGCATACTGGCACTGAGCAGCCCAACTGTGCTGCAACTGGGATGGTAGCTCAATGGCCCCAGGGTCCTGGCACACACAGGCAGAAGGACAGGAGAAAAGTGCCAACCGACTTCGGACTTTGGGGCTGGCAGCCTAGTGAGGGGGAGGAAAAGGTGTTCCCTTCGAGACAGGGAGCCCAGAAATGCCTGCCTACATGCCTGAAACTGTCCTAACTCCTCTCCTCTGCTCTCCTCATCTCCTCTTCTCTCCTCTTCTCTCAATCCCCTCACCTCAACTCACCTTACCTCTACTCATCTGGGTGACCTGTTTGACAGCTCAAGCTGTCATGACAATGCAACAACTGCCCTCCTGACCACTCCCCCAAGCCCCTGGCTCACAGGACCCAGCTCACTCCACCCACACACACACACCCAACCCCACAGTCTGGATCAGCCCTGCCAACATACTCAGCCAACCTGGCCACCTAGCAACCTGTACAGGATTGGTTGTCTTCATCATTCAAGGAGATGTCTCCTTTTCTATTTAGCTTGGTTGGTGGGTGGATGGAAGGACACATGAGATGGTGAACTATTTGGTAGAAACAGCAATACAGAGGTACTTGAGACCGCTGGTGTCACAGCCCTTGAATGCTGGTCAAGCCTCCCCCCCACCATGTTTTTGTTGGGGTAGGGAGTTGGGGTCAGGTCAAGGGGCAGGCCTGGGTTGTGATGACTGCAACTTGGGAGTCTGCTGGAGCAAGTGATCCACAGCCTGGCCATAAACCCTTCCTTGTGTCCTCAGTGTGTACCCATGAACCAGTGAGACAACAGTGAGCAAACAGCACAGGGGTGACCTGACCACATCCAAGGAGTGTGTTTGGGGCTGCAGGCAGGTTGTGAAGGGGGTACCCGAGCTCTTGTCCAAGAGGGCAGTAGCCTCTAGGATCCCTAAGTCTTAGGAGTCAAGGACCTCCCAGGGGGACTCTGCCACTCCTAAGTCCCATTAACTCAAACTATTTATTTCCATAGCCATTCTGATCTACAGGGAGGGGAAGTAGGGTGCTCCCTCGCTGCTGCTCTTGTGTTCATCAGGGGAGAAGTGCATCCTCTGCACCAACAATATCTCCCCCTCCCATCCCGGGTGGCCAGGCCAGGCCCCCAAACAGCTAAGGATCCATCCTTCCTGGAAAACATGGACACTGACCTGCACTTGAGAATGTGGGGGACATGCCAAGAAGACTGGCCAAGTAAGTGAATTCCTCAGACAATCAAAAAGTGTCTTTGCCCATCCTAAGCATGAGATGATGTCAGGATCTTTACAGAGAAAGCAATGTCCTTAGCCAGCCCTTGAAGTGCTAGGATATATTTCCTCCTCCTCCTTTTTTCCCTTTTTATCTCCCCTTGCTTCCTTCCATTGTTTCTCTTGTTATTTTTCTTCTTCTTCTCTTTCTCCTCCTCCTCCTTCTCATTTCTCCTTAGTATTTTTCTTCTCCTTATTCATCTCCTCCTTCTTCTTCATCTTCTTCCTCTTCTTCATCATATTTACTTTCTCTTCTTCTTCCCCTTCTTCTGCTTCTTTATTCTTCCTGTCCTTCTTCTTCTTCTTCTTCTTCTTCTTCTTCTTCTTCTTCTTCTTCACCTTCTTTTTCTTTTTCCTTCTCCTGTTCATATTGACTTGTCATATGATTATCTACTTCACTTCAATTTAGTGAATGCATATTAGTCAATCATTAAAAGCAGAAATATGGAAAAGGTCCAGGTTGAATTTTGTGTGCTGTTGACATACTCCACTTGATTCTGCCAATTGAACAAACAGCTATTCACAACATGGGGCCTTTTAACTGAGTGTGGCTTTTCTTCTTTTAGTATTTATTATTATCGCATAGAGACAGATAAATGGAGGGGAAGGGGAAGAAAGAGAGACAGAGAGACACCTGCAGCTCTGCTTCACCAATTGTGAAGCTTTCCTGCTGCACTGCAGGTTCAAGTGCACTGTGATATGAGTGCTTCACTAGGTGCAGTACCTCCTGGTCCCCTGAATGTAGCATTTCTTTAGGAATGAAAAGAAATTCTCTTGGCTATGTAAGAAAGAAATAAAAATACATTTACAGCTACTCAGTGGAAACACACAAACAAATACATATATATGCATATTACCTGTATTAATTTTGTAAATCAATATTACCTGTATATTTTTTAAGTCATCATTATCCAGAGGATCAGTCTGGAAATGGTGTCATGAGACTACATGGGTGATCTCTATATCAGAAACTTCCTGGAAGAGTAGCTAGGTCTCTGGAGCCGTGGCAGGAGCACCGTCCCATCAACCCTCCACAGATTTCGCCTGCCCGGATCTTTGTCCCGCTCCTTCACAAAAAGATTTTTCATGGAGAAACATACATAAGACATGAGAGCTGGGCAGTGGAAGCCACATTTTTTTCCTTCCCCACCCTGAGCCTGTGAACCACAGGCTTCTGGGAAGGACAGGCTTTGAACCTGAAGCCCTGCCTGTCTTTATCAGAATCCACAGGCAGCGCCATTAAACCAGCCCGACAGTCTGCTCATGCTGGGATGTTTACCACAGTCATAGGCCTGCATAACACACTAGGGGTTGGGTGGCCTCAGACCCAAAGGTTACATTGAATATTGTTTTGGGCCCTTGCTCCACAGAACATTGGACAAACTCTACTCCCCCATCTATGCCAAGAGAAAAAGAATGTTCACTTCCTTAGTACAAATGGTGTTGGGGGAGTAGAGAGCAGAACTTCTATGGGCCAATCAAGCCCATGTGTGGAGGGGGGAGCAGGGGTTGGAAAAGAGGGAGGGGCAGAGGGAGACTTCAGGAGGTGGTAGGCTGTGGGCAGGGGTGCTCCTGAGCGTGTTCAGTTGTGTGTGGGGGGGTTAGGGCAGGGCCGCCTCCTGAATGGTGAGGTGTCAGAAGAGCTGGCCCAGGGCCTCCAGTACTGGACAACAGCATCAGAATGGCAGGAAAAAAGGGCAGGGAGGTACACAATAGGGGAGCTACACAGGTACACAGTTGGGGAGCTGGGGGGAGTGGGGCATGGAAGGGGGCATCCTGGGGGAGGGAACTTGACTGAAGAGTGGATGTTACTGGAGGCAGGCAGGTCCCAAGAACCAAGGACTGACTGACAGGTCTGCACATCAGGATCCACCCACTTTATAGCAGCTGCAGCAGCAGGATTAGCAGCCCTGGTTTCCATAAGTGAAGGGACCCCTCTGAGTAACCTAGGAGGAGGAGGAAGAGGTTGAGAATAAGGCAGAGGAAGAGGAGGAGAAGAAGTCAGAGGTGGGGGACTAGAAGGAGGAGGCCAGGGGTTAGTGGCCAGGATACCAGCACTTGGTAGCCCTGTGACTCCACAGCTGGTACTGGTCTACAGGAGGCCATCCCTCAAACCTGGGATAGTGGGGAAGGTGCTGTTAGTGAGTCAGTAGGTTCCACAGGGCAGATGGTTTAAGAGTGGCCAGAGAGCCTCTGGCCCCCATCCCTGGGCTCCCAGGTCCAGGCCCTGCCCTGCCTCTGCCCCAGCCACTTACCCCTGGGACCTGCCTGCTAGCACTGGTTCTGGCCTCTGCCTATGGCTCAGGCCTCTGGCCCTATACCTCAGGTCTTGTTAGGGCATGGCCTTGGCTGCCTGCCACACCACAATCTAAGGGGTCAACAGAATAGGTGGTGTCCCTGTCATCTAGCAACTGCATGAGCCATTTGTGATGCCCCCCATGAGTCTCCCTGCAGGCATACTGGCACTGGGCAACCCAACTGCCCCACGGCTGGGGCAGCAGCACAATGTCCCCAGGGCCCTGGAACACACAGACAGAAGGACAGGAAAAAAGCACTGACCAACCTCAGACCTCGGGGATGGCAGCTGAGCAAGTGAAGAAGGTGAGCTTTTGGCACACAGGGGTGACCTGAATCAATCCAAGGAGTGTGTTTTGGGTGGCAGTTGGATGAAGGAGTGGGGACCTGAGCTCTTGTCCCAGAGGGCAGTGACCTCTAGGTTCCCTAAGTCTCAGGAATCAAGGGCTGGCCAGGGCGACATTCCCACTCCTAATTCCCATGCACTCAAACATTTTATTTCCATAATCATTATGGTTTACAGGGAGGGCAGTAGGGGGCTCCTTGGCCACTGCTCTTGTGTTCATCAGGGGAGAAGTGCATCTTCAGCACCAACAATATCTCCTCCGCCTGTCCTGGCCCAGCCAGGCCAGGCCCCCACACAGCCAAGGATTGGAGGACTTGGACACCGACCTGCACTTGAGAAAGTGGGGCACATGCCACGAACTGGCCAACTGAGTGAATTCTCTCAGACAGGCAAAGTTAAATGAAAAAGGTTTTCAACGTAATTTTCATAAAGATAAAATTAACTTACATTTAAAGCCTGAGGTAAAAATTAGTTAACAATCAATATATTTTAACTAAGTTGGTCTAAACAAAACCTGCGCACACCTAGGGTGTGTCTCCATCTTAAATGGGTGTAACAAAAGGTTAAATAGACTTGTTGATATGTAAACTCTCAATTACCTCCCCTATTAGAAATGGTAGATTACACAATGGCTATGCTAATGATACTCATGCCTGAGGTTTTCTTTCCTTGATTCTCATGTTTACCTTTTCACATTCTATTGTTTAAACTTTAACCAACCTTAAAATCATTCTAAAAAAGACTTCTAATTGTAATAGTTATCAATTGTGATAAACTTCTAACCTGCTACAAGTTTGTTTCATAGTAAGTAAATTGCAGCTGTAAAGTTCTCTACAGAAAAGCAGAATTCCGGCAGCGGACCTTCCTCATACAACGCTCCACCCCTTGGCTTTCTTCTGTGGACATCTGCTTTTGACTGGCACTGCTATTGGACTCACTGGTACACCCTTAGACACTTTGCACAAAAGTGCAAAAGTGCTGCTATATTTCTCAAACACTGACTGTAGCCAGCTGCCTTTGGGACTCTAGGCCGTTCCCCGCCCCCATGCTATAAAATGTCCATCGAAGCAAGTACGCTCCCCAGAGGCAGGAAATGTTTTTTTTAAGCTGATGAAGTTTTGCCCAGAGGCAAAAATTGGCCCCCTCAGGCCTTCCCTTGGCAGCACACTGGTTCTTGTTACTCGCTTACATGTTTCTCCATGTTTGTGCCAGTTTCTTTTTTGAAAATGCCTGTATGATATAGGTTTCTGTTCACCCCACACCCCTGATACTGTGGTCATTTAGTTAAAAAGAAAAGGGGGAATATGTTGGTATTCTTCGTGTTGGTTTGGCCCCCTTCCCCCTACCTCTGAGAGAAATGGTTTGGTCCTTGCTAGTTTCGCGCCCCTCTTTCTCCCTGCCCCGGTATGCTAAGGACATGCAGAGTCCCAGCAGCAGCGGTGGAGAGAGGATGATGGAGAAAAGCACATGGTGTGGTGATTTGCCCATTTGTGAATAAAGATTAAACTGCGTTCTCAGCCCAGCCGTGTGTCTCTGGTCGTCTCTGTTACCCGCCTGTGAAGCCAGCCCAGATAAAACAACACTTAGACACTTAAAAGGTGTCTTTGCCCTTCCTGAGCATGTAATGCTGTCACCATCTGAACAGGAACAGCAGTGTCCTGAGCAAGCCCTTGAAGCGCTGGGATATATCTTCTCCTCCTTCTCCTCCTCTTTTTTTGCTTGATTCTTCTTCTTCTTCTTCTTCTTCTTCTTCTTCTTCTTCTTCTTCTTCTTCTTCTTCTTCTTCTTCTTCTTCTTCTTCTCCCTCTTCTTCTTCTTCTTCTTCATCTCTTTCTCCTTCTTCTCTTCCTTCTCCTGTTAACATTGAATTGCTATATGATCTATTTCACTCTATGTCATATCATTCATTTCACTCCACTTCAATGAATGTATATCAATCAGTCAATAAAAGCAGTATGTAAATGGTGCTGCTTGACTTGTGTGCTCTCTAAACATACTCCCCTTGATTCTGCCACTTGAACAAACAGCTATTTCACAAACCCAGGAACTTAGAAATGGATGTGGTATTTATTTTTTAAATTTATTTATTTATTTATTTATAGATATAGAAGAATGGAGACGGAAAGGGGAAATAGAGAGGTAGAGAGACAGAGAGACACCTGCAGCCCTTATTCACCAATTGTGATGCTTTCCCCCTGCAGGTGGGGGCCAGGGGTTGAACCCAGGTTCAAGTGCACTGTGATGTGAGTGCTTAACCAGGTGTGGGACTTCCTGGTCCCCTGAATGTGGCATTTCTTTAGGAATTAAAAGAAATTATCTTGGCTATGTAAGAAAGGAAAAAAATAAAGGTACATTTACAGGTACTCAGTGGAAACAAACACACGTATATATGTATATTACCTGTAATTATTTTTTAAATTACTATTACCTGTATATTTTTTTATTCATCATTATCGTGAGGATCAGTCCTGGAAATAGTGTCATGAGATTACACCAGTGATCTCTGGTACCAGAGAGTTCCTGGAATAGCAGCTGGGTCTCTGGAGCCATGGAAGGAGCACCATCTTATCCACCCTCTACTGAGTCTGACTGCCCACATCTTCATCCTGCTTCATTATAAAAAGGATTTTTCACTGGGAAACAGGTGTCAGACATGAGAACTTGGCAGCAAAAGCCTCAGACGTCTCTATTTTTTTCTTTCCCCTGTGTGTGGGACCACCGGCCTGTGAGAATGTCAGGTTTTGAACCTGAAGTCCTGCCTGTCTGTCTCAGAGTCCATAGACAGCTACTACACCAGCCTGGCAGTCTGCTCAGGCTGGGGTGTTTTCCCCAGTTATAGGCCTGCACAGCACAGTAGGGGGTGGGCAGCCTCAGAAAAAAATGTTACATTGAACATTGCTTGGGGTTCTTGCTTGGCAGAAAGAACATTGGAAGAACTCAACTCCCTCACGCATGCCTGGATAAAAAGAATCTTCACTTCCTTAGTGCAAAAAGGGTTGGGAGGTATAGAGTGTGGCTTCCATGGGCTGCTCAAGCCCAGGTGTGTTTGTGGGGGAGGGAAGAGGTTGAAAGAAGGCTGAGGTGCAGAGGAAGACTACAGGTTGGCAGGCTGCATGCAGGGGTGCACCTGAGTGTGTTCAGGTGTGTGTATGTGTGTAGCGGAGGTAGGGCAGGCCTGCCTCCTGGATGGTGAGATGGAAGCAGGGCTGGCTCAGGGCTGGATGGCAGCAGCAGGGTGGCAGGGCAGAAGAGCAGAGAGGTATAAAATATGGGACAGTTGGGGAGTTGGGGGACAGGGAGCTCAGGGAAAAATGGATGGAGCTGGAGGCATGTTCCCAGAGCCACAGACTGACTGACAGATCTGGATACCTGGACCCACTTATTTCTCTCTATCTCCCCTTTGACTCTCAATTTATTTCTGTCCCATTCAATAAGATGATAAAAATGGCCACCAGGAGCAGTGGGTTAATCATACTAGCACCAAGCAAATATACCTGAAGGCAAAACAAAGCAAAACAACAACATCAGTTGAGCTATTTCCAATCCTCTATATCCAGGGCTTACTGTAGCTATAGGAGCACAAGGACAGCAGAGCCTGCTGAAGGGCACTGAGTGTGCAATAAGTCAGCTCCAGCTACAAACTCTTGAGGAAGACACCCCCATTTCTTCAACAGAGAAAGAATAGGATAAAATAGGTGAGGGATAGGAGGAAACCTATTTATTAATTAGGAAAAAGAAAACACCATGTAGGGAAGCCAGAAAAAAAGAGGTCTGGTGGGGTCAGGTAGTTGCGCAGCAGGTTAGGCACACATGGTGCAAAACGCAAGGGCTAGTGTAAGGATTCCGGTTGGAGCCCCTGGCTCCCCACCTGCAGGGGGGCTCCTTCACAGGCAGTGAAGCAGATTTGCAGGTGTCCATCTTTCTCTCCTCTTCTTTGTCTCCCCTCCTCTCTCGATTTCTCTTTCCTGTCCAACATCTACAACATCAATGACAACAATAGTAACACCAACAACAAGGGTAACACCCAGGGCAACAAAATGGGAAAAAAGGTCTCCAGGAGCAATGGATTCATAGTGAAGGCACCAAGACCCAGCAATAACCCTGGAAGAAAAGAAAAAAAGGTCTGGGAGGTGGTATATGGTACATTTAGCACTGTACTTACAAGCAAAATGTTCTGAGTTTGATCTCGAATACTTCATATGCAAAATGATGCCCTGGTTTTCTCCCTCATTTAAAAATATATAATTATACATTATTTCTTCTTCCTCTTTTTCTTTCTTTCTTTTTCTCTTCCTTTCTTTTTTCTTCCTTTTCCTCTTTCTTTTTTTCTTTCTTTTTCTCTTTCTTTTTTTGCCTCCAGTGTTAATAACTGCAGCTCAGTGCTGGCACTATGAATCCACTGCTCCTGCTGGCACTTTTTCATTTTTATTGGATAGGACAGAGAGAAATTGAGAAGGGATGGGGAGATAGGGAGAGATACATACATATCTTTTCACTTGTGAAGTGACTCTTTTGCAGATGATTTTCTTTCTTTATGAGAGAGAGACAGGAGGTAGGGGTGGGGAACAGAGCACTCTGGCATATGTGATGTTGGTGGCTGAACTTAGGATGTCAGATATGAGAACGCTATTCATTACAACCTGCACCATCTTCTAGGTAGCTGGAACGCTTTATTTATTGTCCTTGGTTGTGGTTAAAAGAATATTGATTCACCTTTAATAGTTCACTAAAGTGTAAAGTACATTGAAGGGCTGGACGGTGGTACACCTTAGTTGAGCACATGCATTATCACACACAGAGACCCTGGTCCCTTACCCATCACCCTCATGCAGGGAGGAATTTTCACGTGCTGTGAAGCACTTGTTCAGGTATCTTTCTGTGTCCTTCTCTCCCCCTCTCCCTCCCCATCTCAATTTCTCTCTTGACAAAATAAGATAAATTACATCTATATAATTTAACAAGTAAATCGAATTGCCTGGACTATGAATCTTGAGTGACATGACTCATAGACCTTGTTATTCAAGGAGCAGGATGGTGTTCATTCTAATCAGGAGTGCAAGGCAGTGGGAACTGAAAGGAGCCACAGGGTAGCAAGGCAGAGGCATACTTTTATTCTGGGGGAGTCAGCTCATCTCAGCTCATTTCCCTTCTGCTCAGGTCCCCAGAGCACAGCTAGGCTCTGCTCTGCCAGGCTCTCTGAGTCTCCCTCCCTCAGGCCAGCTTCCCCATCTGCCCTCCCAGGGAGGTCAGCTGCAGAGTGTTTTAGCAGTTCTGTATATTGGCAGCTTCTCTCCAGGGAGCAGTGCTGGTCAGCTCCCAGGGCAGCAGCAGCTGCTGCTGCTCCTTGGCTCTGTGACTATCTGTCAGCTGCAGCAGCTCCCCTCTCAGTATCTTCTCTAAGACCTTCCCAAAGTCATGGAGCTGCTAGAGTCCATTAAAATATCCCACAGTCCTCCGCTTCTGAAGGGGTTTCTCCTTGACCCTTTTTATAAAGGAGAAGAGGAAAAGTGGCTGCTTGCCAGGAGGTCGACTGCAGCACATTCCAGAACTGGGTGATGTATCACAAAGTACTGATGTAGCATTGGTAGTGTGTGCAGTCCTTTATTAAAAGGTCATCCCCTGTAGGACTCACTGATGACTGAACAGGATGTGGTTGGGGCCCTTTCTTGAGCTTGGGGAGGAAGGTGACCTGGTGGGCAGCCATGTATCTGCAGCTTCAGTCCATTATGTTAACCAGGGAGGAACTTGTTATTTAAGTTTTGGAAAATATTTTCTTTACATTGCTGGAAATTCCCTCAACCTGAGGTTTTATTTTCCTAGAGTCTCTGTTGTAAGTTAAGAGGAAAGAAAGAAAAAAAATCAAGGAAGTAATTTGATATGACATGTTTCCAGAATAAAAACTTTAATTTAAATCAAATTAAATTTAAATTGACTAAAATTTAATTTGAATTTATTTTAAATTTAATTTTAATTTAAATACAATTTCTTTGAAATATAATCTGTTTGACCTTTTTTAAAAAATGATTTAATTAATTAATTAATTTATTTATTTGATAGAGACTGTCAGAAATTGATATGGGGCTCTCTGCAGTTGCTTCCCTGCTCTCTGAGCTGCTGTCTCCCTCCCAGCACCTCCAGGATGGCCTCCAAGAAGCAGCATCCAGCTGCCACCTACTCCGCCACAGGCCTCAGAAGAGCCCAGCCCAAAGGAGAAGCTGCTCTGCTCCTGTGGGGCTATGTGTAAGCTTGATAGAGCTTAGGGAAAACTCCGCCCATCCTTGGATGGAGGTTTGAGAAAGACACTCCCTTGTTAGTCTCTCTCATCGAGATGAGAAAAGGGGAAAAACAGTCTCTCAGACTCAGTTCCCCCTTTTCAGACTCTCAAGCCCACAGAGATCTCACTGCCTCTCTCCATTAACTGCAGGACACATGGCTGCCTGCCTTAAGGTTCATTCAAAGTTCACATAGTCACCCAGAGTTCACACAGTCACCTCACTTTTGATCACTAGAGAAAGCATACTCTATCAAACACCTCTCTGACATCAGTCAGTGAAACTCCAAACTTTATTTCTTTATAGCTTTGATAATTACCATGCTCTGTTTATCTTCTCTATCTAACCCTTATGTTTCTCTCAAATACCTTTGTATAATTAAGTTGCTTGCAACATGGAGAATAATTGTCTTGACCTTTATGTATCTCATCAATTCCTGCCATACCAGCCCCCTACCATAGGGGTAAGCTGACCTTTAAGAAACCTGTAATTTATGACATATTTGAAAAATTTTCTTTGTCTAAATCTCTATTTAAGCCCATGTTCATCTGCCATTAAATGAGAGTGTCCAATTCTCCCTGGTGTCTCTTGCCTATTTCTCTGCATCTCTTGAATTAGCAAGGGAGAACCGGTCATTTACCTTCCTGGCTGAGAGCCAACCCACGTGAGCTCCAGCAAGGGCCCTGTGGCCAAGAGGCTCCATCAGGAGCTGAGGAGCCTGATGATGGCTGGAGACAAAGGCATTTCTTCTTTTCCCTCAAGCAGACAACCTTCTCAAGTGGGTGGGCACCATCCAGGGAGCAGATGGCACCCCCTATGAAGGCCTGAGCTACAAGCTGTCCCTGCACTTTCACAGGGGCTACCCTTATGAGGCCCCCACTGTCAGGTTCCTCACAGCCTCCTACCACCCCAACTTGGACACCCGGGGCAACATCTGCCTGGACATCTTGCAAGAACACTGGTCTGCCCTGTATGACGTCTGGACCCAACTGCTCTCCATCCAGAGCCTGCTGGCAGAGCCCAGCCTCCACAGCCTGCTCAACACACAGGCTGCCTAGCTCTGGGGGAGCCTCTATGCCTTCAGGAATCACCTGCTAGAGACCTACTCAGAGAAGCTCTCCATTCAGGAGCCCTCACCTGTGGTCCACTCTCTCACCTGGTGCTGGATACCCACTTTGTTCTCAGATGGTCTTTCTTTTCTCTGTGTCTGTATAGGACTGCATCTTGAGCTGTTTTATAGCTCTGGCAAATAAATTCCCTTCTTGAATCTGTCAAAAAAATTGAGACAGAAGGGGAAGATAGAGAGACACTTGCAGCACTGCTTCACCACTTGTGAAGCTTTCCTTCTGCAGGTGGGGACTGGGGGCTTGAACCTGGGTCCTTGTGCATTGTTACAGATGTGCTCAATCAGGTGTGAAACCACCTAGCCCCTATGAGCTTTTTTAAAAAATATGATTTGCATGATTATAAGATAATAGGGGTATAGAAGGGAGTCGGGCAGTAGTGCAGGGGGTTAAATGCACATGGTGCAAAGTTTAAGGACCGGCATAAGGATCCCAGTTAGAGCCCCTGCTCCCCACCTGCAGGGAAGTCGCTTCACAGGTGGTGAAGCAGGTCTGCAGATATCTGTCTTTCTCTCCCTTTCTCCGTCTTCCCCTCCTCTCTCCATTTCTCTCTGTCCTATCCAACAATGACATCAATAACAAGAATAATAACTACAACAAAACAACAAGGGCAACAAAAGTGAATAAATAAATAAATAAAACAGGGGTGTAGTTCCACACCATCATACTAGCAAAGTTCTGTACCCCATGTCCTCAGAAATGGCTACCACACTTCTCCCAAGGTCTTAGGGGGAAATTGCCTCTCCCTCAAGTGGATTTGTTACAGATTTCCACATTCCATATGAGTGTACCTTGTTGTATGCTTTACATTGGGTTCTAGTTCTCCCCTGCCAAGAGAATTGGATCAGTCCTATTAGTTTCGCGGGCCCGCTTGGCCCCGCCCCTAGGAACCCCTCCAGAGTTCCAGGGAGAGGGTTCCTGAGTGCCAGAGTTTCAGAGTTCGAGAGTAAGAGAGAGTTCCTGAGTTCCAGAGTAAGAGAGAGTGCTTGTGCCGCCGCAAAGAGACAGCAGAGTTCTGTTTGGTGATTAGTTTGGTTTAGTTTATGAATCGTTGTTCCTGAATAAAGAAATACAGCTTCCCTGCCCAGCCGTTGTCTCCACGTCTCTGTTACCCACCCGTGAAGCTAGCCGGGCCAGCAAGAGCCTTCCTAAATTTTAACAACAGTACCTGTCCAATAATTTTCTTTCACTTTTGTGCACTACTATCAACCTACAACAAGATTTTGTTAGGTTGTCTGAAGCTGGCAGTTGTACTATGGTCAGATAAAAGAATCTCCTTACTTTTACCATTGAGAAGATGGGAACATAGGACTAGGGGAGTAGTTATGGTAAGCATATCCCATAGTCTTACAGTCATGTGAACCACTACTGAATCACTAGTGAAGCTTTAAAAGAAAGAAAGCTTGCTTTTAGCAAACATTCAACTTACTCTCAAAGATTTTAGGGGTGAGTGTGTATGTGTGTGTGTGTGTGTGTTTGAAGGAGTGAGTGAATGTGTAGTGTGTGTGTGTGTGTGTAAAATGAGAGAGCACATCATAAACAAGGGTAACATCATTAGCAGCTGGATCTGGGTGATCTTCTCATTGCAGAACTCTGTGGGAGTCCTGAGGAGTTTCTCTATGTGGCCCCTTCCTGTCTCTCAGCAGGCTCAGTGTGAGGACCACAGATGTGATTGTCAAGTGCCTGACCAGAGCCAACTACTTGGTCATTTATTCTCTCTCAAAATTTCACCCAGACCATGGCAGTTTTGGGGTGAGAGATCTCCTTAGTGATTTGAGGTGCAAATTTGTCTTCTACCTTACAATATGGGAAATAGTGTTCCCATGGGCAGCACCTGCCTCCTGAGTGCCTCCCAATGGTCCAGGTCACCATCAGCCCCTGGACCTCCAGGTGGGCAGAGCTGAGAGAGCTTCCCAGAATATTGAGTGTTACCCCTTCCTGATCCAGGATCTGTTAATCTTATGATAGTTAGAAATATAACCAGGAATTAAGGCAGCAAAGCCATGACAAGGAAAATCTTTTCTTTTTAATTGAAAGTGAAACCACATGTTACTCTGCTCCCACTGTGATGCGATGTCTCTAGGCCTCATGCTCTTGGCCAGTGCCTCCATGGTCCCCTTGCTTCACAGGCACAAGCAGCAGGCCCAGCCCCTTCATGGAGCTCATGTCACCCCAGAGCTTCCCATGACACCAGGTCCACCAAGATCACCCAGACCTGCTCAGCACCTTTGTTACCTGCAACACCCACTCCTCCACCTGTGTCCTCTGCATTGCTCTTTAAAACCATCCCAGCTGGTGGGTGGAGAGCCTCTCTGCTCCCTGTGCTACTAGCTCCTCCCTGTTAGCCTTCCTCCTCAGGACCTCTGCTGCATCCCTGTGGGCTCTGCTGTGTCTGCCTGAGGAACACTGATCTCCAGAGTGATCAGGAAATCGAGTGATGTGATTCTCCATGATACTGAATGAGTTCACTGTTCTCCATGTTATTCCTAAACGGTCACAGCACAATCTATAGGACTTATCATTGGCACAAAACTTGCACAGTTAAATATCTCAAGTCAATACAAAACACTGATATGTTGATACTTATATAATTGAAATTTCCTTCGTTTGATAATGGAAATATTTCAACTCTGTGTATTAATAAAATCTGGGTGGCAAAGGAGGGGGTCAACAAATTTAATCTGCTCATTTCTTCCATTTAATTAATTAACTTACTGTAAAAGCTCAAGTCCTTATTAAATAAAAAGTAGGGAGAAGACAGATAGAGGAACAGGCCAGGGTCCCTTGCATCTAACACACACAGAGGAAAACAAAGGTGTGACAGATGGAATGAAAGAAAATTTGGTGGGCAGACTTTAACGGCAGAGAGAGGAAGCACCCTCCAGGAGTGGCCTGGACCCAAGGGTGGGTTGAGACCTGGTCCAGAGGCAGTCGTTCAGAGGGGTGATGCTGATCAGCTTGGAGATGAGGTCTTGGACTCCTGCAGGCACAGAAGGGGGGCTTCAGGTCTATGCTGACTATGTGGTGAAACATCTCACTGCATGAAGCACTTCAAAAGGGTGGGTTTCCCACCAGCAGTTCATCACAGAGGGCTACAGTGCTTTATAGCTCCACTTTCTCATGAGTGCAGCCCTGTCATCTCTGGAGCAGGTGTTCCGGGTGTACACATTGTCTTCCTCTTTAGGGAAGGTCATGCACAGACTAGCCCAAATGCACAAGATTCAGTGCTCCTTGAAGCCCTCAAGGGCAGATTCTCTGGCTGTATGCCCCTGTGGTTCATCTTGTTCCATGACAATACATAAGAGCATTTGCAAGCACCTCCTTGATCATGGCTGTTCCATGTTCACTGCTCCTCTGAAGCCCCCATGTAGTCTTGAAAACCTGCATGTTATCTGTCAGGCTCAGGCAAAAATTAGTAAAGTCATGGGCCTCTTAGAATACCTAAAATAGACTTTGTAGTTTCTTCCAACATGAATAACCTAAATCTCATTCCTACCATGTACACCCCACAAGGACCTTTGATCCATACTCCCAGAGGAATAAAGAATAGGGAAGTTTCCAATGGAGGCGACAGGATATGGAACTCTGGTGGTGGGAATTGTACCTCTGTTACACCACAATCTTGTTGATCACTATATTTTTATTTGTTATTGGATAGAGACAGACAGAAATTGAGAGAGAAGGGGAGATAGAGAGAAAGAGAGACAAAGAGATGCCTGCAGACCTGCTTCACTGCCTGTGAAGTGACTCCCCTACAGGTGGGGAGCCAGGGGCTCAAACAGGGATCCTAACCGGTCCTTGCAATTTGTGCCACGTGAGCTTAACATGCTTCACTACTGCCCATCTCCCTGTTGATCACTGTTAAATCACTAATAATAAAGCAGTCATGTGTTATTAGCAACCTAGCTAACACTAGAAGAAGAAGCAACCTAGCTAATACATATAAGAACTACTTTTTACAGAAGTCAGGTGGAAGCACAGGGGGTTAAGTGCAGATGGTGCAAAGCGCAAGGACAGGTGTGGTGATCCTGGTTTGAGACCCTGGCTCCCCACCTGCAGAGGAGTAGCTTCACAAGTGTTGAAGCAGGTTTGCAGGTGTCTTTCTCTCCCCCTCTCTGTCATCCCCTCCTATCTCCATTTCTCTCTTTTCTATCCAACAATGATGATATCAATAATAACTATAAAAATGACAACAAAAGGGAATAAATAAATATTAAAAAATATTTTAAAATATTTATTTCCTTTTGTTGTCCTTGTTTTATTGTAGTTACTATTGTTGTTGTTATTGTTGTCATTGTTGGATGGGACAGAGAGACATGAAAAGAGGAGGGGAAGACAGAGAAAGGGAGAGAAAGATAGACACCTGCAGACCTGCTTCACTGCCTGTGAAGTGACTCTCCTGCAGGGGGGGAGCCAGGGGCTCAAACCTGGATCCTTACACCGGTCCTTGCACTTCGCACCATGTGCGCATAACCCACTGCGCTATCACCAACTCCCTATTTTCTATTAAAAAAACCTACTTTTTAATAGAAATGATTTTCTTCTGTTTGTATATTTTATTTCATAATTTTTATCTTTTATTCGACAAACAGAGAAAATTCAGAGCCCTGCTCACATCTAGTGTCAACTGGGAATCCACACAGGAGCCATACCACCTGGAGTGCATGAAGACAGAGGTCACTGGTACCTGCCCAGAACCAGATTACACTGCCACTGCTGGGCCCCGAGTCTCATCAGAATTTCTGTTTTATGGTAAATCAGAATACAAAGAAAGATTTGCTAATGATTCACAGTTAGGTACACAAGGACGAAAAGATGGACAGAGGTCATTAAAGGCTTAGAGCTCTCAGGGCCTCTGTAAGGTGGAGGAGGATTGAGCTGGGAATTTATAGATGTCTTAGAACCTGGTACAAGTCTTTGTAATTAATTTTATAAATTACTTCACTAGTTTAGGTTGGTGCTAGGGATAGAAACAGGGACTTCAGAGTCTCAGGCACGAAATGCCACTATATAAATATTATTCTGCCTATCTGCTTCAGCTATTATTTCATTTATTGAGGTTTTCTATTAACATTATTTATTGGATAGAGAAATCCAGAAATCGAGAGGGGAGGGTTTCTGGGGCTCACTTGGAGTGGCTCCAGCCAGAAGGTAAGCTTACTGATCTTTCCTTACCAGTTCTAGTGACTGTGTGATAAAGAAAGAGGACTCAGGGAGCATTCTGGTACAAATACTCGTTTATTGGAAGGCAGGTTTGGGTTAATATAGAAAGTTAAACAAAGAACAAAATACATCAAAATTCACAGGTTTCTTAAAGGTCAGCGTGCCCCTATGGTAAGGGGTTGGTATGACAAGAGTTGATATGATACATAAAGGTTAGAACAATTAGTCTCCTGATGCAGGCATTTAATTACCCAAAGGCATTTGAGAGAATAATAGGGGTTAAACCAGTAAGGTGAGATAGAGAAGAAAGAACAAGGCTTGATATAAGTTAAGGACAACAAAGGGCACCAGGAAATAAGACTTTGGGTGCTTTTTACTGTCTGGTGTTAGGAGTGTGCGATAGGGTGTGCTCTCCTTTGTGATCAAAAGGTGAAGCAGATGTTTGAACCCTGAGTGAATGAACCTTAAAGCGGACAACCATTTGAGCTGACAGCAGGGGGAACTAAGTTTGAGAGGCTTGTAGGCTTTCTGTGAGCTTGGGAAACTAACAATGAAAAACTGAGTCTGGGATACTTTGCCCTCTTGGCTCATCTCTGTAAGGAGAGAGGCTAGCATTGAGGTATCTTTCCAGACCTCCATCCAAGGATGGGAGAGCTTCCCTAAGCTCTACCAAGCTTTCACATAGTCCTATAGAGGGGAAGGTAGAGAGTGAGAGAGGAAGAGTATCACTTCATCACTCATAAAGCTTTCCCTCTGCAGGTGGGGACCAGGGTTAGAACCCCGGTTCTTGCACATTGTAACAAGTATGCTCAACCAGGTGCAGCACCACCTGGACCCTGCTTCATATTTTATTTATTTTAAATGGAGAGAGAACTAGCTCATCACATGGAGTACCATGAATCAAATGCAGAACCTCAAGTCTCCGAAGTTCAGCACAGTACTCATTGCACCACTTCCAGGTCACCCAACTTATTTTTGAAGGCCAAAATTTCAAGACATGCATCTGTGTTTAAGTAAGGCCATGTGTTCAAACCATATTGATCCCCCTACTTAGTTTTAAGCCTTGGCTTTAGACTGTTTATTTAACCCTGATGGGGTTTGTCCGTGGGCCACACCTTAGCCTGGGCTCATCTACAGACAATGGGTTTACCTTTAAAAAAAAAAGCAAGCAAGCAAGAGAGCTCATACAATCACTTCAGGGCCAGGAAGATATTAAAGCTCACCTGGTTAGTGCACTGCTTGCCCACGTGCACCACCCACATGTCAAACCAGCCATAACTGCTTTGAAGGAAGCTTTGTTGTGGTGCTCTCCCCCCACTCTCACCTCCGCAGATGCCTTCTCTTTACCTGAAAAAAAGTTACTGTAACAAATGTCAGGTTTGGGCCATTGACTCCAGTCATGTACAATATAACCTGTATATTACAAGTAGTGGGTTGTCAGAAAAGTCAGGACATAATTTTTCTCTTTCTTTCTTTCTTTCTCTTTTCTTTTTTGCCTATTGCTGGGGCTTGGTATCAGCAATATGAATCCACTGCTCCTGTGGCCATTTTTTTAATTTTAATATTTATTTTGCCACCGGTGTTATTGCCAGGGCTTGGTGCCGACACTATGACTCCACTGCTCCTGGAGGCCATTTTTTCCCATTTTGTTGCCCTTGTTGCTGTTATTGTTGCCAGTGCTTTTGTTGTTGAATAAGACAGAGAAAAGGAGGGGAATACAGAACAACAAGAGAAAGATAGGCACCTGCAGACCTGCTTCTCCACCTGTGAAGTGACCCCACACTCCTACAGGTGGGGAGCTGGGGACTGAAGCTGGGATCCTTGTGCTTCATATTATGTGCAGATGAACAACTAAGACCTAAACATTATCATTGAATAGAGACAACAGGACAAGTCACAATGATGCTCAACAACCTATATGAAATCACAGGACAAATGAAACTGAACACTGGACAGAAAAAATTTAAATTCAAATCAATTCTATGATTCATTTTATGTGGGCTGTCACTCTGGGTCCCCCGCCCCCCTGGTCACTGGTGTCGAGGGTCAGAGTGGCCCCTTGGGCATCCTGGGGTAACTCTGTGTGTTGGGGGCAATGTTCACAGAGAGGAGATTCACAAACTCATTCAGCTCCAGGAGCAGCCTTGGAAAGCTGGGTGAGCCATTTATTGAAAGAGAAAGCAGGCAAATTATACCCATTGCACAGGGAGAAGGTTAAGCTAATCATTAACCCAAACACAAAGCAGCACAATGCATAGTCACATTTTGAACTACAAGCTATTTGATCACAAGTAGAAAGTTACCATACAAGGTTTGATCACAAGCTTTGCAATGCAGATTTCTCTGGGAGTAAATTACAGGCACCTCAGGGCAAGGGGAGGAGGAGCGGGGTTGAGTAACAGGAGTTTGTGGTGGTTTTTCAAGTTTGGCCAAATACAATGTACAGTAATTCATGGACTTTGTTTTAAGGGGGAGAAGAGGGACATGTGCAGGAAGGTAGCCCGCATTCTGGAAAAGCTATCATTAGTTCAGGAGTTCAGGGGAACCTGCCCTTCTCTCAACCCTAAGGGAGAAGTGGGGGTCAGCTCACTCGGACCTCATGGAAACAATGGCCTGGACTTTACGGGACAGTGGGCTCATTCTCCAACAATTTTAGTTGCTAATACTGGTGTCCCAGTTTTGATAACTATGAGGAGAAAGCACACATGAGATATAAAGGAATTCTCCACTGTAAATCCAGAATTACTCCAAATACAGAGCTTACATAAAACTAAACTTATTTTTTTAAAGAAATCATATGAAATCCCTGGTATTTACACTTCTGAATGATCTCGAATTGCTATTAAAAGATGGCTGGATGAGGAAGCAAATACTTCACTAATTAAAATCTGAGAACAAAAGAAAAGGTTAATTTTGAACTGTAGTTATAAAAAACCTTGATCAGAATTACCAGCATATAAGTTTATTGGACTTATTTTTCTATGTTAACTTATAGAGATTTCATACAAAATTAATCCAAACAGCTCAATTTTATAATGGAAATGTGGTGGACAAAGGAACAGTAAAAAAAAGTCTGTACTTTAAAAAATAATAATTCTGCTAAACTTGGATTTTTTGTGCGGGCAACCAACCCCATTGATAACCCTTGCAGCAATTTAAACAAGAGGAAGAAACCTGGGGGTGGGGCGGGCAGCTGTGTACCTGACTGAGCGAGCACACACACTATACTGTTCAGCTAGCCCTTGCTCAAAAAGACAGGCTTTCAGAAAACGGGGGCCCTAGAAAGAAAGGAAGAAAGAAAAAAAGAAAGAAAGAAAGAAAGAAAGAAAGAAAGAAAGAAAGAAAGAAAGAAAGAAAGGAATTTCATATCAACTCTAGGCACTGCCGTGGACATTAAGGCAAATAACTCTATCATCGTTATTATTTTTAGGTAGCCTTTGTCCACTTGTCCTTGGAAACATGTGCATTAAGTGCAGCAGGAAACCCAACTGAATGGGCTTTCATTGAGAAAGAATCCAATGCAATGGGACCACAATTCTGTACTTTCCTCTGTCATTGTCCCTGGGGTTATCCCCATAGAAGACTGCCAAGGACATCATTTTTTTAAATTTTTGTTTTTAGTTTTCAGGTGTCAAGGAACACCTGTGACCTTCCCTCCGTCCCCCAAGGCTCCTAGCACGCCCACTGCTCCACACTCTATTAAAAGTTCCACTTTCATGCTCTCTCAAGGTGCCGCTTTCCCTCCTGGTAACAAGGCCACAGGCAAGGTGGCCTGCAATCCAGCAGTGGTGGCTGACTTTCCTCTATGGCTGCCGTTGACGAGGCGAAGGCGCCACCTGGCGGCCACCATAATATTTCCTCACCAGGGTTTTTCCTCAGACCCACAGTCCCCATCATCCTCCCCCTTTCATATCACTCATCTCTGCCATTCTCTTTGTTCCCCCGTGGCTCCCGCCACCTTTCCCTGAGCTCCACGCATTCACTCACACACTCAGCAGACACTTAACATTTATTTGTTGTTTGCTGGGCAACTTGGAGGAAACGTGCCCTTCTTTGCTCTCTGGCTCTCTCCCTTCCCCCATGGCTCCTTCTCCCCTTTCCCTGCCCTCCATGCACTCACGCAGGCAAGTAAGCACACACGAATGCATGTCCAGCTTGCCCACCAGCCGGCCCTCCCGCCTGCTCCCTTTATCCTAAGTCCCACTGTGGTGCTGCCCCATGATCCGAGGCAGGCAAGTCCGTGTGTGAGTGTGTGAGTGGTTTGCTAGCCACCGATCCTGCTGGGTCTTCTGTAGTGGGGCAAGCCTGACTTTCACTTTCTCGGCTCAAGTAGATAGGTGGAGGGTGCCGCCTGGCGGCTGCTTTTTATATTGCCGCCGCCTCCTCCTGAGTTCCTCATGCAGAGCTCTAGCTGCGCTTGGCCAGGTGAGAGTTCTGGGAGGCCAGGCTGTCGAGCCGGTCTGTTGCGTCCCTGGTGGCGTATCATAGCTGCAGTCTACTAGGGGAGTGAGTGTTGTGGGCCCAGGACACCACTGCAGCACTGCCTAGGAAGGCGCACGAGCTTGAGGCTGGCAGATCCTGCCAGTTAGTGTCTCTGCCCACGGAAGTGGGTCTGGCGGTGGCGCGCGACCCGCCGTGGGGCTGGTTGGCCTTTGTTTCCCGGTGCATGTCTTAGGGGGAGGCGGTGGACCAAGGCTGGAGCGAGCGAAAGTGGTAGCAGCGGTGCCCACGGCCCTCACTGCTCCTCGATGCCCCTTTTGGTGTGTCAGCTCACGCCCTGTTCCTCCGCTCTAGAGTGGCCAATGTGCCCACTTGTCCTTTCTCGTCCGTTTCTGTCTGACTGCCTTCAAGGCTCCTGCTTGGTTGTCGAGTGGGCGAAGTGGGCCAAGCCATGTGGGGAGGTCACAGGCCCGCCAGCGGTCCAAGTTCTCCCCCTCGTGCCTCTGCTGTTCCCTGCAGTCCCCCACCTAGCTAATGGTGGTGTTGCATTGGCTTGCGAAGGGAGCCCCCTCGCCCATCCACATCTGCCGAGCACTTCCATGTCACGACAGGGTGGTGTTGGTGGCGCAAGGTTCGCTGTGCCGGGGATGAGCGAGTAAGTGTGGTGCGTAGTGTGTGTGTGTGTGTGTGTGTGTGTGTGTGTGTGTGTTAGAGAGAGAGAGAGAAAGAGAGAGAGAGAGAGAGAGAGAGAGTGTGTTGCAAGGGTTCTCCCAGCCCTCTGGGAGCGGCTTTGCCACCCTCCTCCTGCATCTCCGTTTCATATTTCCTCCTCTTCTTCGGAGTCATTGGAGGCCAAGCCACCGCCATTGCCTAGGTTGTGCTCTCTGTGCATGCTGGGTCCGACAGGCCTCAAAGAGGAGGTGGGGGTCGTGTGACCCCTGCCCCACTTGGCCTCTTGCACCCCCTCCTTACCTGGTCGATCCTGCCAGTAGCATATGCTTGTCTCAAAGATTAAACTATGTATGTCTAAGTATGCATGGCCAGTACAGTGAAACTGGGAATGGCTCATTAAATTGGTTATGGTTCCTTTGGTCATTCACTCCTTTCCTACTTGGATAACTGTGGTTATATGAGAGCTAATACATGTCAACGGGCACTGACCCCCATTGGGGGGCAGTGTGTGTATTTATCAGATCAAAACAACCCAGTCAGCCTCCACCCAGCAGGGGTGGGGTGGGTGGACACCAGTGGCTTTGGTAACTCTAGGTAGCCTCCACAGATTGCATGCCCCCCCAGGGTTTAATTCCCAAGAGGGAGCCTGAGAAATGGCTACCACATCTAAGTAAAGCAGCAGGCATGCAAATTACCCAATCCCGACCAGGGGAGGTAGTGACAGAAAATAACAATACAGGACTCTTTCAAGGACCTGTAATTGGAATGAGTCCACTTTAAATCCTTTAATGAAGATCCATTGGAGGGCAAGTCTGGTGCCAGCAGCCATGGTAATTCCAGCTCCAATACTGTATATTAAAGTTGCTGCAGTTAAAAAGCTCATAGTTGGATCTTGAGAGAGGATGGGTGGTCAGACGCGAGGTGAGCCACCATCCGTCCCCACCCCTTCCTCTTGGCTCCCCCTTGATGCTCTTAGCTGAGTGTCCCATGGCCCGAAGTGTTTACTTTGAAAAAATTAAGAGTGTTCAAAGCAGGTCTGAGCTGCCTGGATACTGCAGCTAGGAATAATGGAATAGGATCACAGTTCTATTTTGTTGGTTTTCGGAACTGAGACTATGATTAAGAGAGAGGGCTCAGGGCATTCATATTGCACAGCTAGAGTGAAATTCTTGGACCGGCACAAGACTGACCAGAGAAAAAGCATTTGCAAAGAATGTTTTCATTAATCAAGAGTGAAAGTCGGACGTTCGAAGACGATCAGATACGGTCATAATTCTGACCATAAACAATGCCTACTGGCGGTGTGGTGGCATTATTCCCATGACCCTCTGTCTGGGAAGCTTCCAGGTAACCAAAGTCTGTGTTCTGGGGGGAGTATGGTTGCAAAGCTGAAACTTAAATGAATTGACAGAAGGGCACCACCAGGAGTGGAGCCTGCAGCTTAATTTTACTCAACACGGAAAACCTCACCTGGCCTGGACTTGGACAGGATTGACAGATAGATAGCTTTTTCTAAATTCCATGGGTGGTAGTGCATGACCGTTCTGAGTTGGTGGAGCAATTTGTCTGGTTAATTCTGATAACGAATGAGACTCTTGCATGCTAACTAGTTATGCGACCCCTGAGCGGTTGGCGTCCCCTGACTTCTTAGAGAGACAAGTGGCGTTCAGCCACCCGAGATTGAGCAATAACAGGTCTCTGATGCCCTTAGGTGTCCCGGGCTGCACATGTGCACTACACTGACTGGATCAGTCAGTGGACTGGATCGGTGCCTACCCTAGGCTGGCAGGTGCAGGAAACTCATTGAATCCCATTCTTGATGGGGATTGGGGAGTGCAATTATTCCTCATGAACAAGTAATTCCCAGTAAGTGCAGGTCATAAGCTTGCATTGATTAAATCTCTGCCCTTTGTACACACTCTACTACTGATTGGATAGTTTAGTGAGGCCCTCGGATTGGTCCCACTAGGGTCAGCCCACAGCCCTGGCAGAGCTCTGAGAAGACAGTCAAACTTGACTATCTAGAGGAAGTAAAAGTCCTAACAAGGTTTCCGTAGGTGAACTTGTGGAAAGATCATTAATGTGAGAGAGAGCAAGTGGCCAGGTGTGGGGCTGGGCTCTCGCTCAGGCATACTGGTCTGATGGGACGGACTTCTCGCACACCTTGGGGCCTATGCAGGCACACTGTTGGAGGTATTGGGTTGTGTGGGTGACCTTCTCAGAGGCCAGTGTAGACCAGCTGCTGGTGAGGTACCCAGACCCGCCCTTTCTCCCTCTTGTCCAGTCCATGCGCATGTCCCCTCCCTCGGGGGGAACCTAGAGGAGAGAGACCAATGAGAGGTCTGACTGAACGTGCTGGTGGGCAGGGTCCCTGTGCCATTGGAGACTGCGGTGGCGGTGTTGCGTCTGCACCCCTGGCCTGCCCTTCCCTTGGCCCTCTTTCTGCCCCTTGCTTCTCCACGCCTCACCCCCCTTCGCTCACTTGCTGGCTACTCACACAGGTTCCCACCCAAGGGGCGCATGAGGGGACGGATGGACTGGTAGGTAGTTTGCAGGATTTGTACCCGCACCACTTTCTAGGCTCCTGGATAAGCATCTCCATCGTTGCCCCCTCCCACTCTGCAACCTCTCTCCCAGCCTCCCACAGGCAACCATGTGGCAGCAGCTGGTCAGGTATGGGGGGTCGGCATTGAAGGGAGCTTCCTTGGGGGCCAGTGGTGGTGGGTGAGCCCTGCCCCCATCCCATCTCATCTATCTCTGACTGCCCTTCTGCCTTGCTCCAGGTACCTAGGTCATTTGGATGCAGTGGTTAAAAAACCACCTGTTCTCCCTCCACCACCCATGCTCTGCATGCCCTGCCCCTTGTTTGGAAATTGTGATGATGTGGTTGAGCTTGGCAGGGCTTGATCTGAGTGTCACGTCCATCCTGTAAGTCTCTCTCTCTACTGAGAGGTTGAGTGAGGAGGGACATGACTCCCCATGATTTGCCTCATCTTATCAGACTCCTTGTCTCACAAAACACCCTGTATTCCTGATACTATGGCCCTCTCCCTTATTATCTATATAATCATTGTTTTGCCTGAAAGTTCCCCACCCATTCCATTCCTTTGATCTATCTTCTTTCTACCCTGAAGACCCTCCCTGCCTGCAGGATATTATTAATACTCTATCAACAGTTGCTAAGGAAGTTTCTACCTTTCCCAGTCCCCTTGTGCCTTTCTCTGCCCCTTTCTAAACCATGTCAAGCCATTTCCGTTTCTGACTTGCCACTTCTGGGTCTGACTTTTAAAAGCCTTGGCTCTCTGATTAATAAAGATTTGAATCACCTCACCACCACCAGCTCTGTTCCTGGGTCATCTCTCTCAAGTCACTAAGTGAGTAGCAGCCCAGGATGGCTCTGGTTGCATTCTCTCCAACCTAGAGAGTATGCGCCAGAGAAGAGGCACCCCCACGTTATCCCAGCACCCCCTCACCCACTCCCAGGCTCCATCTGCCTGGACTTCAGCCCTTCTCCATCATTCCTGGGGCCAGTGGCAGGGCTGCGCCCAGCGCCCTAGGGGCAGTCACCAGGTGGGGGCATACCTGGTGGTCCCCCATCCCGGGTAATGTCTCGGTTCTCCATGCCTGCCACCTCCCCAAAGTCCTAGCAGAGGTGTGGGGGACAGGGAAGGGAGGGAACTCCCTCCGGCAAGGAATTACAGGACACATGGATCATCTACACTTCCAACGCACTTGCAGTCCGAGTTCCTCACCCAGCTTTGCCTGTCTGAGAGTTGCTTGATGATAAATTGTCCCCCCCAGGGTTGCCAGCCTCTCGGTGTCCCAGTGGTTGTGCAGCTGGTGGTTCCCATTTGCAGAGCCTTTGCTGGGCCCAGCTCCATGCCAGAAAGCTGGGCTTCTTACCCATTTAAAGTTTGAGAATAAGTTGATATTGACCTGTAATCATTCCCTTTACTGGATAACACTGCATCACTTTGGTGTGGGTGTGCAAGAGTGCCAGCTATCCTGAGGGAAACTTCGGAGGGAACCAGCTACTAGATGGTTCAATTAGTCTTTCACCCCTATACCCAGGTAGGAGGACCGATTTGCATGTCAAGACTGCTATGGACCTGCACCAGAGTTTCCTCTGACTTTGCCCTGCTCAGGCATAGTTCATGCTCTACCTCCCAGATGAGGCAGGCAAGACCGGCCAGATGGTGCCCCCTTGGTGGACTGGAGAGACCTCAGGAGAGAGTGACGATGAGTTTGGCTCCCTCTGCCCAGGGGATTTAGTGACCTGCTGCTGCTGGGGGCTGTAACACCCAAATGGTGGGCAGGAAGGGAACCAAATGCATGGCCAGAAGGACACAGGGATGGGCAACCCCTGGCCCAACCAGATGGCCACCCTTCCACACACCTTTGCCAGAGCGGGTAAGCCACACATGCTTACTTATCTGTGGTATGGGTGGGTTAGGTCCCACATAGGTGTCAGTCCCTGTTTCAGGAGCCATTATGCTGTGCTAGCTTCGAGGGTGTGAGAGAGAGATGACCAGAGACTCATGGCTGAGTGGTACGCAGTTCAGTCTTTATTCATTTGGAACGCAGCACAATCTAAGCTATATCTAATCACAATCCTGTCCTTATATATACTCACCAAGTAGAGTGGAAACAGGATGTGACATAGAGAGGGTGGAGCAAAAAAAGACTGGTGGAAATCAGGGTGTACTAGGAGAAGGGGCAGAGCAAAAAGACATCATGAACCAGTGGGGATTAAACCAATGCGCTGCAGGCAGGGGGGTGCTTAGTTAACAGTGGTTCTGTAAATAGAATACAGTGTTAAGCAGGGGGAACTAAGCCAATGAAACAGAAGGGGTTTTGGAAGCAGAATTAGAAGCATACCAACAATGCCCTAGGCTCCAGAATTCCCAGGCTCAATCTCTGCTCCCCACTCCCTCCCAGGCACCACCATATTCCAGAGCTGCTGATTTCTCTGGAATAAACAAACAAACAAAAAGTCTGGTGGATTTACTGGAACAGTTAATATGCTAAAGCAATCTGAAAACAAAGGATAGCCTCAGTAACTCAAGTTCTGTTGCCCTTGTTCTTTGGGATCAGTAAGGAATCATTAAGAACCATTAAGGGTTTTGTTCTAGGAGGAATTGCCCTGGAAGAAGGAAGCTTGAAGAGTATTTTATCCCTCTCTGACATTCCCAAAATTCAAAATCTGGTTGTCAGGCCTTATTGCAATGACATCTGCAATAAAAGACTTAACTGTTCTTGGAGGGTAGAGGTTGGTCTGAATTAACAGACTCTCACTTTTGATTGCAGGTTTAATTTACAATAGAGCAAATTCTCTTAATCCAAATGTGGGTATGAACGAATTCAGCTTTGATTAGCCTTCACCTGTTTGGGCAACTCAATTTCAGTGGAATTTTTTAGAGAAGAGGACATTTTCATGTTTTTAATTATCTTTATTTATTGGATACAGGCAGTCAGAAATCAAGAGGGAAGGGGGTGATAGAGAAGGAGAGAGAAAGACAGATACCTAGTTCCCTGCTTCACCACTCACAAAGCTTTCCCTCTGCAGGTGGAGACAGGGTTTGAACCCAGGTTCCTGTCCACTGTAATGTGTGTGCTCAACCAGGTGTGCAGCCACCTAGCCTCTAAAGTTTGTCCCCATTTTATTGGCTAGGACAGAGAGAAATTGAAAAAGGAGGGGAAGGTAGAGGGGAGGGGAGAAAGAGACACCATCAGACCTGTTTCACCACTTGTAAAATGACCCCTGTGCAGGTGGGGAGCCCTGAGTTTGAACCAAAATCCTTGTGTGGGTCCTTTCTTTGTTGTTTGGTACCAGGTATTCTGGGAAGTGAAGCTTCTTTTATATCAATTTACACACCTTAATTCTTCTCCTCCTTCGACACCACCTCCTTCTCCTCTTCCTCCTCCTCTTTCTTCTTCTTCTACTTCTACTTCCTCCTCCTCCTCTCCCTCCTTCTCTTCTCTCTTCTTCTTCTACTTCCCCTCTTCCTCCTTTGCCTCTTTCTTCTTCCTTCTCTTCCTCTTCTGCCTTCTCCTTTTCTGCTTCTTCTTCTACTTCCACCTCCTCCTCTTTCTACTTCCTCCTCATACTCTTCCTTCTTCTTCTACTTCCTCCTCCTCCTCTTATTTGTCTTCCTCCATGGTTATTTGTCATGAGCAAAGAAATTTGATCAAAGGACTCACTCAGAGAGCATGTCAGGATAAAACAATAATTTTTACTTATTTTAGATGCCATAGAAAGATCACAAAATTCATACAACACACAACTAAACTGACAGCCCCCTTCTTACTTAATATCTGTAGTCAGGCACAGCTCATGACTTGGTCACCACCTGCTGTGTTTCCAGGAGGAGGTCTTTTGTTCTGCTGATGCAACCAGATAAGAGAGGGGCTCTGGCAGCTGGGAAGCTAAGTTACATGTGTGCTTTAAGTTTAGCCACACCGACAGCATGTCATTCAGTAGTGGTGGAAATTGCTTGCTTTAGCTGATTTCTGAGCTTCTACTTATATTAGTTTGCCTCTGGCTTCCTTGGGTTGACTTCTGATCTTGTGCATACACATGTCTCTGTCTTATCACTCTATGCAGTTATGTCCTTCTGGTTGCTTTAGGGTTCCTTTGTTCCTCTTCCTCTAAGTCCTTGAGGTGTCTAGTAAGTTCGTTCATTTGGGCTTCTTCTTGGTGTTTAATATGTGATTGTATGGCTATAAGTTTCCCTCTCAGTACTGCTTTCGCTGTGTCCCAAATATTTTGATAGGTTGTGTCTTCATTTTCATTAGTTTCCAGGAACATTTGAATTTCCTGTTTGAGTGAGTCTCTGACCCAGTGGTTCTTAAGGAGCATGTTGTTTAGTTTCCAAATTCTATGTCTTTTAATAATTTTCCGTTTGTTGTTAAAAGTTAGTTTTACTCCACTGTGGTCTGAGAAGATACTTGGGATGATTTCAATGCTCTTGAATTTATTGATGCTGTCTTTGTGGCCTAACATGTGGTCTATCCTTGAGTATGTGTTATGTGGATTTGAAAAGAAGGTGTATTCCAGTTTTTTGGGGTGGAGGAGTCTGAAAATGTCCAAGAGGTCTAGTCTGTCAATCTCTTCATTCAATTCTCTTGTATCTTTATTGGTTCTCTGCTTTGTTGATCTGTCTAAGTGTGAGAGTGGGGTATTGAAGTCTCCCACTATTATTGTATTACTATTGATGTATTTTTGAAATTCTTTCAGTAGGTGTTTAATGTGTTTAGATGGTCCCTCATTGGGTGCATAGATGTTAATAATTGTTAAGTCTTCTTGGCTGATTGATCCTCTAATCATTATGTAATGTCCTTGCCTATCTTTTATTACTTTATTTAATTTAAAATCTATCGTGTCTGAGATGAGAATGGCTGTTCCTGCCCTTTTTTGTGGACCGTTAGCCTGTATGATAGTTTTCCATCCTTTCACTTTAAGTCTGTGTTTATCTTGTTGTGACAGATGGGATTCTTGCAAGCAGCATATGGTTGGGTTATGTTTTCTGATCCATCCCCCCACCCTGTGCCTTTTGATGGGTGAGTTTAAGCCATTGACATTTATTGATATTATGGATTTAATGTATTGTAGTGCCATTGTTCTAAAAAACGATTTGTTTACTCTGATATATTACAAGTATTATAGTGATGTTCTTGTTTATAAGAGGTCTTTTAGTACCTCTTTCAGGGCCGGCTTGGTGATAGTTGCCTCCTTTAACTGTTGTTTGTCTAAGAAGGTTTTGATCCCTCCATCTAGCTTGAATGAAAGTCTAGCAGGATATATTATCCTTGGTTGAAACCCTTTTTCATTCAGGGCTCGATAGACATCTTGCCACTCCCTTCTGGCTTTTAGAGTTTGAGTGGAGAAATCTGCAGAAAGTCTTATGGGTTTTCCCCTGTATGTGACCTTTTGTTTCTCTCTTGCAGCCTTTAGGATCCTTTCTTTATCCTTACTTCTTCTCATTGTGACTATGATGTGTCTTGGTGTTTTCAGGTCTGGGTTGATTCTGTTTGGTACTCTCTGGGCCTCTTGCACCTTGATATCCTTTCTGTTATTCTGGTCTGGGAAATTTTCTTGTATTATTTCCTCTAGAATGTTTGCTTCCCCTTCCTCTCTTTCTTCCTCTGGTAGGCCAATTATACGAATGTTACTTCTTTTGAGATCATCCCATATGTCTCTGTTGTTGTTTTCAGTGTCTCTCAATCTCTTTTTAAGCTCTTTCACCTCTTTCTTAGTTTTCTCTAACTCATCCTCTGTCTGACTAATTCTGTTTTCTGCTTCTGTTAGTCTGCTTTCCCTTGCCTCAGCTTCTTTCTTCATTACAGCTATTTCAGCTTTCAGTTCTCTAATTGTCTCAAGATAATCAGTATTTTCCTTGGGTGTCTCAACTGTTGTTTCCCTAATACTGCCATTCCTTTCCTCCAATGTTGTTTTCATTTCTGTGATTAATAAGTTTATTATTGCTTGCATACTTTTCTTATCTATGGTTACTTCTGATTGATTTATGGTTTCTTCTGGGCTCTTGTCTTCATTCATTGGGGTAGCAGTTTTATTTGTTTTTAATCTACCCATATTTTTTTTATTTATGTGTTTCTCTCTCTCTCTTTTTTTTTAATGCTCTGTTGTTCCTCAGTTGTTGTGTTGTGAGCACAAGTAGCACTGTACTAAATACCTTTATGACAATTGCACTCACCAACCTCCGGAATTACAGTAGCAACTGAAGTAAGTATTGAAGGAGTTTAATCATTACCAGTTAGCCAAAAAATTTCTCCAGTCCGTGAAAAAATAGTAACCAAATCCCAGTGAAGAAAGAGAAAAGAAAGAGAGGATAGCAAGAATAGACAGTTATGCAAATCTACTATCCAGTGTATATTCTAGGGGTAACAAGAGTGTAAAGGGAACTAGAGCAGAGATACACACATAGAAAGTCCACTCTGGGTCAGATTTCTTCCCCAAAGTAATTCACAAATTCAGAAAGGCAAAGAAGAAAGAAGTGTATGACAGGATAAAAAAAAATAGTAATAATAAAAAATAAAAAAGAGATAGAGAGAGATAAGAGAGAGAAAAGGGAGAATATAAGAAGAAGGGTTGTAATTAAAGAGCATTGCGAGGAACTTCCCAAATGTGTATCAGTGAGTTTAAAAAAAACAACAACAACAAAAAAAAAAAACCCTGTTTGGTGGTATGGGGTATCCTGCTAGTAGCTGGTCCCAGGCACTGTTTATGGTGGGGCGGGGCGAGCGGCGGGAAGGATGTATGCTTGAAAATTAAAAGGAAGAAAAAAGAATTTTTTTCCCCCTACTCTAATTCTTAACCCAAATTAAGTTATAGACACCTTGGTATGACCGCTGTGGCCCCTTATTGGCTGGCCTGCTAAAGGCAGAAAATCCTATTGTTTACACGAGATGTGTCCGGAGCTCAAAGGCTAGCCGCTTCTCCGTAGTCCGCCATCTTCCGGGAAACCCCCCCCTCCAGAGTTTTTTAAGGGATTTCTCAAAAATGAAAACTAGCTCCAAATCCTTTGATCCAATGAGAGCTATACTCAAGAAGTCTTTGGATCTGCTCTCAGGGTCGCGGTGGACCCTGGATTCTCCCAAGAGGAAGCCCCCGAGCTAAAGTGCTCTCTCCGGGTCCTCTGCCCGCCACGCTCTGCAACCGGTGGAGGAGCCGCCTTCCTGGGCGGGCGGAGGACAATGCCCGGCGCACTCTCCTTGCCCGGCGCCCTGGGAATTCTGGAGCCCCGCTAGTCCGTGTCACCTTTACTCTAATTCTTAACCCAAATTAAATTGTACCCACTCTTTGGTGTCACCCCTTATTAACTGGCCTGCTAAAGGCAGAAAATCCTACCGTTGCCGACGATGCGGTCAGAGCGCTCGCTGTCAGCAACTTCTCAGGCCGCCATCTTCCTCTCCCTCCCTCTATGCAGTTATGGTTACTAAAGTTACACTTGGCTTACACATTCATGTTCACCACATTTATATGTTCACTACATTAGGGTTACATATTCACTACATTTATATATTCACTACATTAGGGTTACATGTTCACTACATTCCATCCCCTGGGCACTGAAGTCTCCTAAGGGTTTAATGTTCATTGTGTGACACAGCACAGAGGTAACAATGGCCATTGGTGTGATGTTCACAGGTGTGGGTTACCCGGGGGTGAAGTATCTATGCTAGGTCGACGGGTGGGCTCCCCTCTAAAATGTGTTTTTCTGTTGTGTGAGCCCTTGTCTAGATATGCTGCCAGCAATTTTATAATGCATGTTGCAGTGTTAGGAATAATACCAGAACCTATGCCAATTCTGCCAGTGAGTTTATGTTTGGTGAGTCTGAGAAGTGCAATATTGTAAATTTATTTTTGCAGTATGGGTACTCCTTTGGGTGTCTGATTTGGCTGATATGAAAGACATAGAAGACATCTTCAGTGTTTGCACTGTGTTTATTGAAGCAGTTATAGAAGAACCAAGGTTTTTTCCTGGGAGAGTCTAGGTCATATTCATGGCCGGGGTCCCAAGGATTCCCAACCCCGATTCTTCTGTGACTTTTTGAAGGCATGATGGAAGCACAGTCTAAAGAAAATAACAAAAACTTTTGCCAGCATTACAAGTACAATAATCAAACACAGAAACAAAAATACTTCCTTTATCCAAAGTCACCAATTAAATATGGGGATTCAAACAAAATCAAGTTGTATAGCTCTTGCAAGGGTGTCCCAAAATGAGCATTTCTGTATGCCTTTGGCCCAGTCTTTGTGTATGAATGTATTAGTCTGTAGTATTCCTACCAATCTATCTACATCCTACAGGTGTGCATTGAGGATGGATTCGTGCTGTGTATGCTGTCAAGCTGTTTTTCATTGTGTGTAGCAATGTTCATTATTTCTTGAGCTATCTTTAAATAATTTTGGTAGTTATCCCATTCAAGGTTAAACATACCAGTAGAGTCAAAGTAGTGTTTTTATTCAGGTATAATGGTGGTTATCCTTGATGTGTTATACATTGAAACCATGGATCAGTTAGATACAACATTAACAACCAGTATCAAGTTCATATAGAGTTGTATTTTCTATAAGGGAGTGTCTATCTAGGAATGAACATGTTAAGATGGTATTTTCTCTAGTACAGGCCAGGAATGAGTAATCACCTAAATCTTTCAACGTACTAGGTATATAGGCTGAAGCTAAGTTTGTAGTAGTCAGTTTTGTTTCAGGGGTATTTGTATGTATGTACATTGTGGATCCAATTCTAATACAATCTTCTAAAGGTATGAACATTGCTGTATCTGTTGAGTTTATGGCAGTCCATAGGAAATGGTCGGTGGGAACTACCCATTGGTTTCCTAATTTTTGTGGCACTGATTGGGTATGGTATGCTATGTAGGTGTTATCTAGGGATATCTGAAATAGATTTAGATTGCAAATGCCTTCTGCACAATTGGAGTCCTTTTCTGGGTTCAAGATGGTCTGGAATTCCTTAGTCAATCTAACAATACCTGTATTAAATACCTGTAGTAAAGTCCGCTAACCAGAGCTCCTGTGGTAAAGGTGCCAGAGCTAATATTCATCCTTCTGTTTCTGACTTATTTCACTTAACATGAATTTTTCAAGGTCCATCCAAGATCGGCTGAAAACAGTGAAGTCACCATTTTTTATAGTATTCCATTGTGTATATATACCACAACTTGCTCAGCCACTCATCTGTTGTTGGACACCTGGGTTGCTTCTAGGTTTTGGCTATTACAAATAGTGCTGCCAACAACATATATGTACACAGATATTTTTATGTGTGTGTTGGGTTCCTTAGGATATATCCCTAGAACAGAAATTGCAGTATCATAGGGTTGGTCCATTTCTAGCTTTCTGAGAGTTCTCCAGACTGTTCTCCACAGAGGTTGGACCAATTTACAATCCCACCAGCAGTGCAGGAGTGTTCTGTAGACCCCACAACCTTTCCAGCATTTGCTGCTGTTACCTTTTCTGATGTATGACATTCTCACAAGAGTTAAGTGGTATCTCATTGTTTTCTTGATTTGCATTTCTCTGACAATCAGAGACTTGGAGCATTTTTTCATGTGTTTCTCGGCATTTTGGATCTCTTCTGTGGTGAATATTCTGTCCACGTCCTCTCCCCATTTTTGGATGGGGTTACTTGTTTTCTTGTTGTTGAGATTTGCAAGTTATTTATATATTCTGGTTATTAGCCTCTTGTCTGATGTATGGCATGTAAAGATCTTCTTCCATTCTGTGAGGGGTCTCTTGGTTTGTGTAGTGGTTTCTTTTGCTGTGCAGAACCTTTTGAATTTGATGTAGTCCCATAGGTTTATGCTTGCCTTGGTATTCTTTGTAATTGGGTTCATTTCATTGAAGATGTCTTTAAAATTTATGTGGAAGAGATCTGCCAATATTTTCCTCTAGGTATCTGTTTTTAGTCTAGCATCCAAGTCATTTATTCACTTAGAATTTAATTTTGTGTTTGGTGAAATATAGTGATGCAACCCATTTTATCCAACACCATTTGTTGAAGAGACTTTGCTTTCTCATTTAATAGTCTGGGCACCTTTGTAAAGATGTCCAAAGGTGTGGGGGCTTACTTCTGGGCTCTCAATTCTATTCCACTCATCAGTGTGTCTATTCATGTTCCTGTATCAAGAAGTTTTGATGGCAATGACTCTATAATACAATTTGAAATCTGGGAGTGTGATGCATCCAGTTATGTTCTTTCTTCTCTAGATTGTTTAGGCAATTCAAGGTCTTTTTCTGGTTCCAGATAAACATTTGTAGCATTTGTTCTATTCTCCTAAAATGTAGTGGGAATCCTGATTGGGATAGCATTAAATTTGTATATGGTTCTGGGTAGTATATTCATTTTGATGATGTCAATTCTTCCAACCCACGAACATGGAATATCTTTCCACTTCTTTGTGTCTTTTTCAATTTCCTTGAGTAGTGACTCATGATGTTCATTATACAAGTCTTTCACTACTTTGGTTAGGTTTACTCCTAAGTATTTTATTGTTTTTGTTGCTATAGTAAAAGTTAAAGTCTTCTTCAGGATCTAATTTACCTCTCTACCTGCCCAGAGCTATGGAGTCCATTAGCACAATGAAATTTCTAATTTGCTCCCATTGCTTAGGCCACTAACTGAGACACAGTAGCAGAGAATGCCAGTCCATTACTAGAATCAATGGTGAGGAGGAACCCTCCACCTGGGCACTATTTTATCTAAAGTTTTTTTTTGATCACCATCCATGCCCCTCAGACTTTATTGGATAAGCCTCTATCTAACCTGAAAATGTGTCTATAAATACCAGCAAGTACCTATACCCACAAGTCTCTGGTTTCACTTCTATAAAATCTACTTCTCAATGTCCTTTTACTTTTTCCCCCCTATTCTTAATCTCCCACCTATCTTATCTTTCTCTTTACTGTATCCAGGGTCCTTTAGAAGCAGGGGGTCTGGTAGAATCAATGCCAAGGCTGGCCCTGCCTGTTGTGTAGCTGCACAAGTGGCTTCATCTGCCCTCCAGTTTCTTTGATGATGTCCAGAACAATGGATCATGGCTGCTTCTTTCAGGGTCCATGCAGCCTCCAGTAAGTTCAGTATCTGGTCCTTGTGCTGGATCTTCTTGCCGGTGGAGGTCAGGAATCCTCTCTACCCATGTGCTCTATGCACATGTCATGTAGTGAAGGCATACCTCTTGGCAGTCATGCTTTTGTTGGGGAAGCCTCAGGATCAACCTCTGACATCAGGGTGGCAGGGTTCAGACTGGTGATGGCACTGAACTTCACTCATGGCTGGTCTAGGAACAGAGCTTGCTAGATTAGGTAGGCATTAGACTTGCCCCAGTGATAGCTTGTCTGTTTTCCATACCATATGTGCCACAGGTGCTATTGTCCTTAGGCATTTTGGCCATCCAGCAGCCACTGGGTCCAATAATTGACAAATAGATGACGGGTTTGTGCCATGGCCCAAGTTTTTGAGTCAACATTCCCCAGCTTATGCCTTTAAGTTCATCCACAAGCAGTCTAAATGGCTTGTTGATAAAACATGTTGGGCACTGCGCCAGCTCCCCCCTGCTTAACACTGTGGTCTGTTTACATAATCACTGTTTTACCTTGGAACTGCCCTGCCTACAGGGCATTGGTTTAATCCCCATTGGTTCCCACTCTCTTTTTGCTCCACCCCCTCTCCTAGTTACACCCTGTTTTCCACCACTAGTTTGCACTCTCTTTTCGCTCCACCCTCTCTACGTCACATCCTGTTTTCCACCCTACTATTTCCTTCTTGGTGAATATAAATACAGCTGCTCTTCTGATTAAACACACATGGGATTGCCTTCCAGCTCTGAGAGTCCCAGAGTTTCTCTCCTGCGACACTAGCCCAGCACGAGTTCCTGATCCCTCTCCCATGCAGCAGCCTAGGTTGGCTCCAGTGGAGTTCGCTCCAACCCAGAGGGCACTTGCTCGGGAAGAAGCACCCACAGGCTATCCCGGCAAAAAACAGTCTTTCTTCCAGTGTCCTTTTTCTTTGCAGTACAATCACTGATCTTTCTCTACACTTAGCCTAATTTTTCTGACTTTTCTCTTCTCTCTGGGCACTTCCCCAACTTTCTTTTTATTTCATCTCAAGGACTAATGTAAAAAAATTTGCCAACTTCTTAACCCTCTGAACAATTTCTACTAATTTACTGGTCAGATTTTTTAAAAAAATATTTCTGTCTTTTATAACTTTCTTCTAATATCTGGGGAGGATTTGATCAACAAAAGGCCAAATTTAGTGCCATTCTATTTACCTTAGAGAGATTTGTGGGGCATTTTAACACCTCTTGGAGACACCCTAGGAGAAACTGATGGTATGATTGAAGGGGTGTCACAGCTGCAGTCACTCATTTGTGACCAGCAAGACATACACAAAACCAAATTAGGAGTTCACTACAATTGATAATCCAATGACTTGAATTGGCTTATGTATCTTTATATAATTTTAGAATGCCTTTTAACAAACAGGTATATGCTGACATGATAAAATGATTACCATTTCTTTGGCATGATTTCAAAACTGCTTAAACAATTTAAGCACAATATTAAAACTTAGTTTTTGCTAGTATCTTTGTTCACCACAAAGCTATCATGAGTAAGGGTGGATATAAAAGTTTATTAATAGATTTTACACTTTAAAACTCTGATATGGCAACTTAAAGGCTAAAATAATCTTTTATTTTGTAGTCTTTCTAAATAAGGGAGTTATATCAGTAACAACTATATCAGAAGTAGCAAGTCACTGTGAAAATTAAATTAACTCATGAGTAAGATCTGAAAAATCTCTTAACAAGTTTCAAAGTGAAAAAGGTTTGAACCGGAACATTTTCTGGTCTCTATGAGACATAAAACTCTCTTAATTTTTTTACCTAATCTTTCTCATATTTTAATAAACTTCTTTTTCATCTCCTTGCTCTGACCTTCTGTATGAGCTAAATCTAACAGCTTTTCTTTTTAACCCATTCTTAACCTACCTAAATAAATCCTCCTCTGCAAAGCATGGGGACTCCTCCCTGGCCAACTCCTGCACATATGAAAGTTTACCAACCCCCAGCCAACGAAATTTTACTTACTATTACCCACACAATCACTTACTCTTACCCACACAATAACTTATTTTTACTCACACATCTTATTTACACTAAAACTTGTTTTTAACCGGGCTGGCTTCACGGGCGGGTAACAGAAATGACCAGAGACACACGGCTGAGCTAAGAACGCAGTTCAATCTTTATTCACTAGCAGGCAAACATGTGCTCTCCTGTCTTTCTCCTCCGGTGGCAGAGAGGGGCTCCTAAACTAATCACTACACAGATCTGTCCTGCATCCTTCTCCTCCAGCGGCTGTGGCAGGAACTCAGGAAGTACTTAGGGTAGGGGGCGGGGAGAAGGGAGTAGCATGAAAACTAGCAAGGGCTATACCAAATCTTCAGGTGGGGGAGAGTGCATAGCAACAAAAAATCGTTTATCAGAGCCTCTTTCTAATTTTACTTTAGTTTCTTTTTTTTACTTTGTCTGATAAGAATGCAGCTTCAAAGCTACTTACATTTTTAACCTTAAAATTAATGTTTCTCAGGCCATAAAACCAAACTTAAAACACACATATAAACATGTAGTCTATAACATACAAGAGGAGAAAACTTTTATTACCAAGGCATATCATAGTCACTTTTTCTTTGTAGTATCTCTTGGATATCTGGGGATGATTGTTTAGGGGAAAAGAACAGCTTTAAACCAGTACAGGCACAACATAGCAACATATCTGGTCGAACACAAATTCAGATCTCTACTGTCTTAGCTGAGCCATTTTCACTCACACAGTTTTTTAAGACAAAACATCTCACATTCATACACGAGGATTTCTTCCTCTGGTCTACAACTTCCGGGACAGACTTAATTAGCCCTAGAAAAAACAGAGGAAGAAACAAATTCCCTCTGCTTCTCTCTATGAGAAGCCTAAGAGGGAGGGTCAAGGACTGAAATAAGAGGAATTTATTTTTAATTTTGAAAGAGTGAAAATAAGGCTATTACTCAGACTTAACACAGAGACAACCTAAAAGACAAGACAAACCTCAGCTGAGTGATCTCAGGATGGTACCAAGTCTAGTCCTGTTGCTCTGAGATAACTAGGCATGAAATTCACCCTCTTTTAAAAGGGGAAGGTGGAGGGGGGGCCTGCATGTCCTTGCTAATTTATTTATTTATTTTTTAACACTTAAACTCAAATTTTGGGCCCTTGATTTAAATTCTTGGAAGTGATTTAAGACCATGGTTAATGGAGTCAAAGGTTTTTGTCCCATGATCCTGGATTCCTGCAGGATAAAAAGTGAAACAAAAAGAGATACACAAATAACAAACAAACACAAAACCAAATGGCCTCTCTTCTCCTTCCAGAGGCACTCCAAATGGGACGACAGTGGCACACCGTCACTAGGTGGGAACGACCCCCTGTCCCAATCCAAATTGACAAGGGGGACCCAGTCCCCTACAATAGGATCCAGGACATCTCCCAGAGTCCTAGGCCTGGTGTCACCCAGTGCATCCACCTTTAACACTCAGGTCACTAGTCTACACATTTAGCAATAGTCAAAGACAAGACAATATGGCACAAAATTTTCCTAATAGTTCTTGGACCAATCCACAAGCTCAGTGATTCAGGCGTTCTCTCTTCCAGGAGGAGGGATCCCAGTCGAGCCCCCAAATGTTATGCCCAGTTTTACCAAACAAAGATATATAATAAGTATTTTACTAACATAAAACCCTGAAATCCTTTAATGCAAACATTAAATCAAAAGAAGAAGAAATACAGAGCTGGGGAAACAACATAATGGTTATATAAAAGACTCTCATGCCTGAGACTGTGAAGTCCCAGGTTCAGTCCCCAGCATCATGATCATCCAGAGATGAGCAGTGCTCTGGTCTTTCTCTCTCTGTGTGTGCATATCTTTCTCATTAAAATAAGTAAATAAAATATGCTTTTTTAAAAAGAGTAAATTCAGATATCAATCTCACTAGATAACAGCAAAACATACATGAACAAATGTAAAAAAAGTGAGAAAGATTTGCATGCTGAGAACTATGAATAGTGATTCAAGAAAATAGAAAAATATTCCATCTTCATGGAATGGAAAACTTAACATCAAAACAAATATTCGACACAGAGCTAAACATAAAGTTAATGCAGTTTTCATCAAGATCCCACCAATTTTAAGAGAAAAGTACAAAAGCTACAAAATTGTATCTGAAACCCCAAAATACCAAGAATTACCAAAACAATCTTGAGAAAAAAGAACAGAACTGGAGTGAGGACACTCCCTGATCTCAAATTATATTAAATGGCCATTTTAATGAAAAGTGTCTGTTACTAGAACAGAATTAGATGGAACTATTCTCAGTATTCTTTTTATCACTGTATTGGGAGAGGGAAGGCTTTAATGATTTACAGTAAAATTGTTGACATATGAGTACAATTTCTTGTCTCCCTCATTATAGATGTCCATAAAACACTCTCACTCCTAACTCAGGTGTATTTTCCACCATCACGCACCAGGATCCCAAACCCCCTCCTCTGGATCCCTTCCCTATGCTCCTTCCCCAGTGTCTTTTCCTCTGGTGCAATATACCAATCTAAATTGAAGTTTTACTTTGTGTTTTCCCTTTCCTCTTCTTGTTTCCTAAACTTGGAAACAACCAGGATGTCCAACAACAGATGAACAGCTTAGAAGTTGTGGTGAGGGAGTCAGCAGTAGCACAATGGGTTCAGTGCACTTGGTGCAAAGCACAAGGACTGGAGTAAGGATCCTGGTCTGAGCACCTGGCTCCCCACCTGCAGGGGAGTCGCTTCACAGGTGATAAAGCAGATCTTCAGGTTTTTCTCTCCCCCTCTCCGTCTTCCCCTCTTTCCATTTTTCTCTGTCCTATCTAACAACAACAACATCAATAACAACAACAATAATAAATACAACAGCAGTTAAAAAACAAGGTAAAAGGGGGAAAATAAATAAATAAGTAGTTGTGATGAACATACAAAACTGAATACTTTTCAGCTGTTAACAATGGTGAAATCATCTCCTTCTCATCTGGAATGGGACTTAAAGGGATAATTTTAACTGGGATAAGGCAAAAGGAGAAGAATAAATACCATATGATCACTCATAGGCGGATTTTAAGAAACAATATTGTTCTTTAGCATACGACTAACCAGTTTCCCCAATACCACTTTCTCCATTGTGTGCTTTTGACTCCTGTTTTGTAAATTAACATCCCATATATGTATGTTTTTATATTTAGATCCTCAATTCCATTCCTTTGATTCATGAATCTTTTTTTTTTATTCCAACAACATATATTGTTAGGTTCAGTAATCCAAGAAATTCACCAAGAGACCAGGGTGATGTAAAGACAAAGAGCTTATTTACTAGCCCAGGATAAGGGATAGGGCCAACACTCCACAGCTGTATTGGGTGCTCGACCCCTTGTCTAAGTCTTACTAGGGTTTATATACAATTCAGAATACGAGGTACATTATAGTGTTTAAACTATCGTTATCCATTACATATGTATGAGGGAAGTGAGGATTCTTTTTACAGCCCTTGTGGTTATCTTCTTTTCATGCCTCCAGATTCTCCAAGGTGTCTTATTTTGTTATGATTTTTCCCTTACCTCAGGGGGCTGCAGCTGCAGCCTGCACTGAATTATTTTCTCTAATTGTTTGTATAGCTTTCAGGGTGCTGGAGTCCAGGCCTGCCTATCTTTTAATTACCAATTTTACATTTAGTTTTCAGCTCATCTCTACAATATGAAGAATTGTTCCTTTTCACCAAGAAAATATTTTCTAGTAGTGAGGAAATGTTAACTTTTTCATTAAAATTTGAGAAATATAGTCTTATTTCTAGCCTCTACTTTGTGCTAGCCAGCACAGAGTGATTACTGGATAGTTCTTATTTTTTATTATTTTTAAAAATTTATTTATAAAATGAAAAACAATGACAAGACCATAGGATAAAAGGGGTATAATTTCACTATTCCCACTATAAGAGTTACATATTTCTTTTAAAGTTTTCCTATTCTTTATCCCTCTGGGAGCATGGGCCAAGGATCATTATGGGGATACAGAAGGTGGAAGGTCTGACTTCTGTATTTCCTTCTCTGCTAAACATGGGCATTGGCAGGTTGATCCATACTCACACTCTGTCCATATATTTCCCTAGTAGGGCAGGGCTCTGGTGGCATTCCAGGATACACTAGTGAGACTCTCTGCCCAGTGAAATCAGGTTGGCATCATAGTAGCATCTGCAACTTGGTGGAATGCTGGAAGACATCTAATACAATATATACTGTATCTTGATATTCTGGACTTATGTATGTTTTAAATTAGCACAAACTATTGTTTGACAACTCCATGGCTTTCAGAAGTCAGTGGGTGTTGTGAGAGGCCAAAGCCTTCCCCTCCACCACAGTGATCACCCAAAAACTGATTGGAAACCATGCGATCTGTTAACCTTCTGATTATTACCTACATCAATATCATATGGGATTAGTTAGTACAATAGAAAAAAATGTACTTATCCTGAGATAAATGATGTACCTGCCATTTAATATTTACCCTGTGTAATCTATATCTTTGCTGTGACCCTTACTCTTTTCCAGATTAAAAAAAAAAAAAAGATGAAGAAGGAGAAACCACACCAGATTTTCTCTCAATCCTTAGTAAATATAACAACATGAATACCAACAAAATCACAGTAACATACTGGTCAAATCAGAGAGAAAAAATGAAAAATCAATAATAAATAGCAAAGAGCAACTCCAAGCCAAAGGCCTCCCCAAAAGAGAACCAATCAATCACTATCCAATACAATAACCACAACAAAGGTGAAAGGAAAAGTTTATCAAACTAGAGAGAAAGAATAAAAAGGAAGAAAAGAAAAAGGGAGATCACTTCCACACAGATGCAAAATCCTACAGGCAAAATCACAAAAAATCCTTCAGTCAATATCCAGCAATGACCTAGCAAGCTAACAGTCTACCCCAATAACAAACAGAGACTGTATGTAAGTCAGACTAGGGGAAGGGAAACCTCGTCCCACCCAAACTGTCCCTTGTTGCTAACTTTAGCGGAAATACAAGGAGGCACCTTTAGATGACTCCCCACTGATTTCTGACAAAAGCTTACCTTTTGGAATGTGGCTTGGTGAGCCACAGATGAGCTGGACTCTTATTCTCTGCCCTATTTCCTCAGGAGGCTGCAGCTGCAAGTTGGGTGACTCACAGTTTTGCTTCCTTTGTCTTTTAAGCTCATTTTTGATGGCTTATAGATGAGTTATGTTTTTCCACTATGGTCCCTTTTTGACCCATAGTTTATTTCCTATAGGTCTGAAAACCCTGTTTCTGTTTAGAATTCCCAGGATATGAATCAGTTTTTTAGGATAGTCTGTGTGGTTTGCAGTTTTCAGGTTCCATCTTGTCTCCACCCTGACAGTTATTATATCTTTTATATTTTTATCATAAGAGTTTTATGAATATATATATATATATATATATATATATATATATATATATTACAAAGCACTGATTGGTTTTGGATTATGGTGGTGCAGGGATTGAACTGGGACTTCAGCCTGTCAAGCCTCAGGCATGACAGTCTGTTTGCATAATCATTATGCTATCTACCCCTGCCCTTAGATACTACTTTTTACCACTAGGGATTTTACCACTAGTGTCTGCTTAGTGTCTGCAAAATTATAACACACTTGGTGATTTGTTTTAACTTTTTATATCTGCCCTTTTTTGGATGATGAAAGACAGAAAGGTAGACTCAGAGATACAAAGAGAAGAGAAATTAAAGACAATTTCAATTGAAATGAAGGAGACATGTCAAGACCTGCCACATGGAAAGAATTTATCTTGCTGAATCTGGCTTGCCTGTGTCTGTGCACCTGTGGGCCAAAAACAGAAGGCTTGTGTTAACATTATGATAGAAGGTCCAGACTAATACCTTCTCTGAGAAACTACTACAGAACCTGTAAATAACCACTAAAACCTGTCAAAAGCAGGAACAGACATAACACTTGGAATTGATATCCTATAAAAGGCATTCCCCTTAATTACACATAGTAGATACTATTTCTCATCCACTCTAGACTGTGAGAGTCACCCCTTCACAGCTAATTAAAGCTTACTTTGCTCCTCACCTGTCTCATTTGTTTCTCACTTTCCTAACAGCAATACTGTTCTACTGCTTGTGAAAATTAACCTTTGTAGGCATGAGCCAAGGACTTGAACCCAGATCATCATGCACGGTAACATGTGGAACCTCCCAGTTGTATGACCATCTGACCACTGAAATAGATGTTATTATTATATTACCCTTACACAACAAAGGATTAACTAACATTTTTACTCTAAAAAATTAGGAAGTGGGAATCCCAGAATTCCCTGACTAAGTCCGTAGATGATTGGGTGGCCTGGTAGTGAGCAAAAAAGCCTCCATTAAAGTATGTCAGTCTTTTACCCTTATCCAGCTTTTGTAGTTTTTACTTTATCTAACAATGTTAGCCTTAGGGTAATTGAGGTAAGTGAAATAGGAAGTAGGCGAGGAGGGTATCTAGATCTAAGTAGAAGTTATATGATTAAGTACTTTCTAGTGACTTTTTAGGTCTTTCTATTAGCTTGCTGCAATTAATGAGTCACTGAAAACTATTGTTCACTTTTACTTTAAAGTATATATTTTCCCCAACTTTTGGATGCATGTGCATATGTGCTCTATCATATGTGCCTTTATCTACATCTAGGTTCTGTAACTTTACTAGGCAGTGCACCATATGAAAAGGAACTAAGGAGATCTATGACAGTTATCATCAAAACAACGAAACTGAAGGGTTGAAATCCCATACCTGACATCTCTGGATGTGAAACATGTTGAGGTGGTAATGGTTACATTGATTTGGTTGATATCAGCAGAGGCAGTATCAAATAGTATGGATCAAGAGAAGCATGAAGGAAAACAAGCCATGCTTCACTTCAGACTCTCCAGAGACATCAGGCATGGAATGTCCACTCTTCAGCATCATTATTTGGGTGAGACCTTTCCTTTCTCATAGGATACTTTAATTCCATTTTGGCTGGCTCACTTCCCAACAAAGCCCCCAAAGCTATATATAGACCAGGTACCATGAACTAGGGCATATATTCACATGTATTCATAAATTAGGGCAAAGTATATACCTGAAAGTAAAAGTGCACAATAGTCTAGAATGAATAAATAAATAAAACAAGCAGTTAGAAAGACCTAAAAATCCAACATAAAGTTCCTAATAAAACAGTTTCTGATTAGAACTAGATAACCTCCTCATCTACTTCCTATTACACTTCCCTCAGTCACTACAAAGCTAACCTTGTTAAAGTAAGGTCTACAAAAGCTGAATAAGGGCAAGAGACTGACATATTTTAATGATTACTCTTTAGTCACTTTCAGGCCACTCCATCTTCTGGGGCCATAGTTGGGGATTTCTGAGATTCCTACACAGATATAATGGGACTAGACCTAAAATAGGTCCCTCTCTCCATTATCACTGATCATCTCCATCAGGAAAAACACAATAGACCCCTTTGTTGGCCCCCAAGTGATCTTTCCCTCAATCTGGATCAACAACGGTAGAGAACATTCCATCCTCTGAAGGGAGGTTGTACAAAATACTTTATCTACAACCTGAGGAATATGGGTCCTGAAATTGGGGAAGATTGGAATGTTTCTACTCATGACCACAGAATGTGAGCTCAGAACTACAAGGATGCAGAGGTTACCTAGGCTCCTAAGCTAAATATGGGCCCCAGATCAGAGCAAATCGATGGGGTCTACAGTCAACAATATTTATACACATTTCCCATATTTGGGAGCTACTCTCTTCCCTGATCCAGCTTTCTAGTACCTTTTCCATGACATGACATCATCTCTCAAGACAAAAAGTTGGGTCCACCTGCATAACAGAGGTCAGGCTCAGAAAAAAAAAGTATAGTCATGGGCTTTTTGGAATATAATTAAAATAAACCTACTAGCTATCTTCAAAATGGAGACCCCAACTTTTCATCTGCAATATTCCAACCTTTAGGTTCATGATTAGACAATATGTCTGGCTTTATATGTTTACTCTTTCTTCAGCCACCAGCTTCCAGATGCTAACATGATGCCAACCAGACCTCCTGGGCAGATGATGCCACCAATGTGTCCTGGAGCTCTGCTTCCCCAGAGCCTTGCTCCACTAGAGAAAGAGAGAGTCTGGGAGTATGGATTGACCTTCTAACATCCATGTTCAGTAAGGAAGAAATTACAAAAGTCAGACTTCCCACATTCTGCACCCCATAATGACCCTGGGTCCATATTCCCAAAGGGTTAAAGAATAGGAAAGCTATCAGGGTAGGGGATGGGATACGGAGTTCTGGTCATGGGAATTGTGTGAAACTGTACCCATATTATCCTATGGTTTTGTTAATGTTCGCTTTTTACAAATAAAAAATAATTAAATAGAAAAAATAGATAGATTGTCATGCTGCGATGTAGAGGAGAGAGAGAGAGAGAAGATCCGGAGCAGAGAGGGAACACAATTCTTTATTCACACAGGCACCTCAGAGTTGGGTGAGAGTGCAGTGGTTCGAGCCAGGTGGAGCTAGCCAAAATGGCTGGCTCACACAGCAACCTTCCCTGCGTTTAATTGCCGAAGTGAAAAGGGGACAAGAAAGAGGGCAAGAGAGCAGGCGAGAGAGAGAGGGGCGGAAGAAGAAGGGATTTATAGGGCAAAAACCAGGAGTGATGAGACAGGACAGGATCGGTTGGGAAGGGCACTTCGAGAATATTGTATTAACTCTTGCAGAAAATGGCACTAGCCTGAGGGGACATCTGCACAGCATCTCCCCCTTTCTTTTTACCTAATGGCCACAGTATAGGAAATTTAGAGTGGAGCAGGTTTAAAAGTTTTTTTTTTTTTTAAGGAATGCCATTCTCAGGTGGGAAGATGTAGGATGTTTTTGTTGGGGAGGGGAGACTTACATGGTCACCAACCTTGTGAGATTTATTTGTCCCCCCTGTGCTCAACCCCTCTTTAGAAAGAGAGACTTACCTGGATGGACTCATCTCATAGGTTAAGCTCTACCAGGCTCCACCATCTCCTCAAAATATTTTTACATCTTTTCCTATCTTTCTATCTAGTCATCACATTAAGATGGTTCAATGTCTGTAAAAGACTCCATCTGTGACAGAGGAATAGTAGTGTAGGGGTGAGCAGAAACCTTTTGGGCATAAACCTGAGTACTATAACAGAACAAGAAGGGACAAGTGTTGGAATGCTTCTGGATTCTGCTTGTGAAGCCTTCTGTTTTTATCACATTGGGTTCGCTTGTATTGCTTCCTATGTGTTCTGTTTGCACTTCCACTGTTGGCTGGGCAGCCCCCTGCCTCTGGGATATTGGTTTGGTCTTCCCCCCTGCCTCTGGAACAAAGGAAATACATATAGTCATCGCTGGTTCACGCTTCTTTCTTCTCCCTGCCCTATTATAAGTATTTCCTTTGTTCCTGAATCTTCTGCTGTAGGAGAGAGATGGAGGACAAAATTGGGTTATGATTAGATTAGTTTGTTGAGCCACATCCCCACTTGTGAATAAAGATTGAACTGTGTTCTCAGCTCAGCCATGAGTCTCTGGTCATCTCTGTCTCCTGCCCACAAAGCCAGCCTGGCAAAAATGACAAAATGGTGCCTGAACAGGGACAAGAATCTCGACTCCACACACATGCTGCAGACCAAAGGAGACCAGATAAGTAAAGCCACCATGATCTGCCTTTCTACTTAAGAAGAGGTTTCCAAAATCTTCTACCCTTTCTTCATGAGACAGTTTCTTTGTCTCTGGAATATTTTGCTATGGGCCACAATTTGGTTTCTGCCACTGCCCACCCACTGCCAGAGCCTGCTCACCACCGCAGGGTGTGGGCTCCCTCCACAGTGCTTGGCTGCCAGGAGCAGGGCGGCAGGCAGGGCTGCAGGCCATCACGGCCCCCCACCCCTGAGAGCCTTGGCCCACACCTTCTATACTGCTGGCCAGCCCGCCCTCCTGCTATGATGTCTGGGAAGATCCCGGACCCCCCCCCCCCAGTGACCGTGAGCTCCCTGCCAGGACTGGGCCCCCTGGCCGAGATCCCCAGCTTGGCTCTGACGGCAGAGGAGCTAGAATATGCAAACATCCATGCAGTGATCACACCCCTGCACTTCCTAGAGGTGAAGGGCAAGAGGCCACCGCCGGACGACGCACCCCCCTGAAACCAATTATGTCACCTGATGTGATCTGAAGAACCTGATTCACAGACTCCAAGGACAGAACTTTCTTACTGCCTGTCTGCCCTTCCTGCTTCTGCTTTGTCTGTCACGTTTTGGCAGTTCCAGCTCACTCTCTACAGAAAAGCGGAATTCCAGTGGCTGACCTTCCCCATAGAGATAGACAAGGAACATTTCATCCCCTGGAATTTCTTCTCCTAGCCATCTACTTTGGACTGGCACTTCTATCGGACCTACTGGTACACAACTCTACAGCAGCTTCTTTTTACGCTGCTGCATTTCTCAAAGACTGACTGCAGCCAGCTGCCTTGGGACTCTATAGGAAACACCCCCCCCACCTCCTTGCTAGGTAATGCCCACAGAGTCAGGAAATGCCCATTGAGGCATGAAATGCCCCCAGAGGCAGGAGATGCCCACAGAGGTAGGAAAGACCCATTGAGGCATGAAGCACCCCCACAGAGGCAGGAAATATTCTTTAGCCTGATAGGCCTTGTCCACAGAGGCAAGAAATGCCCCCCTCAGGACTTCCTTTGGGTTCACACTGGTTCTTGCTGCTCTCTTACTTGTTCCTCCATGTCTTGTGCCAGTTTTTTTTTTTTTTTAATGCCTGTACGATATAGGTTTCTGTTCACCCCACACTCCTGATACTATGGCCATTAGTTAAAAAGAAAAGGGAGAATTGTTGGTATGCTTCTGCATTCTGCTTGTGAAGCCTTCTGTTTTAGTCATCACATTGGGTTTGCTTGTGTTGCTTGCTATGTGTTCTGTTTGTATGTCCACTGTTGGCTGGGAACCCCCCTGCCTCCGGGATATTGGTTTGCTCTCCCCCCCCCCGCCTCTGGGACATTTGGTTTAGTCATAACTGGTTCATGCTTCTTTCTTCTCTCCACCCCCTATCGTACATATTTCCTTTGTTCCTGACTCTTCCACTGGAGGAGAGAGATGGAGGACAAAATTGGGTTGTGATTAGATTAGATTAGATTAGTTTGTTGAACCGCATCCCCACTCATGAATAAAGATTGAACTGCATTCTCAGCTCAGCCATGAGTCTCTGGTAGCCTCTGTCTCCCGCCCATGAAACCAGCCCAGCACAAACGACAGACAAGTAGGGTAGCAGTAAGAGACAGTGTGATGCCAAGGGAAGGCTATTGCGCAAGGGGGCATTTCCTGTCTCTGGGGATGTCCCCCGCCTCTGGGGACAGGGCTTAGTAATGGGGGAAGGGTGTTTCCTGCCTGAAAGGACAGGAACTTCAGGTGGGAGGGCGTGGCCTGCCAAGCCGTGTTGTATAGTCCTCAAGTTGTATTTGGAGTTGTATAGTCCTCAAGGCAATAGTCTGCAAAGTCCATGAACTACTCCGGGTCAGTCTTTGAAAAACCAGCATCATGAAAGGAAATAAGTTGTAAAATTGTGTAAAGTGTCCAAAGGGTATACGAACAAGTCTGATAGAAGTCTCAGTCCAAAGTAAGCAACTAGGGGGAGAAATGCCAGGGGATGAAACACTGCACGTCTATCTCCATGGGGAAGGTCAGCAACCAGAATTCTGCTTTTTTTGTAGAAAGTGAGCTAGAATGAGCAGGAAGGGCAGACAGGCAGTAAGAAAGTTCTGTCCTTGGTGTCTGCGAATCACGTTCTTCAGATCGTGTCAGGTCATATCATGGGTTTGGGGAATTGTGCCACTGTAGTCATGCTGTCTAGTGGGCGATGTCAGAGTGTACAGGGGTCTAGATGGTTTTTCCCAGGATTCCTGTGAAAGAAACACAAACAATATGCTTCCCATGGTTAGCAGGGCATCTGATTCATTTTTTTTTATAGAAAAAGAAATTTGGTGCCTTAGCCAACTGAATATTGGGGGATGTATCTCCCCTTCTTTCTTTCTTTACTTAATTGAGCCTAGGCGTTTGGTGGGCCTTCTCAACAACCATTTGTCTTTGGAGGTATTAAGGGATGTCTGTGGCATGGGTGATGTTATAAAGGGAGACATCTTTAAACTGTTGGCTGACAAAGGCAGGCCTATAGTGACAGGATGAGATACACCAGTTAAGTGTAGAAAAATATGTGAATGTCATTAATTCACATAAGTTGTATATGGAGGAACTTCTTATAGTTTAATACCTTACCATATGAGCAGATGCTTCTTCATGTGAAGGCTTTGACATAGTTGTAGTCAATTACTTGTGAAAAAAAAAACTTTTAACAAGTTAGAAGTTTACTATAATTGATAATTCAATGATTATAATTGGTTTAAGTATCTTTATAATTTTGTTTAAAGGTCATCTAATGTGACCTCTTGTAGTAGTCTCTACAGCAGGATCTTCAGACCAATTTTAGTTAATATATATATATTGATTTTTAACTATTTTTACTTTGTACTATAAACAGAGAGTTAATGCATGTTTGTGACAATGGTTTTAATATTTACAGTGTCAGATTGATTCCAGATATGTTGTGGATTAATTTCCACAAGATAGATTACAGGGCACTTTTGGGGGCCCTCAAAAAGCGTCCTGTATAGAGAATTTGTATTTTAGTTTTGGGAATGTATTGTCACTTTAAATATTTAGACTTTTATCTTAAATAGTTACTTACTTTTAGCAAATTAATTTTACCTTGCCTGGTAATAATGTAGCTTCAAGGTTATACTTTTAACTGTTAATGTTTACCAAACTTGAAACATACCCATAAACTTTTAGTTATAACACACAGGAGGAGAAAAACTTTTGTTATGAAAACATATCATTTTAAAAACAAATTTAGATCTGTCTTTACTCACACAGTTTAAGACTAAGCACTTATACCAAGACTTATATATAAAAAAATCAAAAGAGGAAAAAAATTTTTTGGAATATTTCTGGATGTCTCCAGAAACCTTGGCTGCATCCAGAATTTTTATATAAAATTAAGTTTCAGAATACTCACAGAAAAATGGGTCATACAAAATTTTTGTCATTCAAATCATTCTCTTAAAAACACTACTGAAAGCATAGAGGTTAGACAACAAACAGGCTTAAGATATTTAGAGTGAGGGGGAAGAGAGAAATGGTAGAGAGGTTTTGTTTTTGGGCTCTGTGAACTAATTTTTTTAGATTTTGCCATTTTGTATTATGAGTTCTGGAAGGCATCCTGCCTCCGGCAAAAGTGGCAGGGGAAGGGGCCGCAGAAGCTCTGGCAGCAGCTGAAGGAAAACCTGTCTGCCGAAATAGGGACCTCTGGGAGACAGCCTCATGCTTGGTTAGATTAGGGATGTCTTTCAAGAGAAACCAAGGTGTGACCCAGACCTGAAGATGGCCTTGTAAAATGGACCTGGTCCATGGAGCATGAACTCTATCATTCATAATTGTCTGATGAAGTACGTTAGGATCTGTGGAGGAATCTGGGTACCACCCCTGGGATTTCTGTCTATTGGGGGTAACATTTACCAGGAATGTGTGGACTTGCTCTGGATGAAAAACTCGGTTGCAAAGCCCACAAAGGCATTCTGTGTCTGGTAGTGGTGTATCAGCGGGGGGAGGAGTCATAGAAGTGGAAGTTGCTGGAGGAGCAGCAGCTGGAGAAACAGCTGTAGAGGCCACACGAGAGGCCAGACACGTGTCTGCCAAAATGGCGGTGGCCATAAAAGTGGCTTTGGAGGCCGAAGGAGAATCCGGACATGTGTATGCCAAAACGAGAGCCTCAGAGCAAAATGCAGAGGGCTTAGGGTGGGTAAGCGCAATGACCATCTCCCTTAACTCTTGTATCTCAGCCTCAAGGTCCCTTAATATTTTGGGATGGCACCCTACATATCAGGCCACGTGGAGCTAGCCAAAATGGCCGCCTCATGCAGCAACCTTCCCTGCATCTAATTGCTGAAGTGAAAACTGGGTAAGAGAGAGGGCAAGAGAGAGGGCAAGAGGTAGATGGGCGGAAGAAGAAGGGATTTATAGGGCAAAAACCGGGAGTGACGAGCTTGGACAGGATTGGTAGGGAAGGGCACTTCAAGAATATTGTATTAACTCTCGGGAGTCGGGCTGTAGCACAGCGGGTTAAGCGCAGGTGGCGCAAAGCACAAGGACTGGCATAAGGATCCCGGTTCGAACCCCGGCTCCCCACCTGCAGGGGAGTCGCTTCACAGGAGGTGAAGCAGGTCTGCAGGTGTCTATCTTGCTCTCCTCCTCTCTGTCTTCCCCTCCTGTCTCCATTTCTCTCTGTCCTATCCAACAACAACGACAACAATAATAACTACAACAATAAAAAAACAACAAGGGCAACAAAAGGGAATAAATAAATAAAATAAAATATTTTTAAAAAAGAATATTGTATTAACTCTCATGGGAACTGGCACTAGCCTGAGGGAAAAACATGGTGGAACAGGTGCTCCGAGAATGTCCCAACTCTCACTGGAACTGGCACTAGCCTGAGGGGACACCTGCACAGCAATAGAAGAGTCTATATATAGCAGCACATCCTCAAGGATAGACCACATGTTAGACCACAAAGACAGCATCAACAAATTCAAGAGCATTGAAATCATCCCAAGTATCTTCTCAGACCACACTGGAGTAAAGCTAACATTCAACAACAAACAGAAAATTACTAAAAGTCACAGAATTTGGAAACTCAACAACATGCTGCTTAATAACTGCTTGTTCAGAGAGGCACGCAACAAAGAAATTCAAATGTTCCTGGAAACAAATGAAAATGAAAACACAAGCTACAAACTATTTGGGACACAGCTAAAGCAGTAATGAGAGGGAAACTCATAGCCATACATTAACACATTAGAGAACAAGAAAAAGCTCAAATAAATGACCTTACTTAATGCCTTAGGGATGTAGAGGAAGAGTAACAGAGGAACCCTAAAGCAACCAGAAGGACGAAAATCTGTATTGCCTTCTTAAACTCTAAGAAAGCAGGAGACTTTTTCATTCTCTATAAAATCTATATTTCTCCCCCAGTCCTCAAACCTCCTGGCAAGACTTGTTTTCCAACACACTTCTTTACCATACCAGTTGATACTGTATCTGTTGAGCTCATCCAAATCAATGTTATTAATACCATCTCAACATGTTTCACTTTAGATTTTGTCTAGAGACTCCAGGTGTGGAATGTAAAGCTCCAGTACTCTGGTGAGACCATTCCTAAGTCATAGGACTCCTAATTCCATATAAGTTGGTGCACTTCCTAACAGAGCCACAGAACCTGAATATAGTCCGTGACTTATGAGACAGAACACCTATGCACATGTATTCATAATTTAAGGAACTTTGATGTAAAAGTGCACACTAGTTTGCATTGGCTCAATCAATAAGTGCACTTTTACATCAAAGTTCCCACACAGACATGATAGGCCTAAACCTCTAATAAATTCCTCTCTCCACTGTCTCTGGTTATCTGTCTTCTGAAATTGTGAGGAGCTTCACAAAGCACCCTGCATTCCTTTTATTATATACATATCAATCTTCTGCTTTGTATTACAAATGACTAAAGGTCTCCTTCCTAATCCCCTGCAGGGTATTGCTAATCCTACCAGATGAACCCCTAGCAACAGTTGCTGGGGAGGTCCATACCATTCCCAGCTCCTTTGCCTTTCTCCACCCCTTTCCTAACCATGTATGGTATTGTTGAGTCACTTCTATTTTTGTCTTGTCTTTCTGTGTCCTGAGCTGGAGAAGGGTGGGGTGGCAGACCGAGAGGCTGATGCCAGCCATTGTGGTTTGTGCCACGTGGCTTAACCAGGTGTGCTACCACCTGACTCTGGGGTGTTCAAATCAATAAAGATTTGTATTGATTTGCAGACAAGAGCCTGGTTCTGGGTCATCTCTCTCTCTCTCTCTCACAACACTAGCCTGACACTCTCCATCAGGAACAATATTCTGGATCTTCTTGTGAGTCAACAATGGTAGGAACTGCCCCATTCTCCAAAGGGAGGTGGGGTCAACATACTCTGCCACTTGAGGTAGACAGGTTTAGCCTTGAATGTTCCTCGCTATCACTACAGAATGTGAGCTCAGACCTACAGGGATGCAGGACTACACAGGATCCTGTGGTGAATATGGACCCCAGATCAAATCAGTGGGGCTTAGAGCAAAATTAATATACTATTCCAATATTTGGTACCTACTTTCCTCCTTGATACAGCTTTCTAATCTTATTTCCAACTCTGACAATACCAATTTTCATCTCAGACAATACCTTTAGTCCACCTTCATATCAGCTGTTGGGGTCAGGAAAAATGAGTAAAGTCATGGGGCCCTTGGAATATACCCCTTAGAATAGATTTTTCCAAAATGGAGACCCCAAACCTCATCTGCTCTATTGTTGCTTTTAGGTTCATGATTACTTGACAATTTGTTCTGCTTTATATCTTCATGCATTTTCAGCCACCAAGCTGATTTCACTGGATAGATTACCTTATCAATGTACCCTGGAACCCCACCTCCCCAGACCCCTACCCCACTAGGGGAAGACAGAAACCAGATAGGAGTATGGATAAGCCTGCTAAAGCCCAAGTCCAGAGGAGAACCATTTACAGAAGCCAGAGCAGTCACCTTATGCGTCCCATAATGATCCTGGGTCCATGCTTCCAGAAGGATAAAGAACAGTAAAGCTTCCAATAAAGGGGACTGGATACAGACCTCTGGTAGTGGAAATAGTGTGAAATTGTACCCTCTTACTCTATGGTCTTGTAGGTCACTATTAAATCAATAAATAATATAAAAGAAATGTAGTAACATTTATTTATTTTCCAATTTAACATTACTCTTTTTCTCAAGCCCACTGTCAAAATTCAGTCAGGTTACCAATTTGAAACCTTAAGTACTTGGAGTGCAGAAATATATACTCAGAACTGAGGTCTAGACCTCCAGAAGCAACTTGTCGGCGTTCATGAGGGGCGACACCAGCAGAAAGGCTAATCCGACCGGTTCTCTCTCCCTTGCTTAAGGGACAACACGAAGCAGGGGCACCGGGGAGACAGTTATTATCCATGATGCAAGAAACTTAATTATCCAAAGGTATTTGAGATAAGCATAGGGGTTAAACCAGTAGGGTGAGACAGATAGAAGATGGATATCAAAAGGCCATATAGTTTACAATTTCTCTTGTCTGGGGTCTGAGGTGTATGATGGAGTGTGTGATAAGGTGTGTTCTCCTCTGTGATCAGAATGTGAGCTGAACTTTGAGTAAATGAATCTTAAGGTAGGCAGCCATGTGGCCTGCGGTTAATGGAGAGGGGTAGTGAGGTTTCTGTGGGCTTTAGAGTCAGAAGGGAAGAGCTAAGTCTGAGAGATGTGGTTTCTCCCCTTTGCTCACCTCAGTTGAGAGAGACTAACAAGAGGGTGTCTTCTCAGACCTCCATCCAAGGATGGGGGGAGTTCTCCCTAAGCTTTGCCAAGCTTACACATAGCCCCACATCTTGTCTTGTCAGTATGTATGATATAGTTAATTGTAAATAGCGTTAAACAACATGAATCATGGTAGGATCTTATATGGAATCTCATGAGCTTTGCTCATTTTTGTTTAGGTTTCTCTTGATCCATGCCATTTGATACTGTATCTGCTAATATCAACCTAATCTTTGCAACCAGTTTCACTTTGGACTGTGTCCAGGGGTGCCAAGCCTGGCATGTCAACTCTCCAGCTCCAATACTCAGCTGAGACTTTTCCTAGGTCATAGGACTGATAAGTTCTGTTTCAGGTGGCACATCTCCTAACAAAGTTATAGAATCTATGAATAGAGTATGGCCCATGATTACATGTATTCATAAATCAGAGGAAATATGTATACCTTAAAGTAAAAGGGGGAAATAATCTACAGTGACTCAATAAGTACAACAAACAAGTATAAAGACCTAGAAAAGACAACATAAAGTATTTAAGCAAATATTTTCTACTTAGACCTAGATAACCCCACCACCTAACCCATTTTATATCCTTCACTCTAAGTCTAACCCTGTCAGATAAAGTAAGGACTACAAAAGCTGGATAAAGGCTGGAACACTCTAATGGTGGTCCTTTTGTTCACTACCAGGCTGCCTGGGGCCCTAGTCAGGGCATCCTGGGATTCCCATACAGATCCTTCTCTACACCATCACTGGTCACCTCCAACAGGAACAACATTATACACACTCTTGTAGGCATCTATAGAGCATAGCCCTCAGAGTAGAATAACAGTGGTAGAAACTGCCCCACTATTTGAAGGGAGGCTGGATCAACCTACTCTGCCACTCAAGGAAGACTGGTCCTGAAATGAGTGAAGTTTAGAATGTTCCTAGCTATGACCATGGAATTTAAGCTCAGACTGAAAGGGATGCAGTGGTTACACAGGCTCCAATGCTGAATACAAATAGAAATGGGCCCTAGGTCAAATTATTGGAGTTCACAGTTAACAGTATTTATACACTTGTTCCATATTTGGAACTACTGTCTTCCTTGATCTAGCTTTCTGATCCTATTCCTGACTCTTACATAATCCTCCCCGACAATACTTTTAGCCCACCTACATGTTATCAGGCTCAGGCAAAAATTAGTAAAGTCATGGGCCCCTTGGAATATACCAAGAATAGTCATCATAGTTTTTTTCCAACATGAAGACTCCAAATCTCATCTGCTTACCTTTAGGTTCCTGATTATTAAATTTTTCTTCTGCTTTATATTTAAATGCTTTTTAATCAGCAAGTTGTAGAACTTACCATAATGCCCACCTGAATTCCCTAAGCAGAGGATCTCACCAATGAGTACTGGAACCCCAGCTCCACAGAGCCCCACTAGGGAAAGATAGAAACAAGCTAGGGCTATGGATTGACTTGTCAATACCCATGTCCATTGGAGAAGTAATTTCAGTTGCCAGACCTTCCACTTTATGCATCCCATAAAGATCTTTGCCTCATACTCCTTGAGGGTTAAAGAATAGGGAAGCTACCACGGAGACCATGGGATATAGAACTCTGGTGGTAGGAATTATATGTAGTTGTACCCCTCTTATGCCGCAATCTTGTCAATAATTATTTATTCATTATTAAAAAAAGAAATATGATAGTAACATTGATAAATTTGATTTGACCACACTAATCATCAGATTCCTGGTAATAAATAATAGTCAATATGGAAAAAAATTAAAAAATAAATTAAAATAGATACACTTATTTTTTTTTTGACAGAGAGAAATGGAGAGAGGGTGGGAAGACGGGGGGAGAGAAAGATAGACACCTGCAGACCTGCTTCACCACTTGTGAAATGACTTCCCTGCAGGTGGGGAGTTGGGGGAACCGGGATCCTTATGTTGGTCCTTCTGCTTTGCACCACGTGCACTTAACCCACTATGCTACCGCCCGACTCCCTCTCTCTTTTTCTTTTTAATTTTTTAATTATCTTTATTTATTTATTGGATAGAGACAGCCAGAAATTTAGAGGAGGACAGGAAATAGAGAGGAAAGAGACAGACACCTGCAAACTTGATTCACCTCTTGTAAAACTTTCCCTCTGCAGGTGGGGACTGGGAGCTGGAACCCCGGTCCTTTTGCACTGTAATATGTGTGCTCAACCTGGTGTGCCACCACCCAGCCCCAAGATACACTTATTTTAAAGAAAGAGTCACATTACCAGTCTGCTATACACAATGTTGGAGATTAAATTTGGGACCTCACACTTTAGTTCTGTGCTCTACCCACTCACTTTGTCACTTATCCAACCACTGTACATTAACTTTTATTGGTACATAGAAGTATATTTCCAGTGACAAAATGACCTGCTTTAGTATTTAAAACCAAAGGAGTCTACAAGATCTCTAAAGAAAAATGTTTACTAAATGATCCTTGTTTCTAAATAGTTTAGTAGTTCTTGTTCTATAAGCATTGTAATGGGATAGAATTCTCCACATAGAAATCACTATACTCCACACCAAGTCAGGTGGTTGAGTATGGATTTTATTTAAGCCTACTTAGCTGAGGGTCCAGTCTAGGGAAGACTCACGCAGGAGCTACCCAAGGACTGAATGCTTAAGCACAGTCACAAGCATCTTTTTATACTTTTTGTAGCATATCTCAGCATTTGTTACATACAATATTTTGCACAGCTCCTGGGAGTTGGTTTGTTTACCTGAAATCTAATGACTGGGGGGCTTTTAGGCTTATACTACATCTTGGTACAAAAACATCTTGTTTTCCCAGAAACAAACATCCTACCTTACTAAAAGCGGCAGGGTTTACAGAAGTGAAAAGTTAGCATCATTCCTACTCTAGGTCTGGTAAATTTTTAACTGTTCTATTGTTCTGGTGCCTGACTACCACCCGGTTGGTCTCTAAACTATGGTAGGAATTTCTTGATTTTCTGTACCCATTTTTCCTTGATTATACCTGTACCCATTTTTAACCCTCATAGCATCAAGTAGACTTTTAAAATCTATTCTCTGAGTTTCTCAATAAAAATATACCTAGAATTTGTAGATTAGGTAAGCAACTATGTACATTCTTAGTGAATTCATGAATAACTAATATAAACTCAGAAACCTGACCTATTTGACTTCCTGCAACCTCCACTGTGTTGATTTAACTGTGCCTTTATGATCTGCTTCCTGTTTTCTTTCATGAGTCAGAGCATGGACTTTATCCCTTCCCCTCCCAGTCATAAATGCCTTAAAGCTTGGACTTGGATCCCAGTTTAGTGATTTGCTCCCCATATTCTCCCATTAATGTCAAAGTTCACAGTTATTCCAAATGAGGTAAGAAGCAGATAAGCCCAGAGATGTGGTGGTCAGATACAATTTTCCTTGATGTTTAGCATTTCTTAGCTTAGTTAAGTGGCTCCTTCCTTCTTTATACTAGTGTTTTTACTTGAGTTGACCTAGGGTGCAATTTGTGCAACAGTTCTTATGTGTCTAAACACTAATAAGTATTTCCATTGTTTTATTACCCAGACTTTGCCCCAGTAGATTACTCTTTGAAAATTCTCCTCCCTGTACCCTACTCCAGATGCTTTAAATACAGGAGAGAAAAATACCTATTGAGCCTGCATGGATAGCAGAATCTGCTCCTAAGCAAGATTTCCTCATTACAAAGTAAGAGTGTCTGGTGGTGGAACTGTCTTTGTATCTTCTCCTTTCTTATACCTGGATCTGGTAGGTTGATAGACCTTTCCAAGAGACATGGGGTTCTCTACCTTGTTTCCACAAATTATTCTACACTCATTCATTACTTATTCTTTGTATCTTTGAAACAACTTTTTCTTTCTAATGTCTGGAATATGCCTTTTTCCTGGAGATCTAGTTATGTACATTTATAGAGCTAGAGAGTTTCATGTCTAGTTCAAGGACTTTATTGTACAAATGGTAAACTGAGGACTAGGAAAGGTACATACTTGGGTCAAAGCCACATTTCCTGGACAAACTAAATCTATATCTTAGGTCACTTCACTCAGGCCTGTGATTTTTCATTAGCTTCTCTTTCCAGCAGAAGGAAAGAGGGTTTTGATTTTAAGCTAAAGCAAATACCAGTTTTATCCAGATATTCAAGTATCTATTTTATTCTTTTATTTTTTTAAAATTTAGTATTTCCTATATATATTTTTTGCGGGGGGGTATCTTTGTCTTAAGGCTGTTGGCCAGGGTATATTTTTGTTACATTCAGTATCTTCAGATGAATAATGTTAATACAGCATTGTAGTTTCATTCAAGATGTTTTTAGAAATAACAGAGAGTTAATGTATAATAAAAAATTGTCGATTTATGAGTGACAACAGGCACTCAATAATTATGAAGTCACTTCTATCACCTCTAAGGTATCCATTGCATGTCTCCCATGCAAATGCAGTGTAGCAGAATGGCTGCTAAAAATCTAGACAAACCTATTAAAATTACTTGTCCCTTTCATCTCTAACTGTGGTCTTGAACAATTTACCTTTATTAAGTTGTACACTAATAAAAACTGGAGGATCCATTTCTCTGGATAATCACAATACTTTAATGGAATGAATGTAAAGTGATTCTCTGCCTATTTTGCTACTAGTTTTATTCCCCACTATTACTATTTCAGAGTAAGACAAATTGATAACTGTTTCAAAGAAAGAATAAAAATGGTGAGATTGAGACTCTTCGTATATCTAGTTGACTCTTGTAGAGGGCTTCATTTCTTATGTGAGATTTTTGGAATGTTTAAGCTTTGGTATGCTAACAACTCTTTCTCCTCCCCTTTTGATGAAAACTAGCAAGCTTCTGTAATAATAGAAATGCAACATACCCCCTTGTAATCCCTTCTAAAATCTTAACCGGGATTAAGAAAATACCAGAATATGCTAAAAGATCCATCAGTGTTTTATACAAAACCCCTGACTAAAGAGCAAGAAATTCCAGTAGCTTAGTTTCTTGAAAAGAAGGCAATTAGCACTTCTCCACTTTCCATTCACTCTTCCCAAATAATGCAACTCAAATTGGAGTCCCAGATTTTATTTTTAAGAAAAAAAAATATGTCACCCAAAAATACTGACTGAGCACTACTGTTAGATGACTCAAGCTGGGGTCTGCAGTTCCACAGCAGTAGGCAGCTGACAGGAATGTGGAGGAACTTTTCTAGCAAAAGTAAATTTTTTCCTTCATCTCTTTCAGACTGATTCTATTTGGAGAGAGAGAGAGAGGAAAGAAAGGAAACTATATGCAGTTTAGTTTATGGGAGTTCTGCGCTACCGGGTGAGAAAGTCAATAGCTGAGAAATCAGAGGAAGTTTGCCTGAGTGTTCAAGAAAGTTAAAGAAGACAATAGGCTTCCTTTGTTCCTCTTACCAAAGTAGCTAGGACCACAAAATCATATTGCCTCAGGAAGCTTATGGTGATGACATAGTAATGTGATTGCCAACTTAATATCGTCTTAGTTTCCAGTACTAGATCTCAGGAATTCAGGTAAGTTCCTTTTTCTGTGGGCCTCATTTTCCATATCTGACATGCAAAAACACAGTTATAATTAAAGTATGAAAATGGTATATTCTTAAGTTAAATAACACAATTTTTGGTAAGGAAAACCAAAGTAAAATTTTATTAAAAGTAAAGATTGTATTAAAAAAAGAAAAATAATTGATGATTTGGAGAAAAGGAGTTATGACCCTCAAATCTTTTTCCTCTTCCCTCCCTGTTTCTCTCTCTCTCCATATATATATTTATGTATTATATATGATACCATGGTTATATATAATATTATAATATTATATATTTTTCCCCTCTATGCCCGGAGTTTTCCTCCAACATGTTTTTAAACTGCAGTGAACACCAATAGATATTCAGGAGACTGAGAATCCGGTGGTAGAGCAGCAGGTAAAGGGCAGGTTAAGGATCCTTGTTTGAGCCCACGGTTCCCCACCTGAAGGGAAATTGACTGTAGGTGTCAATTTTTCTCTCCCCTCTCTGAATTTCCCTTCTCTCTCTATTTCTCTCTGTCCTATCCAACAATAACAATAACAATAACTACAACAATAAAACAACAAGGGCAACAAAAGGGAATAAATAAATAAATTAATTAATTAAAAAAAAAAGATATTCAGGAGACCAACGTAGATGTTAACTAATTTCCTCTTCCTGAGCTTGGCTACAGTAGATATTCAGAAACTTAACAAAAGTCATGTTGACCAGTGATCATTACAATAGATATTTTATTATTTTTTTTTCCCAGGTCTGTAAGATTACCAGGGGCCTGAAGTGAAAAATGGCATGTTTCTTGTGATAATTGAAATGTGTAGAAAAGCTGTTGAAAACAAAACCACTGACAGCATTTTCTAGTTCAACACATTCTATAATCATCTGTATCCTGCCGTTTCCTATAAGAAGCTCTGGGACTATCAGGATCTGGATTTTCTAGGGAAGACTATAGACTTATTCTGAATAGGTGTCAGAGTAAATATATGATGACTTCATCTCCATAGGTGAATCTTTATAAGCATTGGTTATTATTTTAATTAATTCAGATATAAAAACAAAGAGGGATGGAGAGAGAGCAGAAAAGAAAGAACAACAATGGAACTACCTTTGCTGTCAGAGAACTTCCTGTACACTGCAAGATGGATTTATATTTTTCATTGATAGCATTTATATTTTTTATTTATATTTGTGAATGATATATCATGTGTTCAGGATGAGAGTTTAGTGAAATAACTTACATAAAGCACTGATAATAGTTTTAGCTTGTAATAATTTATCAATGAATAGCAGCTATCATTATCATCATGACCATTAGTGCAGTTGTTCTCTTTGGTATATATATATATATATATATATATATATATGTGCAAGTAAACATGTCTATTACTTTATTTTTTTCCATTTCTTTGGAAAAGTTTGAGAATTTTTTTATTTATAAAAGAAAATATTGTCAAAAAAATCAAAGGATGAAAGGGGTACAACTTCACACAATTCCCATCCCCAGAACTCCATATCCCATCTCCTCCCTGATAACTTTTCTATTCTTTATCACTCTGGAAGTATAGGTTCATTGTGGGGTGCAGAATGTAAAAGGTGTGGCTTCTGTAATTGCTTCCCCACTGAACATGGGCATTGGCAGGTCAAGTCATACTCCCAGCCTGTCTCTCTCTTTCCCTAATGGGGCAGGGTTCTTGGGAAACAGGGCTACAGGACACATTGGTGAGGTCGTCTGTCCTTGGAAGTCTGGTATTATGTTAGCATCTGGAACCTGGTAGCTGATAAAAGAGTTAACATATAGAGGCAAACAAATTGTTGACTAATTGTGAACATAATGCCTGGAATAGTTCAGATGAAGAGTTGGCAGGGGGGTCTCTATTTTGTAGATAGTAGTCCTATTTTAGTTATATTCCAAAAAGCCCATGACTATAATAGATTTCTTTTATTTTCTTTTTTTTCCCCTGAGCCTGACATCTGATATGCAGGTGGATACAAGTTATTGTCTGGGGAGATGATGTCATGGCTGGAAAAAGTGCTAGAAAGCTGGATCAGGGAAGATAGTAGCTCCCAAATATTGGAAAGATGTATAAATATTGTTGACTGTAAACCCCATCAAGTTGATCTGATCTGGAGCCTATATTTAGCTTAGGAGCCTATGTGACCTCTGCATTCCTGTAGATCTGAGCTTACATTCTGTAGCCATGACTAGGGATGTTCCAAGTTGCCCAATTTCAGGACCTATTTTCCTCATGTGGAACATAGGATATGTTGTCCACCCTCTCTTTGAAGGATAGAACATTTTCTACCTTTGTTGATCCATGTTGAGGGCAAAGTCCTATGGGGGTCTACATAGGGGTCTATTGTATTGTTTCTGATAGGTATGACCAGTTACAATGGATAGAAGGATATATTTGAGGTATAGGCCCATTATATCTGTTTGGGATTCCCAGTACTCTCGGATTAGGGCCCCAGCTGATGGGGTGGCCTGATCGTGACTAAAGAGTCATCATTAGAGTATGGCAGTCTCAGCTTTTGCAATACTTACTTTGATAAGGTTAGCTTTGCAGTGACTGAGGGAAGTATAATATGAAATAGATGAGGAAGGTATCTAAGTCTATGAAAACACTATTTCATTAGGAACTTATGGTGTCTTTTTAGGTCTCTACTTGCTTGATGCATACTGACTCACTGCATACTATTGTGCACTTTTGCCTTAGTTTATGGATACATGTGAACATATGCCCTATTGCATGGGACCTGGTTTACATCTAGGTTTTGGGACTTTGTCAGGAAGTAAACCCTGTGAAATGGAATTAGAGAATCCTATGAAAGGAAAGTAATGAGGCTGAAGAGTTGACATTCCACACTTCATGTCTCTGGACAGAGTCTGAAGTGAAACATGCTGAGGTGGTGCTCATTGTGTTGATTAGGTTGGGATCAGCAGATGCAATATCATTTAGTATGAATTGAGAAGCATGCAGGAAAGTGAAACCCCCATTAGAGGTTCCAGAACTGGAGGAAATAAATATAGGCTCCATAGAGGAAGCGGGAGATTCCTGCTGTCTTTGGGCTTCAGAAAGCAGTAGATAGTTATTGCTGTAAACATATTATTTGGTAATTGGGTTGACTTTGAAAATCTCTTTAAGATTTGATGTATCTTACACAATATCATACCATAATTTATGTCCTTTGACATTATTTGTATATAGCTGTGTCTTTTAGAGTAATGCCGCCAGTTGCTTCTGTTCTCTCTGGTCTAAGCTTTTAACAGAGTCAACATTTTAAAGACTCAGCCTATAGTCTGTGCATTAAATTTTTTTCAATCAATTTTTCCCTCTCATATTAGTTATAGTGATTTGCATGACTACAGGTTAGTAGGAGAGTACATAAACACCATTCCCACCACAAAAAGACTGTGTCCCATCCTATCCTACCCCAGTCCCAGGGAGGCTGAGCATCCACCTTCACCATCCTCCCAGAGATTTTAAATTTTCTGCCCTACTCCAAATTCAGTCAATTCCTGCTTTGAGTTTCCCTTTCTGTTCTTGTTTCTCAACTTATGTTTATGAGTGGAATTATCCCATACTCATCTTTGTCTTTCTAACTTAGCTTACTTAACATAATTCCTTCTAGCTACATCCAAGATAGGTCAGAGAATGTGGGTTCATTGTTCTTAACAGCTGGATAGTATTCCATTGTGTATATATACCACAGCAGTATTCTATTGTGTATATATACCACAGCTTTCTCTCTGACACTCCTCTGTTGTTGGACACCTGGGTTGCTTCCAGGTTTTAGTTATGTGCCACTATGGACATAAGTGTACACATATCTTTGTGGTATATCCCCATGAGAGAAATTACTGGGTCATATGGAAGGTCCATGTCTAACCTTGTGAAAGTTCATCCAGACTGCTCTCCACATAGGCTGGACAATTTACAGTCCCATAAGCAGTGCAGGAAGGTTCCTTTGTCTCCACTACTTTTCCAGCATTTGTTGCTGCTGTCCTTTTTGATGTATATCATCCTCACAGGGGTATGTTGTTATATCAGTGTTGTCTTTATTTGCATTTATCTGACAATCTGACCTGGAACAGTTTTTCATGTGTTTGTTAGCCTTTTGGATCTCTTCTGTAGTGAATGTTCTGTTCATATCTTCTGCCCATTTTTGGATGGGGTCATTTGCTCTTTTGTTGCTAAGTTTGGTGAGCTCTTTATATATTTTGGTTATTACTCTCTCTTTTTTTAAAACATCGCCTTTTTTTAACTATTTATTTATTCCCCTTTGTTGCCTTTGTTTTATTGTTGTAGTTGTTGAGGTCATCGTTGTTGGATAGGACAGAGAGAAATGGAGAGAGGAGGGAAAGACAGAGGGGGAGAGAAAGATAGACACCTCCAGATCTGCTTCACCACTTGTAAAGCGACTCTCCTGCAGGTTGGGAGCCAGGGGTTTGAACTGGGATCCTTATGCCGGTCTTTGTGCTTTGCGCCACCTGCACTTAATCCTCTGAGCTACAGCCCGACTCCCTGGTTATTAATCTCTTGTCTGTTGCATGGCATGTGAAGATCTTCTCCCATTCTGTGAGGAGTCTCTTTATTTGTATGATGGTTTCTTTGGCTGAGTAGAAGATTTTCAATTTGATGTAGTCCCATTGATTTGTTTTTGTTTTAGCCTTCCTTGCATATGGGCTTGCTTCATCAAAGATGTCCTTGAGGTTTAGGAGGGAAAGTGTTCCTCCAATGTTTTACTCTAAGTATTTGATAGTTTATGTTCTTTTTTTTATTATTATCTTTATTTATTGGATAGAAACAGCAAGAAATTGAGAGGGACAGGAGTGATAGAGAGGGAAAGAAACAGACACCTGCATTCCTGCCTCACCACTCATGAAGCTTTCCCCCTGCAGGTGGGAACTGGGGGCTTGAACCTGGGTCCTCGTGCACTGTGACATGTGTGATCAACCAGGTGTGCCACCACCCGGCCCCCCGATAGTTTCTGTTCTAACATCCAGGCCCTTGATCCATTTGGAGTTCACTTTTGTTTGTAGTGAGATAAAGTGGTTCAGTTTCATTCTTCTGCATGTTTCAACCCAGTTTTACAGGCACCATTTATTGAAGAGAACCTCCTTCCTCCATCTAATACTTTGGGCCCACTTATCAAAGATTAGATGCCCATAGGTGTGGGGGGTTAGTTCTCGGCTTTCAATTCTGTTTTACTGGTCTGTGTGCCTATATTTGTTCCAATACCAGGTTGTTTTGATGATGATGTGTTGGTATGCATGAGACCCCTTCTGTTTCATTTGGTTTAAATCCCCCCTGCTTAACACTATTCTATTTACATAACCACTGCATTCTATTTACATAACCACTGTTAACAAGCACCACCCTCCCTCCAGGGCATTGGTGGCTCAGTGATAGGATTCTCGCCTGCTCCGCCCCCTCCTTGTCACACTCTGATTTTCACCGGTCACTTTTCTCTCCACCCTCTCTATGTCACATCCTGTTTCCACACTACTTGGCAAGTATATATAAAGACAGCATTGTGAGTTTTAGGGTACTTGAGTTTAGCTTAGCTTGTCTTAGATTGTGCTGCGTCCTGCATGAATAAAGAGATACTGCCTACAGTTCAACCATGAGTCCCTGGTCGTCTGTTACCCGCTCTTGAAGCCAGCCCAGCGAAAACAACATAACCCATCGAAAACAACAACGATGGCCTTATAATAAAGTTTGAGATCTGGGAATGTGATTCCTTGATTTCTGTTTCTTTTTCTCAAGACTATTTTGGCGATATTAGTTGTTTCCTGGTTCCAGATTGTAATTTTTATTCTATTCCCTTAAAGAAACTTGGTGGAACTTTGATGGATATCACATTTACATTAAATTTGTATATGGCTCTGGGGAGAATATTCATTTTGATGATGTTAATGCTTCCAATCTGTGAGCATGGGATGTCTTTTCATTTTAGGGTATCATTTTCTATTTCTTTGAATAGGGACACAGTTTTCTGTATACAAGTCTCGCTTTAACATTTATTTATTCCTTTTGTTGCCCTTGTTGTTTTATTGTTGTAGTTATTGTTACTATTCATGTTGTCATTGTTGGATAGGACAGAGAGAAATAGAGAGAGGAGCGAAGAACAGAAAGGGGGAGAGAAAGATAGACACTTGTAGACCTTCTTCATTGCGTGTGGAGAGACTCTCCTGAAGGTGGGGAGCCAATGGCTTGAACCGGGATCCTTGCGCCAGTCCTTGTGCATCATCACCTGCTCTTAACCCACTGCTCTACCATCTGACTCCCTCAGTATACAAGTTTTTCACTCCATTGGTCAGGTTTATCCCTAAGTATTTTATTGAGTTTGCTGCAACAATGAATGGGAGTGATTCCTGGATATCCTCTTCTTTGGACTTAGTGTTTGCATAAAGAAATACCAATGGGTTTTGTAAATTGATTTTGTAGCCTGACACATTACAATATTGCCTAATAACTTCCAGTAGCTTTCTTGGATTCTTTAGGTTTTCCTATGTATACTATCATATCATCTGCAAATAGTGAGAGCTTAAATTCTTCCCTTCCAATCTGTATTCCTCTCATTTCTTTCCTTATTTGATTGCTATGGCAAGAACTTCCAATACTATGGTGATAATGGACATACCTGTCTAGTCCCTGATCTGAAGGGGAATGCTTTCAGCTTCTGTGCATTGAATTTGATGTTGACTGTAGGTTATGCTATGGACTCTTGTGTTGTTAAAATTTTGGAGGCTCTTGCCGGGCTGGCTTGCTTCACGGCGGGTAACAGAGACGCGGAGACAATGGCTGGGCAGGGCAGCTGTATTTCTTTATTCAGGAACAACGATTCACAAACTAAGACAAACTAATCACCAAACAGAACTCTGCTGTCTCTTTGCGGCGGCGCAAGCACTCTTTCCTTTTCTGTAACTCGGGAACTCTCCAACTCTCGAACTCAGGAACTCTTTCACTCTCGGACTCAGGAACCCTCTCTCGGGGTTCCTTTGGGCGGGGCCAAGCATGCCCGCGAAATTAACAGGACTCATCCAATTCTCTTGGGGGGGGGAGGGCTAGAACAAACCAATGTAAAGCATACGACAATTCCCCCTTTTCTTTTTAACTAAATGACTATAGTATCAAGGGTGTGGGGTGAACAGAAACATATATAACAAAAACCAGCATGTTGCCAAGGGAAGGCCTGAAGGGGCCATATCTGAAAAAAAAACATTTCTTGTCTCTGGGGGGCTACTTGCCTCGACGGGCAATTGCATGGGGGCGGGGAACGGCCTAGGGTCCCACAGGCAGCTGGCTGCAACTTACTTACTATGAAACAAAACTTGTTATTAGCATATCTACTGCAGGATCCAACGTTTCTAATAGAGAAGGAATTTGAGACTTTTACATATCAACAACGTCTTTTAACCTTTTGTTACACCCATTCAAGATGGAGACACACCCTAGGTGTGCGCTGGAGAGGAAACCTCAGGCATGAGAATAATTAGCATAGCCATTGTGCGATCTACCATTTCTAATAGAGAAGGTAGTGTTTTACATATCAACAAGTCTATTTAACCTTTGGTTTAGATCAACTTAGTTAAAATATATTGATTGTTAACTAATTTTTACCTTAGACTTTAAATGTAAGTTAATTTTATCTTTATGAGAATTATATTGAAAACCTTTTTCATTTAACTTTGACTAGTAAGAATTTAGCCTTAAAGCTACTGTTTATCAAACTTTAAACATACACATAAACATGGTCATTAATACACAAGGAGAGAAACCTTTGTTACGAAGACATGTCATTTTAAACACGAATTTAAGTCTGTACTGTCTTAGTTGTTGGGGGGGGTTCACCATCCGGAGGTGGCTTCCCGTGCAGCTCCATTTCCGAGCAGCTCCACTTCTAGGAATTGCAGGTTGTGATCTCTGCACAAGTCTCTGCGTACTCCAGCTTGTCTGTCTTCAGACCAGACCGGCGGCTGGAGATCTCGTGTGCCCAGTTTTGGCAGGGAGCCCGGGTGTCCGGGAGGCCCGGGATGGTTCCAGAATTCATAGAAAGAGGGCAGGCAGGCCATCTTTGTAGAAGGCGTGGGCCTAGGTGCCCAGGGGTGGCGGCCATGATAGGCTGCCGCGGCCCTGCCCCATGGCCCTGCCATGTCTGCTGCCCTGTTCGCAGTGGCCGAGCAGCGTGAAGGGATCACGCGTCCAGTGCCCTGCGCCACGCGGTGGAGAGCCGGCTCCTGTGGGCTGGCCTCGGGCTCCTACATGTTGGCCTCGGGCTCTTGCGTGTTGGCATAGGGCTCCAGCATGTTGGCATTGGGCTCCTGGGGCTTTTGTGTGCTGGCGTAGGCCTCCTGCGGGCTGCGGGGCTGCGGAGCTGCGGGGCTGCGGAGCTGCGGGGCTGCGGGGCTGCGGGCGCAGTGCGCGGGGTTGTCTGGGCACAGCCGGCTGGCTGGCTGTTCCACCAGGTGGAAACAGCAGCTCCGTGCCTTGCCTCCCTCCCGCTGGCACTTCCCGAGTCTTCTGGCTGTTTTGAGTTCGCCCAAGTGAGTGGGAACCACAGAGTGGTCCAGAGATAAATGTTCCAGAAACAGCAAAACAGTCTCGTGAAGAAAGAGCAGAGGCCTTTGGAGATCTCTTCACAAGCAGAAGAGAAGGCAATCGTGCATAGGTAGCCAAATTGTCTTTACTTATCTGAGAGATGCGCAGGTCAGGTCCACGTGGGCGCCATTTGTTGTTAAAATTTCGGTGGCTCTTGCTGGGTGGGCTAGCTTCACGGCGGGTAACAGAGAACTTCGAATATTATGTAGAAGATTAATAGTGATAAAGGACAGCCATGTATAGGCCCTGATCTGAGGGGGAATATTTTCAGCTTCTCTCCACTAATTATGATGTTGGTTGTAGGTTTGATATATATGGACTCCACTATCTTGAGGAATTTCCCATCTATTCCTAGTGTTTTTGTAGTGTTTTGAGCATGAATGGATGTTGGATTTTGTCAAATGCTTTCTCTGCATCTACTGAGATGCATCTACTGAGATGCATCTACTGAGATGCAGAGATGTGGTGTTTGGTTTTGCTTTTGTTGATGTGGAGAATGTTGTTGATTGACTTACGTATACTAAACCAGCCTTACATTCCTGGGATAAATCCCACTTGGTCGTTTTGAACAATCTTTTTGATATACTGCTGTAACCAGTTGGCCAGGATCTTGTTCAATATTTTGGCATCTATGTTGAACAGGGATATTGGTCTGTAGTTTTCCTTTTTTGTTGTGTCTCTATCTGCTTTTGGTATTAGGGTGATGTTTACTTCACAGAAGATGGAGGGGAGTTTTTCTGTTCCTTTGATATTTTTGCAAGAGCTTTAGAAGTATAGGCATTCACTGTTTCCTGAAGGTTTTGTAGAACTCATTTTTATTATTTTTTAATTTTTATATGTACTTATTTATTTTACCTTTTATTGCCCTTATAATTTTTGTAGTTATTGTTGTTGTTGTCATTGTTAGATAGGAAAGAGAGAAACAGAGAGAGGTGGGGAAAACAGAGAGGGGGAAAGAAAGATAGACACCAGCAGACCTGCTTCACCACCTGTGAAGCAACTCCCCTGCAGGTGGTGAGCCCAGGACTCTAATCGGGTTCCTTACTGGTCTTTTGTGCTTTGTGCCATGTATGCTTAACACACTACACTACCGCCTGACTCCCCAGAATTCATTTTTAAAGCCATCTGGTCTAGGACTGTTGTTGTTGACTCTTAATAACTCTTTAAATTTCTTTGTCTGTGATTGGTTCATTTAGGTTCTGTAGTTCTTCCTGGTTCAGTTTTGGAAGGTTATATGCTTTGATGAATTCCTCCATTTCTTCCAGATTCTCTAGGTTTGTGGCATATGGTTCTTTGTAAAAGTTTCACATGATTTTCTGGATTTCTGTGGTGTCACTTGTGATATCTCCTCTATCATTTACAATTCTATTTATTTGAGCCACCCCCCCTTTTTTAGTGAGTCTGTCTAGTGGTTTTTCAATTTTGTTTAATTTTTTAAAGAACCAACATTTGGCTACATTTGTCTTTTGTCTGGTTCTCTTATTTTCAATGTTGTTTATTTCTGTTTTGATTTTAGTGATTTCAGTTTTTCTGGATCTTTTTGGATTCCTTTATTCCTCTTACTCTTAGTCCTTAAGGCATGCAGTAAAATAGGTTATTTGAGCTTTTATTGTTCTATAATGTTGCATAGCTCTAATTTTTCCTCATAGTACTGCTTTTGCTGTGTCCCAAATATTTTGATAGTTTGTGTCTTCATTTTCATTTTTTTTGCAGGAATATTTGAATTCCTTGCTTAAGTGCCTCTTTGACACAGCAGTTATTAAGCATTATGTTGTTGAATTTATAAAATTTGTGACTTTTAGTAATTTTCTGTTTGTTGTTGAATGTTAGCTTACTCCACTGTGGCCTGAGAAGATGCTTGAAATGATTTCAGTGCTCTTGAATTTGTTGATACTATCTTTGTGGTCTAACATGTGGTCTATCCTTGAGGATATACTTTGTGGATTTGAAAAGAATGTGTATTCCAGTTTCTTGGGGTGAAGAACTCCTCTCACTCTGTGTCTTTTAATAGGTGAGTCTAAGCCATTGACATTTATTGACATTATGGATTTAAGGTATTGCACTTACATTGATCAACTATTTTTTGTTTGCTCTATGTCAATATTTTGGTGATTTTATTTTTTTATAGAGGTCTTTTATAAATTCTTTCAGGGCAGGCTTGGTGATTGTTGCTTCCTTTAAGTGTTGCCTGTCAGAATATTTTAATCCCCCCATCTAGTTTGAATGACAGTCTAGCAGGACATGCTATCCTTGTTTGAAACCCTTTTTCATTGAGGGCTCTATAAATATCTTTCCATTCTCTTCTTTTTTTGAGTTTGAGTGGAGAAGTCTACTGATAGTGGAGAAGTCTTATGGGTTTTCCCCTGTATGTGACATTTTGTTTTTCTCTTGCAGCCTTTAGGATCCTTTATCCTTGCTCCTTTTCATTGTAACTGTAATGTTTCTTGGTGTTTTCAGGTCTGGGTTGATTCTGTTTGAGACTCTCTGGGCCTCTTGAATATTAATGCCCTTTCTGTTGTTTAGGGCTGGGAAGTTTGTTTTTATTATTTCCTTTAGGATGTTTACTTCCCTTTCTTTTATTTCATCCTCTGGTAGGCCAATTATAAGAATGTTACTTCTTTTTTGAGATCATCCCATATACCTCTGTTGTTGTTTTTAGTGTCTCTCAATCTCTTCTTGAGGTCTTTTACATCTGTCTTAGTTTTCCCTAGCTTATCCTCTGTCTGGATAATTCTGTCTTTTGCTTCTGTTAATCTGCATTCTCTTCCCTCAGCTTCCTTCTTTAGTTCAGTTATAGTATTAGCTTGTTCTGCTAATGGACATTTTAGCTCAGCTATTTCAACTTTCAGTTCTCTGATTACCTTGAGGAAGCTAGTATTTTCCTTAAGGGTCTCTCTCTCTCTTTTTTTTCCTATTTCTGATAGCCCTTTCCTCCATAGTTGCCTTCATTTCTGTAATTTTTGTGTTTATTATTGCTTGTATACTTTTCTTATCTATGGTTACTTCTGACTGATCTGGAGTTTCTTTTGGGATCCTGTTATTATTCATTGTAGTAGCAGTTTTATTTGTTCTTGATTTAACCACTATTTTTGTGGTTCTAGTTATTATTGATGTTGTTGTTGCTTGATAGGACAGAGAGAAATGGAGAGAGAAGGGGAAAACAGTGAGGAAGAGAGAATGGTAGACACTGGCAGACCCGATTCACTGCTTGTGAAGCGACTCCCATGCAGGTGGGGAGCTGGGGGTTCCAACCAGGATCCTTATGTGCACTTCATACCATGAGTGATTGACTCGCTGTGCTATTGCCCTACTCCTGGTTTGCATTTTTCTGTTCTATTGTTCTTCAGTTTTTTTTTGTTGTTGTTGTTGAGTATAATGTTTGCTGTACTGAAATCTTTTCACAAATGCAGTCACAAGACTCAGAAATTACATCAGTAGCAACTGACAGAAGGATTGATGTAGTTCACACAATACTAGTTAGCCAAACAACACCTCCAGTGCAAGAAAAACAAACAAACAAAACCAAAATAAAAATTAAAAAAGAGAAATTTAAAAAGGCAAAGCAAGAATAAACAATTATGCAAATATAATGTCCACTATAAACTCTACAGATAGCAAGAGGTAAAAAGAATGTAGAATAGAGATGTATACACACACACACACACACACACACACACACACACACACAGAACACTCCAAGTCAGATTTCTCCCACAAAGTAATTCACAGAAGAGTTTCAGTGAATTCAGAAAGCAATGAAGGAAGACGAAGAAGGAGGAAAAAAAAAAAAAAGAAGTGAAAGGAAAGAGTTTTTTTTTTTTTAATTAGCTAGGAGGAGAGAAAAAGGTGGGTAGAGGGAAGTGGTGAGAGAAACAAGTTCCTCCCACAATGGATAGGATACCCAGTCTCCTGTCAATGCAAAAAGCAACAACAGTTAATTTTTTTCAACCTGAAGAGAAGGGAAAAGGGACACACATGTATAATAATAATAATAATACAGAGTAAAAAACCCTAACAGTCAGTCTGCAGCTTAGACTGCTCCAGCCTGGTCCCCTTCCTAAACCAAGCAAAGACAACCAATTATAATATATATATTCATTCCAGCTAGTCTTTCCCAGGCAGGGCTGAGCCCCTGATTGATCAGATATTCTGTTACTCATATAGAACTCCACCACCCTTCAAAAAGAAAATGAAAAGAAAAAGGAAAAGGCTTGGAATAACACCCCTGCTGAGTCAAGAATGTTGGTAAAGAAATTGCTCCACAGGAAGCCTGCTAGCAAGAGCTGGCCAGCCTATAGGAGCTGGTTGGGGGGGTGGGGGGGGGAAGGGTGAGTTTAGAAATAGTCAAGTCAAAGATTTTCCTTTCTTTGTCTGTTTGGCCTCTGTTTTCCAGCTGAAGAATGGGTTATAGGACTCTTTTTTGGTGTTACCCTGACCACCCTTATTGACCCTTTCTGTGAACAGTCCAGTTATCCTACCCTCTCCAGAGAATCCTAGGTTGTAAGCTGCTTGATCTCTATCGCGAAGGCAAACTCTATCCTGGGTTCTAACAGCATCTATTCAGTTTGCATACCTTTGTACTTTACATAAAAGCAATTCTATATATTCTTTGGTGCCTGGTTTGCTTCTGAAACATTACATTTGTCAGACATTTATATCTTAGAATATAGATGCAGTTCTTACATTATAATCACTATATCTAATTCCATTTTAAGGTGAGATTCATTAATTCTAGGCCATTTCTACTTAGAATTTATGAACACTTTGGTAAATTATCATTTTTAAACATAATTCACAAAGGTTGTAACAGTGAAAACAGGGGCACAGTGAGATCTGTTGACTTCATTCAGGTCCAGAGTGAGTCAGTGACCTAGAATCCTTAGATTCTGTGCTTGTTTCTTGTTTCTTGGGTCAGAGTATATTCTCTCTTCTAAAGGAATAAGATCTACATATACCTTTTGAAGGAAGTTATACAAAATTATCAGTACAAGAGGATATATATTTTAAGCTTTGCCCTCCAGAGTTCAATGTGTAGAAACTTACTGAGTGCTTATTGAACTGATAAGGTATGATTCAGTGTGAATTTGAGTTTGCTTTTCAGTTACTCCATCTGGCTCATGCCTCAAGTTTTCCATCGTTGACCACACACACACACACACACACACACACACACACACACACACAAACACTGTCCCTTTGTTCTTTTTTTTAACTTTTGGTATTTGTTTATTTCTAATCAAAGAGAGAGGAAGTGGGGGAGGGAGTAAACGAGAGAGAGAGAGAGAGAGAGAGAGAGAGAGAGAGAGAGAGGATGAGAATTGTTCAGTTCTAGCTGAACCTGGAACCTCAAAGTATCATCAGGCATGAAAGTCCTTTTCATCACCAGTATGCTATCTCCCCAGTTATGTTCTATTTCTTCCACACCAGCAGCTCTATCCATTTAATTATTTCCTAGAGTGATGTTGGCCATGGAACCAGGCCATCTTCTCTGGACTCTGTTACTCTTGCAAGCCTTGTGTTCTCAGAAATCTGATGGAGCTACTCGGGTCTACTACTTGGGCATCCAGGAAGTACAGTGGAACTATGCTCCAAATGAAAAGAATGTCATCACAAACCAGCCTCTGGACAATGACAAGTAAGCTTATTCTCTAAAACAAGTAGAGGTGGATAGAGATGGAGGTACCCTAGAAGTCAATAGGTAGCTTATTGAAGACATATTCCTAGGATAACAGTCAATTCCTGATGTCTCCGGGCCATATGCCTAATAATACATTTACTGAGAAGACAGCTAGTTGACTGAGCATTCAGAATTCCACATGGAGTTTGATCTTCCTCAGACCTATGTTTGCATTTTTAGGGTCTTATTGGTAAGACCATTGTCTCTCGATTCTAAGATGATATGCACATTGCTGTTATAATTATAGCTGATTATCTTTACAAAAATATGAACTATATTTGTAAGATGTGTGTGGTGGAAATGTGTTGTCACACAGAAAAACTACATTCAGATATAGTATATACAGTAAGGCAGAGTTAGTTACTACTTACAAAACACTCTGTGAAAGACATTGCAATGGAAATTTACGTATTAGCTTCACGAGTCTCAAACTGAAAGGGATCTAACCCTTCTTCTAGCGTTTGCCCTTCTTCTGTAGCCAGTCAACAGTGTCACGTTGAGCCTGATGTAAAGTTTCAAGACCTCCTTTGAATCTGGAGAGGTGGCAGTCATTGACTACCCTAAAAAATTAAAATGAAATCTCACAAAACTGTAGGAGATGAGTGTGAATAAACATATTTTAGAGATGAGAAATTTGAGGCTTAAGTGAATCAAATTAACTTGGCAAAGTCCTCAGCTAATAAATAGAAAAGCTAAAATTTTAGCCTAGTTAGTGTGGATACAGTTACATCCTCACCATTCTGGCACTCATAGAGGCTACATGATTTCTTTTCTACCAATTATAGATTCTACAAGATTTATTGATCTTAACACCCAGGTGCTCAACAAATATCTATCTGAAAATAAAATGAATGCTTTAGAATATCTTTAGTGATCATGAATAATTTCATCTTTCCAAAGTGTCAGTTTTCTCAAGTTGACTGTAACATCTCAATCAAAGCTCTAAAAATAATTAAAGTAATAAAAATGTTTTAATGGAGTCGGGCAGTAATGCAGTGGGTTAAGTGTACGTGGCGCAAAACACAAAAACCAGCCTAAAGATCCCGGTTTGAGCCCCTGGCTCCCCACCTGCAGGAGAGTCGCTTCACAGGTAGTGAGGCAGGTCTGCAGATGTCCTTCTTTTCCCCTCTCTGTCTTCCCCTTCTCTCTTCATTTCTGTCTATCCTATCTAACAATGACAACATCAATAACAACAATAATAACTACAACAATAAAAATAACAAGGAAAACAAAAGGGAAAATAAATATAAAAATAAAATAAATAAAAAAATAAAATGTTTTAAAGTAAAAAAAGCTGTTGTTAGGGCTTCTTGTTGGCACACCTGGTTAAGCACCCCCATTAATAAGCACAAGGACTAGGGTTCAAGCCCCTGCTCCCAACCTGCAATGGAAGGGACACTCACAGTGGTGAAGCAGGTCTGCACGTGTCTGTCTTTCTTTCTCCCCATATTCCTCTATCCTCTCAATTTCTCCCTGTCCTATCACAAATACAATAGAATTAACTTTAAAAAAAAAAAAGCAATAAATGGGTGCTGGGAATGGTGGGATTTTTTTTCTGCTGGTATCAAGCCCCAGTTAAACTTGGGGTCAAGAGTAAATAAATAAATAAACTATTGTATTTTTCACTAAAGCACTTCTTTATTTAGTTTTATAGTCACTGCAGCAATATTTAATATATGTTAAACTTTTGTTGTTTTTCAGGTAGTATCCGAAATTTTCTATGTATTTTCAAACCTTTTACTTCTCAAGAAGAACTATCCGTGTTTAGTATTGTGATTATCTGTATTTTACAGATGGAGAAATTGTCCAGATAATTTTATCAATTTGTTCAAAGCCCAACAACATTAAAAATTTAAAACATATTTATTCATTTATTGGATAGAGACAGAGAGATCGAGAGGGAAGGAGGGATAGAAAGAGACAGAGAGAAATTGAGAGAGGAGAGTCAGAAAGGGAGAGAAAAAGACATCGGTAGCACTTGTTCACTGCTTATGAAGCTTCATCCCTCCAGGTTGAGGCTTGAACCTGGGTCCTTATGTTTAAACAGGTGTGTCACTAACCAGTCCACCACCCCTTAATACTTTACAGTGACAACATCAGCATTAAATTCATTAATCCTTACTTTGAAACAAGTGACCTTAACTACTTTGCTAATTGCAAGTCAAAATACCAGAATATTCATATATTTATTTACTTATTCCCTTTTGTTGCCCTTGTTGTTTTATTGTTGTTGTTATTATTGTTGTTATTGATGTCATTGTTGTATAGGACAGAGAGAAATGGAGAGAGGAGGGGAAGACAAAGAGGGGGAGAAAACGATAGACATGGGCAGACCTGCTTCATCGCCTGTGAAACTACTCCCCTGCAGGCGGGGAGCCAGGGGCTCCAACCAGAATTCTTACGCTGGTCCTTAAGCTTTGTGCCACCTGCACTTAACCTGCTGTGCTACTGCCCAACCCCGGAATTTTCATGTTTTAACTTATTTTTTTTCTTATTTTCCACCAGGGTTATTGCTGGTGTTTGGTACTGGCACTGTAAATTCACCGTTTCCTGCAGCTTTTTTCTTTCTTTCTTTCTTTCTTTCTTTCTTTCTTTCTTTCTTTCTTTCTTTCTTTTTTTTCTTCCTTCCTTCCTTCCTTCCTTTCCTTCCTTCCTTCCTTCCTTCCTTCCTTTCTTTATCTCTCTCTCTTTTTCTCTCTTCCTTTCTCTCTTTCTTTTTATTTTTATTTGACAGATCAGAGATAAATTGAGAGAAGAAGGGGGGATAGAAAGGGGGAGGAAAAGACAGACACCTGCAGACCTGCTTCATTGCTCATAAAGCAGTTCACTTGCAGGTGAAGAGTAGGGGCTCGAATAAGGTCCCTGCCCATGGTGATATGTGCACTTAAACAGGTGCACCACCATGTGACCCCCTTCAACTTAATATTTTCTATTTTCTTATATTCTAACCTGAAGCTATCTTATTTTAGTTAGTATGAAACCAGTTTCTTTTTTCTCCCATAAAAATAGCATTCTATGGAAACTGACACTTCACAGGATTGAAGTTTGGGCGAAATTGTGACTGTTTCTTTCTATCCCAGAATAGCTTTCAATTTCCTAAAATCTGGCAAGAATCGAATAGGGAGCAGCTATAAGAAAACTGTCTACAAGGAATATAGAGATGGCTCATATACAGATGAAATAAGCCAGCCAGCTTGGTTGGGCTTCCTTGGACCAGTGTTGTGGGCTGAGGTGGGTGATGTTATTATTATTCACCTGAAGAATTTTGCCACTCGTCCCTACACCATCCACCCACACGGTGTTTTCTATGAGAAGAACTCAGAAGGTAAATCAATCAATTCTTTTCTAATTCTGTCTGTAAAATTATCACTTCTTCCTATAATGCCAACTAAGAAAAGATAACAGGGAATGAGTGAAGACATTTTTTTCTTTCCTTACTGATAGTGGAAGAGTGCCTTGAAACTGTTATCAGCTCTGCCGTATATACCCTGTGAAACTCTGGGAAATTTTTGCTTATTTATTTTCTTTTATGGGTCTCAAATTTTCATTAGTAATGTGAAAAGCCAATGTAAATTTCATCACAAAGAGTTAATTTAACATTTCTCTAAAATATTTCACCATGCTTTAGAAAGTGAATACAAGGGAAAAGTATTCCAGAGTTACATTTTAAAAAATTTTTAATTACAAGAGCACTGCTCAGCTCTGGTAAGAGGGATCGAACCTGCGACATTGGAGCTTTAGGCATTAGGCATAACAGTTACACTATCTACCCCATTATGAGTCACAGTTTTTTAAAGGTTAAGTTTTTTTTTCTTAAGAGGTATTTAGATTTATTTATCTGTATCTTCCATTATGTCAGGTCTAATGACCTTTCATAATACTGACACAATAATGAGCGAGGGGGATAGAGAAGGAATTCAGAAAGTACTCACTTTCTGTGTGACTCTTGATTTCTTTTTCTTCAGTTTTCTCTTTCATAAAAGGCAAAAATGAACCTTCTGATCATTAAGTTATCTTTAGGCTGCAAATTTGCAATTACCTGTCTACTCATTTTTTTCTCAAGTGAGTACTTGAAAAGAGATTATTTTCTACTCTCTTAAATTTACCTCAATATCTTTGCACTAGATACAATTCTGCAGCAGTATTAATGGCAATATCCCCTTATCCAAAGTCTGCTACTTTTATTTTAGTAATTTTTACTATTGATATTTGTTATAATATTATAAGACTGCAATGTATAGTAACACTCAACCACCAAATTTCTATATTCTCACCCTCCAACGTCCCAAAGATAACCAGATTCCTGTTTTGTTTGAATTTTTTTTCAAGTTCATGTAAATTAGATTTATATATTCCACATATAAGTCAAAGCACCTGATTTGTTTTAGTAACATATCTTTACTTACTTTACTAAGCATAATCACCTCCAGATCTATCCATTTTGTCCCAAAAGACAATATCATCTTTTTGATGGCAGAGTAATATTCCATGCAATATATATCCCCTAACTTCTTTAGCCATCTGTTGAAAGGCATTTAGACTGTTTCTTCTCTTTGGATATTGTAAATAATGCAGCTATGAACACAGGGGGTGCATATGTCTCTTCTAATTAGTGTATCCACTGGATAAATGTCCAATAGTGGCATTGCTGGACAATTAGATAACTTCATTTTTATTTCTTTCACAACTCTCCGTACAGTTTTCTAAAGGGGCCATTCCAGTTTGCATTCCCACTAGCAATGTAGCAGGATGCCCTTTTCTCCACAATCTTTTCAACACGTGTCATTTCCAGCACTGTCGAGCAGGTGTTAGTTTTAATTTGCATTTTCTTTCTTTTTTTTTATTTAAGAAAGGATTAATTAACAAAACCATAGGGTAGGAGGGGTACAACTCCACACAATTCCCACCACCCAATCTCCATATCCCACCCCCTACCCTGATAGCTTTCCCATTCTCTATCCCTCTGGGAGCATGGACCCAGGGTCATTGTGGGTTGCAGAAGGTAGAAGGTCTGGCTTGTGTAATTGCTTCTCCGCTGAACATGGGCGTTGACTGGTCGGTCCATACTCCCAGTCTGCCTCTCTCTTTCCCTAGTAGGGTGCGTCTCTGGGGAAGCTGAGCTCCAGGACACATTGGTGGGGTCTTCAATCCAAGGAAGCCTGGCCAGCTTCCTGATGGCATCTGGAACCTGGTGACTGAAAAGACAGCTAACATAAGAAGCCAAACAAATTGTTGAGCAATCATGGACCCAAAGCTTGGAATAGTGGAGAGGAAGTGTTAGGGAGGTACTCACTGCAAACTCTAGTGTACTTCTGCTTTCAAGTATATATTTTGCAGTAGTTCATGGATACTTGTGAACATATGCTCTCTCTCACAGAAACTGGTGTATATCTAGGTTTTGGGACTTTGTTAGAAAGTGAACCACCTGAGATGAAAGGAAAGGTCTCACCCGAGTAATGAAGCTGAGGGGTTATCATTCCACACGTGAAGTCTCTGGACACAGTCTGAAGTGAAACATGTTGAGGTGGCAATCATTGCGTTGGTTAGGTTGTGATCAGCGGATGCAATATTATTTGATATGGATAGGGAGGGGCATACGGGAAAGTGGGCCCTTATCCAAGGGTTCCATGACTGGGGGAAGTAGGGGCTCTATAGTGGAGATGTGAGGTTCCTGCTGTCTTAGGGTTCAAAAAGACACTCGATAGTTAATGTTATCATCACATTATTTGGTAATTGGGTTAACTTTGAAAAGTCCTTTTGTTAGGGTTTGCTGTACAGTACCCAGTATCTTGTATATAGCTGTGCTATTGGATGCTTCTGATCTACTTGGTCTAGGCTTTTGAGAGAGTCCGCATATCAAATACACACCTTATATATTAAAAAGATTCAGTTTGTGTTTTGAAAAACTTTGAGACATACAATTGATTTCCCCCCTCTCATATTAATGAACTAGTGATTTATATGTCTACATTTTGCTAGGAGTGTACATAAACACCATTCCCACCACCAAAAGACTGTAACCCATCCCTCCCACTCACTCCCACCCCCCACTGGCCCAGGAAGCTGCATGTCTACCTCTCACCACAGGGTTTTTACTTTGATGCCCTAATTTGCATTTTCTAATGATAAATGAAGTGGAGCATTTCTTCATTTATATGTGTGCCATGTGCATTTCTTCTTTAGAAAATATTCTTCAGTTCTTTGGATGACTTTTTGTTTAGTTATTTTTTATTCTTTTGTAGATCTGTAGATGTTTGATATCAGTCACTTGTCTGATGAGTAATGTGCAAATATTTTCTCCCATTTATTTAGGTGCCTGGTTGTCCTTTTGTAGTTTGCTTTTGATGTGCAGAAGCTTTTCAATTTCATGTACTTCCATTTATTTACTCTTGCTTTAATTTCCCATCCCCAGGAAGTTGAGTCTTCAAATATATCATTGATGTGAAAGTCCTGCAATGTTTTACCAGTATTCTTTTCTATAAATTTTAGAGTTTCTGGTCTAATATTTAGATCCTTAATCCATTTTTATTTGATCTTGATGGTGGTCTAGTTTCACTTTTCTAAATGTGGCTCTCCAATTATCCTAGCATCATATGCTGAAGAGACCCTTTTTTAAAATATTTATTTTATTTATTTATTACCTTTTGTTGCCCTTGTTGTTTTATTGTTGTTGTTGTTGGATAGGACAGAGAGAAATGGAGAGAGGAGGGGAAGACAGAGAGGAGGAGAGAAAGATAGACACCTACAGACCTGCTTCACCACCTGTGAAGCGACTCCCCTGCAGGTGGGGAGCCGGGGTTCGAACCGGGATCCTTATGCCGGTCCTTGTGCTTTGCGCCACCTGCGCTTAACCCGCTGCACTACAGCCCGACTCCCTGAAGAGACCTTCTTTATCCCTTTGAATGGTTTTGACCCTTTTGTAATATGTTTCATATGTGTGCACTCATTTCTGGGATTTTACTTCTGCTTCATTGATCAAGTGTTCATGTTTATTCCAGTTCCATGCTCTTTTGATTACTATTGCTTTGTAGTATAAACTGAAGTTGGGAAGATGAATACCTATGTATTTTGTTCCTTTTTGCTCAGAAGTGCTTTGGCAATTTATGGCATTTTGTGGTTCCATGCAAATTTTTGTTCAAATTGTTCCATTTGCTTTATAAATGTCACTGGAATTTTGATAGGTATTACATTAAAATTATATATGGCTTTTGGTAGAATGGCCATTTTAATAATGTTTCTTCTTGTCCACTACTTTTCTACATACTGTTGCTATGAGCGAGACCTGGGGTTATTTGCCTAGATATTATCCTTCTAAGTTTGTGAAGAATACTTTTCTGGACCTTAGAAATACATCATTTAAGTATAGAAGAATACTTCACTGATAGGGTATCTACCTTGCCATGGACATGACTCAGGTTTGAGTCTCTGTACCAAGTGAATGTGCCATAACACTGGGGAAAACAGTAGTGTTTTTTCCTCTATATTTCTTTATTTGAATAAAAAGTGACCCAGGAACAATAAAACTGCACATTCACAAGACCCTTTTTTGTTCAAAAATGTAAATCTAACTTCATTTTTCCTCTTTTCCTCAAGATGGTTTTGGCAATTCTAGGTGTTTTCAGGTTCCAGATAAATGATTGTAGTGTTTGTTCTATATTCTTAAAGAAGCTAGGTGGAAATTTGATGGGTATTGCATTAAATTTGTCTATGGCTCTGGGGAGACTATTCATTTTGATGATATTTATTCTTCCAATCCATGAGCATGGGAAATCTTTCCATTTCTTGGTATCAGTTTCTATATCCTTGAGTAGCAACTCATAGTTTTCAGTATTTAAGTCTTTCACTTCTTTGGTCAACTTTATTCCTAGGTTTTTGATTGATTTTGCTGAAACATTAAATGGGAGTGATTTCTAGATGTCTTCTTCTTCTTCAGATTTAGTGTTTGCATAAAGAAATGCCACTGATTTTTGTACACTGATTTTGTAGCTTGATACCTTGCTATATTGCCGAATAACTTCTAATCCAGCAGTAGTTTTCTGCTGGATTCTTTAGGTTTTTCTATGTATACTATCATATCACCTGCAAATAGTTAGAGCTTGACCTCTTCCCTTCCAATCTGTATTCCTTTGATTTCTTTCTTTTGCCTGATTACTATGGCAAGAACTTCTAATACTATGTTGAAGAGTAATGGTGAATATGGACAGCCCTGTCTAGTCCCTGATCTGAGGGGGAATGCTTTCAGCTTCTGTCCATTGAGTATGGTGTTGGCTCTAGTTTTGCTATATAGACTCCACTATCTTGAGGAATTTCCCATCTATTCCCATTCTTTGTAGAGTTTTGAGCATGAATGGGTGTTGAATTTTGTCAAAGGCTTTCTCTGCATCTATTGAGATAATCATGTGGTTTTTGGCTTTGCTTTTATTGATGTGGTGAATGACATTGATTGACTTATGGATGTTGAAGCAGCCTTGCGTTCCTGGGATGAATCCCACTTGGTCGTGATGAACAATCTTTTTGATATGCTGTTGTATCCGGTTGGCCAAGATCTTGTTTAATATTTTGGCATCTATGTTCATCAGAGATACTGGTCTGTAGTTTTCCTTTTTTGTTGTGTCCCTATCAGCTTTTGTTATCAGGGTGACGTAGGCTTCATAGAAAGAAGGTGGAAGGGAATATTCCTGTTTCTTCAATCTTATGGAAAAACTTAAGAAGTATTGGTACTAACTGTTTCCTGAAAGTTCTGTAGAATTTGTTTGTGAAGCCGTCTGGTCCAGGACTTTTGTTGTTGGGGAGGTTCTTAATAACGGTTTCAATTTCTTTGTCTGTGATTGGTGCATTTAGATCTTGTAGTTCTTCTTGGTTCAGTTTTTGAAGGGCATATGTTTCTAGGAATTGTTCCATTTCTTCCAGATTCTCTAGCTTGGTGGCATATAGTTCGTCATAGAAGTTTCTCATGATTCTCGATTTCTGTGGTGTCAGTTGTGATAACTCCTCCATCGTTTACAATTCTATTAATTTGAGTCTTCTCTCTTTTTTGTTTGGTGAGTCTGGCTAGGGGTTTGTCAATTTTGTTTAATATTTCAAAGAACCAGCATTTGGCTTCATTGATCTTTTGTATGGTTCTCTTATTTTCAATGTTGTTTATTTCTGCTCTAATTTAGTGATTTCTGTCGTTCTGGTTTCTTTAGGGTTCCTTTGTTCCTATTCCTCTAAGTCCTTGAGGTGTGCAGTAAGGTCGTCCATTTGAGCTTCTTCTTGGTGTTTAATATGTATGGCTATAAGTTTCCCTCTCAGTACTGCTTTAGTTGTGTCCCAAATATTTTGATAGGTTGTGTCTTCATTTTCATTTGTTTCCAGGAACATTTGAATTTTCTGCTTGAGTGAATCTCTGATCCAGTGGTTCTTAAGCAACATGTTGTTTAGTTTCCAAGTTCTGTGACTTTTAATAATTGTCTGTTACTTGTCAAATGTTAGTTTTACTCCAATGTGGTCTGAGAAGCTACTCGGGATGATTTCATTGTTCTTGAATTTATTGATGCTGTCTTTGTGGCCTAACGTGGTCTATCCTTGAGTATGTGTTTTGTGGATTTGAAAAAAAGGTGTATGCCAGTTTTTTGGGGTGAAGGACTCTGAAAATGTCCAAGAGGTCTAGTCTGTCAATCTCTTCATTTAATTCTCTTGTATCTTTGTTGTATGCTTTGTTGATCTAAGTGTGAGAGTGAGGTATTGAAGTCTCCCACCTTTATTGTATTACTATTGATGTATTTTTGAAATTCTTTCAGTAGGTGCTTGATATATTTAGATTTTCGCTCATTGGGTGCATAGATGTTAATAATTGTTAAGTCTTCTTGGCTGGTTGATCCTCTAATCATTATGTAATGACCTTGCCTATCTTTTATTACTTTATTTAATTTAAAATCTATTGTGTCTGAGATGAGAATGGCCATTCCTGCCTTTTTTGTGGTCCATTAGCCTGTATGATGGTTTTCCATCCTTTCACTTTAAGTCTGTGTTTATCTTGTTGTGTCAGATGGGATTCTTGCAAGCAGCATATGGTTGGGTTATGTTTTCTGATCCATCCCCCCACTCTGTGCCTTTTGATGGGTGAGTTTAAGCCATTGACATTTATTGATATTATGGATTTAATGTATTATAGTGCCATTGTTCAAAATTTTTTTGTTTGCTGTGATATATTGCAAGTATTATACTGATGTTCTTGTTTATAAAATGTCTTTTAGAACCTCTTTCAGGGCTGATTTGGTGACGGTTGTCTCCTTTAACTGTTGTTTGTCTTAGAAGGTTTTGATCCCTCCATCTAGTTTGAATGAAACTCTAGCAGGATATATTATCCTTGGTTGAAACCCTTTTTCATTCAGGGCTCTATAGATATCTTGCCATTCTCTTCTAGCTTTTAGAGTTTGAGTGGAGAAGTCATCAGATAATCTTATGGGTTTCCCCTGTATGTGATTTTTTGTTTCTCTCTTGCAGCCTTTAGGATCCTTTCTTTATCCTTACTCCTTCTCATTGTTACTATGATGTGTCTTGGTGTCTTCAGGCCTGGGTCGATTCTTTTTGGAACTCTCTATGGCTCTTGAATCTTGATGTCCTTTCTGTTATTCAGGTCTGGGAAGTTTTCTCCTATTATTTCCTCTAGAATGTTTGCTTCCCCTTCCTCTCTTTCTTCCTCTGGAAGGCCAATTATACGAATGTTACTTATTTTGAGATCATCCCATATGTCTCTGTTGTTGTTTTCAGTGTCTCTCAATCTCTTTTTGAACTCTTTCAAACCTTCTTAGTTTTCTCTAACTCATCCTCTGTCTGACTAATTCTGTTTTCTGCTTCTGTTTGTTTTTCTGCTTTCCCTTCCCTCAGCTTCTTTCTTCAGTTCAGCTATTTCAGCTTTCAGTTCTCTAATTGCCTCAAGATAATCAGTATTTTTCTTGGGGTCTCAACTGTTGTTTTCCTAATACTGCCATTCCGTTCCTCCAATGTTGTTTTCATTTCTGTGATTAATAAGTTTATTATTGCTTGCATACTTTTCTTATCCCTGGTTACTTCTGGCTGATTTGTAGTTTCTTCTGGGCTCTTGTCTTCATTCATTGGAGTAGCAGTTTTATTTGTTTTTGATCCACCCATTTTTTGATTTATGTTTTTCTTATTTTTATGTTCTGTTGTTCCTCAGTTGTTGTGTCTTGAGTACAAGCAACACTGTACTAAATACCTTTATGACAAATGGAATATCCAACCTCAGTCATTACAATGGCAACTGAAGCAAGTATTGAAGTAGTTTAATCACTACCAGTTAGCCAAAGAATGTCTCCAGTCCATGAAAAAATAGCAACCAAGTCCAAGTGAAGATGAAAGAGAAAGGAAAGAAGGGGTAGCAAGAATAGACAATTATGCAGATGTACTATCCACTGTATATTCCATGGGTAGCAAGAGGGGAAAGGGAAGTAGAGTAGAGACACACATATAGGGAGTCCACTCTGAGTCAGATTTCTTCCCCAAAATAATTCACAAATTCAGAACGACAAAGAAGGAAGGGAGAAATGTATGACAAGATAAAAAAAAGAGAGAATAACAAGAGAGAGAAAAGAGAAAAGATAAGAAAAAGAGCTGTAATTAAAGAGCAGTGAAAGGAAAGTTTTTTAATTGATTATTTTTTATTTTATTTTTTTTAATTAGCTAGAAGCAGGAAGAAGGGGAGAGTCTGTAGAGGATGTAAGAGTAACAGACAAATTCTTTTCACAATAGATAAGATGCCCCCTACCCTAGCAATGAAAGATACCCTAAGAGTTAATTCTGGTCAACCTAAAGGAGGGGGCAGAAGAGATATGCCTTTATATCATATTAATAATAAGATAGAGCAGGGAAATAAACCGTGTCCCACATTGCCTCAAGCCTCCTGAGCATAGGCAGCTGATTGTTAAGAAAGAAAAAAAAAACCTCAGGACTAGACAATAATAGCAGGAATAGACAGTTATGCAAATCCACTATTCACTGTATATTCTAGGGGTGTCTAAAGGAGAAAGGGAAGTTGAGCAGAGATACACGCAGAGTCTACTCTGAGTCAGATTTCTTCCCCAAAATAATTCCCAAATGTGTATCAGTGATTTCAGAAAGCTGAAGGAGGAAGGAAGAGAGGATGACAAGAATGAGAAAAAGAATAAAAAAGAGAGAGAAAAAAAAGAAAAAATATGAAAAGAACAGTAAAAGAGCAGTGAAAGGAAAGAGTTTTTATTTATCTATTTTTTATTATTTAATTAGCTATGGGGGCATGAGGGAGAGAATGGGTAGGGGCGGTAGGAAAAGTGAGACAAATTTTTTTAGCAGTGAATAAGACACCCGGTCCCCTAGCAATGGAAAATACACTAAGAGTTATTTCTGGTCAACCTGAAGGAGAAGGGGAAAGGGGTACGCATTTATCTTGTATTGATAATAAAATAGAACAGAGTGAAAAACCTGTCCTGAAGCTTGGATGACTTCAGGTTGCCTCAGGCCCTCTGAGCAGAGGCAGCTGGTTGGCTACTTAGAAAGAAAAAAGGCCAAAGGTTTCAGAAGGGAATAGATTTATAATGAATGACACCCCCTGGTGGGACAGGAATCTTGGTAAAGAAAGAAGCTCAGCAGGGGAGCCTGCTCAGAGCAGGTCTCTGGTCCCCAGGGACTGGTTATGGGGTGGAGGGGGAAGGGGGTAGGGGGTGCGCTTTGGGAATAATAATTTAAAAGAAAAAATTTTCCCTTTCTTTTTACTCTATTTTTAACCCACATTAAGTTATAGTCACCTCCTTGGTGTCACTGCTAGGACCTCTTATTGACTGGTCTACTAAAGGCAGAAAATCCTACCGTTTCCAGTCGATGTGGTCGGAGCTCAAGCCACTAGAAGCTTCTCAGTCTGCCATCTTCCAGAAACTCCCCTTAACTTCATTTTTTAAATATTTATTTATTTAATTTTTGTTGCCCTTGTTTTATTGTTGTTGTTGTTGGATAGGACAGAGAAAAATGGAGAGAGGAGGGGAAGACAGAGAGGGGAAGAGAAAGATAGACACCTGCAGACCTGATTCACGGCCTCTGATGCGACTCCCCTGCAGTTGGGGAGCTGGGGGCTTGAACTGGGATACTTAAACTGGTCCTTGCACTTTAAGCCACCTGTGCTTAACTCACTGTGCTACCACCCATCTGTAAATCTAACTTCTATGAGACTGGACCAAGGTATTCCATTATATCCATCTCTGAGATTCTACATCTGATAAATCCTCTCATTCACCATGAAAATTAGAATATGCAATTTCAATTTTTAGGTTCCCTATACCCAGATGGTTCTTCAGGTCATTTGAAAGATGATGACTCTGTTCCTCCGGGAGGCAGTCATATCTACAACTGGACTATCCCAGAAGGTCATGCACCCACTAATGCTGATCCAGCATGCCTCACTTGGATCTACCATTCTCACATTGATGCTCCACGTGACATTGCAACTGGACTTATTGGACCCCTTGTCACTTGTAAAAGAGGTAAATATCACAAGAGTGAGCTGTGAGATGTAATTTGGGATATGTCAGGGAAGTAGTAAAAAACGTATATATCTACTACCAGTCTGAAGGATGTTAGTTTAGCATATTTTGTGATTAGCAGGACTAAACCTTGGTGCAAACTCTCATTCCATTATTTAAAAAAAGTAGCACAGCAAAGATAAAGCAACATTTTCTGGTTTATTATTCTTCTGTTATTTCATTTTTAAGAAGCATAAATAATGGTGATATTGAAGGAAGAAGGAAGGCTTGTTGTAATAATTTTGTATGTGGAGAGAATTAAAAGTTTAACCATTAGAATCTTGGGCCTGATTGTGGCACAATTGGTAGGGTTACATGTGAGTATTTGAATTTAAGGCCCTGATCACCTCCTGCAAGGGAGGTGGGGTGGGGTAGAGTAGAGTAAATTTCAAGATGAGTGGAACAGTATCGGAGCTCTCCCTCTCCTTCTCTCTCTCCCTCTTCTTCTCCCTCTCCCTCTACTTTTCTGTTTATGACAGATGCACAAACCCTCTTAAGTTCTTTTTACTTTCTCTAGGAAGCCTGAATCAGAAATCCCCACCTCAACGACAGGATGTGGATAATGATTTCTTCTTGCTCTTCAGTGTGGTAGATGAGAATCTTAGCTGGCACATAGATGAAAACATTGTCACTCACTGCTCAGACCCTGCTTCAGTGGACAAAGATGATGAGGAATTTCAGGAGAGCAATAAGATGCATGGTGAGCTGTGAAGTCTCCACTGGGACTTACATTTTATGGGTTATTTCACTTACATAGTCCTTTTAAATCATTGTAAAGGCCACAAATTATAGGTACCTTTTCCCATTCCTTCTTTATGAAAAATATGAGCCATCAGGACTACACAGCAAAAAAAAAATATTGCATGGCTATAATTCCAGCTATAATCTTGTTAACTTCATAGGTCAAATGCTCTTTCCATTTAGCTATCCTAACCCTTAATGTTAACAGTCCAGCCTATTAACTCCTGTTGACTCAAAACTGATATATTATATGCCCAGTTATATTTTGGATGAGGTTTCACTAGTATAATTAGCATTTATTCATTTAAAAAATTAAAATAGAAGAATTGCCCACTTTATGGAGGAAAATCGTTGTCTATAAGGGAAATTATGATATTAACAAAAATTTAAAAAGAAAACCAGAGCCACAAATATCCTGCAGGAGAGTCCCACGGGAAGGTAATTCTCAGAAGAAAAATAATAGGGAATAACTTGTATAGCTCATTTTTTCCCCTTGGGTTTTAGTACCAATTGCTTGCTATAACCATAGTTATTAGTTAACTAAGTTAATTTACCTGTGAAAAGTTAAGAAGAAATTTGGCTAAGAAAAAAAAAGAACAATTTGCTGATAATTATCATGTCATGCCTTAAAATTTTTCCACAATTTTTTAGCTTGGATGCTTTGGTCTACTACTTAATAGGCACTTTGACTTTAAAAGATATATAGGCTTGCCTCTCTAATATTGTTTTTACTATTTTCACATGTGATAAACTAAATGTGCACATTGTTAATGACTATTTGTTAGTTTAAAATGAATTGATACATATACTTCTCATAGTGTATTCTTGAAAACATCATATAGAACTTATTTACTGTTTATTGTCCTATGGGATATCTTTATTTGTGCTGTTCTTTTCTGACTTTTTTTTGGTGGTGTTGTGGGGTATTTATTTGCAGCAATCAATGGCTTTGTCTTTGGGAACCTTCCAGACCTGAGCATGTGTTCACGGAAGCCTGTGGCCTGGCACTTGTTTGGTATAGGCAATGAAGTAGATGTCCACACAGCTTTCTTCCATGGACAGATGCTGACCATCCGGGGCCACCGCACCGATGTGGCTCACATCTTTCCAGCTACCTTTGTGACAGCTGAGATGGTCCCTCAGGAGCCTGGTACCTGGTTAATTAGCTGTCAAGTAAATAGTCACTTGCAAGGTGAGATTTAACATCTCTGACTCATGACATATGCTAGGGATGTGGCAATAATGACCACAAGGAATATGAACTTATAGCATGGGTCCATGATATATTTCAGGTAAAACAGCATGATATGATAGGATGAAACATTAGGTTCTTCCTAGTTTACTCATTTAATGGAAAAGTGATCTAGGGCACATATTTTTTTTTTGAGCTTTGTCATCCTCATATCTAAGATGATGGTTTAGGGGTGAATAAGTGGACTTTAAAGTTTTCCTTTTTATTTATTTTATTCCTCCTCCTCCTCTTATTATTATTAATTATTCTTTGTCATCACTGAAACTTATCTATTTCAGATAAACTTTTTTTCCAGATAGAAAGAGAGACAGAGATAGGTAAAGGCACCACAACACTGTAGTTTTCCTCAGTGTGGTGATGGGGGTTGGGTTTGAACCTGCATCTTGTTCATAATAGAGCACACTCCAAGTGAGCTATTGCATAGTACTGTGGAAAAGTGGCGACACTGTAGTTGGAATGAAGCAGTAGTGGGGTAGAAAGGTTGATTTCCAAAAGGAGAATGCTTTAAACAATGATGCAGTGCATATCAGTATCACAGGAGAATTGGAACTTATGAAACAATGGAAAAAGTACCGATAAAGGAAGTAGAAGGTTTGTGCTAAGTGGGATAATGATTCCAGGGTAGAAGTTTTGAGCTTCATTATCCAGGGCTAGCCTTTAATCTCAAATGTGCATAAGTAAGAGAGTATATATATGGATAGACATCAAGCCAAGTATGACAATCCTGGATTCAAATTTGTTTTCATTTTTTAAGGGTTTATATGTATTTATTAAATATTTCTTTATTCATTTATTTTATTTTATTTATATATATTTTTATTTATAAAAAGGAAACACTGACAAACCCATAGGATAAGAGGGGTACAATGTCACACAATTCCTACCACCAGAACTCCGTATCCCATCCCTTCCCCCAATAGCTTTCCTATTCCTTAATTCTCTGGGAGTATGGACCCAAGGTCATTGTGGGATGCAGAAGGTAGAAGGTCTGGCTTCTGTAATTGCTTCCCCTCTGAACATGGGCATTGACGGGTTGATCCATACTCCAGCCTGCCTCTGTCTTTCCCTAGTGGGGTGGGGTTCTGGGGAATCGTTGCTCCAGGACACACTGGTGGGGTTGTCTGTCCAGGGAATTCTGTTTAGCATCATGTTAGCATCTGGAACCTGGTTCCTGAAAAGAGAGTTAACATATAAAGTCAAACAAATTGTTGACTAATCATGGACCTAAAGGCTGGAGTAGTGCAGATGAAGAGTTGGGGGGGTCTCTGTTTCTACCATTTGCTTATTTACCTTTGATAAGTTATATATTCCTACTGAGGATTATTACGATTCCTAACATACTGTAACAAAGTCAGAGACCTAATAGAATTTTGAATCTCAGAGAATAAGGGAAGGTTGAGGCTAAGATACTGGGTAAAAGATAAGAAAATAAACACTCAAGTTTACAATTCAACATGCAATATTAAGTTGTATGTCTACCACTGTGTAATACTGGTTTAGTTACTTAAATTCTATGATCCTTACTTTTCTTCATCAGCAAAAGGAAACATCAAAACTATTTCAAAAGGCAATTATGGAGACTGAAGAAAATAACAATGTAAAAATGTAAAGCAACTGACACCTGATCTGGCCTATATTTCATATTTGAGAAAAATGAATATCTGTCCCTCTCCTTTATTGAAACCTCAGGCTTCTAATTTATAAATTCCAAATATCCTTGTCATATCCCTTGCTGAGTTGCTAAGTAAATATAACATAAAATATTTTTTAAAAATCCTTTGCTATTATTATTTAATGTAACTACATCCATATTTGGAGATATTACTTAGAATCTAGATTTTTGTAACAGTCCCAAACTTGAAGCCTCATTAGCATGTACAGAAAATTATTTGTTATTTTTGAGAACTTTCTAACTCTAAAATAACTTAATCCTGCCCTTAAATGTGATGTTCCCACAACCTTTTAATTGGAAAAATAGGCTGCCTTATTTTTCCAATTTTCAAAATATTGAGTCAAGTTGATGTCTTGGAAATAATTTGCTTTATAATCTATAATATTGAAAAGTTTTGTACTTAAACTCAGTTATTCTACTCTCAACCTCTGTGGTATTACTTCAATGTAAACTTTTTTGCATAGGTGAGAAGGAAGATTTGCTTATTGAGTCAATGATGATAATCAAGTGGAACTACTTGTCTTTTTATTTAGTATCCTTTATCCCAGTCAAACACTTGAGAAATAAGAGAAAGTGACCTATTCAGAGGAAGGGATATTAGTGGAGAGTGAGGGAAGAGACAGTAGGAGCAGGGTAGGTGGATCATCTGGGAAGAAGAGTTATTGGGTGAATAATGATAAATGAACTAGTCAGGCTGAACTGTAATACCAACCATGATGTTTTTCCTTCAGATGGCATGCAAGCACTCTATAAGGTTAAATCTTGCTCCACGGTCTCTCCGAAGAACCTACTCACAGGAAAGCTTCGACAGTACTTCATTGAAGCCCATGAGATTCAATGGGATTATGGTCCAATGGGCCTTGATGGAAGTACTGGGAAGAATTTGAGAGAGCCAGGAAGGTAAGAAGCAGTGAATTCTTTCTTGCTACTCCTGGATATATCCCTATACATGTATTACTCTCCCTAGGAAATATATTCATTTTAAAGTCAAAACTACTATTTGACTGGAGTTACATGACACAGGTGTTAGCAAAATTACTGTGGAACTTAGAGAGCTTGCTTTTAGGAAGCTACAAATCTCCCTAAAGATTATATAGGGGGCTGGGTTGTGGTGTACTTGGTTGAGTGTACATGCTAATTGATCTCTGATTATCTCTATCCAATAAATAAATATAATAAAGTAAAAATTAAAAATATTGACAAGACCATAGCATAAGAGGGGTACAATTCCATATAATTTCCACCACCAGAGATCCATATCCCATCCCCTCCCTTGAAATCTTTCCTATTCTTTACCCCTCTGGGAGGATAGACCCAGGGTCATTTTGGGGTGAAGAAGGAGGAAGGTCTGGATTCTGTAGTTGCTTCTCCACTGAACATGGCCATTGGCCAGTTGATCCATACTCCCAGCCTGTTCCTATCTTTCCCTAGTGGGGCAGGGATCTTGAGAGATGGGGGTCTAGGGTACATTGGTAAGGTCCTCTGTCAGGGGAATTAAGGTTGGCATCATGGTAGCATCTGCAACTTGGTGGCTTAAAAAGCATTAAGATATAAAGCAGAACAAATTGTTTAATAGGTTTTGGGATCTGCATTTTGGAAAAAGCTAGTAGGTCTATTTTAGGTATGTTCCAAGGAACCCACGACTTTACTCATTTTTGCTTGAGGATGACAGCTAACATGCAGGTGGATCAAAGGTATTGTCTGGGGAGATGATGTCAGAGTTGGTCATAGGACTAGAAAGCTGGGACAGGTCAGAGAGTAGCTCCCAAATATAGGAAAATTATATAAGTATCATTTTATCTTCTTTTTTTTAGGTTTTTCTCTTGCTTGCTGTTTTGAGTCACTGCAAACTATTCTTCACTTTGCTTTTAAGATGTATATTTTCCCCTAACTTATGGGTAGATGTGCATATGTGTTCTGTCTCATGGGCCCTGATGTATATCTAGGTTCTATGGCTTTGTTAGGAGGTGCACCACCCAGTATGGAATTGAGGAATCTTACGAGCTAGGAATGGTCTCACCAGAGTGCTGGAGCTGAAAGGTTGACATTACATGCCTGGTGTCCCTGGACACAATCTGAAGTGAAACATGTTGAGGTGGTACTGGTTGCAATGATTTGGTTGAGCTCAGTAGATGCAGTGTCTCCCATCTCCCATATCTCCAAACTCACTGGCCGTCTCCCATCCTCCCGTATCTCCAAACTCAGTGGCCAGTCACCTAACTCAAGTTGGACGTGCTAAGATCGACCCAGTCTGGAAAAGAGAAATTTCCCATGAGTGGTTATCCCACTTCCGGTTATCTTGTCCATCTCCAAAACTCTCTCCCTTTACACTGTCTGAACTGGAAGATGCTTTGAAGAGGGTTAAACCGGGAACAGCTGCTGGCTATGATAACATCACCCCAGAACTCATTCTTAACCTGGGTCTCGTGGCAAAGAAGTGGCTCGCTTCATTCCTGTCCCACATCTTGGAATCTGAGTCTATGCCCAAAGTTTGGCGTCGTGCGAAGATCATAGCGGTTTTGAAACCAAAGAAAGACCCAACACTGGCCGCCAGCTATAGACCAATTTCTCTCCTCTCCATGTGTTACAAACTCCTTGCGAGGCTGCTTCTGTCACGTATTTCTCCTCTTACAGAGAAATTCCTATCACCCGCCCAAGCTGGTTTCCGCCCAGGAAGATCTACCTGTGAACAAGCCCTGGCCCTCTCAACTTACATTGAAAATGGATTCCAGAAGAATTTAAAGATGGGTGCTGTCTTTGTTGATCTCACAGCAGCCTATGACACGGTCTGGCACCGTGGTCTCCTAGTCAAGATCTCAAGATGCCTGCCTCCATGGGTGGCCAACACTATATCGTTTCTTCTCCAAAACAGAATATTCCAGGTGCATCTGGGTGACAAGTCTAACAGATGGAGACTTGTCTCAAGTGGTGTCCTCCAGGGCTCTGTTCTGGCTCCTACGCTATTTAATATTTACATCAGTGACCTCCCAGAAACTTCTTCAAGGAAGTTCATCTACGCTGATGACATCTGCTGTGCAACTCAGGCATCAAAGTTTGACATCCTCGAGGAAACACTCACGAAAGACATGTCTCTGATATCTGATTACTGTAAAAAATGGCGACTAATCCCTAGCACTGAAAAAACGGTATCATCTGTTTTCCACCTACACCATGCCTTGGCCTTGTGTGAGCTTAATGTACAGCTTGGCGATACGAGAATCCGGCATGAAGCCCAGCCAGTCTATCTTGGCGTTACTCTCGATCGCACTCTGTCATTTCACAAACATCTCATAGAAACTGCAGCAAAGGTGGGCGCAAGGAATCACATCATTGCAAGACTGGCCAGCTCCTCATGGGGTGCGAGCGCTTCCACACTACGATCATCATCTCTGGCATTATGCTATTCCACTGCAGAATACTGTGCCCCAGTATGGTTCTGTAGCCCCCATGTCCACTTGGTCGATTCCAAATTATATTCCTCCATGAGGATAATTTCTGGAACCATCCGTTCCACCCCGGTTCCATGGCTGCCAGTTCTTAGCAACATTGCCCCGCCAGATATTCGTCGGGATGCAGCATCATCTAAGTTCATTTCCCACATCTACGCTCGACCGGACCTACCAATATACGTGGATATCTTCGCCCACCCTGTCCAACACTTGACGTCTTGTCACCCAATCTGGTCCCCTATGCCTATACTGAACTTCTCTGTTCCAGTCTCTTGGAAACAGAGTTGGAAGTCATCTGAGGTAAAGAACAAACACCTCATCACAGACCCCTGCAAGCATCAACCCGGCTTTGACTTAGCACGTTATTTTTGGGCCCTCCTCAATCGTTATCGAACAGGCCATGGCTGGTGCGCCGCTATGTTCCATCGCTGGGGAGCCAGAGATGACCCAAACTGCCCCTGCGGCTACAGACAGACTATCACCCACATAGTCAATGACTGCCACCTCTCCAGATTCAAAGGAGGTCTCGAAACTTTATATCAGGCTCAACCTGACGCTGTTGACTGGCTACAGAAGAAGGACAAGTGCTAGAAGAAGAAGAAGTGTCAAATGGTATGGATCAAGGAAAACAAGCCATACCCCAGAGGTTTGAGGACTGGGAAAAATATGGTTTTATAGAGAATGCTGTCTTTGTGTTTAAGAAAGCAATAGATAGTTATTGTAACCAATTTATTTGGGAACTTGGTTTACTTTGAAAATCCCGTGGTTAGGATTTGCTGTATCATGAGACCTTAACAGGATTTACACCATTTAATTCTATTTACATATATAACTGTGTCTTATATAGTGACAGAAGCAGTTGCTTCCGGTCTCCCTTGTCTAAGACTATAGGTGATTTAATATTTCAGTTAAACAGTTATTATTAGAAATGTATTAAAATTTGAGCCCATTGTTAAAATTCAATCAAGTTACCAATTTGAAACCTTAAGTGCTGAGATTGAAGGAATATATACTCAGAAATAGGGTCTATGCATAAAAAAGTTTGAGAGTTTCAATCTTTGTTTCCCCTAACATATTAAATAATGATTTCTAATATTATAAGTTAATAGGATTGTATATTAACAGCCTTCCCACCAACAAAGGTCTGTGTCTCCACCTCCACCCCCCTATAATGAAACTAAAAATTTACACTCCCTCCCCACAGTTTTTACTTTGACGAAATACTCCATATTCAGTCAAATTCTTCTTTGTTTTTCCATGTCTGTTCTTTCTCATCTTCTGTTAATGAGTGGGATCATCCCATACTCATCTCTTTCTTTCTGACTTACCTCATTTAACATTATTCCTTCGCAGTCCATCCAAGATGGGTCAGTGAAGGTGGGTTCATTATTTCTAACAGCTGAATAGTATTCCATTGAGTATATATACCACAAATTTCTTAGCCATTCATATGTTGTTGGGCACCTAGGATTTTTCCAGGTTTTGGTTTTTATGAATTGTGCTGCTATGAACATACGTGTACATGTATCTTTTTGGATAAGTGTAATTGTGCCCTTAGGATATATTCCCAGGAGAGGAATTACTGGGTCATAAGGAAGATCCATTTTAAGCATTGTGAGCATTGTCCAGACTGCTCTCCACAGGGTTTGGACCACTTTACATTCCCACCAGCAGTATAGAACAGTTCCTTTGTCTCCACAACCTCTCCAGCATTTGTTGCTACTGTCATTTTTAATTTTTTTATTTATAAAAGGGAAACATTGACAAAACCATAGGATAAGTGGGGTACAACTTCACAAAATTTCCACCACCAGACTCCTCCCCTGATTGCTTTCCTATTATTTAACCCTATGGGAGTATGGACCCAAGATCATTGTGGGATGCTGAACATTGAAGGTCTGGCTTCTGTAATTGCTTTACGCCTGAACATGAGTGCTGACAGCTTGATCCATACTCCCAGCCTGTCTCTCTCTTTCCCTAGTGGGGAAGGGCTCTGGGGAAGCAAAGCTCCAAGGCACATTGGTGGGGTTATTTGTCCAGGGAAGTCTGGTCACATCGTGCTAGCATCTGGAACCTGGTAGCTGAAAAGAGAGTTAACATACAAAGCCAAACAAATCATTGAACAATCATGGACCTAAAGGCTGGAATAGTGCAGGTGAAGTGTTGGGGGTCCTCCATTCTGTAGCTAGCTAGTAGGCATATTTTAGTTATATTTCAAAGGGCCTGTACTTACACTAGTGGGTTTTTTTGTTTGTTTTGTTTTGTTTTTTGCCTGAGACTGAAATATGATATGCAGATGGATCCAAGTTATTGTCTGGGGAGATGATATCATTGCTGGAAAAAGGACCAGAAAGTAGAATCAGGGAAGAGAGTAGCTCCCTAATATGGGAAAGAGGTAGCATATGGTTCCTTTTTGTTTCTTTTTTATTTCTTTATTGGAGATTAATGTTTTACAGTTGACAGTAAATATAATAGTTTATACATACATAATATTTCTCATTTTTCCACACAACAATACAATCTCCATTAGGTCCTCTCCCATCCTATTCTAGGACATGAACTCCATCCTCGCCCCCCCCCCCCAAGTCTTTTACTTTGGTGCAATACAACAACTCCAGTTGAAGTTCTGCTTAGTGTTGTTTTCTCTTCTGATTTTGTTTTTCAACTTCTGCCTGTGAATGAGGTCATCCCATTTCCATCCTTTTGTTTCTGACTTATTTCACTTAATATGATTTCTTCAAATTCCATGTTTTTTGTTTTCTGATCCATCTTCCTACTCTGTGCCTTTTAATGGATGAATTTAAGCCATTGACATTTACTGATATTATGGATTTAAGGTATTTCAGTGCCATTATTCAACCTTTTTTGTTCTGATATATGGCATGTATTTTGGTGACATTGTTCCCTCTTTTTTTAAAAAAAATTACTTATTTATTTTCCTTTTTGTTGCCCTTTTTATTGTTGTAGATATTATTGTTGCTATTGATATCATCGTTGTTAGATAGGACAGAGAGAAATGGAGAGAGGAGGGGAAGAGAAAGATAGACACATACCAACTTGCTTCACCACCTGTGAAGTCACTGCCCTGCAGGTGGGGAGCCATGGGCTTGAAGCCGGATCCTTCTGCCAGTCCCCTTTCATTTCATGCCATGTGTGCTTAACCTGCTGCACTACCACCCTACTCCTACATTGTTACTTCTTATAGGAGGTCTTTTAGAATCTCTTTCAGAGCAGGGTTGGTGGTAGTAGCCTCCTTTAACTATTGCTTGTCTGAGAACATATTTTATCCCTACATCTATTGTGTATGTCTGTCTAGCTGGATATACTGTTCTTAAGTTGAAACTCTTTTTCATTGAGAGCTTGATAGATGTCTTGCAATTCTCTTCTGGCCTTTTTGGTTTGTGTGGCAACATCTGATGATAGTCTTATGGGTTCGCTTTATATGTACCTTTTGGTTTTCTCTTGCAGCCTTCAGGATCCTTCTTTTTAATCCTTACTTATTTTCATTGCAACTATGATGTGTCTCGTCTTCATGTCTAGGTTGATTCTATTTGGAACTTTATGGGATTCATGAATCTTAATGTCCTTTCTGTTGTTTAGTTTGGGGAAGTTTTCTTCTACTATTTCCTTTAGGATGCTTTCTTTCCCTTCCTCTCTTTCTTCTTCCTTTGTTAGACAAATTGTGCAAATGTTACTTCTTTTGAGGTCATCCCCTTTGTCTCTGTTATTTTCAGTGTCTCTCAATCTCATTTTTTGGCTCAGTTACCTCTTTCTTAGTTTTCTCTGGCTAATTATGTTTTCTTCCTCTCTTAATCTGCTTTCCTTTCCCTCAGTTTTCTTCTTCAGTTCAGTTATTATTATTTTTACCTTGCTCAGTTATAGTATTAGCTTGCACTATTAGCTGGCTCAGCTACTTTAGTTTTAAGTTCTCTAATTACCTTGAAATAACTAGTATTTTCTTTCAGGATATCATTTGTTATTTCTCTGTTTCTGATAGTTTTACCTCAAAAGCTTTCCTCACTCCTGTGATTAAAGTATCAATTAATGTTTGCATATTTTCATCATTTTTAGTTGAGTCTGTCTTACTTGGAATTTCTTCTGGGCTCCTGTTCTGAACCATTGTGGCTGCTGATTTAACTGTTTTTGATTTGATCTTTTTTATTGGTGTGGTTTGTATTTTTCTGACCTGTCTTATCATTTAAGTTCTTGTATGAGCAAATGCCACACCAAACCAATGTCCTTTCACAAATGAAATCACAAACCTCAGAAAGTATGATAACAACAGAAGCAAAGATTAATGCATTTCAACAAAAAACATTTAGCCAAGCATGCCTCCACTCCAAAAACAAAACACACACAAAAAAACAAGAACAAAAAGGAGAAAGAAAACAAAAACAAGACAAAGAAAAAATGAACAATTACGAAAATCAGCAATCAACATTAAACTCTAGAGATAGTGGGAAGAGAAAAGAAAGGAGAAGAGAGAGAGGAAAAAGTTCACTCTAAGTCAGACTTCTTTTCACAAGATAATTCACAAACAAGTGTAAATTAATAAAGAAAATACATCAGCAAAAATAAAAACAATTTTTAAATCAGTGAGGAGGAAAGAAAAAGGAAAGCAGAGAAAAGAGAAAAACAAGATCCTTCCACATTAGAGAGAACACCCAATAACCAGTCAATGGAAAAACAACAACAGCTAACTTTGGTCAACCCAGAAAGAAAGAAAAACAGACAATAGAAAGAAAAATAAAAGAAAAATAGAGAAAAATAAAAAGCCTTAACAATCATTCTGCTGATGAAACTACTCCAGATTGGCTGCAAACAACTTTGCTCCCCTCCTAAACAAAGAAAAAACACACGATTACAAGAAGAAGCTATCAAATAAACTCAAGAGAAACAGATAAATAAATAAAGAGAAACAGATAAATAAATGAAAGAGAAACAGATAAATAAACGAAAGAGAAACAGATAAATTAACCCAGGCAAAACCAAAGGAGACTTTTCTCACAGTGCCAGCAGAGGCAGAGTTTGGTTAGGTGTTCAGCCACTCAGAGCTCCAGCACCCTTCAAAAAGAAAAAAAAAGTGTCTTTGCTTAGGAATAGTTCCCTTCCTGCTGATCTTGGAATCTTGATAAAGAGATTAATTTCACAGGAGAGCCTCTCTGTCTGAAGCTGGCTTCCTCTCCATTCTGGTGTGGGGATTGGTCTTGAGGATGGGTGCAGAGGGGAATATCAAAGCCCACAGGCCCAATGAACTCAATGTTTCCTCTGTCCTTTTCAGACTCAGTTTGCCAGCCTAAGAATGGTTTCTAGGGCTCTTCTTTGGTTCCACCTTGATCCCCCTGGGACTCATTCTTCACCTTTGGCCATGAAATTCTACCCTCACCTGAAATTCCCATGTTAACATCAGACTCCTTGCAGAGCTCATGCCAGGTGTTGTCTCTAAGCTGCCATCTTGGCCCCAACTTTTAATTTCACCACTACCTTTTTCTTCTTTTCCCCCATTAGACATTTAAGCAGGAATGTAAAAAATCACTCTGATAAATGTAGAAGAGGGAAATGAATCCACTTTTTTGTCATCCATGCATTTCATTTTATTATTAATTATTATTATTATCATTATTTTAAACGCTACCAGTATTAATGCTGAAGCATTGTGCCTTCATGTTGAATCCAATACCACTAGCAGTCATAGGCCACATTTTTTCTTTCTTTTATATGAGAAGGTAGGGAGAGGGTGAAAAAGATGGAGAGAGAAAGACACCTTCTGTACTGCTTCACCTCTGCAGGTCAGGACCAGAGATTTGAACCTGGCTCCTTGTGTATGGTAATGTGTGCATTCAACTAGATATACCACTGTTTGTCCCCCATGCATTCTGTTTTTCAAAGTAATTTGTATATTTGAGATAGATAATCAATTAGGGAAGTAGGTAGATAAATAGATGATAGATAGGTAGATGTTATATCATAAAGCATATGGTGATTTCAGGAATATAATATGGCATTTCTTTTTTTTTAACTTTTTATTTAAGAAAGGATTAGTGAACAAAAGCATAAGGTAGGAGGGGTACAACTCCACACAATTCCCACCACCCAATCCCCATAACCCACCCCCTCCCATGGTAGCTTTCCCATTCTCTATCCCTCTGGGAGCATGGACCCAGGGTCGTTGAGGGTTGCAGAAGGTAGAAGGTCTGGCTTCTGTAATTGCTTCCCCGCTGAACATGGGCGTTGACTGCTCAGTCCATACTCCCAGCCTGCCTCTCTCTTTCCCTAGTAGGGTGTGTCTCTGGGGAAGTTGAGCTCCAGGACACGTTGGTGGGGTCTTCAATCCAGGGAAGCCTAGCCAGCATCCTGGTGGCATCTGGAACCTGGTGGTTGAAAAGAGAGTTAACATATGAAGCCAAACAATTTGTTGAGAAATCATGGATCCCAAGCTTGGAATAGTGGAGAGGAAGTGTTAGGGAGGTACTCACTGCAAACTCTAGTGTAATCCTGCTTTCAGGTATATATTTTGCAGTAGTTTATGGATACGTGTGCACATAAGCTCTCTCTCACAGAAACTGGTGTATATCTAGGTTATGGGACTTTGTTAGAAAGTGAACTACCTGAGATGAAATTAGAGTGTACTATTAAAGGAAAGGTCTCACCCGAGTAATGAAGGTGAAGGGTTGTCATTCCACACGTGAAGTCTCTGGATACAGTCTGAGGTGAAGCATGTTGAGATGGCAATCGTTGCTTTGGTTAGGTTGTGATCGGTGGATGCAATATTATTTGGTTTGGATTGGGAGATGCATACGGGAAAGTGGGCCCTATCCAAGGGTTCCAGGACTGGGGGAAGTAGGGGCTCTATAGTGAAGATGTGAGGTTCCTGCTGTCTTAGGGTTCAAAAAGACAATCAATAGTTAATATTATCATCACATTATTTGTTAATTGGGTTAACTTTGAAAAGTCCCTTTGTTATGGTTTGCTGTACAGTACCCAGTATGTTGTATATAGCTGTGCTATTGGAAGCTTCTAATCTACTTGGTCTAGGCTTTTGAGAGAGTCCGCATATCAAATACATAGCCTATATATTAAAAAGATGCAGTTTGTCTTTTGAGAAACTTTGAGACATACAGTTGACTTCCCCCTCTCATATTAATTAACTACTGATTTATATGTCTACATTTTGCTAGGAGTGTACATAAACACCATTCCCACCACCAAAGGACTGTGACCCATCCCTCCCGCCCACTCCCACCCCCCACTGGCCCAGGAAGCTGCATGTCTACCCCTCACCACTGGGTTTTTACTTTGGTGCCCTACTTACAATTTGATCAGGTCCTGCTTTTAGTTTCCCTTTCAGATCTTCTAAGTCAGCTTCTGTTGATGAGTGGGATCATTCCATACTCATCTTTATCTTTCTGACTTAGTTCACTTAACCTAATTCCTTCTAGCTCTGTACAAGATGGGTCAGAGAAGGTGGGTTCATTGTTCTTGATAGCTGCATAGTATTCCATTGTGTATATATACCACAGCTTTCTCAGCCACTCATCTGGTGTTGGGCACCTGGGTTGCTTCCAGGTTTTAGCTATTATGAATTGTGCTGCTATGAACATAGGAGTACACACCTCTTTTTGGTTGGGTGTTATGGAGTCCTTGGGGTATAACCACAGGGGAGGAATTATTGGGTCATATGGAAGGTCCATGTCTAGCCTTCTGAGAGTTTTCCAGACTGCTCTCCACAGAGGCTGTACCAATTTACATTCCCACCAGCAATGTTAAAGGGTTACTCTGTCCCCACATCCTCTCCAGCATTTGTTGCTGCTGTCCTTTTTGATGTATGCCATTCTTACAGGAGTGAGGTGGTATCTTAGTGTTGTCTTAATTTTCATTTCTCTGAGAATCAGTGACCTAGAGCAGTTTTTCATATGTTTGTTAGCCTTTTGGATCTCCTCTGTGGTGAATGTTTTGTTCATATCGTCTGCCCATATTTGAATGGGGTCATTGGCTTTTGGGGGGCTATGTTTGCTAAGCTCTTTATATATTTTGGTGATTAGTTTCTTGTCTGATGTCTGGCATGTGAAGATCTTCTCCCATTCTGTGAGGGGTCTCTCTGTTTGTTTAATAGTTTCTTTGGATGTGCAGAAGCTTTTCAATTTGATGTAGTCCCATTGGTTTGTTTCTGCTTTGGTCTTCCTTGCAATTGGGTTTGATTCATCAAAGATGTTCTTGAGGTGTATGTGAGAAAGTGTTTTACGAATGTTTTCCTCTAAGTATTTGATTGTTTCTGGTCTGACATCTAGGTCTTTGATCCATTTGGAGTTGATTTTTGTTTCTGGTGAGATAAAGTGGTTCAATTGCATTCTTCTGCATGTTTCAACCCAGTTTTCCCAGCAACATTTTTTGAAGGGAGCCTCCTTTTTCCATTTAATCCTTTGGGCCCCCTTATCAAAGATTAGATGCCCATAGGTGTTGGTATTTACTTCTGGGCTTTCAATTCTGTTCCACTGGTCTGTGTGCCTATTTTTGTTCCAGTACCATGCTGCTTTGATGATGATGGCTTTATAATATAGTTTAAGGTCTGGGAGTGTGATGCCTCCATTTCTGTTTCTTTTCCTTAAGATGGTTTTGGCAATTCTAGGTGTTTTCAGGTTCCAGATAAATGATTGTAGTGTTTGTTCTATTCTCTTAAAGAAGCCTGGTGGAACTTTGATGGGTATTGCATTAAATTTGTATATGGCTCTGGGGAGAATATTCATTTTGATGATATTTATTCTTCCAATCAATGAGCATGGGATATCTTTCCATTTCTTGGTATCAGTTTCTATCTCCTTGAGTAGCGACTCATAGTTTTCAGTATACAAGTCTTTCACTTCTTTGGTCAACTTTATTCCTAGGAATTTGATTGATTTTGCTGAAACAGTAAATGGGAGTGATTTCTGGATGTCTTCTTCTTCAGACTTAGTGTTTGCATAAAGAAATGCTACTGATTTTTGTACATTGATTTTGTAGCCTGATACCTTGCTATATTGCCTAACAACTTCCAGTAATTTTCTACTGGATTCTTTAGGTCTTTCTATGTATACTATCATATCATCTGCAAATAGTGAGATCTTGACTTCTTCCCTTCCAATCTGTATCCCTTTGATATCTTTCTCTTGCCTGATTGCTATGGCAAGAACTTCCAATACTATGTTGAAGAGTAACGATGACAGTGGACAGCCCTGTCTAGTCCCCGATCTGAGGGGGAATGCTTTCAGCTTCTGTCCATTGAGTATGATGTTGGCTGTAGGTTTGCTATATATAGACTCCACTATCTTGAGGAATTTCCCATCTATTCCCATTCTTTGTAGAGTTTTGAGCATGAATGGGTGTTGGATTTTGTCAAAGGCTTTCTCTGCATCTATTGAGATAATCATGTGGTTTTTGGATTTGCTTTTATTGATGTGATGAATGACATTGATTGATTTACGGATGTTGAACCAGCCTTACATTCCTGGGATGAATCCCACTTGGTCATGATGAACAATCTTTTTGATGTGTTCTGTATCCGGTTGGCCAAGATCTTGTTTAATATTTTGGTATCTATGTTCATCAGAGATATTTGTCTGTAATTTTCCTTTTTTGTTCTGTCCCTATCAGCTTTTGGTATCAGGGTGATGTTGGCTTCATAAAAGGTGGAAGGGAGTATTCCTGTTTCTTCAATCTTATGGAATAGCTTAAGAAGTATGGGTATTAACTGTTTCCTGAAAGTTTTGTAGAATTCGTTTGTGAAGCCATCTGGTCCAGGACTTTTGTTGTTGGGGAGATTCTTAATAACGGTTTCAATTTCTTTGTCTGTGATTGGTGCATTTAGATTTTGTAGTTCTTGGTTCAGTTTTGGAAGTGCATATGCTTCTAGGAATTGTTCCATTTCTTCCAGATTCTCTAGCTTGGTGGCATATCGTTCTTTATAGAAGTTTCACAGAATTTTCTGGATTTCTGTGGTGTCAGTTGTGATATCTCCTGCAACGTTTACAATTCTATTAATTTGAGTCTTTTCTCTTTTTTTTTTTGGTGAGTCTGGCTAGGGGTTTGTCAATTTTGTTTAATCTTTCAAAGAACCAACATTTGGCTTTTGTATGGTTCTTTTATTTTCGATGTTGTTTATTTCTGCTCTAACTTTAGTGATTTCTGTCCTTCTGGTTGCTTTAGGGTTCCTTTGTTCCTCTTCCTCTAAGTCCTTGAGGTGTGTAGTAAGGTCGTTCATTTGGGCTTCTTCTTGGTGTTTAATATGTGATTGTATGGCTATAAGTTTCCCTCTCAGTACTGCTTTCGCTGTGTCCCAAATATTTTGATAGGTTGTGTCTTCATTTTCATTAGTTTCCAGGAACATTTGAATTTCCTGTTTGAGTGAGTCTCTGACCCAGTGGTTCTTAAGGATCATGTTGTTTAGTTTCCAAATTCTATGTCTTTTAATAATTTTCCGTTTGTTGTTAAAAGTTAGTTTTACTCCACTGTGGTCTGAGAAGATACTTGGGATGATTTCAATGCTCTTGAATTTATTGATGCTGTCTTTGTGGCCTAACATGTGGTCTATCCTTGAGTATGTGTTATGTGGATTTGAAAAGAAGGTGTATTCCAGTTTTTTGGGGTGGAGGAGTCTGAAAATGTCCAAGAGGTCTAGTCTGTCAATCTCTTCATTCAATTCTCTTGTAGATTTATTGGTTCTCTGCTTTGTTGATCTGTCTAAGTGTGAGAGTGGGGTATTGATGTCTCCCACTATTATTGTATTACTATTGATGTATTTTTGAAATTCTTTCAGTAGATGCTTAATGTATTTAGATGGTCCCTCGTTGGGTGTATAGATGTTAATAATTGTTAAGTCTTCTTGGCTGATTTATCCTCTAATCATTATGTAATGTCCTTGCCTATCTTTTATTACTTTATTTAATTTAAAATCTATCGTGTCTGAGATGAGAATGGCTGTTCCTGCCCTTTTTTGTGGACCGTTAGCCTGTATGATAGTTTTCCATCCTTTCACTTTAAGTCTGTGTTTATCATGTTGTGGCAGATGGGATTCTTGCAAGCAGCATATGGTTGGGTTATGTTTTCTGATCCATCCCCCCACCCTGTGCCTTTTGATGGGTGAGTTTAAGCCATTGACATTTACTGATATTATGGATTTAATGTATTGTAGTGCCATTGTTCTAAAAAACAATTTGTTTACTCTGATATATTACAAGTATTATAGTGATGTTCTTGTTTATAAGAGGTCTTTTAGTACCTCTTTCAAGGCCGGCTTGGTGATAGTTGCCTCCTTTAACTGTTGTTTGTCTAAGAAGGTTCTGATCCCTCCATCTAGCTTGAATGAAAGTCTAGCAGGATATATTATCCTTGGTTGAAACCCTTTTTCATTCAGGGCTCGATAGATATCTTGCCACTCCCTTCTGGATTTTAGAGTTTGAGTTGAGAAATCTGCAGATAGTCTTATGGGTTTTCCCCTGTATGTGACTTTTTGTTTCTCTCTTGCAGCCTTTAGGATCCTTTCTTTATCCTTACTTCTTCTCATTGTGACTATGATGTGTCTTGGTGTCTTCAGGTCTGGGTTGATTCTGTTTGGTACTCTCTGGGCCTCTTGAACCTTGATATCCTTTCTGTTATTCAGGTCTGGGAAGTTTTCTTGTATTATTTCCTCTAGAATGTTTGCTTCCCCTTCCTCTCTTTCTTCCTCTGGCAGGCCAATTATACGAATGTTACTTCTTTTGAGATCATCCCATATGTCCCTGTTGTTGTTTTCCGTGTCTCTCAATCTCTTTTTAAGCTCTTTCACCTCTTTCTTAGTTTTCTCTAACTCATCCTCTGTCTGACTAATTCTGTTTTCTGCTTCTGTTAGTCTGCTTTCCCTTGCCTCAGCTTCTTTCTTCATTACAGCTATTTCAGCTTTCAGTTCTCCAATTGTCTCAAGATAATCAGTATTTTCCTTGGGGGTCTCAACTGTTGTTTCCCTAATACTGCCATTCCTTTCCTCCAATGTTGTTTTCATTTCTGTGATTAATAAGTTTATTATTGCTTGCATACTTTTCTTATCTATGGTTACTTCTGACTGATTTGTGGTTTCTTCTGGGCTCTTGTCTTCATTCATTGGGGTAGCAGTTTTATTTGTTTTTAATCTACCCATTTTTTATTTATGTGTTTCTCCCTTTTTTTTATGCTGTTGTTCCTCAGTTGTTGTGTTTTGAACACAAGTAACACTGTACTAAATACCTTTATGACAATTGCACTCACTAACCTCCGGAATTACAGTAGCAACTGAAGTAAATATTGAAGTAGTTTAATCGTTACCAGTTAGCCAATTTCTCCAGTCCGTGAAAAAATAGTAACCAAATCCCAGTGGAGAAAGAGAAAAGAAAGAGAGGATAGCAAGAATAGACAGTTATGCAAATCTACTATCCAGTGTATATTCTAGGGGTAACAAGAGTGTAAAGGGAACTAGAGCAGAGATACACACATAGAGAGTCCACTCTGGGTCAGATTTCTTCCCCAAAGCAATTCACAAATTCAGAAAGGCAAAGAAGAAAGAAGTGTATGACAAGATTAAAGAAAAAAAGAGAGAGAGATAGAGAGAGATAAGAGAGAGAAAAGGGAGAAGATAAGAAGAAGAGTTGTAATTAAAGAGCAGTGCGAGGAACTTCCCAAATGTGTATCAGTGAATTTAAAAAAAGAAAAAAAAACACACCCTGTTTGGTGGTATGGGGTATCCTGCTAGTAGCTGGTCCCAGGCATTGCTTATGGGGGGGGGGCGGCGGGAAGGATGTATGCTTGAAAATTAAAAGGAAGAAAAAAGAATTTTTTCCCCTACTCTAATTCTTAACCCAAATTAAGTTATAGACACCTCCTTGGTGTTACCGCTATGGCCCCTTATTGGCTGGCCTGCTAAAGTCAGAAAATCCTATTGTTTACAGGAGATGTGTCCGGAGCTCAAAGGCTAGCTGCTTCTCAGTCCGCCATCTTCCGGGAAACCCCCCCCCTCCAGACTTTTTTAAAGGATTTCTCAAAAATGAAAACTAGCTCCAAGTCCTTTGAACCAATGAGAGCTATACTCAAGAAGTCTTTGGATCCGCCCTCAGGGTCGCGGTGGACCCTGGAGACTCCTAAGAGGAAGCCCCCGAGCTAAAGTGCTCTCTTTGGGTCCTCTGCCCGCCGCGCTCTGCAACAGGCGGAGGAGCCGTCTTCCTGGGCTGACGGAGGACAATGCCCGGCCCACTTGCCTTGCCCGGCGCCGCCTGGGAATTCTGGAGCCCCGCTAGTCTGTGTCACCTTTACTCTAATTCTTAACCCAAATTAAATTGTAATCACTTCTTTGGTGTCACCCCTTATTGACTGGCCTGCTAAAGGCAGAAAATCCTACCGTTGCCGACGATGCGATCAGAGCACTCGCTGTTAGCGACTTCTCAGTCCGCCATCTTCCTAACTCCTCAATATGACATTTCTAAGCTTTCATGTATGGAAAACAATATTCGTTGTAAAAATACTGTGATATCTCCCCATCTTTCCATGCCTGTTATCTTGGAGTAATTTCTCCAAATTGACCAGGGTCATCCATAACTCAGAAATAGTCTATATAGAGAAAAAATTAATAAAAAGCCTTAAGATGTACTACCTTATTATCCCAGATCTTTCACTGAGTAGGCCCTTTATAGATTACTAGAGTAGTTTGCATGGGAGTATAAATTATTCTAGTAGGAAATAAATGAATTTGAAGCAGACAATAAGTAGGCACTTTGGTCCCAGCATAGCTTCTGGACTCTCTAGATATATTTGCTAAGTTAGTGAGATTTTATTTTGGAAAGGAGGATAGTTTTTAAAAATATTTATTATTTTTTTCCCTTTTGTTACCCTTGTTGTTTTATTGTTGTAGTTATTATTGTTGTCATTATTGTTGGCTAGGACAGAGAGAAATGGAGAGAGGAGGGGAAGACAGGTAGGGAGAGAGAAAGATAGACACCTGCAGACTTGCTTCACTGCTTGTGAAATGACTCCCCTGCAGGTGGAGAGCCGGGGGGCTCAAACTGTGATCCTTATGTTGGTCCTTGTGCTTTGCACCACCTGCACTTAACCCTCTGTGCTACCGCCTGGCTCCCAGAGGTTACTTTTTAAAAGATTTGTGCATTCGGTTCATGAGGGAGGGAAAAGGAGGCCAAAATACGTTAATGATATCTATGACACTGGGAATCAAACCTGAACTTTGTGCATGCAAGAAATGTCCTGTATACACTGAGCCACCTGCCCAGTCACTGAAGGATATTTTTGGCTAAAAGGAGAAAGGATAATGAGTTCCAGAATATGACTAAGGACAGATATAGGTTATGTAACTGTGTAAAGCAGAAAAGTTCTCAGCATCTGGAACTTACAAGAAAGGCATAAGCCTATTCTAAAGACCTCCAGTCGTTAAAACTCTTCAGTATTAAGACACATTGATTTGTCTGAAAATTATTTCCCTAACCCTGGAAAAGGTCAAGCAAAAGACATATTAACACTTATCAATGGTGTCACCAGAGAAGATATACTCACTGGGTAGGAGTTAAACTAAATGATCCTTGAAGTGTTTCCTAACAATTAGAAGCCATACTTAGTGAAGGGTGAGATGGAAGTGTATTTGGTACATAATGAAATTATATACCATTTTTTTCTATTCCAGTGACTCAAATAAGTTCTTCCAGAAGACCTCCAGCCGAATTGGGGGTACTTACTGGAAAGTTCGATATGAAGCCTTCCAAGATGAAACATTCCAGGAAAAGATACAGCTTGAGGAAGATAAGCATCTTGGAATTCTTGGTGAGGAATTGTTAACTTATGAAATTTTCTCACTAGAGCCAAAGAATTGGGAACATTTAGAAATTGGAGCCTGAGGATGACTGAGTTACCAAGATTTCCAAAGTGAGCCCCAAGAAATGAATATTTTATGGAAAGGGAAATGGATTTTAATGGATTTATGAAACACTAGGTTAAATCTAGTCACAAATGTCCCTTGCTGTATAGCTGCTCTTGCTTAATCATATGAATTTATTTAATTTATTTAATCACTATAAATCTCCCAAATAAGACTAGACTATGTAACAATTTTAGCATTATACTACTGAATTTTTTTTTGCGTGAATGTCTTCCACCACCACTGTTATACTAATCTCTTTTAGAATTGCTTTTATAGGTATATTTCTGAAGAAATTTATAAGGCAATAAAACTGTCCATATTCTTGGCAACTTTATGGCCTCAGGAGCTGATTGGCACAAATGTGCTTGCTATAGTGAAGAATGCAGAACAAGGCTTCAGGTCTGACATTAGAAAGTATACTGGGAAGTTAAAACACTAACTTGAGTTGGTATAGCAAGATGAAGTATGTCTTTTTTATTTTTTATTTATTTATTTAAGAAAGGAGACATTAACAAAACCATAGAATAAGAGGGGTACAGTTCTGCACAATTCCCATAACCCGACCTCCACATCCCACCCCCTCCCCTGATAGCCTTCCCATTCTCTATCTCTCTGGGAGTATGTATCCAGGGTTGTTGTGGGTTGCAGAGGGTGGAAGGTCTGGCTTCTGTAATTGCTTCCCCGCTGAACATGGGCCTTGACTGGTCGATGCATACTCCCAGTCTGTCTCTCTCTTTCCCTAGTAGGGTGGGGCTCTGAGGAAGTGGTGCTCCAGTACACACTGATGGGTTCATCTGTCCAGGGAAGTCTAGTCAGCATCCAGAACCTGGTGGTTGAAAAGAGAGTTAACATACAAAGCCAAACAAATTGTTGAACAATAATGGACCTAAATACTGTAATAGTGCAAATGAAGTGTTGGGGGTATTCCCTGCATGCTCTTGTATACTTCTGCTTTCAGGTATATATTTTTCCCCTAGTTTATGGGCATGGGTGAACCTATGCTCTATCTCAGAGCATGCTTCACTTCAGACTGTGACCAGAGACTTCAGGTGTGGAATGACAACCCTTTAGCTTCATCACTCGGGTGAGACCTTTCCTTTCATAGTATTCTCTAATTCTGTTCCAGGTGTTCCACTCCCCAATAAAGTCCCCAAACATAGATATAGTACAGGTCCCCTGAGAAGTATGTCTTAATCACTTGGTGGAGCTAGAGAATAGATAAGATGGGAGAAAATATTGAGAATTCTGGGAAGAGGTATGTGCCATTTGACTCTAGCTCTTAACATTGACAACTGGCCTTACACAATTCAGATAGGGAGATATAAGGATTATAAATCCACTTTGGGAAAGATGGTTTGTGGTATGTATCAAGGAGCTAACATTAAGTGATGCTCAGTATGGACTGTGTGTGTGTGTGTGTGTGTGTGTGTGTGTGTGTGTGTGTGTGTGTTGTATCGGCACAATTCCACTACTACTGGTTCTTTTTTAAGTGAGATAGAGACAGAGTGAAAATGAAAAGCATCACAGCCTCTATGGTGAATGCTATTACCATATAAAGGGCTTAAAGCCAGGTCCTTGTGCATGGCAAAGTATGTGCTGTACTAAGTGAAATATCTCCCAGATCTCCCAACTCCAGTTTTTCTTTCCATTTAATTTCTCCTCTCCTCTCCCCTCCTCTCCTCTCCTCTCCTCTCCTCTCCTCTCCTCTCCTCTCCTCTCCTCTCCTCTCCTCTATCATCTACTTTCCTCTCCTCTCATCTACTTTCCTCTCCTCTCATCTACTTTCCTCTCTCTCTCTCTCTCTTCTCTTCTCTTCTCTTCTCTCTCTCCTCAGGGTTATTGCTGGGGCTCAGTGCTGGAACTATGAATCCACTGCTTCTGGTGATAATTTTTCATTATTTTTTTATTGGATAGAACAGAGAGAAATTGAGGGGGTAGAAGAGTAAAACGAGAGAGGGATAGGGAGATACCTTCAGACCTGCTTCACCACAGCACTTAAGGTCCCTTCAGTGTGATGGGGGCTGAAATCAAATCTAGGTCATGCACATGATAAAACAGCACACTATCTAGTTGAGTTATTTTTCTGGCTCTCATTATCACTGTATATATGGTTTACTATTTACTCTGCAGTGTCTTTAAATGCACACTTAATTTTTTTTTCAAGGGATCTAAGATGTCTAATTTTTATTTTGTTGTCTCTTTGGTCTCATAGCCAAGAAAATTGTAAAGTCCAATGTCATGAAGATTTTTCTCTAACTTGTCTTCTAAGCATCACATTGTTTTAAATCTTACATTTGTAATTTTGATACAGTTTATAATAAGTTTTTAAATATTTATGTATTCCTTTTTTATTGCCCTTTTTATTGTTGTAGTTATTGATGTTGTTGTTGGGCAGGACAGAGAGAAATGGAGAGAGGAGGGGAAAACAGAGAGGGGGAGAGAAATATAAACACCTGCAGACCTGCTTCAGAGCTTGTGAAGCTACTCCCCTGCAGGTGGGGAGCCGAGGGCTCGAACTGGGATCCTTACACTGATCCTTTCGCTTTGCACCAGCTGCACTTAACCACTGCACTACCACTGATTCCTTTGTTTTTATAAGGTTTTTTTTTTTGGAGACCTATGGCTACATTTTCATTGCAATTAATCTTTATTTATTTATTTAAGAAAGGAGACATTAACAAAACCATAGAATAAGAGGGGTACAATTCTGCACAATTCCCATAACCCAATCTCCATATCCCATCCCCTCCCCTGATAGCCTTCCCATTCTCTATCTCTCTGGGAGTATGGATCCAGGGTTGTTGTGGGTTGTAGAGGGTGGAAGGTCTGGTTTCTATAATTGCTTCCCTGTTGTTGAGTGTTGGCTGAAGAGTAGAGAGAGAGGGGATCCAGAGCGAAGAGGAAACATAAATTTTTATTTGCGCTGGCACCTCAGAGTTGGGTGCTAGAGAGGCAGGTTGGGCCACTTGGAGGTAGTGAAAATGGCCGCCTCACACAGTAACCTTTCCTGCGTCTGAACACCAGAGTGAAGTGCTGGCAAAAGAGTGAGGTGCAGAAGAAGGGCTTTTATAGGAGTAGCTTTCGCGAGAATGGGAAGAGGGAGGAGTAACCATAGCACTCCAGGATAGGATAATAACTCTCGTGAGAATGGGAGGGGGGAGGAGTAACCAAAGCACTCCAAATATAGTGGGGATATGGACAATGCCCTGAGGGCACAACTTGGCTGAACAGGCACTCTGAGAATGTCCCAACTCTCGGCAGGAACTAGCAGTAGCCTGAGGGGACAACATGGTAGATGTGACTGCATTGGCACAATTTCCCAGCACTTCCCCGCTGAACATGGGCCTTGACTGGTCAACGCATACTCCCAGTCTGCCTCTCTCTTTCCCTAGTAGGGTGGGGCTCTGAGGAAGTGGCACTCCAGTACACATTGATGGGGTCATCTGTCCAGGGAAGTCTGGTCAGCATCTTGCTGACATCCGGAACCTGATGGCTGAAAAGAGAGTTAATATACTTTTGGGGTGTCTCTCTCCTTCTCCGGCAGGGTGGTCTCCAGGGAAAAGGTAACGGGCTGGTTCTTTCTCGCTCATGACAGGGGTGACACGAAGTAAAAGACACCAGGGGACTCTTAGTGTGAATCTAGAATCTGAGTCCTTGATTCCCAGAATCCTAGAGTCCGTTTACTAGCAAAATTGACATGAGTTAAATAGAAAAGCAATGGAGGTAATTATTGTTGAAATATGACAGAAATTACTGGTTTCTTAACAGTCAGCATGCCCCCAAGGTAGGGGGCTGGTATGACAGGAATTGATGAGATACAAAACGGTTATTTTCCATGACACAAGCAACTTAATTATCCAAAGGTATTTGAGAGAAGCATAGGGGTTAAACCCATAGGGTGAGACAGAAAGAAGATGAATATCAAAAGGCCATATAGTTTGGAATTTCTCTTGTCTGGGGTCTGAGGTGTGTGATGAAGTGTGCGATAAGGTGTGTTCTTCTGTGATCAGAAGGTGACTTTGAATGAGTGAATCTGCGGCCATGTGGCCTGCAGTTAATGGAGGGAAGTACTGTGGTATCTGTGGGCCTGAGAGTCAAGAAGGAAAGAACCAAGTCTGAGTTTCCCCCCTTATGCTCACCTCAGTTGAGAGAGACTTACCAAGAGGTTATCTTCTCAGACCTCCATCCAAAGATGGGGGTGGTTCTCCCTAAGCTCTATCAGGCTTACACATGTTCCCAACACAAAGGCAAACAAATTGTTGAACAATCATGGAGCTAAAGACTGGAATAGTGCAGATGAAGTGTTGGGGGGTATACCCTGCATGCTCTTGCGTACTTCTGCTTTCAGGTATATATTTTTCCCCTAGTTTATGGGCACGGGTGAACCTATGCTCTATCTCAGGGGACCTGGACTATATCTAGGTTTGGGGACTTTATTGGGGAGTGGAACACCTGGAATGGAATTAGAGAATACTATGAAAGGGAAGGTCTCACCCAAGTGATGAAGCTGAAGGGTTGACATTACACACCTGAAGTCTCTGGTCACAGTTTGAAGTGAAGCATGCTGGGGTGGCGTTAGTTGCGTTGATTAGGTTGTGATCTGCAGATGCAATATTATTTGATTTGAACTGAGAGCAGCATGCAGAAAAGTGGGCCCCACCCTAAGGTTCCAGGACTGGGGGAAATATAGGCTCTATAGTGGAAATGTGAGGTTCCTGTTGTCTTAGGGTTCAAGAAGACAATGGATAGTTATTGTTATCATCACATTATTTGGTGATAGGGTTAACTTTGAAAAATCCCTTTGATAGGGTTTGGGGTATAATACCCAGCATCTTGTATATCTGTGCTACTGGTTGCTTCTGTTCTCCCTGGTCTAGGCTTTTGGGAGAGACAACATATCAAAGACTCAGCCTATGTATTAAAAAGACTCAGTCTGTGTTTTAAGAAGTTCTAGACATATGATCAGTTTTTCGCCTCTCATATTAATTAAATAGTGGTTTATATGTTTACACTTTAATAGTATTGTACATAAACACCACTCCCATCACCAAAAGACTGTGTCCCATCCACACCCCCCACCCCGCCCCCCACCCCCCCTGTGTTTTATAAAGTTTTTATAGGTATGTTAGATAAGCATCCATCTTTATTATTTTCTTTGTCTTTTTACTGAAGGTTAATGGTTTATAGTACAATTGTTGACAAATAGGTGCGATTTCTCGTCTCCACTTAACAGGAGTTTGCAAAACATTCTTATCTCCAGCTTAGGATTTTTTCCACCATAATGCACATCTTCATTTTTTAGCTTAAGTTTACATTTGTTACTATCGATAGATATAGTAGTTTATTTCTCAGTTTATATTGTATTTTGAGAACAGGAAGTGTAAGTTTCTGATTTTATTCTTAATTTTCAATTAAGGTTTGTCTACTTGGAGTCCCAGGAAGTTCATATAAATTTTAGGTTAAGTTTATTAATTTCTACAAAATAACCATATTTCTTTAATTTTTTATTTATGTGATAGAAATTTTGACAGGCCATAGTATAAGAGGGGTATAATTCCACACGTTCCCACCACTAGAACTCTGTACATATCCCCTCCCTGTATAGCTTTTCTATTCCTTTTTGTTAAAAAATATATTTATAAAATGGAAACACAGACAAGACCATAGGATAAAAGTAGTACAATTCCACACAATTCCCACCACCAGCACTCCATGTCCCATTCCCTCCAGTGATAGCTTTCCTATTCTTTAACCCTCTGGAAGTACAGACCCAGGGTCATTATGGGATGCAGAAGGTGGAAGTTCTGGCTTCTGTTATTGCTTCCCCAATGAACATGGGCATTGACAGTGATCCATACTCTGCACCTGTCTCTCTCTTTCCTTAGTGGGGCAGAGATCTGGGAAAGTGGGGCTCCAGGACACACTGTTGAGGTTGTCTGCCCAGGGAAGTATGATTGACATTGTGTTAGTGTCTGGAACCTGGTATCTGAAAAAAAGAGTTAAATAAAGCCAAATAAACTATTGACTAATCATGAACCTAAAGGCAAGAATATTGCAGATGAAGATTTGGGGTATTTGTTTTGTAACTACCTAGTAGGTCTATTTTAGGTTTATTCTAAGGGGCCCATGACTTTACTAGCTTTTGCCTGAGCCTGACCTCTGATATGGAGGTGGACCCAAGTTATTTTCTGGGGAGATGATATTATGGCTGGGTAAAGGGCTAGAAAGATGCATCAGGAAAGAGAGTAGCTCCAATGTATGGGAAAAATATATAAATATTGCTGACTATAAACATCATTTATTTGATCTTTCTTATTCTTTATCCCTCTGGGAGTATGGACCCAGGGTCATCATGGGGTGCAGGAGGTGGAAGGTCTGACCTCTGTTGTTACTTCCCCACTGAACATGGTCTTTGGAATGTCTATCCATAGCCCATACTCTCTCTCTCTCTCTCTCTCTCTCTCTCTCTCACACACACACACACACACATACACACATTAGTGGGCATGGTCCTGGGGAGGAGGAGCTCCAGGACACATTGAGGGGTCATATGGCCAGGAAATTCAGGTTGGTATCATGGTAGCATCTGGAACCTGGTGGCTGAAAAGGAGTTAAGATACAAAGCAGAAAAAAATTGTTGACTAATCATGAACAGGCAGATGGGGATTTGGGGTCTCCATTTTGGGAAAAGCTAGTAGGTCTATTTTAGGTATATTCCTGAGGTCCCATGACTTTACTAGTTTTTGCCTGATCCTGACATCTAATATGGAGGTGGACTCAGGGTATTTCTGGGGAGATGGTGTCATAGTTGGAAAAAGGACTAGAAAACTGGATCAGGGAAGAGAGTAGCTCCCAAATATGGGGCAAGTATAAAAATACTGTTAACTGTAAACCAAATAGATTTGATCTGTGGCCCATAGTCAGCACAGGGGCCTATGTAACCTCTGCATCCCTGTGTGTCTGAGCTTGCATTCTGTGGATATGCCTAGGGACATTCCAGGATGCACTAATTTCAGGACCCATCTTCCTCCGGTAGTAGGTAGAGTATGTTGTCTAACCTCCCTATGGAGAATGGAACAGTCCCTATCATTATTGAAGAAAGCATAAATTAACAAAACCATAGGGTATGAGGGGTACAACTCCACACAATTCTCACCACCCAATCTCCATATCCCACCCCCTCCCCTGATAGCTTTCCCATTCTCTATCCCTCTGGGAGCATGGTCATTGTGGATAGCAGAAAGTGGAAGCTCTGGCTTCTGTAATTGCTTCACTGCTAAACATGGGTGTTGGCAGGTCAACCCATACTCCCAGCCTGTATCTCTGTTTATCTAGTGGATCAGGGCTCTGGGGAAGCGGGGCGCCAGAACATATTGTCTGCCCAGGCTGTCATCATCTTAACATCTGGAACTTGGTGGCTAAAAAAAGAATCAACATAAAAAGCCAAACAAATTATTGACTATTCATGAATCTAAAAGCTGAAATGGCTCAAATGAAGATTTGGGGGGGTCACCATTTTGTAGATAGTAGGCCTATTTTAGTTATATTCCAAAGGGCCTATGACTATATTAGTCTTTTTTTTTTTTGATCCTGACATCTGATATGCAGGTGTGTCCAAGTTATTGTCTGGGGATATGATGTCATGGCTGAAAAAGGACCAGAGAGCTGGATAGGGAGGAGAGTAGCTCCCAATTATGGGAAAGTTGTATATTGTTTACTGTAAATCCCATTGACTTGATATGATCTGGGACCCATATTCACCTTAGGAGCCAATGTGACCTCTGAATCCCTGTAAATCTGAGCTCACATTTTGTGGTCATGAGTAGAAACGTTCCAAGCTGCCTCAGTTTCAAATCCCATTTTCCTCAAAGTGGTAGGCAGTTTTTGCTTCTTTCACCTTGAACCAGATTATCCAGATCTCAGCATGTAGCATCATGAGTCCCCGGAGGGCATCCTAGTCCAAAAAGCTCTTTGAAATTCCATTTAGGGTGCTTCTGACAGTTCCTGCTGGATTGCTGCAGGCACCCATTTTTAAAAACATCTTCCCATCAAAGATAGAATCGAATCAGGAGGGTAGAACTAACCACATGTCTCCATTTTGGGGGACTGCCAGGGTACTGGAGGATGCTCGTCAAGTTAGAGTAGTCCTTCTCCACTGGAAACATGGGAGAGGAAGTCCAGAAAGTCCCAGGAGAAATATCCATGCATCTCCCAAACTCTACGATCATGGTAATAAGGAACCAAAGTTCCCGGTCAGGGAACCAAAGTGTGGCCCAGAGCAAAATTTTCCAGAGACAGAGAAACTGTCTCATGAAGAAAGAGTAGAGGCTTTGGGAAACCTCTTCATAAGTAGAAAGGCAGGCCATGGCGGCTTTACTTATCTGGTCTCCTTTGGTCTGCTGCATGTGTGTGGAGCTGAGATTCCTGTCCCTGTTCGGGTACCATTATGTTGCGCTAGCTTCACGGGTGGGAGAGAGAGATGACCAGGGACTCATGGCTGAGTAGTATGCAGTTCAGTCTTTATTCATGTGGAACTCAGTGCAATCTAAGATATCTCTAATCACAATCCTGTCCTTATATATCCTGAGGCAGAAGAGTCAGGTCTGAAGAGGATGTACGTAGGATAATGGGGTGGGGAGAAGGAAAAAGCATGCAAAACAATGAGGATTAAACCAATGCCCTGGAGGTAGGGCGGTGCTTAGTTAACAGTGGTTATGTAAATAGAATACAGTGTTAAGCAGGGGGGATTAAACCAATGAAACAGAAGGGGTCTTAGAAGCAGAATTTAGAAGCATACCAACACTTGCTGCATTTGCTGACTCACTGCAGACAATATGCACTTTTCTTTCAGGTGTATATTTTGCCCTAATTTATGTATACATCTGAACATATGTCCTATCTCATGAGACCTGGTCTATCTCTAGGTTTTGGGACTTTGTTAGGAAGTGAATCACCTGAAATGGAATTAGAGAATCCTATGAAAGGAAAGGTATCACCTCAGTAATGAGGCTGAAAGTTTGACATTCCATGCCTGACATCTCTGGACAGAGTCTGAAGTGAAGCATGATGAGGTGGTACACGTTGTGTTGATTAGGTTGGGATGAGCAGGTGAAATATCATTTGGTATGAATTGAAAAAGACATGCAGGAAACTGAGATCCTCCCTAGAAGTTCCAGGACTGGGGAAAATAAGTATAAGCTCTATAGAGGAAGCGGAAGGATCCTGATATCTTAGGGGTTAGGAAGACAATAGATACTTATTGCTGTAATCAAATTATTAGGCAATATGGTTAACTTTGAAAATCCCTTTGTTAGAATATGCTGTATCATACACAACATCACCATAATGTATGTATTTTGACATTATTTGTACATAGCTGTGTCTTATATAGTAATGCCATTGGTTGCCTCTGTTCTTCTTGGTGTAAACTTTTAAGAGAGTCAATATTTCAAAGACTTAACCTATGTGCATTAGGAAGTTTGGGACATTCAATCAATATTTCCCCTCTCATATTAGTTAAGTAGCGATTTATATGGCTACAGGTTAGTAGGAGAGTACATAAACACCATTCTCACCACAAAAATATTGTGTCCCATCCCATTGTACCTTTCCTACCCCCTGCCCCAGTGAAGCCAAACATCCACCCTCACCATATACCCAGAGATTTTTACTTTGGTGCCCTACTCCAAACTCAGTCAGATCCTGCTTTTAGTTTCCCTTTCTATTCTTCTTCCTCAACTTCTGTTTTTTTGTGGGATCATCCCATATTTGTCTTTATCTTTTTGACTTCTCTCACTGAGCATAATTCCTTCTAATTCAATTCAAGATGGGTTATAGAAGGTGGGTTCATTGTTCCTAATAGCTGTGTAGTATTCATATATATATCACAGCTTTCTCAGTCATTCATCTGTTGTTGGACACCTGGTTTGCTACCAGGTTTTAGCTATTACGATTTGTGCTGCTATGAACATAGGCATACACATGTCTTTTTGGTTGGGTGTTATGGAGTCCTTGGGGTATATCCCTAGGAGGGGAATTACTGGTTTACATGGAAGGTCTATGTATAGCCTTGTGAGAGTTCTCCAGACTGCTCTCTACAGAGGCTGGACCAATTTACATCTCCACCATCACTGCAGGAGGGTTCCTTTGTCCCCACAGCCAATTAAACATTTGTTGCTGCAGTCCTTTTTGATGTATGCCATTCTCACAGGGTTGAGGTGGGATCCTAGTGTTGTCTTTATTTGCATTTCTCTGACAATCAATGATCTGGAACAATTTTTCATGTGTTTGTTAGCCTTTTGAATATCTTCTGTAGTGAATTTTCTGTTCATATCCTCTGCCCATTTTTGGATGGGGTCATTTGCTTTTTTGTTGTTACATTTGCTGAGCTCTTTGTATGTTTTGGTTATTAATCTCTTGTCTGATATATGACATGTGAAGATCTTCTTACATTCTGTGATTGGTCCCTTTGTTTGGGAGATGTTTTTTGGCTGTGCAGAAGCTCTTCAATTTGATGTAGTCCATGGATTTGTTTTTGTTTTGTCTTTTCTGCAGCTATGTTTATATCATCAAACATGTCCTTGAGGTTTAGTAGGGAAGCTGTTCCACTAATGATTTACTTTAATTATTTGATGGTTTCTGGTCTAACATAAAGGTCCTTGATCCATTTGGAGTTGACTTTAGTTTCTTGAGATAAAGTGGTTCACTTTCATTTTTCTCCATGTTTCAACCCAGTTTTCCCATAACCATTTATTGAAGAGAACCTCCTTCCTCCATTTAATACTTTGGGCCCCCTTATCAAAAGATTTGATGTCCATAAGTGTGGAGCTTTATTTCTGGGCTTTACATTCTGTTCTACTGGTCTGTAGGCCTACTTTTGTTCCAGTACCAGGATGTTTTAATAATGATGTCCTTATAATATAGTTTGAGATCTGGGAGTGTGATGCCTCCATTTCTGCTTTTGTTCCTTAAGATTGTTTTGGCAGTTCAAGGTATTTTCTTGTTCCAGATAAGTAACTGTTAACTTTTGTTCTATTCTCTTAAAGAAGCTTAGTCAAAGTTTGATGGGTATCACATTAAATTTGTATAGGGCTCAGAGGAGAATATTCATTTTGATGATATTAATTATTCCAATCCATGAGCATGGTATGTCTTTCCATTTCTTGGTATCATTTTCTATTTCCTTGAGTAGTGACTCATCATTTTCAGTATACAAAGCTTTTAACTATACTCTGTCTGGCTAATTCTGATTTCTACTTTAGTTAATCTGTTTTCCCTTCCCTCAACTTCTTTCTTCAGTTATTTATTTATTTTTTTACCTTGCTTAGTTGCAGTATTAGCTTGTTCTGTTATTTGGCCTTTTAGCTCAGCTATTTCAGTTTTCAGCTCTCTAACTGCCTTGAAGTAGCTAGTATTTTTCTTGGCAGTTTCATCTATTGTTTCCCTGTTTCTGTTATGTTTTTCCGCAATAGCTGTCATAATTTCTGTGGTCAATTAATCGTTGTATATTTTCCTTATTTTCAGTTCTTCTGTCTTACTTGAAATTTCTTCTGGGCTCCTGTCCTGATTCACTGTGGCAGCTGATTAACTGCTTTAAATTTGATCAGTTTTTTCTTTTTGTGTGTGTGTGTGTGCCTTAACTATTTACAGTCAGTTGTTGTATTGAGTAAAGAACAGACTCACTAAACCAAAGGTGTCTTACAACTGAAGTCACAAGCCTCAGCAAATACAACAACAAAAGTGATTATTAATCCTGTTCAACCTGTCAGCTATAAAATGTCTCCCCACCAAAAAGATAACAAACCAAAAGCAAAATCAAAACAGCAGTAATTTTAGAAGAAATACAAAGCAATTACAGACAAATACATAAATCAACTATCAAGCATAAATGTAAGAGATTGTGGGAAGGGAAAGAAAATAAAGGAAGAGAGAGAGTTAGAAAAGCTTTCCTACTTAGATTTCTTACACAAGGTAGATCACAAATAAGCACAAGTGCATACAGCAAATACAGGAGAAAGTGATAAGATTTTTAAAATCAAAGAGAAGGAAAGAAAATGAGAGAGGAAAGAAAAAAAAACAATAGAAACAAAAAATGAAAACAAACATACAAAAACCACTACTACCACAATAGAAAGCAAAACCAATCACCATTAAATGCAATCTACCACCAACAAAGCTAATTTTTGTCAAAGTAACAAGAAGGGCAAATAAATTAACATCTATGACAAAATATGCATACTAGACAAAACAAACAAAAAACTGAGAACGGGGGGGGGGGCGGGAAACACCTTAAGAACAGTCTGCAGTTTACATTTTTCTAAATGCGCTACTCTCACTGCCCCAGAAAAAGCAGAAGATTATTCAAGGATGTTGACTAATAAGAGAGAGTTTCAGCCCTCTTGAGGAGAGAAATGGGGGTGGGGGAAGAAAAAAGTAAAAACGCCTGCTTCTGATGACTCCCTACTGAGCTCAGAATCTTGAGAATGAGTTCATCTCTGCAGGAGGGCCCACCCCTTTGCCTGTATTTTCTTCCCTTACCTCTTTGTAGTGAGGAGGTGGGGTGGGGGTAGGGGTCATTACAGAGGCAGAATTGTAACTCAGATAGCCTTGGCTCAGGATCTGGCATGTGCCTTTGTCCTTTCTGTATCCCATTTCAGCCTATATGTTATCTGTGACTTTCCTCCTTGGTTCCACTTTGATCTGTTCTGTATGCTTCCTCAACCACTGGCCTGGAAATCCTGCCCTCACTCTGTATTCCCAGGATTTAAGCAGCTGCTTTGCAAAAAGAAAGTCAGAACATGTTGTGATGCTGCCATCTTGGCTCCATCCCAAAATAACCATATTTCAATGTAGATATCAGTGAAACTGTAGGTCATTTTTGTGCTTTAGAAATTTTAATGTTGAATTTTCTGGCTTACCAGAAAGCATCATATTTATGCAAGAGACTTTAATGCTTGAGGCTACTGGGTACCAGATACACTTCCCAACATAACCATTAGTCAGTGATGAGAAATGGTCTTGTCTTTCATTCTTTAACTCTTGATCTCTTTCATTAAAATTAATAAATAAAATATTTAATAAACAATATCTAATTTTCTAATTTTTTGAACATGAGCGGTATTTCCATTTATTTTCCTTCTTTTTTGAGCATAACAATTTTGCCTTCTTTAAAAAATTTTACTATCTTTATTTATGTTTTGGATAGAGGCAGCTGGGAGGGAAGGGAGTGATAAAGAAGGAGAGAGACAGCTTTTATTCACCACTTGCAAAGCTTTCCCTTTGCAGGTGGGGACCAAGGGTTTGAACCCAGTCTTTGATCATTGTAGCATGCACATTCAACCAGGTGTGCCACCACCTGGAAACTGATTTTGCCTTCTTTTGTGTCTTATGATATTTATTTATTTTTGCATCAAAGCAGAGAAAAGTGAGCATAATTTCCCACAATATTATTATTGAAGATACTTTTATCATTTCTATTTTATATGTTTGGCTTCCTTGTCGTGCATTAGATTTTCATAATTTGTGTGGGTTTTATAGCCTTTGTATTTTATTCCACTGATCTGAGTGTATATTTTGTTCTAATACCATACTGTTGTAATTATTATTGGTTTGTAGTATAGCTTGAAGCCAGGAAGTGTAGCACCTCTTCTACTTTTCTCTCACCCCCTCCTTTTATTGACACCAGGATTATTTATAGGAATCAGTGCCTGCACAACAAATACCCTGCTCCCAGTAGTTACCTTTTCCTTTTAAAAAGTTATTTGACTGGGGTCGGGTGGAAGCACAGTGGGTTAAGTGCACATGACGTGAAGTACAAGGACCGGCTTAAGTATCCTAGTTCGAGCCCTTAGCTCCCCACCTACAGGGGAGTTGCTTTCTTTCCACCTCTCTGTCTTCCCCTCTTCTCTCCATTTCTCTCTGTCCTATTCAACAACAATGACATAAATAATAACAATACCTAAAACAACAAGGCAACAAAAACAAGATAAAAGCAAAAATTTAAAAAGTGATTTGACAAGATAGGGAAATTTAGAAGGGAGGGAGAAATAGAAATAGAGAGGGAGAGAGTAGGAGAGACACCTACAAAACTGATTCACTGCTCATGAAGGAAGGGAATGAGGGTTTGGACCTGGTTCCTGCACATAATAACATGTGCACTCAACTGAGTGTGTCACCTCCTGGCCTTTTGTTATTTTTTCTCTTCTCTTTCTTTCTTTTTTTTATTTTTGTGGTTCCCTACAGATTCTAGTTTCATTCTAGTTTATTTCCTTGAGAACACTATATGTTTGTTGTTTTTCTTTTTTTGTTTTTAACTAAAGACACACACACACACACACACACACACACACACACACACACACACACACACACACACCATAATTCCTAATACCAAAGCTCTCTTGCACCATGCAAAGCAATGAGTGCATACAGGTGAACTTTTTTGTCACACCACCACAGGGATTTTGTTTGCAATTATACTGAATCTAGAAATTGCTTCAGCTAAGTTGACCATTTTGATAAGACTCAGTCTTTCAAATTATTTTTGTGTTTATAATCTTATAATTTTCATTCTAAGAATCTTTCACTTGCTTCATTATATTTGTACGGTTATTTTATCTTTTTAGTGAAATTGAAAATAGGAATTTTCTTGATTTTCCTCTTTTCCAATTCATTGCCGGTAAACATGTAACAAATTCAGATTCATTGCTTTCATATCCTGCTATTTAGTGGACTTATTGTTTCTAGCAGTTTTTGTGGAGTCTTTATTTATTTATTTTTTCCCAACCAGGGTTATTGCTGGGGCTTGGTGTCAGCACTATGAATCCACTGCTCCCAGTGCCATTTTTTTCCTTTTCCTTTTCTCTTTCTTTCTCTCTCTCTCTTCCTTCCTTCCTTCCTTCCTTCTTTCTTTCTTTCTTTCTTTCTTTCTTTCTTTCTTTCTTTCTTTCTTTATTTTTCCTTTCTTTCTTTCCTCCTTCTTTCTTTCTTCCTCCCTCCCTCTTCCATTCCTTCCTTCTTTCTCCCTCCCTCCCTCCCTCCCTTCCTTCCTTTCCTTCTTTTTATTAGACAGGATAGAGATAGAGGTAAATAGAATAGAGAGAGGGAGAGTAAGAGGGACACCTGCAGATCTGCTTCACAGCTCATGAAGCAGAACCCCTGCAGGTGGGGATCAGGTGCTGGAACCTGGGTTCCTGTGCTTGATAATATGTGCGCTGAACTGGGTGCTCCACCGTCCAGCCCCAAGTCTTTAGGTTTTTGTAGGCTTATTATTCATATTAGTTACAGGGAGTGATAGTTTTATTATTTTTTAAACAGATTTTTAAAAAAATATTTATTTAATTTATTTATTCCCTTTTGTTGCCCTTGTTGTTTTATTGTTGTAGTTATTATTGTTGTTGTTGTTCTTGGATAGGACAGAGAGAAATTGAGAGAGGGAGGGGAAGACAGAGAGGAGGAGAGAAAGATAGACACCTGCAGACCTGCTTCACCGCCTGTGAAGCGACTCCCCTGCAGATGGGGAGCCGGGGTTCGAACCGGGATCGTTATGCTGGTCCTTGTGCTTTGCGCCACCTGCACTTAGCCCGATGCACTACAGCCCAACTCCCGATAGTTTTATTCTTCCAGTTTTGTTTCCTTTTATGTATTTTTCTTGTCCATTTTTTTTTCTGGCTAGGAATCCCAGAAATACATTAAACAGTAGTGTTTAGAGTGGGCATCATTAATTTGTTCCAGATCTTATGATAAAAGCTTTTGGTTCTTCACCATTGACTAATAATAGCTGTGAGTTTGTCATATATGGACTTCACTATGTGTTTTTTCTATTCCTGGTTTACTGAGGGATAATTTTGTCATAAACAGGAGTTGGATCTTGAGTACTTTATTAACATCTATTATGGTGATCATGTGATTTTTATCTTTCTTTTGTTGATGTGGTATACAATGATTTGCACTTGTTGAATCATTACTGCATCTCTGTGAATATCACTTGGTTTTTATAGATTATTATTTTTATGGGTTCTATGTGGATATTGAGGATATTTTTTAATTATAGTCATGAGGGATATAAACTTATAATATTCTTTTTTGTACTGTTCTATTTTACTTTGATGAGAAGAGTTGTACTGATGTTGTAAGTTGTGCTTGGGAGTACTTTAATTTTAAGGATGGTTTACTGGTGGCTCTTAAGTGTATCTACTAAAAATCTACTGTCATACAGTCTTTTTTCTTTTTTTCTCTATTACTTTTCTTTTCCTTCCTTCCTTCCTTAACTCCCTTCTCTCCCTCTGTATCTTTCTTCCTTTCTGCTTCTTTTCTTTTTCTTTCTTTTCATTTTTTATATTTATTTATTCCCTTTGTTGTCCTTGCTGTTTTATTGTTGTAGTTATTATTGATGTTGTTGTTGGATAGGACAGAGAGAAATGGAGAGAGGAGGAGAAGACAGAGAGGGGGAGAGAAAGATAGACACCAGCAGACCTGCTTCACCACCTGTGAATCGACTCCCCTGCAGGTGGGGATCCGGGGGCTCGATCCGGGATACTTACACAGGTGCTTGTGCTTTGTGCCTTGTGTGCTTAACCCGCTGCGCTACCACCCAACTCCCTCTGCTTCTTTTCTTTTCCTTCTTTCTATTTCTATTTTTCTTTGATTCTGCCTTTTTTTCTCTTATTGATAAGCCAGAAAGAAACTGAGAGGAAAGGGGAGAAATAGGGAGAGAGAAAGAGAGAAACCCACACACTGCTTCATTGTTCTTGAAGGGGTCCCCCTACAGGTGATGACCAGGATGTTGAACCTGGATCTTTTCTATGGTATTCTGTGTGCTCTACCAGATACCCCACTGGCCAACCCAAGATGTTACTTCTCATGGATTTTTTGTATAAATTTGTTACTGAAACTGTTTATTAAAATGTACTTGGGAAGACTTTTGATTACAGATTTGATTTCTATATTTGTAATTACTCTGTTCAGACTCTGTTTCTTGGTTAAATTTTGGAGTGTCAAGTGATTCTAATAATGTGCCCCAACTAATATAAATATAGATGCTTATAACAGTCTCTTATAATCCTTTGCTATACATATATATGTATGTATAAGTATTTTTTCAGTTATATTTTTCTCTTTTATTTCTAACTTGTTTCATCACGATTTTCACTTTTTTTTCCTTTTTTTTTTCTTTTCGATTGCCTCCAGTGTTGTAGCTTGGACTGGTACTTGTACAACAAATTCACTACTTTTGGTAGTTTCTCTCTCTCTTCCTTCCTTTCTTCCTTCCTTTCTTTCTATCTTTCTTTCTTCCTTTCTTTCTTTCCTTCATTTTATAGGATTGAGAGAAATAAAGAAGGGGGTCAAGAGAGAAAGTGAGATAGAGATAGAGTGAGAAAGAACAATAACTGAAGACATGATTCACCATGCTTGAAGAGTCCCTCCTGCAGGTGGGGAGCAAGGGCTCTAACCTCATTCATTGTGTATTGTGACATGTACATTCAACCAGATGCTTCACCACCCAGCCTTTCCTCTTTTTTTTTCTTAACCTAACCATAGGTTTGTCCATTGTATTTATCTTTTCAAAGAACCAGCTCTTGGTTTCTTTGATAATTTATATTATTCTTATATAATAAAGTATTATATTTTATTTCTATTCTAAATTTTACTGTTTCAGTCATCAGATTTTGTGCAGTTCAATTCCTCTTCTCTGACTTATAGTTTTTCATATTTGGAAAGACTACATCTGACTGGAGAAGTAGCTTAGTGGATAGGGTGCATGCCTTGTCATGAATGTTACTCAATTTCAAGCTCCAGCAGAACAACTCTGAAATTTGTAATGAAGCACAAATAAAACCTCTAGATTATAAAAATCAAGTATGAGAGAAAATAACAACAATAAACACACAACCATGACGTTATACTTATAATAGACTCCTAGCTTTGGAAAAAAACATATTTGTTAGTACTTTAATATGATGATAAACTGCCCCGACCAGCAGGGCGGTGAACAGGGGTTAGGAACCCAATGAGACCTGAAATAGAGGAACATGAGACACGAAGAATGACAGCAAGACAAGTTTCTGATCAAGCTGTAAATTTTTATTGTGAATACAGGCATTATAAGGCTTTGGGGAAGGAGAGGGAATGCTGGTGGAGGGGAGAGGGGGAGCAAACTTCAAAGCAGAATGTTCCTTGCAACAAATGGTGGAAACCAAGCTGTGTGTTGACTCACTTGTGTTGACTCACTTGATTACTGATAAATGGTTTACCTAAGGGGAAATGGCCTGCCCAGGGGGGAATTAACACTTGTCTTGAGGGGTTCCGTTGTCTCAAAGCTTATCATCTATCAAGCAGAGAAATGGCTCCTGGCATATCCTCCCTTTGTTATAATTTTAAATTGAGGCAGGAAATGGGGGTGAGGAGCAGAGACCCTAACAGCAGGTTTGGTGGGCATAACCAGAGGAGGGAAGTATTGACCTGATTCCTCCCGCGGGGTGGGTGCAAAACCAACCTTCCTGCATCTTATAAGGCTCTCGTTGTCTTTTTGGGGAGGGGAGGCAGAGCCACAGTTTCTAGGGAAACAATTTTTGTTGCTGACACCAACCTCCATGCAAATCAGGTTTGCTTCACGGGGGACTCAGAGGCGGACGATAGGGCACTCCCCCTGCAGTGCTTTGCCTTGCACCCCTTACTGGTGTCCTTGCCCTGCCACGGTTGGATGTCTCAATGCATAATTCTGAGTTTTATGCCATCCGAAAAGGGGGTCTGTCATCCTTAGGTTCAGCCATGCCTCTATCAGCCAAATCAAGTCTATGATAATGTATTTGCAAAGGTTTTAATGCCAAGGAGTCACTCTGCCATTTTATAAAATCAGTAATCTTATTAAAAATAAAGGGTCTTAAGGTAATCATTAACAAAAGACTAATAAGGGTCTCATAAGGGGCTCCGTAGTGACTCAAGACTATTTGTGGTGGAGTCTATAACCTGTTGTAATTTGTCAGAAAATTCATGGGAGAAATATATAGAGTGTCCTAGCATGCCACCAGCAAGTCTAAGGGAAGCAGTCAGTGGATGTGATGTCCAGGGGAAGAAACAGCACGTCTGGTCTGGTCAGCACCAGCTGATGAAATTTTTCTTCTTCATAGAGGGTCAGCTGTAGAACAAGCAAAACTAGGAGGCAAGGACCAGGTAGAGAAGAATTGACATGAAAATATAGGATGGTGTTTACCAAAACACAGAGGAAGTACATACACATTAGAAGTTAAGGTGAGGTTCCTTGAACATTGAGGAATATTTTGAGAAAAGTGAGCAGTCAATAAGCATGCAAAGATGAAGTCAGCAGTGGTAGGTCAGCAGAAAGAGAAGACTTGGATAAGCTGGTGAGGTTAGCTGGAGTATATACTGCCATGGCGTCCTTTGTGGTCCTTACTTGCCAACAGGGACTGTGGATTTTGCAAGAGCAATAATGTCATCCACCATAATAAAAGGAAAACAAACATGGACATCCAGTGTTGAAAAAGAGAAAAAGGAAATATGTCTCTGTGACTGGAAAAGTGGGTGGCTTTGTCAATGAGATATAATAAATGGACAATTCGAATTTTTGTAAATATTAAAAAGGTTTAGTATGTTACTTCATTGACACTTTAGCCAACTGAATACTGGGGGGTGCATTCTCCTTTTTTTATTAATTAAGCTTAAGGGTTTTAGTTTTTCTTGTTTGAGCTGTAGCCCACATAAATTTAGAAAAAATATCAACTGAGAAAAAGTTTTTTTGTTTACTAAACATAGGCAGGTGAACTACATCAATCTGTCAGAGAGCATTGGCTTTTATCAATGGAGATTAATTTTAAAAGTCTTAATAGCAAGATCTTAATTAAACAATGTAGGAGCCAGTAAAGTGCTCTCACTATGGCAGGTCAAGCGTTAAATTTTTTAAAGAGGCTTGTAAAAAATGAGAAAAATTTTAGGATATGAGTGACTTTAGGAGTCATCACACACCCATAAATAAAAAATTTAAAATATTTAGTTTTAAATCTTACCATATGAGCAGTCAGTTCTTCATGTGCAGGTGTACCTGTAATTATTTACTTAGGGAGAGAACTTGTACCAAGTTAATTGATGATCTAATGGTTAGAATTGACTTGTTTTTTTTAATATGATTTTAGAAGGCTCTTTATTAGAATATACCAATATGTTATAGAAAGTCAATACCTAATGTGTTGACATGATAAAATGTTTACCATTTTTAGCATTATTTTAAACTGATTAGACAGTTTACGTACAATATTATAACTTTAGTTTACTAAGATCTTTACTCATCACAAGGCTATCATGAGTAAGCATAGATATAAAACTCTTAATAGATTTTACTCCTTACAACTCTAGTATGGCAACTTAAAAGGCTAAAATAAAACCTCATAGTTTAAATATTCAAAATATTAATTTTGTTAAATCAGGATTTGCCAAAACAAATCTTTTATCAGACCAAAAACACAATGTATTACCTTAATTTATCAAGAATAAACCTCTGGCGGTGTCTTAAAACAAACCAGATAATTTTTAAAAGCAGAAAGATATAAAGAGGAAAACCAGCGCAAGAGCCTCTGGCATGTAAATAATTAACATAACTATTGTGTTATCTTTTACTAACCCAAGCCAGTCTTAAAAACAATTTTAAGTAAAATGTTAAACTTTGTTTGTTAGTATCTTTGTTTATCACAAAGCTATCACACCCTTAGGGCAGCTATGAACAAGGGTGGGTACACAACTTAATTGATCTTTCACTTTGATTTGGATAGGTAACTTAAAAAGCTAAGATAAACCTTATAGCTGAAATGTTAAAAATAAATTTTTACTGTTAACATTTCTTTTAGATGATCATTTTACACTAAATAATTTTGTTGAATCACATCTGTTGAATGAAAAATTTTTTTATCAGGCCAGGAATATGTTTAACCCTTTTTTCCTGGCAAGGCCACTGCTCTACACTGACTGGGTTATTAGAAAGTCAGTTCAAGCATGGAATTAAATTAACAAACAGTGGCAGTTGATATTGAGGTGCTGGTAATATCTACAATTCTCACGAGAGAGAGAGACTACAGAGGCATTTTACCATGCCTAGATATCTCAGAAAATCTTTTTAACTAATGAATTGATGCTGATATTAGCTATCAGAAGGACGAAACTGTCCTATATTTTACTCTGGTAAAGGTGTGCCAACTCTATGAGTCTGGATCTTTAAAACCACATTTAGCTTAACTAAATCTTATTTAAAACTTAAAACAACCTTTAGTTACTTAGGGGTTAACACACATTAATGAAAACAAGGTTAGCACAGACTTAAAACATACATTCTTGGTGAAAGGAAAATTTTCCCTTTGAAAAACCGCTTTGGTTTTTGGATTCCTAACTCACAGACTATCTACCCAGGAGGGGCGTTAGTGGCTAGGGAATGATTGACTGCAGTCTTTGCCAATCTGTGGAGCAGGGGCTCTGTGCCGTGATTGGCTGTGCGGGCGGAACAGGCGGGCTTAGTTTACCGCCACGCACAGAGAAATATCTTTGAAATTTTTTTTCTGGGCTAAGGTACATTTTACAGTTTTAAAGAAAGTGATCTAATCAGTATTATTGGCCAAGTCAAGGACCGGAGCACAAAACGGAGGGGCGGTGGTATAGGGAGGCAGTTTGGACAAGGAAGAGCGTAGGGGTTAGGGCTAGCCAGTTTGAGTAACAGGGAAAGCCAAAACCGGTTTTGATTTGGATGGTTTAGTTTTAGTTTTAGGGATTGGGTTTAGGTTTTTTGGGCTTAGGTTTTTTGGTGAGGCTAAAAATGTAAGCTCTTCTGTAACTGCAGCTATTTCTTTCATTAATTGAAGCTGCTCTCTCCGGTCAGCAAGGACCTTGCGGAGGGTGGAAATTCCTGTAAGGGCTCCTGAGCGTGCCCACCTGACAGAAGGATTGTCAAGGAGAGGGTCAGGCTGGAGAGCAGGGGCATGGATATAGGGAGGGGAATTAAAGGGAGGAGGACACCAATCAGGATTGTAGTATCTGGCAGCCTCTTTTTCTAGCAAAGCCTCATTCTCTGTGGGAAGTGCTTCAGGAGAGGGGGGGGTTGTAAAACTGGATAGAGGCAGGGGAAAGAATGCTGGGTTTCATTCTCATGTGAATTAGCAATAGGAGGGTCAATGGAGGGAACTTTAGTGAGTGAGGTGGAACCTGTAGGGAGGGGAACAGGGCTTTTACTTTCATCAGGTGCTGGGAGGCTTTTATTTTGACTGGGTACTAGCGGATCAAGATCAATAATCACAGAAGGGCATGGGGATGGGGACTTTGTCCTGGACGGCAGACTAGAAAGTTGCCGGAGGACCTTTTCACCCTCTGTAATAAGGTTTTTAATATCAGGGTGATTATTATAAAATTTTAAGATATCATTAATTAAATTCCAGTAACAAAAGGCAGAAACAGGTACACGTTCAGGACCAAAAGACTGATAGTGATCATTAAGACAGTCACCAATTCTCCTCCAACGCTTCTCATCTATAGTGCCCTCCTGGGGGAACCAGGGGCAAATATTTCCAATATAATCTAAAAACTTCTTTAATTCTTTTTTTTTAACCCTATTTCCTCGTGTCTTGAGTGACTCCTTGAGTCCTTTAATAAATAAATAGTTTGCTAAATTCATGTCCCATGGTTTTGCTTACCTCAGCCGCTGTGACACTCTCCTCCAGATGCATCTCACGGTCGGGTATCTCCGTGGCGATCTATGCGAGTCTTTGCGTTACCCCCTCGGGCCGCGGTGACTCAGTCAATTCGGGTATGCCTACCCTCTTGATCAGCGGAGTTTCTAGGTCCAGAAGGCTTCTTCACCCCACGTTCCGGGCGCCAGAATGCCCGACCAGCAGGGCGGTGAACAGGGGCTAGGAACCCAATGAGACCTGAAATGGAGGAACATGAGACATGAAGAATGACAGCAAGACAAGTTTCTGATCAAGCTGTAAATTTTTATTGTGAATACAGGCATTATAAGGCTTTGGGGAAGGAGAGGGAATGCTGGAGGAGGGGAGAGGGGGAGCAAACTTCAAAGCAGAATATTCCTTGCAACAAATGGTGGAAACCAAGCTGTGTGTTGACTCACTTGTGTTGACTCACTTGATTACTGATAAATGGTTTACCTAAGGGGAAATGGCCTGCCCAGGGGGGAATTAAAACTTGTCTTGAGGGGTTCCGTTGTCTCAAAGCTTATCATCTATCAAGCAGAGAAATGGCTCCTGGCAATAAACAGTCAAAATTATATAACATATTTTAAAGTTCTTTTTGACTATAAGTTGCCATGTTTTTAGAAGTGGTTATTCTTATTGTAAAAAAAAAGAGTTAACTATCATTTTTGCTCCATTTTATTTTTTATATCCATCTTACATTTCCATTCCTTAGTCATCTATGCTATTTTTTCAAATATATACTTAATTTAAATTAAATAGGACAGTCATAAATTGAAAAGGGAAAGAGATCTAAAGGGAAAGAGAGAGACTTCTCCAGAACTGCTTCACAACTTTTGAAATGTCCCCTCTACAGATGGGGACTGGGGACTTGAACTTGGATTCTTGTGCATATAAATGTGTACACTCAATTTCTTGTACCACTGCTGAGCTCTGTGGTCATCCATGTTTTTATACTGATTATCTCACTTTTCTACTTTACAGGACCAGTGATCCGAGCTGAGGTGGGTGACACCATTTTGGTGGTCTTCTACAACCGTGCCTCTCAGCCTTTCAGCATACAGCCTCATGGGGTCTTTTATGAGAAAGACTATGAGGGAACTGTGTACAATGATGGTGAGCTGATACATTTTTCAAATACTGTGGACTCCATGTAGTATCTGGTACCTCTCAATGACAGGGAAGATGAGAGAAAAAGGCACAGTTGTCACATGTAGATGTTGAATGAATGTTTGGTATTATTATAAGTTTGATATTATAATAAGTCAGAACTGGACTTAGCAATAAACAACTGTTTTCAAATAAATTAAGCAAAATTTTATTATAATAGTTATATATATGCATTATGGAATTTTGATAAACACTGGAATTTATAAAATAAGCATCACTCAAAGGCAAATCTCTACATTTAATGTATATTTTTAAATTGTGTTTATGACATATAAATTAATGCATTTGTGATGATTGTATTTGTATATTATCTTACTATTTTCACGTCCTATTTTATTGTTTCCCTGTTCCCATGCTATTGCAATTTTGTAAAGGTTTTAATAACTATAACATTCCATCACATGGATTTGCATAAATTCATTTACCTTTTATTCTGTTGTTTAGACATGGAATTTTCCATTGTTCTGAATATTGTAAATCAAAGTTTGTATAAGTATATGTACATTTGATTGTTACTACCACCTAAGGAGAGAATACAAGAAGTAGGATTATTGGCTTTTTTTTTTCCTTCAGGATAATCTTATTTATTTTATGAGTGAGATACAAAAGATAAGACACCAATGTATTGCTCAACCAGCATATGTGATTCTGAGAATAAAATATGGGGTATCAGGCTTAAAAGTTCTCTGTTTTACTGCTGAGTTATTTCTCCATTTCTGATATAGTATCTTATTTTTAAATCTTTATTTATTGGGTAGAAACAGCCAGAAATTGAGTGGAAGAGGGAGGGAGAGAGGGAGAGATTAAGAGACACGCTTGTAGCTTTGCTTCACCACTTATGAAGTTTTCTCCCAGCAGATGGGGACTTTGGGCTTGAACCCAGGTCCTTGTGTATTATAATATGTACAATCAACCAAGTGTGCCTGCACCTGGTAACCAAGTATTTTCGTATGTACTCTAAGGACTGACACATACTATCCCCAAACCAAAAATATAAATTCAATATAAGTCTAAAAGGCAAAGCTGCAGATAAATTCAGAATAAAATAAATGACTAAGAAATTATTGTAGACTTACTGATTTTATTTCTTTTATTTTACTTTTATCTTCACTGAGGTTACAGCAGTTTAAGATGACTTTCAGATACTGGGAGACAGATGTGAATGATGCCACAGCACCAGGACTTAATTTAGTGCAGTGAGGGTTGAACTCTAACCTGGGCTGTTGTATTTATTTTTATATTTTTTGGTAAATATCCAAAGTGAGGTAACTAGATCATATAAAATTTCTATTTTAAATTTTGTGAAGAATCTACATACACTTTTTATGTTTTGTGTCATCAGTTTACATTCCCACTAACATGTAAGTACTCCATTCTTTTCACAACCTCACCAGTACTTGCCATTTCTTATCTTTAGGAATGTGAAGTGATACCCCATTGTTGTTTTGATGTATATTTTCTTAATGATAAGAGATAACAGACATTTTGTATGTTCTGCATTTCATTGTCTTCTTAGATGAACATTCAAGTTTTTAATCAGTTTATGTGTTTTATATTTTTGAGTTTTATGTGTTCTTTGTGTATTTTAGGCATTACCATCTTCTCATATATAAGATGCACAAATATCTTCTCCCATTTGGGAAAATATCTTTATGCTTTAATGGAAGTACCCTTTTTTGTGAAAAAAATTACTTAAAAAATTTCTTTATCGGGGAATTAATGTTTTACATTTGACAGTAAATACAATAGTTTATATATGCATAACATTTCCCAGTTTTCCATATAACAATACAACCCCCACTAGGTCCTCTATAATCTTTTTTGGACCTGTATTCTCCCCCAACCCATCCCAGAGTCTTTTACTTTAGTACAATATGCCAATTCCAGTTCAGGTTCTACTTTTGTTTTCTCTTCTGATCTTCTTTTTCAAAACTTACTTTTTTTTTCAGTTTGATGCAAATCCATTTATTTTGCTCTTATTTACTTTGCTATTGTAATTGACTTCTCAGATGCATCTCTAGGACTGATGTCATGGACCATATTATGTTGTTAAATTTCGGAGGCTCTTGCTGGGCGGGCTAGCTTCATGGGTGGGTGACAGAGATGCGGAGACAATAGCTGGGCAGGGAAGCTGTATTTCTTTATTCAGGAACAACGATTCATAAACTAAGACAAACTAATCACCAAACGGAACTCTGCTGGCTCTTTGCTGCAGCACAAGCACTCCCTCTTACTCTCGAATTCAGGAACCCTCTCCCGGGGTTCCTTGGGGTGGGGCCAAGTGGGCCCGCAAAATTAACTGGACTGATCCAATTCTCTTGGCGGGGGAGGGCTAGAACAAACCAATGTAAAGCATATGACAATTCCCCCTTTTCTTTTTAACTAAATGACTATAGTATCAAGGGTGTGGGGTGAACAGAAACCTATATCGTACAGGCATTTTTATAAAAAGAAACTGGCACAAACATGGAGAAACATGCAAGCGACAAGAACCAGTGTGCTGCTAAGGGAAGGCCTGAGGGGGCCATATCTGCCTCTGTGGGCTAAACTTTATCAGCTTAAAAAAAACATTTCTTGCCTCTGGGGGGCGTACTTTCTTCGATGGGCATTTGCATGGGGGCGGGGAACGGCCTAGAGTCCCAAAGGCAGCTGGCTGCAATTTACTTACTATGAAACAAAACTTGTTATTAGCATATCTACTGCACGATCCAACATTTCTAATAGAGAAGGAATTTGAGACTTTTACATATCAACAACGTCTTTTAACCTTTTGTTACACCCATTCAAGATGGAGACACACCCTAGGTGTGGGCCGGAGAGGAAACCTCAGGCATGAGAATAATTAGCATAGCCATTGTGCGATCTACCATTTCTAATAGAGAAGGTAATGTAGAGTTTTACATATCAACAAGTCTATTCAACCTTTTGTTTAGACCAACTTAGTTAAAATATATTGCTTGTTAACTAATTTTTATCTCAGACTTTAAATGTAAGTTAATTTTATCTTTATGAGAATTACGTTGAAAACCTTTTTCATTTAACTTTGACTAGTAAGAATTTAGCCTGAAAGTTACTGTTTACCAAACTTTAAACATACACATAAACATGGTCATTAATACATGAGAGAAACCTTTGTTAGGAAGACGTCATTTTAAACACGAATTTAAATCTGTACTGTCTTAGTTGTTGGGGGGGGTTCACCATCTGGAGGTGGCTTCCCGCGCAGCTTCACTTTTAGGAATTGCAGGTTGCGATCTCTGCACAAATCTCTGTGTACTCCAGCTTGTCTGCCTTCAGACCGGACTGGCAGCTGGAGATCTCGTGTGCCCAGTTTCGGCAGGGGCCCAGGGGTCCGGGAGGCCCAGGATGGTTCCAAATTCATAGAAAGAGGGCAGGCAGGCCAGTTTTGTAGAAGGCGTGGGCCTAGGTGCCCATGGGTAGTGGCCATGATAGGCCGCCGCGGCCCTGCCCCATGGCCCTGACATGTCTGCTGCCCTGTTCGCAGTGGCCGAGCAGTGTGGAGGGATCACGCTTCCAGTGCCCTGCGCCACGCGGTGGAGAGCCGGCTCCTATGGGCTGGCCTCGGGCTCTTGCGTGTTGGCCTCGGGCTCCAGGGGCTCTTGTGTGCTGGCGTCGGCCTCCTGCGGGCTGCGGGGCTGCGGGGCTGCAGGCACGGTGCGCAGGGTTGTCTGGGCGCAGCCGGCTGGCTGGCTGTTTAACCAGGTGGAAACAGCAGCTCCGCACCTCGCCTCCCGCCCGCTGGCTCTTCCCACTGGCTGTTCTGAGTTCGCCCGTGCGAGTGGAAACCACAGAGTGGTTCAGAGATAAATGTCCCAGAAACAGCAAAACAGTCTCGTGAAGAAAGAGCAGAGGCCTTTGGAGATCTCTTCATAAGCAGAAGAGAAGGCCATAGTGCATAGGTAGCCAAATTGTCTTTACTTATCTGAGAGATGCGCAGGTCAGGTCCACGTGGGCACCATTTGTTGTTAAATTTCGGAGGCTCTTGCCATGCGGGTTGGCTTCACGGGCGGGTAACAGAGACGCGGAGACAACGGCTGGGCAGGGAAGCTGTATTTCTTTATTCAGGAACAACGATTCATAAACTAAGACAAACTAATCACCAAACAGAACTCTGCTGTCTCTTTGCTGCAGCTCAAGCACTCCCTCTTACTCTCGAACTCAGGAACCCTCTCCCGGGGTTCCTTGGGGTGGGGCCAAGCGGGCCCGCAAAATTAACTGGACTGATCCAATTCTTTTGGCGGGGGAGGGCTAGAACAAACCAATGTAAAGCATACAACAATATTATATATGGCTTCTTCCATTCATTTCATGGTTTCAGGTTTTGCACCAAAGTCTTTAATTTTAACTTATTTTATGTTAGATAGAGGCCTAGTTTCATTCTTTCACATGTGGCTCTCCAGTTTTCTCAAAACTAATTATTGAAGAGACTTTTCTTACAGTATTACAAGCTTAGGACTTCTTTGTCATAAATTATATATAGTGTATTTCTAAATTCTCACTTCTTATAACTTGTTCTATTTTTAGTTGAACATTTTGTTTTAATTATTGCTACTTTATAGTATAGTTTGAAATTGTGATAGCTCCATTGTTCGTTTTCTCAAGAGTGTATTTGTTATTTTAAAGGTCATTTGTAAATCTAATTAAATTTCATGTCTTTTTTTCTAATTCTAGTGAAGAATGTCATTGAGAATATGATAGGAATTGCATTGAATCTTTATATTGCTATAAGAGAAGAATTGACACATCATAGGGTTGGTCCATTTTTAGCCTTCTCAGAGTTCTACAATTGCTTTCAAAAGGGGATGGACCAGTTTATATTCCCACCAGCAGTGGCAGACTTCCTTTACTCAGAAGGTGGAAGGTCTGGCTTCTGTAATTGCTTCCCAACTGAACATGGGCGTTGACTGGTCGGTCCATATTCCCAGTCTGCCTCTCGCTTTCCCTAGTAGGGTGGGTCTCTGGGAAAGCTGAGCTCCAGGACACATTGGTGGGGTCTTCAGTCTAGGGAAGCCTGGCTGGCATCCTGATGACATCTGGAACCTGGTGACTGAAAAGAGAGTTAACATACGAAGCCAAACAAATTGTTGAGCAATCATGGACCCAAAGCTTGGAATAGTGGAGAGGAAGTGTTAGGGAGGTACTCACTGCAAACTCTAATGTACTTCTGCTTTCAGGTATATATTGTGCAGTAGTTTATGGATATGTGTGAACATATGCTCTCTCTCACATAAACTGGTGTATATATAGGTTTTGGGACTTTGTTAGAAAGTGAAAAAAAAGAAGGGGAGGGAGAAAGACATGTACAACACTGCCTTACCACTTTCAAAGATGTCCCCCTGAAGATGAGGACTGGGGGCTCGAACCTGGATCCTGGCACATTGTAACATGTGTGCTCAACCAGGTGGGCCACTGCCCAGCCCCTTCAATTTCTCTCTGTTCTATCAAAGAGGGATTACCAATTAAGTAAAATAAAATTTTAAAGGTTACTATTAAAAATAAATAAATTATGTGGAGGGTAGATAGCATAATGGTTATCCAAACAGACTATCATGCCTGAGGCTCCAAAGTCCCAGGTTCAATCCCCCACACCACCATAAACCAGAGCTGGTTAAAAAAAAAGAAAAGAAAAAAAAGAAAGTGAACCACCTGAGATGGAATTAGAGTATACTATGAAAGGAAAGGTTTCACCCGAGTAAAGAAGCTGAAGGGTTGCCATTTCACACGTGGAGTCTCAGGACACAGTCTGAAGTGAAGCATGTTGAGGTGGCAATCATTGTGTTGGTTAGGTTGGTTAGGTTGTGTTCAGCAGATGCAATATTATTTGATATGGATTGGGAGAGGCATAAGGGAAAGTGGACCCTATCCAATGGTTCCAGGACTGGGGGAAGTAGAGGCTCTATAGTGGAGATGTGAGGTTCCTGCTGTCCTAGGGTTCAAAAAGACAATTGATAGTTAATGTTATCATCACATTATCTGGTAACTGGGTTAACTTTGAAAAGTCCTTTTGTTAGGGTTTGCTGTATAGTACCCAGTATCTGGTATATAGCTGTGCTATTGGATGCTTCTGAACTACTTGGTCTAGGCTTTTGAGAGAGTCTGCGTATCAATTAAATAGCCTATATATTAAAAAGATTCAGTTTGTGTTTTGAAAAACTTTAAGAGATACAATTGATTTTCCCCCTCTCATATTAATGAACTAGTGATTTATATGTCTACATTTTGCTAGGAGTGTACATAAACAGCATTCCCACCACTAAAAGACTGTAACCCATCCCTCCCACTCACTCCCACCCCCCACTGGCCCAGGAAGCTGCATGTCTACCCCTCACCACTGGGTTTTTACTTTGGTGCCCTACTTACAATTTGGTCAGGTCCTGCTTTTAGTTTTCCTTTCAGATCTTCTTAGTCAGCTTCTGTTGATGAGTGGGATCATCCCATACTCATCTTTATCTTTCTGACTTAGCTCACTTAACATAATTCCTTCTAGCTCTGTCCAAGATGGGTCAGAGAAGGTGGGTTCATTGTTCTTGATAGCTGCATAGTATTCCATTGTGTATACATACCATAGATTTCTCATCTGTTGTTGGGCACCTGGGTTGCTTCCAGATTTTAGCTATTATGAATTGTGCTGCTATCTTGAGGAATTTCCCATCTATCCCCATTTTTTGTAGTGTTTTGAGCATGAATGGGTGTTGGATTTTGTCAAAGGCTTTCTCTGCATATATTGATATAATCATGTGGGTTTTGGCTTTGCTTTTATTGATGTGGTGAATGACATTGATTAACTTACAGATGTTGAACCAGTCTTACATTCCTGGGATGAATCCCACTTGGTCGTGATGAACAATCTTTCTGATATGTTGCTGTATCCAGTTGGACAAGATCTTGTTTAATATTTTGGCATCTATGTTCATCAGAGATATTGGTCTGTAGTTTTCCTTTTTTGTTGTGTCCCTATCAGCTTTTGGTATCAGGGTGATGTTGGCTTCATAAAAGGTGGAAGGGAGTATTCCTGTTTCTTCAATCTTATGGAAAAGCTTAAGAAGTATGGGTATTAACTGTTTCCTGAAAGTTTTGTAGAATTTATTTGTGAAGCCATCTGGTCCAGGACTTTTGTTGGGGAGGTTCTTAATAACGGTTTCAATTTCTTTGTCTGTGATTGGTGCATTTAGATTTTGTAGTTCTTTTTGGTTCAGTTTTGGAAGGGGATATGCTTCTAGGAATTGTTCCATTTCTTCCAGATTCTCTAGCTTGGTGGTGTATAGTTCTTTATAGAAGTTTCGCATGATTCTCTGGATTTCTGTGGTGTCAGTTGTGATATCTCCTCCATCATTTACAATTCTAATAATTTGAGTCTTCTCTCTTTTTTGTTTGGTGAGTCTGGCTAGGGATTTGTCAATTTTGTGTAATCTTTCAAAGAACCGACATTTAGCTACATTGATCTTTTGTATGGTTTTTTTTTTTTTGATGTTGTTTATTTCTGCTCTAACTTTAGTGATTTCTGTCCTTCTGGATGCTTTAGGTCGTTCATTTGAGCTTCTTGGTGTTTAATATGTGATTGTATGGCTATAAGTTTCCCTCTCAGTACTGCTTTAGCTGTGTCCCAAATATTTTGATAGGTTGTGTCTTCATTTTCATTAGTTTCCAGGAACATTTGAATTTCCTGCTTGAGTGACTCTCTGACCCAGTGCTTCTTAAGGAGTATGTTGTTTAGTTTCCAAATTCTGTGACTTTAATAATTGTCTTCTTCTTGTTAAATGTTAGTTTATTCCACTGTTGTCTGAGAAGATACTTGGGGTGATTTCAATGTTCTTGAATTTATTGATGCTGTCTTTGTGGCCTAACATGTGGTCTATCCTTGAGTATGTGTTATGTGGATTTAAAAAGATGGTGCATTCCAGTTTTTTGGGGTGAAGGACTCTGAAAATGTCCAAGATGTCTAATCTGTCATTCTCTTCATTCAATTCTCTTGTATCTTTGTTGGTTCTCTGCTTTGTTTACATGTCTAAGGGTGAGAGTGGGGTATTGAAGTCTCCCACTATTATTGTATTACTATTGATGTATTTTTGAAATTCTTTCAGTAAGTATTTAGATGGTCCCTCGTTGGGTGCATAGATGTTCATAATTGTTAAGTCTTCTTGGCTGATTGATCCTCTAATCATTTTGTAATGTCCTTGCCTATCTTTTATTACTTTATTTAATTTAAAATCTATCATGTCTGAGATGAGAATGGCTATTCCTGCCCTTTTTTGTGGTCCGTTAGCTTGTATGATAGTTTTCCATCCTTTCACTTTAAGTCTGTGTTTATCTTGTTGTGACAGATGGGATTCTTGCAAGCAGCATATGGTTGGATTATGTTTTCTGATCCATTCCCCACCTCTGTGCCTTTAGATGGGTGAGTTTATGCCACTGACATTTATTGATATTATGGATTTAATGTATTGTAGTTCCATTGTTTAAAAAACAATTTTTGTTTGCTCTCATATGTGCCAGTATTATAGTGATGTTCTTGTTTGTAAGAGGTCTTTTAGAAACTCTTTCCGGGCCAGTTTGGTGATGGTTGCCTCCTTTAACTGTTGTTTGTCTAAGAAGGTTTTGATACCTCCATCCTTTTGAATGAAACTCTAGCAGGATATATTATCCTTGGTTGAAACCCTTTTTCATTCAGGGCTCTGTAGATATCTTGCCATTCTCTTCTGGATTTTAGATTTTGAGTGGAGAAATCTGCAGATAATCTTATGGGTTTTCCCTTGTATGTGACTTTTTGTTTCTCTCTTGCAGCCTTTAGGATCCTTTCTTTATCCTTACTTCTGCTCATTGTGACTATGATGTGTCTTGGTGTCTTCAGGTCTGGGTTGATTCTGTTTGGTACTCTCTGGGCCTCTTGAATCTTGATGTCCTTTCTGTTATTCAGGTCTGGGAAGTTTTCTTGTATTATTTCCTCTAGAATGTTTGCTTCCTCTTTCTCTCTTTCTTCCTCTGGCAGGCCAATTATGCAAAAGTTACTTCTTTTGAGATCATCCCATATGTCTCTGTTGTTTTCAGTGTCTCTCAATGTCTTTTTGAGTTCTTTCCCCTCATTCTTAGTTTTCTATAACTCATCCTCTGTCTGACTAATTCTGTTTTCTGCTTCTGTTATTCTGCTTTCCCTTGCCTCTGCTTCTTTCTTCATTATATCTGTTTCAGCTTTCAATTCTCTAATTGCCTCAAGATTATCAGTATTTTCCTTGGGGGGGTCTCATCTGTTGTTTCCCTAATACTGTGATTCCTTTCCTCCAATGTTGTTTTCATTTCTGCTATTAATAAATTTATTATTGCTTGCATACTCTTCTTATCCCTGGTTACTTCTGCCTGATGTGTAGTTTCTTCTGGGCTCTTGACTTAATTCATTGGAGTAGCAGTTTTATTTGTTTTTGATCTACCCATTTTTTGATTTATGTGTTTCTTTTTATGCTCTGTTGTTCCTCAGTTGTGTCCTAAGTACAAGCAACACTGTACTAAATACCTTTATGTCAATTGCACTCACCAACCTCAGGAATTACAGTAGCAACTGAAGTAAGTATTGAAGCAGTTTAATCACTACCAGTTAGCCAAACAATTTCTCCAGTCCGTGAAAAAATAGTAACCAAATCCCAGTGAAGAAGAAAGAGTAAAGAAAGAAGGGATATCTAGAATATAGTTATGCAAATCTACTATCCACTGTATATTCTAGGGGTAACAAGAGGGGAAAGGGAACTAGAGCAGAGATACACACATAGAGAGTCCACTGTGAGTCAGATTTCTTCCCCAAAATAATTTACAAATTCAGACGGGCAACGAAGAAGGAAGAAGTTTATGATAAGATAAAAAAAAAAAGAAAAAAAAGGAAAAAGAGACAAGAGAGAGAAAAGAGAAAAGATAAGAAAAAGAGCTGTAATTAAAGAGCAGTGAAAGGAAAAGTTTTTTTATTACTTTATTTTTAATTTAATTTAATTTTTTTAATTAGCTAGGAGGAGGAGGGAGGGGAGAGATTCTGTAGAGAAGGTAGGAGTAATGAGACAAGTTCCTCCCACAATAGATAAGATGCCCACTACCCTAGCAATGAAAGATACCCTAAGAGTTAATTCTGATAAACCTAAAGGGGGGGAAGATATATGCCTTTATATAATATTAATCATAAAATAAAGCAGGGTTAAAAAAAACCCTGTCCCAGATTACCTCAAACCTCGTGATCAGAGGCAGCTGATTGTTAAGAAAGAGAAAAAAAATCCTCAGGACTAGACAAGGATAGCTGAAACAGACAGTTATGCAAACCTACTATCCACTGTATATTCTAGTGGTGGCTAAAGGAGGAAGGGAAGTTGAGCAGAGACACTTGCAGTGAGAGTCTACACTGAGTCAGAATTCTTCCCCAAATAATTCCCAAATTATTTTGTGTATCAGTGAAGTTAAAAAAGCACACTGTCTGGTTTTGTGGGGGATGGGGCCTGTGGCTTTGGAAGCTGTAGGATTAAGGAAGAAAGGATGACAAGAATGATAAAAAAGAAAGAAAAAAAAAGAAAGAGAGAAAATAGAAAAAGATAAGAAAAAGAATAGTCATAAAAGAGCGGTGAAAGGAAAGAGTTTTTTTATTTATTTATTTTTTATTATTTAATTAGCTATGTGGGGTGAGGTGGGGGGGTTGGCTACTTAGAAAGAAAAAAGGCCAGAGGTTTCAGAAGGGTATAGACTTAGAATGAACGATACTCCCTGGTGGGACAGGAATCTTGGTAAAGAAAGAGGCTCAGCAGGGGAGCCTGCTAGGAGCTGTTCCCCAGGGACTGGTTATGGGGGGAAGGGGGAGGAGGTGTGCTTAATAATTTAAAAGAAAGAAAAAAAATTCCCCTTTTTTTCTACTCTTTTTTAACCCAAATTAAGTTATAGTCACCTACTTGGTGTCACCGCTAGGACCCCTTATTGACTGGCCTACTAAATGCAGAAAATCCTACCATTTCCAGAAGATGTGTTCAGAGCTCAAGCCACTAGCAGCTTCTCAGTTTGCCATCTTCCGGGAACACTTGGATCTATTTTATGGTGAATATTTTGGTCATATCTTCTCCCCACTTTTGGAAGGTTTTGATTTTGATGTTGTTGCTATTGAGTTTGGTGGGCTTCATATCTATTTTGGTTATGAGCCTTTATTCAGATGTAAGTCATATAAATATATTCTTCCATACTGTAATGAGTCTCTTTCTGTGGTTGGTGGTTTCTTTTACTGTGCAGAAGATTTTCAATTTGATGTAGTATCATTGTTATATTTTTAGTTTTGTCTTCTTTACTATTAGACCTGAGTCACTGACAATGCCTATAAAACTTAGACTGAAAAGTGTTCTTCCTCTAAGTATTTGATAGTTACTGGTTTAACATCTAATTCATTGATTCATTTGAGTTATTATAAAAATTATTTGTGTGTGGTGGAATATAGTGGTTCAGTTTAATTCTTCTGCATAGTCTCAACCCAATTTTCCTAACATTGTTTGTTGAAGAAACTCTTATTTGTTTAATTTTTCAGGCATATTGTCAAAAATTAGATATTTATAGGTGTGGGGACTTATTTCTGGACTCTTATTTTCCTAAACTGATTTAATAACAATTAACAAGACTGTAGGATAAAACAGGTACAACTCCATACAATCCCCACCACCTGAGTTTTGTATACAATCCCATGCATTAGTTGTTTCCTTATTATTTATATAGAGAGGACTATGGACCCAGGATAATGTGCAGAAGGTAGAAGGTCTGGTTTCTATAATTGTTTCTTCACTGTACATGGACATTGGTAGGTTGATACGTACCCCTAGCCTATTTCTATCTTTCTCAAGTGGGGCAGGGCTATGGAGAGGTAGGGTTCCAGGACATTTTGATAAGGTTGTCTGCCCAGGGATGTCAGGTTGGTGTCATGGTAGCATGGACTCTCAATTCCTTTTTGTAAATGTTATTTATTTTTAAAATGGAAACAATGACATAAACCATAGGATAAGAGCGGTAAAATTCCCACTATCAGAGCTCTGTGACCCATCCCCCTCCCCTGATAGCTTTCCTATTCTTTTTTTTTTATTTAAGAAAGGATTAATTAACGAAACCATAGGGTAGGAGGTGTACAACTCCACACAATTCCCACCACCCAATCTCCATATCCCACCCCCTCCCCTGATAGCTTTCCCATTCTCTCTCCTTCTGGGAGCATGGACCCAAGGTAATTGTGGGTTGCAGAAGGTAGAAGGTCAGGCTTGTGTAATTGCTTCTCCGCTGAACATGGGCGTTGACTGGTCGGTCCATACTCCCAGTCTGCCTCTCGCTTTCCCTAGTAGGGTGGGTCTCTGGGGAAACAGAGCTCCAGGACACATTGGTGGGGTCTTCAATCCATGGAAACCTGGCCAGCATCCTGATGGCATCTGGAATCTGGTGACTGAAAAGAGAGTTAACATACGAAGCCAAACAAATTGTTGAGCAATCATGGACCCAAAGCTTGGAATAGTGGAGAGGAAGTGTTAGGGAGGTACTCACTGCAAACTCTAGTGTACTTCTGCTTTCAGGTATATATTTTGCAGTAGTATATAGATACGTGTGAACATATGCTCTCTCTCACAGAAACTGTTGTATATCTAGGTTTTGGGACTTTGTTAGAAAGTGAACCACCTGAGATTAAATTAGAGTATACTATGAAAGGAAAGGTCTCACCCGAGTAATGAAGCTGAAGGGTTGTCATTCCACACGTGAAGTCTCTGGACTTATCCCTCTGGGAGTATGGACCCAGGGTCACTATGGGGTTCAGAAGGTGGAAGTTCTTGTTTCTATAATTGCTTCCCTGTTGAACATGGGCTACCATGTTCATGCTACCAGCCTGTCTTTCTCTTTCCCTAGTGGGGCAGGGCTCTGGGGAAATAGGGCTCCAGGACACGTTGGTGGGGTCGTCTGCCTAGGGAAGTCAGGTTGGTATCATGGAAGCATCTGGAACCTGGTAGCTGAAAAATGATTAACATATAAAGTCATTCAAATTATTGATTATTCATGAACTTAAAGGCTGGAATACTGTAGATGTAGATTTGAAGTCTCCATTTTGGAGATAGCTAGTATGTCTATTTTAGGTATATTCCAAAGGACCTGTGACTTTATTAGTTTTTGTCTGAGCCTGACATCTGATATGCAGGTATACCCAAGCTATTGTATGGGGAGATGATATCATGGCTGGAAAAAGGAATAGAAAGCTGTATCAGGGAAGAGAGTAGCTCCTGAATATGGGAAAGGTGCATAAATATTGTTGACTGTAAACCCCATCAATTTGATCTGAGGTTCATATTCAGCATAGGAGTCTATGTAACCTCTTCATCCCTGTAGGTCTGAGCTTGCATTCTGTGCTCATCAGTTCGGAACATTCCGAATTGCATCAATTTCAGGACCCATATTCATCAGGTGGTGGACATAATATGTCATCCTACCCCCTTTTGTATGATGTAACATTCTCTACCATTGTTGATCCACATTGAGGATAAGGTCCTATGGGGCCCCCAAAGGGGCCCATTATGTTGTTCCTGATGGAGATAACCAGTGACAATGGAGAGAAGGCTCTATTTGAGGTCTAGGCTCCCCGTGTCTATGTGTGAATCCAGGACTCCCTGACTAGATTCCTAGCGGATGGGGTGGCCTGATAGTGACTAAAGAGTCATCATTAAAGTATGCCACTCTATTGTCCTTATTCAGTTTTTGTAGTCCTCACTTTGATAAGGTTAGCTTTGGAGTGACTGAGGGAAGTGTAATAAGTAGGTGAGGAGGGTATCGAGGTCTAAGTAGAAATTATTTGACTAGGTACTTTAAGGTGTCTTTGATGCTGAGGAATTATTCTGATGCAGTCTCTGCCCCCAGGTTTTACCACGCCCCGCGAAATCCTAGCAGTGCCCCCTTCAACCAATTCTGTCCCCACATGTCATCCCTGGTTGTTGCCCAATAAAAGCTCTTTCACTTCCTCCCCTCGTCCTCTCTCTGGGCTCTCTTTCTCTCTCCCTCAGCACCCTCTCTCTCTCTCTCTCTCCTTCTTGCAGGTGGTGAGGTAGTGGGGACAGCCATTGTCGGCTGACCCCACGTAGCCTGAGCCACCCCCCCGATCCAATAATAAAGATTTGTGTACCCCACTTGCTCCGGACCTCCTCTCTCTCTCTCTTCTCCGCGACACAGCCCGACACCTGGCCCCGACTGACACCCCGGCTAGCTCAGTTGGTAGAGCATGAGACTCTTAATCTCAGGGTCGTGGGTTCGTGCCCCACATTGCAGAGCATATGCCAGGTGTTGTCTCAGGCTGCCATCTTGGCTCTTCCCCCATTTTCTTGTCTTCTAAGGTGTGCCTGTATGGCTACAAATTAGTATTAATTATTAAATAACTGTTAGTACTTTCTTAGCTTCACCCCAAATATACTGATATTAATTTTCATCTGGTTCCAGAAGCATTTTAATTTTTCCTTCATTTTATTTTTTTGAATTATTTATTATCTTCATTTATTGGATAGGGCTAGCTAGAATTCAAGAAGGAAGGTGGTCATAAAGAGAGAGAGTCAGAGAGATACCTGAAGCTCTGCTTCATCACTTTACCCCTGCAGGTGGGAATTAGGGGTTCGAACCTGGATCCTTACATACTGTAATATGTGCACTCAACCAGGTGCTCCACTACCCAGCCCTAATTTTTTTCTTAATTTCCCTTTTTACTAGTATTTGGTAAGCATTGTAATGTAACGTTGAGTTTCCACACTTTGAGTCAGGGGTGTTATACACTACTTTCCCATTGGATATGTTCTGTATTATTTGTAGGTCCTGTGGGTCTTATTTTATCTTAAGACCCCATATAGGCACAATCCTGTTAGGTAGCACTTACATAAACTCAACAGAAGACTGCATGCTCTGGGGGTTTTAGTCCCAGGTGCTCCAAGTAGCCACAAGCAGTTCACTGAAATTCACTCCTCAGCCTTGCATACAATTTACTCCCCTAAATGTTTCTAGGTTTCCAAAGTTTATGTCCCTTTCTAGACAGCCTGCTCAAGCAATTTCACAAAGGAGATGCTAGGTACCCATTTATTTGTTTGGTAGGACACTGCTTGTTCTAGGATATCTGTGACCACCTTTTATCTCTTTTTAAACATATTTCTTGAATTCTATTTGATATAACAGAAAGAAATTGAAAAGGAAATGGGATGGTGAGGAAGACAGAGAGACATCTGTATCACTGCTTCACTGTTCATCATACCTTACCCCTGCAGGGGAGGGTGACCACCTTTTCTGATTCTACCAATATAAAATATTTAACAGCAAAAGTTTTCCTTCTACAGTCTGAGGTGCAGTTTACTTCTGTAATGTGGTCAGGCAGATTATCAATTGGAGAGTTTAACTCTGGTGTACTCCTCTCCTAGAACTGCCTTCCTTGAATCAGGGCTTCAAGGTTTGGTGATGTTAGGAAGGGAAAAAAAAAAGAAAAAGAAAAACTACAGGTCGCCTTTATCCTGTTCAGTGGTCTTTGCTGTACTTTTGCTGTTCACATATGTTATACATTTCCTGTGTGATTTCTTTGCATCCCTTTTTCTGAAAGTTCCTAATTATCTCTGTAATGCCCTTTTTGGTTAAGAAGATCAGGATCTGAGCAGATTTTGTGAGCAGAATTTCCTCAGACTTGTTTTTATGTGGCCATTATGACTTTACCCTCTATAATTTTATTTGGGCATGATGGTTTATAGTACAACTGTTGACACATAAGTATAATTTCTCATCTCCTATGACAGGTGTCTGCAAGACATTCTCTTCTCTAATTGAGGTTCTTTCCATGCATTGTACATCAGGAGTCTAAGGTCCTTTTCATTCCCTTCCATACCTTCTCCTCCTGCCTCCCAGGACTCTTTGGTTTGAAGCAATAAACTGTATCAAGTTTTAGTTCCACCCAGTGTTCTATTTTTTCTTTCAGTGTTTCTTAAGTTTCACCTATAAGTAAGGCCATCTGAGATTCATCTTTACCCTTTGAATTTATCTCTACCTATTTATTATTTATAGAGACAGAGAGAAATTGAGAGGGCTGGGGGAGATAGAAGGGGAAGAGACAGAGAGATACCTGCAGACCTGCTTTACCACTTGTAAAATTTCCCCCCTGGAGGGTGTACCAGGGGCTTTAACCTGGGTCCTTGCACTCTGTATGGTGTGCACTTAAGCATGTACACCACTGTCTGCTCCCCTACAATTTCTCATATCCCTACAATAGGTGTCTGCAAAAATTTTTCTTCCAGCATGAACCAGAAGACCATACACCCCCCACCTTATTTTCCTTCTCCAGAGTCCTTAGTTTTGGTGCAATGTACCACACCCAGTTGAATTTTACTTTTTTCTCTTTCTGTTCTTGTTTCATAAGTTTTACCTCTAAGTGAGAACATTTGATATTCACCTTTATCTTTTTCTTTATCTCACCTAATATGATTTCTTTAAAGCCAGGCTATGACACACCTGGTTAAGTACACATGTTCATGCCACTGGACCCATCTTCTGGGGGAAAAGCAGTGCTACAGGTCAATCTCTCTCTCTCTCTCTCTCTCTCTCTCTCTCTCTCTCCAGCTCCCTTCTCACTCGATTTCTCTCTGTTCTACCAAATAAAATATAAAAATTTTAAAAGGGAGTCGGGTGGTGGCACAGCTGGTTAAGCACACATGGCGCCAAATGGAAGGATGGTTGGAGCCCCTGGCTCCCCACCTGTAGGGGAGTCCCTTCACAAGCGGTGAAGTAGGTCTACAGGTCTGTCTTTCTCCCCTCCTCTCTCCATCTCTCTCAGTCCTATCCAACAACAATGACATCAATAAGCACAATAATGTTAAACAACAAGGGCAACAAAAGGGAAAATAAATAAATAAATAAATAAATATGCTTTAAAAAGAACTTTAAAAGTTTAAAATTAATTTTTACAAGTTACATCCAAGATGTTTAACAGCTGAATTAAAATGTTATATGTTATATTGTGTGTATATAACATAAATTCATTAGCCTTTTGTCTGTTGTTGGGCATCTCCTCAGATAGGTGCCTTTGTTTCTTTTGGCAATATTACCAGGAGTCAATTGCCAGGTCATAAGATAAGTCCATTTCTAGAATTCTGACAAATCTCCAGATTGTTTTCTTTTTTAAAATTTTTTATTTAAGAAAGGATTAATGAACAAAAACATAAGGTAGGAGGGGTACAACTCCACACAATTCCCACCACCCAATCCCCATAAGCCACCCCCTCCCATGATAACTTTCCCATTCTCTAGCCCTCTGGGAGCATGGACTCAGGGTCATTGAGGGTTGCAGAAGGTAGAAGGTCTGGCTTCTGTAATTGCTTCCCCGCTGAACATGGGCGTTGACTGGTCGGTCCATACTCCCAGTCTGCCTCTCGCTTTCCCTAGTAAGGTGTGTCTCTGGGGAAGTTGAGCTCCAGGACACATTTGTGGAGTCTTCAATCCAGGGAAGCCTGGCCAGCATCCTGGTGGCATTTGGAACCTGGTGATTGAAAAGAGAGTTAACATATGAAGCCAAACAATTTGTTGAGAAATCATGGATCCCAAGCTTGGAATAGTGGAGAGGAAGTGTAAGGGAGGTACTCACTGCAAACTCTAGTGTACTTCTGCTTTCAGGTATATATTTTGCAGTAGTATATAGATACGTGTGAACATATGCTCTCTCTCACAGAAACTGGTGTATATCTAGGTTTTGGGACTTTGTTAGAAAGTGAACTACCTGAGATGAAATTAGAGTGTACTATAAAAGGAAAGGTCTCACCCGAGTAATGAAGCTGAAGGGCTGTCATTCCACATGTGAAGTCTCTGGATACAGTCTGAGGTGAAGCATGTTGAGGTGGCAATCGTTGCTTTGGTTAGGTTGTGATCGGCGGATGCAATATTATTTGGTTTGGATTGGGAGATGCATACGGGAAAGTGGGCCCTATCCAAGGGTTCCAAGACTGGGGGAAGTAGGGGCTCTATAGTGGAGATGTGAGGTTCCTGCTGTCTTAGGGTTCAAAAAGACAATCGATAGTCAATATTATCATCACATTATTTGTTAATTGGGTTAACTTTGAAAAGGCCCTTTGTTATGGTTTGCTATACAGTATCCAGTATCTTGTATATAGCTCTGCTATTGGATGCTTCTAATCTACTTGGTCTAGGCTTTTGAGAGAGTCCGCATATCAGATACATAGCCTATATATTAAAAAGATTCATTTTGTCTTTTGAGAAACTTTGAGACATACAATTGATTTCCCCCCTCTCATATTAATTAAATACTGATTTATATGTCTACATTTTGCTAGGAGTGTACATAAACACCATTCCCACCACCAAAGGACTGTGACCCATTCCTCCCGCCCAATCCCACCCCCCACTGTCCCAGGAAGCTGCATGTCTACCCCTCACCACTGGGTTTTTACTCTGGTGCCCTACTTACAATTTGATCAGGTCCTGCTTTAAGTTACCCTTTCAGATCTTCTTAGTCAGCTTCTGTTGGTGACTGGTTCATCCCATACTCATCTTTATCTTTCTGACTTAGTTCACTTAACATAATTCCTTCTAGCTCTGTCCAAGATGGGTCAGAGAAGGTGGGTTTATTGTTTTTGATAGCTGCATAGTATTCCATTGTGCATATATACCACAGCTTTCTCAGCCACTCATCAGTTGTTGGGCACCTGGGTTGCTTCCAGGTTTTAGCTATTATGAATTGTGCTGCTATGAACATAGGAGTACACACCTCTTTTTGGTTGGGTGTTATTGAGTCCTTGGGGTATAACCCCAGGAGAGGAATTACTGGATCATATGGAAGGTCCATGTTTAGCCTTCTGAGAGTTTTCCAGACTGCTCCACAGTGGTTGTAACAATTTACATTCCCACCAGCAATGTAAAAGAGTTCCTCTGTCCCCACATCCTCTCCAGCATTTGTTGCTGCTGTCCTTTTTGATGTATGCCATTCTTACAGGAGTGAGGTGGTATCTTAGTGTTGTCTTAATTTGCATTTCTCTGAGAATCAGTGACCTAGAGCAGTTTTTCATATGTTTGTTAGCCTTTTGGATCTCTTCTGTAGTGAATGTTTTGTTCATTTCCTCTGCCCATTTTTGCATGGGGTCATTTGCTTTTTTGGTGCTAAGTTTGTTGAGCTCTTTATATATTTTGGTGATTAGTTTCTTGTCTGATGTCTGGCATGTGAAGATCTTCTCCCATTGGTTGAGGGGGTCTCTTTGTTTGTTTAATAGTTTCTTTGGATGTGCAGAAGCTTTTCAATTTGATGTAGTCCCGTTGGTTTGTTTCTGCTTTAGTCTTCCTTGCAATTGGGTTTGATTCATCAAAGATGTCCTTGAGGTGTATGTGGGAAAGTGTTTTACCAATGTTTTCCTCTAAGTATTTGATTGTTTCTTATCTGACACCTAGGTCTTTGATCCATTTGGAGTTGATTTTTGTTTCTGGTGAGATAAAGTGGTTCAATTGCATTCTTCTGCATGTTTCAACCCAGTTTTCCCAGCAACATTTATTGAAGAGAGCCTCCTTTTTCCATTTAATCCTTTGGGCCCCCTTATCAAAGATTAGATGCCCATATTTATTGGGATTTACTTCTGGGCTTTCAATTCTGTTCCACTGGTCTGTGTGCCTATTTGTGTTCCAGTACCATGCTGTTTTGATGATGATGGCTTGATAATATAGTTTAAGGTCTGGGAGTGTGATGCCTCCATTTCTGTTTCTTTTCCTCAAGATGGTTTTGGCAATTCTAGGTGTTTTCAGGTTCCAGATAAATGATTGTAGTGTTTGTTCTATTCTCTTAAAGAAGCTTGGTGGAACTTTGATGGGTATTGCATTAAATTTGTATATGGCTCTGGGGAGAATATTCATTTTGATGATATTTATTCTTCCAATCCATGAGCATGGGATATCTTTCCATTTCTTGGTATCAGTTTCTATTTCCTTGAGTAGAGACTCATAGTTTTCAGTATACAAGTCTTTCACTTCTTTGGTCAACTTTATTCCTAGGTATTTGATTGATTTTGCTGAAACAGTAAATGGGAGTGATTTATGGATGTCTTCTTCAGATTTAGTGTTTGCATAAAGAAATGCCACCGATTTTTTACATTGATTTTGTAGCCTGATACCTTGCTATATTGCCTAATAACTTCCAGTAATTTTCTACTGGATTCTTTAGGTCTTTCTATGTATACTATCATATCATCTGCAAATAGTGAGAGCTTGACTTCTTCCCTTCCAATCTGTATTCCTTTAATTTCTTTCTCCTGCCTGATTGCTATGGCAAGAACTTCCAATACTATGTTGAAGAGTAATGCTGACAGTGGACAGCCCTGTCTAGTCCCCGATCTGAGGGGGAATGCCTTCAGCTTCTGTCCATTGAGTATGGTGTTGGCTGTAGGTTTGCTATATATAGACTCCACTATCTTGAGGAATTTCCCATCTATTCCCATTTTTGTAGAGTTTTGAGCATGAATGGGTGTTGGATTTTGTCAAAGGCTTTCTCTGCATATATTGATATAATCATATGGTTTTTGGCTTTGCTTTTATTGATGTGGTGAATGACATTGATTGACTTACGGATGTTGAACCAGCCTTGCATTCCTGGGATGAATCCCACTTGGTCATGATGAACAATCTTTTTGATGTGTTGCTGTATCCGGTTGGCCAAGATCTTGTTTAATATTTTGGCATCTATGTTCATCAGAGATATTGGTCTGTAGTTTTCCTTTTTTGTTCTGTCCCTATCAGCTTTTGGTATCAGGGTGATGTTGGCTTCATAGAAGGTGTAAGGGAGTATTCCTGTTTCTTCAATCTTATGGAATAGCTTAAGAAGTATGGGTATTAACTGTTTCCTGAAAGTTTTGTAGAATTCGTTTGTGAAGCCATCTGGTCCAGGACTTTTGTTGTTGGGGAGATTCTTAATAACGGTTTCAATTTCTTCGTCTGTGATTGGTGCATTTAGATTTTGTAGTTCTTCTTGGTTCAGTTTTGGAAGGGCATAGGTTTCTAGGAATTGTTCCATTTCTTCCAGATTGGTGGCATATAGTTCTTTATATAAGTTTCGCAGGATTCTCTGGATTTCTGTGGTGTCAGTTGTGATATTTCCTCCATCGTTTACAATTATATTAATTTGATTCTTCTCTCTTTTTTTAAATTTATTTTTTTTTATTTTTTTGAGAAAGGATTAATTAACAAAACCATAAGGTAGGAGGGGTACAACTCCACACAATTCCCACCACCCAATCTCCATATCCAACCCCCTCCCTAGTAGCTTTCCCATTCTCTATCCCTCTGGGAGCATGGACCCAGGGTCATTGTGGGTTGCAGAAGGTAGAAGGTCCGGCTTCTGTAATTGCTTCCCTGCTGAACATGGGCGTTGACTGGTCGGTCCATACTCCCAGTCTGCCTCTCTCTTTCCCTAGTAGGGTGGGTCTCTGGGGAAGCTGAGCTCCAGGACACATTGGTGGGGTCTTCAATCCAGGGAAGTCTGGCCGGCATCCTGATGACACCTGGAACCTGGTGACTGAAAAGAGAGTTAATATACAAAGCCAAACAAATTGTTGAGCAATCATGGACCCAAAGCTTGCAAAAGTGGAGAGGAAGTGTTAGGGAGGTACTCACTGAAACTCTAGTGTACTTCTGCTTTCTTACTTTGGTGCCATACTCCAAACACAGTCAATTTCTGCTTTCCGTTTCTACTTCTTCTTTTTTTTTACATGCCTAACATTCCCCAGATTCCCATTTAACAATACAACCCCCACTAATTCATTCATCATTTTTCATGAACCTGTATTCTCCCCACCCACCTACCCACCCCAGAGTCTTTTACTTTGGTGTAATACTCCAATTCCATTTCAGGTTCAACTTGTGTTTTCTTTTCTAATCTTGTTTTTCAACTTCGGCCTGAGAGTGAGATCATCCCGTATTCATCCTTCTGTTTCTGACTTATTTCACTCAACATGATTTTTTCAAGGTCCATCCAAGATCGGCTGAAAACGGTGAAGTCACCATTTTTAACAGCTGAGTAGTATTCGATTGTGTATATATACCACAACTTGCTCAGCCACTCATCTGTTGTTGGACACCTGGGTTGCTTCCAGGTTTTGGCTATTCATTCTCAAGGATAGACCATATGTTAGGCTACAAAGACAGCATCAGCCTATTCAAGAGCACTGAAATCATCCCAAGCATCTTCTCAGACCACAGTGGAATTAAACTAACACTTAACAGTCTTCTCTCTTTTTTGTTTGGTGAGTCTGGCTAGGGGTTTGTCAATTTTGTTTAATCTTTCAAAGAACCAACATTTGGCTTCATTGATATTTTGTATTGTTTTTTTATTTTCGATGTTTATTTCTGCTCTAACTTTATTGATTTCTGTCCTTCTGGTTGCTTTAAGGTTCCTTTGTTTCTCTTCCTCTAAGTTCTTGAGGTATGCAGTAAGGTCGTTCATTTGGGCTTCTTCTTGGTGTTTAATATGTGATTGTATGGCTATAAGTTTCCCTCTCAGTACTGCTTTCGCTGTGTCCCAAATATTTTGATAGGTTGTGTCTATACTATACTAAATACCTATACTATACTAAATACCTTTATGACAATTGCACTCACCAACCTCCAGAATTACAGTAGCAACTGAAGTAAGTATTGAAGTAGTTTAATCATTACCAGTTAGCCAAACTATTTCTCCAGTCTGTGAAATATAGTAACCAAATCCCAGTGAAGAAAGAGAAAAGAAAGAGAGGATAGCAAGAATAGACAGTTATGCAAATCTACTATCCACTGTATATTCTAGGGGTAACAAAAGGGGAAAGGGAACTAGAGCAGAGATACACACATAGAGAGTCCACTCTGAGTCAGATTTCTTTCCCAAAGTAATTCACAGATTCAGAAAGGCAAAGAAGAAAGAAGAAGTGTATGACAATATTAAAGAGAGAGAGAGAGAGAGAGAGAGAGAGAGGGAGAGAGACAAGAGAGAGAAAAGGGAGAAGATAAGAAAAAGAGTTGTAATTAAAGAGCAGTGCAAGGAACTTCCCAAATGTGTATCAGTGAATTAAAAAAAAAAACACCCTGTTTGGTGGTATGGGGTATCCTGCTAGGAGCTGGTCCCCAGGGACTGCTTATGGGGTGGGGGCGGCGGGAAGGATGTATGCTTGAAAATTAAAAGGAAGAAAAAATAATTTTTCCCCTACTCTAATTCCTAACCCAAATTAAGTTATAGTCATCTCTTTGTCACCGCTATGACACCTTATTGGCTGGCCTGCTAAAGGCAGAAAATCCTATTGTTTCCAGGGAATGTGTTTGGAGCTCAGCAGCTAGCAGCTTCTCTGTCCACCATCTTCCAGGAAACCCCCCCTCCAGACTTTTTTAAAGGATTTCTCAAAAATGAAAACTAGCTCCAAATCCTTTGATCCAATGAGAGCTATACTCAAGAAGTCTTTGGATCCGCCCTCAGGGTTGCGGTGGTCCCTGGAGACTCCCAAGAGAAAGCCCCTAAGCTAAAGTGCTCTCTCTGGGTCCTCTGCCTGCCGCCCGGCAGCGCTCTGCAACCGGAGGAGGAGCCGCCTTCCCCAGCGGAGGACAATGCCCGGCACACTCACCTTGCCCGGCGCCGCCTGGGAAGTCTGGAGCCCCATTAGTCCGTGTCACATTTACTCTAATTCTTAACCCAAATTAAATTATAATCACCTCTTATTGACAGGCCTGCTAAAGGCAGAAAATCCTACCGTTTCCAGAAGATGTGATCAGGAGCATGCTGTTAGCAGCTTCTCAGTCCGCCATCTTCCCCTCCCTCTCCGGTACTTTTTTTTTTAATGAGACAGTGTTGGTTTACAAGATGGTGTATGTTTTAGACAAACCACTTCACACTCACCACCAAGGTGGGAGTCTCCCTTCCCCAAGTCCATTGAGTGCCCTCTTCCAGATTGTTTTCAACAGGGGTTAGATCAATTTGCACTCCTGCCAACAATGCAGAAATATCCCTTTTTGGGAGTCAGGTAGCTGGTTAAGCGCATGTGGCGCAAAGCACAAGGACAGCATAAGGATGCCAATTCGAGCCCCCACTTCCCCGCCTGCAAGGGAGTCACTTCACAGGTGGTGAAGCAGGTCTGCGGGTATCTATCTTTCTCTCCTCTGTCTTCCCCATTCTCTCCATTTCTCTCTGTCCTATTCAACAATGATGACATCAATCACAACAACAATAACTACAACAATAAAAAAACAAGGGCAGCAAAAGGAAATAAATAAATATTTAAAAAAACAAAAAAAGGAATATTCCTTTTCACTCGCATGTTCACCAACATTTGGTATTTCTGTCATTCCTAATATATGGCAGTCCCACATGTGTAAAGTTGTACCTCATTAATTTTTTGCATTTCTCTGATATTCTCTTATTTTTGAGGATCTTGCTTATCATTTTGGCTGTTTAAATCTCTTCTTTGGTGAATATTCTGTCATTATCCTCTCCTTATTTTTTAATGGAACTGTTTTTTTTTTATCTGCTTGCTTTATTTTGTTTTTCCTTAGTTTGGTGAGTTCTTTCTCTGTCCTTTTTTTAATACATCAAACCCATTTAGTAATTGAATATCTGTAGAAAAATACCAAGGAATTATTATGTTTCATCCTGTTTTTCCTTTGCTTCATTTCCTAAATCTCACATAACAGTGATATTCTAATAATCTGTTTCTCTTTGTCTTCTAACTTATTTTGCTTAGCATGATCTCACCCAGTTCTATTCATGCCAGATCACAAAGCAAGGTTTAATCTTTTCTTAAAGCATATATATAAAAAATTGTTGAATGAAGACAACTCCTAGGCTGGCTCTCTTCAAGAAATATCTTCAGATCACATATCTGAATGAAGACAGGATTTCCAGGCCAGTAGGAGAGAAACTACAGAGAAGGGAACTAGGAGAAACCACAGTAGAAAATTATATTCCATTTATGACTTGGCAAAAGTGTACTGAAAAGAACAAAAGAAAGTTGAGCAACACCAAACTGCAAATACTACTATGATTTCTTCTTTAATTTTTTGTTTACTGATTCAATAATGATAGACAAGATTATTGAATAAGAGAGGTACATTATATACAAGTCCCACCACCAGAGTTTCATATCCCATCCCCTCCACTGGAAATTTCTATTTTTTTATCCCTCTGAGAGTAGGGACCAAAGCAGAAGTGGGAGGTCTGGCTGCTGTAATTTATCCTCTGCTGGACATGGATGTCGACAGGTCAATCCATAACCCCAGTCTGTTTCTATCTTTCCCTAGTTGGGTAGGGTTCTGGTGAGGTGGGATTCCAGGACACATTGGTGAGTTTGGCTGCCCAGGGGGAGTAGGGTTGGTGTCATGGTAGCATCTGCAACTTGGTGGCTGAAAAGCATTAAGATATAAAGAAGAACACATTGTTTAATAATCAGGAACCTAAAGGTAGGAATATAGCAGATGAGATTTCAGGTCTTCATGTTGGAAGAAACTAGGAAGTCTATTTTAGGTATATTCCAAGGGGCCTATGACTTTACTAATTTTCACCTGAGCACGATAATAGTTAACATGCAAGTGGGTTGAAAGTGTTGTCTAGGAAGATGATGCTGTTGGGAACAGGATTAAAAAGTTGTATCAGAAGCCACCTCTCACCATCTGTACCCCATAATGACCCTGGGTCCATACTTTCAGATAGTTAAAGAATAGGAAAATTAACAGGGGAGAGGATGGGACATGGAGCTCTGGTAATATCCTATGGTCTTGTCAGTGTTTTGATTTTATAAATAAATAAATTAAAATTTTAAAAATCTGGATCAGGTCATAGAGTAGGTCCCAAATATGGGGAAATTATACAAATACCTCTGAATGGAAACCCCATTAATGTGACTTAGGAACTATGTCTATCCATACTTAGCACAGGAACCTGTGAAACCTCTGCATTCCCACTGATCTGAACTCAGATTCCATGGTCATGGAACATTGTAAGCAGCACTCATTTCAGGACCAGTTTTACTCAAGTGGTAACAAAATATGTTGACCCAGCCACTCTTCCGAGAGTGAGACAGTTTTTACCGTTGTTATTGAAGACAAGGTCCTGCAGAGGCCCATGAGAGGGTTTGTTATGTTGCTTCTGATGTAGATGACCAGTGATGGTGGAGAGAGGTCTAAGCCCATCATATCTGTGTGGGAATCCCAGGATTCCCTGATCACGGCCTGGTAGTTACCAAAAGGGCCATCATTAGAGTATGCCAGTCTCTTGCCCTTTTCCAGCTTTTATAGCTTTTACGTTATTTGACAAGGATATGGTAGTAACTGAGGAAAGTGAAATAAGAAGGAGGTGAGGAAGGTATCTGGGTCTAATTAGAAAATATTTAATTAAGTACTTTACTTTAAGTATTTTAGTTATTTCTACTTGCTTGCTGCACTTACTGACTCACTGTAGACTATTACACACTTTTACTTTAAGGTATATATTTTCCCCAACTTATGTATACATGAGCACATGTGCCCTATCTCATGTGCCCTGGTCTATATTTAGGTTCTATAGCTCTGCCAGGAAGTGTATCACTTGAAATGGAACTTAGGAGTCCTAAGAAATAAGGAAAGTCTTACCAGATTATTGGAGCTGGTGGACTGACATCTTAGGCCTGGCGTCTCTGCACACAGTCTGAATTGAAACATGTCAAGGAGGCACTGGTTGCATTGACTGAGTTGGATGAAATCAGTATATGCAGTATCAAATAGTATGGATCAAGAGAAGCATGAAGGAAAATGAACAAATCTCCAGATGTTCCATACAAGACCTTACCATGATTTATGCCATTTAATGCTATTTTCAAATAACTATATCTTATATACTGACTAGACTGACTACTTCTGGACTCTAATTGTAGGTTATTTAATATTTCAAAAAAGGATCTTATTAAAATGCATTAAGAATTTGAGTCTAGTGTTGAAGTTCAATCAGTTTACCAATTAGAAAACTTAAGTGCTTAGATTGAAGGAATATATACTCAGAACTGAATTCTATGAATAAAAAAGCTGGAGATATTCAATCTATTTTCCCCTAATATTAGTTAAATAGTGATTTATAAGACTATAAATTAATAGGATTAAAATATTAACACCATTCCTACAACCCAGGGTCTGTGTCTCTACATCTAGCCCCTACAATGAAGCAGAAAATCTACCCTCCATTCCCTAGAGTTTCTTACTTTGGTATAATACTCCCAACTATGTCAATTTCTGTTTTGTGTTTTCCTTTCTGTTCTACTTTCTCAGCTTCTGTTAGTGAGTGGGATGAATGATCCCATACTCATGCTTCTTTTTCTGGCTTATCTCTCATAACATAATTCCTTTTAGTTCCATCCATGATGAGTTGAAGAAGGTAGATTCATCCCCCGGCTCCCCACCTATAGGGAGTCGCTTCACAAGCAGTGAAGCAGGTCTTCAGGTGTCTTTCTCTCCCCTACTATGTCTTCCTGTCTTCTGTCCATTTCTTTCTGTCCTATCCAACAACAACAACATCAATAACAACAACAATAATAAATACAACAATAATAAAAAACAACAAGGGCAACAAAAGGAATAAATATTTGAAAAAGTGTTTTATACAAAAAGAAGGTAGATTCATTATTCTTAGTAGCTGAGTGTGTATGTACCTCAACTTTCTAATCCACTTATCTGTTGTTGGACACTTGGGTTTTTTCCAGGTTTTGGCTATTACAAATTGTGCTGCTATAAACATAGATGCACACATATCTTTTTGTATAGATGTGTTTGACTTTTTAAAGATATATCCCTAGGGGAGGATTTATTGGGTCATAAGGAAAGACCATTTCTAGCCTTGTGGGGGTTCTCCAAACTGCTCTCCACAAGGGTTAGACCAATTTACATTCCCACCAGCAGTGAAGGAGTGTTTCTTTGTCCCCAAAACCTCTCCAGCATTATTTTTGCTGTTGTTTTTGCTGTATGACATTCACACAGGGGTGAGGTGGTATCTCAATGTTGTCTTTATTTGCATTTCTCTAACAGTCTGTTTCTGGGAACATTTATTTTTAAGTCTGTTGGCCTTTTGAATCTCTTGTGTATTGAATATTCTGTTCATATCCTCTCCCTACTTTTGTATTGTGTCTTTTGCTTTTTTGTTGCTAAGTTTGGTGAGCTCTTTATATATTTTGGTTATTAGCCTCTTGTCTGATATATGACATGTAAAGATATTCTCCCATTCTCTGAGGAGTCTCTTTGTTTGGGTGATGGTTTCTTTTGCTGTGTAGAAGCTTTTCGATTTGATGTGGCTTGTTTTTTATTTAATCTTCCTTGCAGTTGGGTTTGTATTATCAAAGATGCCCTTGAAATTTAAATGGGAATATGTTATGCTAATATTTTCCTCCAAGTATTTGATAATTTCTGATCTAATATCCTTTATCAATTTGGAGTTGACTTTTGTTTCTGGTGAGATATAGTGACTCAATCTTGTTCTTCTGCATGTTTCAAACCAATTTTCCAAGTACCATAAATTGAAGAGACCCTCTTTCCTCCATTTAGTAGCTTGAGTCCCTTTTATCAAAAATTAGATGTCTTTAGGTGTAAGGGCTACTATGATTTAATACTGACCTCCATGGGCAGATGACCTCACTAATGTGCCCATTTAATTATTAAACTCTATTAATTTGGAAAACTGAAAATTGGGGAAGCTTAATTTTCTCCAGTTCATATAAGAAATTATGGCAGAAAGATGAACCCAAGTCTTGCCTCTCAACTGTTATCCATAGTCCTTTTAAATATCTAGTATTTTATGTTGCTGATGTCTCCACAAAACTGTTTTATAATTTATGATATTACTGTTAAGAGCTGCCAGTCACTTGCTAATCAATATGAATAGTCAATATGAATAGTGTACTGTTAGAGATACCTCATGCTAGCCATTGTGAGTAATAAGATCCATATATTCCCTGCAGGTTTATCACATGCTGGCTTGGTGGCCAAGCCCTTTGAGAAAGTAACATACCGCTGGAAAGTCCCTCCCAAAGCTGGCCCCACTGTTCAGGATCCCGCCTGTCTCACCTGGATGTATTTCTCAGCTGTGGATCCTATAAGAGATACAAATTCTGGTTTGGTTGGCCCCTTGCTGGTGTGCAAGGCTGGTACCCTGGGTAAAGATGGAAAACAGGTATTGCCAAGATTTATGGCTGAAAAACCTGCTAGGAGGACTCTGAGATTTGATTGCTGAGTAGAAATTAAGCATGGAACTGGAGTGAAGGGTTAGAAGAAAAAAAAACCTAAGCTGTTGAATCAGCAATTAATAGTTGAAAACCTTATACTGTCCTATAGGCTACTCTTTCCCTCACAAACATATGTTGTTGTTTTTATTTTATTATCTTTTTACTTTGTGTTTACTTATCTCTATTTTTATTCCCATCAGCCTCTAACCCTTGTTAGTGATTGTCTGTTTTAATATCTATTTACCTTTTTATGTTATTTGTATCATTTCTAGCTGTACTTCTTTGTTCAAAATACTTATATCTTTGCTGCCTCAGTTTTCTCATATATAGTGAAGGGTCAAAAATGGAAGATCCTAACTTGTTTTATAAGAACTCATTAAAATAATCCTTATAAAATGCTTAACATAGTATATAGTACATAGTAATCATAGTATATTAATTATTATTACATTATAAAAGATTTCCTGATTCCAGCCTGAGTTCTTGTTTTCTTTTCAGGTGACATTAGTTTCTTCTATCACAATCTACAACTCTTCTTTGTCATTTTTGTCTTACTTTTCTTTTCCAATTCTCTTTCATATATTCTTCTATTTAGCCCTATTACTATTACATTTTTGTTTCCCTTGTTTTTATTTTATTGTTGTAGTTATTATTGTTGTCATTGTTGGATAGGACAGAGAGAAATGGAGAGAGGAGGGGAAGACAGAGAGGAGAAGAGGAAGATAGCCACCTGCCGACCTGCTTAACCTCTTGTGAAGTGACTCCCCAGCAGGTAGGGACCCAGGGGCTTGAACTGGGATCCTTACACCTGTCCTTGTATTTTACGCCACCTGCAACTAACTGCAAGTGCCTGACTGCAAGTAGCCTGAATCCCACTATTATTTTTTTTAACCTTCTTCACTTACAGCAGTTGGAGGTTACTTGAGAAAATAACAGCCTAGTAATGAATGAGATTCTAAGTAGATACTATGGGGGTGATTCTTTGTCTGGAAAAATAAATGAAAAATAATCAGAGATCAATGATTCAGTCTGGAACTGCATATTTCACAACTTCTAAAATCATTGTCATTCCTTTCTGTGTTCTTTTCTAATGGGACTACAGAAGGGGGTGGATAAAGAATTCTTTCTCCTTTTCACTGTTCTGGATGAGAATAAGAGCTGGTACAGCAATGCCAATAAAAAAGCTGCCATGTTGGATTCCCGACTGCTTTCAAAGGATGTCAAAGGGTTTCAAGACTCCAATCGTATGCATGGTATGGTTAGTGCTTTTGTTCTGACTTACAATTAAGTTTTTTATTTTATTTTATTTATTTATTCCCTTTTGTTGCCCTTGTTGTTTTATTGTTGTAGTTATTATTGTTGTTGTCGTTGTTGGATAGGACAGAGAGAAATGGAGAGAGGAGGGGAAGACAGAGAGGAGGAGAGAAAGATAGACACCTGGAGACCTGCTTCACCGCCTGTGAAGCAACTCCCATACAGGTGGGGAGCCGGGGTTAGAACCGGGATCCTTATGCTGGTCCTTGTGCTTTGAACCACCTGCGCTTAACCCGCTGCGCTACAGCCCGACTCCCCAATTAAGTTTTTTTTAAGTAAATTTAACATTAATAGAATAATGATATACCCTCAAATGCACTGATCTCAGTAACAGCACTTCCCAAAAGATAAACTAGATTGAGGAATTAAATATAAGGTAAGAGATCTTATACTAAGACTTTTGTGACATGTCTTGTGTTATTCAGTATGGGCATAAATGATAAAAGTGAAATAAGGATTGTACACAAGGAATATACTAGAGATTGAGAAGGGTAAGGTGGTATGATATGTTTCCAGTCTTTTTTACTTACTTCCATTTATTCTTCCTGCTCAACCCCATATTCCAGCCCAGTGAGATTACTTTTCTCCTTGCTTATATACCCTGTGTTATTTTGGATTCATTTTCTGTAGTGATATGTCCTTCACTTGAAATATCCCTTTTTTTTTTCTATCTCTGCCTTCAGATTATGGAAAGTATTTCCACTCACAAACACCTTACTCAAAACTAAATAGTCCGTGTAGTTGTTTCTTATAAACCAAGTCCAGAATGATGATACCTTCATCTGAACTATTACATTTTTACCAGTTTATTTTAATAAGAAGGTCTAAAAAAGCTTCAGTATTCTATAATAGTGATTTGTTACATGATTTCTGAATCAATTTAGGTTGAAGTTTCTGCAAAGGTGAGTATTGTGTTATCTCTATATTTTCTACACTATGTGTATTAACACATTAAATACTGAACAGTTGAAAAACAATGCATAGATAGATGAATAAGTGTGTCCACAAATGAGAAGACACTGTTCACATTTTAAATGAGCTTTGGGAGTTTTTCAATGAGTTGAGACTAAAAAACACCCATGTAATTATTATGTAGCAATGTCAGAAATATATGACTAAATGCTGAATTCTGTGAATCAACTTTAATATGGCATAAAGTTCAGAAAAGGAGGATATTGATGAAGTACTATTTAAAGTACTCATATAAGGAGAGAATTCATAAGCTGGATCTTGAAGGATGATTTTTTTTCCTCCTCAGGACATTACATCCAGGGAACTCATAATTAATAAGTAAAGCAATAATCCCATCAATAACCCCACAATATTATTAAATATGATTTATCATTAAAGTTGATATTGATGGATGAAGGCCATTGAGAAGGGTCCAATTACAAGGAGACTTTTTTTTTAGTGTGTGCAATATATGAAGGAATGAAGAAAATGTATGCTATTTTTTTGTGGCCTACATTAAAAGTTTTTACCATCTGGGAAACAAAAGGATAGTACTATGGACCAAATTCATTTCTATTTGAATGTATGAATTTCCTGACTAGTAGTAGACAACAGGATAGGTTCTTGAACAGTCACACAAGATTCAGGTAAAAGCATATGTTTATTCTAGATCAATCTAGTGCTTGGAATAAATATGTAATTAAGTCAGTTATTTTTGTTGGAATTTTTTTATTTGCCTTCAGTTGCTGGATCTTGGTGCCAGTACTATAAACCCACTGTTCCCAGCAGCACATTTAAAAAAACTTTCTACATTTTATTAGATAGGGCAGAGAGAAATTGAGAGAGGATAGGGAGCTAGAGAGGAGGAGAGACAGAAAAACACCTGTAGACCTGCTTTACTACTCCTGACGTGAACTTCAGGGAAAGTTTTATGGAAACAGAGCCAACGTAAAAACTGTTTTACATTTTCATTGAGACAAGATGAATCAATGAACAAAAAGCTGTTGCAGAGAGAGACCAAAAAGTACATGTATTCCAGATGGAAAGAACAATGTATGCAAGTCAACAATCATATTTAATTTCTTGAGTATGTAAGCACAAATAGATATCACAGAATCAAATTATATGTCTAAGGAGGGAGAGGGTAAACTTCAGACAGTGATACAGAACAAATAGTCCTGTTACTTGGTGCCAAAGAAAGCCAATCTGTCACATTTGTTTTTGCATAAAGGTAAATCGACTTGTTTCACAATTTGATTCTGGATACAATGATGATGATTTATTTGTTTATCTATTTTTCCCACCAGCGTTTTTGCTGGAGTTGCTACATACACAACTAATCACTACTCCCAATAGCCTTTTTTAATTTTAATTAAAAAAATTTTTTTAATTTATTCTCTTTTGTTGCCCTTGTTGTTTTATTGTTGTAGCTATTATTGTTGTTGTCGTTGTTGGATAGGACAGAGAGAAATGGAGAGAGGAGGGGAAGACAGAGAGGAGGAGAGAAAGACAGACACCTGCAGACCTGCTTCACCGCCTGTGAAGCGACTCCCCTGCAGGTGGGGAGCCGGGGTTCGAACCGGGATCCTTATGCCAGTCCTTGTGCTTTGCGCCACCTGCGCTTAACCCGCTGCGCTACAGCCCGACTCCCTCCCAATAGCCTTTTTTTTACTCTTTTTTTAGATACAGAAAAAATGAGAGGGAATGGGGCTGTGATAAGAGAGATAGAGAGCACCTGCAGCTCTGCTTTACCTCATGTGAAGTCTCCCCATTTGAAAATCGGTGATTGGGAGCTTGAACCCCAGTCCTTGTACATGGTAACATGTGCATTCTATAAAAATATATATACATTCTACTAGGCAGTCTACCCTCAATCTGGATACATACCAAAAAAACCCTCCTCCTTCTCCTGGGAGTATCAGTCTTTCATACATCTGTAGGTAAGAGCAGAAGTGAAAGTAAGAAACTAGATTTGAGGCAGTAAGGGAGTGGTTAAAGGTCCCCAAATCTTTCTGACTCTAGGATTATGGTTCCTCCTAGAATAAATTCCTTAATAATTATCAACTACTCTGCATTGTAACAACAAGTATGAAATTTGAGTCTAACCCATTTTTTCAATTTCTTTTTTTAATATTTTATTTTATTTATTTATTCCCTTTTGTTGCCCTTGTTGTTTTATTGTTGTAGTTATTATTGTTGTTGTCGTAGTTGTTGGATAGGACAGAGAGAAATGGAGAGAGGAGGGGAAGACAGAGAGGAGGAGAGAAAGACAGACACCTGCAGACCTGCTTCACCGCCTGTGAAGCGACTCCCCTGCAGGTGGGGAGCCGGGGTTCGAACCAGGATCCTTATGCCGGACCTTGTGCTTTGAGCCACCTGCGCTTAACCCGCTGCGCTATAGCCCGACTCCCAATTTTTTCCATTTATATCTCCTTACCCCAAGGCCATAATAGATAACCAAAACCTGGTCCTTTGGGGGTTCAACTTCAGCAAAAGTAAATGTAAACAGATTTTACAGTTCATGACAGGTTATGAGAGTTGGTCCATGGACAGTGACAATGATGGAGAAGAAGCTATAGATTTAAATTTGAGAAAAGAACCTAGGGAAATCTCAATACTTCCTGGGAGGTATAGGTTATGAGAACATGATCAAGAAGAGTAATCAGAAATAATGTAAAAGAACCAGGAATGAGTGGTGCCTATGCAAGTCAAGGTATGGAAATTTTAAGAGCTGGAATAGGGGAAACATTTTTGTTTTTGCCAATGGAATCATCACTGAAGTTTGGTCCTTACAGTACTCCATCTCTCTCATCACCCAAACCCATTTTCTTTCTCTATCACTTTTCTTTCCTCCTCTCCTCTAGAGCTATAATATGTAACTTTAATATAGAACTATAATGGCTGAAGGACGGAGAGGTTTTGGAGATGACAAAAAGTCTCAATTTGTGGGAAATTATTGCACATAACTGATGTCATGCTGATGAAAAGTATCTAAGTTTTCTAATCTCATCTTTCCATCCTGTCTTTTTTGTTTGTTTGTTTTTCAGCAATTAATGGGTTTCTGTTCTCTAACCTGCCCAGGCTGGACATATGCAAGGGTGAAATAGTGGCATGGCACCTTCTTGGCCTAGGCACTGAGACTGATTTGCATGGGGTCATGTTCCAGGGCAACACTGTGAAGATTCAGGGCATGAGGAAGAGTGGAATCATGCTTTTTCCTCACAGTTTTGTTATGGCCACCATGCAGCCTGATAACCCTGGTAAGTAATTTAGGAAATAGCTTTAGGTTCAGTGACTTCACTGAACATAAGGTTTGGACAAGGGATACTTGTGAAGAGAAAATAATATTCATGCTGTTGATACTTTACCCCCCAAAATACTTTTATTTTCATCCATTTCAATTTATATTTCACATTCTGGTTATTTGATTTTTTTTCCTCAGGTGAGAAAAGAAAATGGAGAAATGTTTGATAGGTTTTTTCCTGAAATAATAGAAGAAAAGTCGGAATTCTGGTTAGCATTAGGGAAATGTTTATGTTATCAGTGGGATGAGTCACTGCACAACCCCTAGACCACATAGATGTTTGACCACATAGAGATTCTAGAGATATAGTTCATGCTTTGGGAGGGTTTATAAAATTACCAGCTCTAATAAACCATGGGAATGTTGGAAAATTTCTGGTGGGAGTTTGGTGGGATAGTCTCTAGCAGTTACTCCCAGCAATAAGAATACAAGAACATCAGCACCACCATCTTTAATTTGCTATGTAATCTGGATTTAATCTCTCCTTTGTCATGTTAATAGATTTATTCATTATCTGTTATAAATTTTCATTGTCTTTATGTATTGGATAGAGACAGCCAGGAATTGAGTGTTAAGGGGAAGAGAAAGAGAGAGAGAAATAAAGAGATAGACCTGGATTTAATTTCTTCCTTGTTATGTGACTAGATTTATCCTTTCTTTGTTATAATTTTTATCATCTTCATTTATTGGATAAAGATAGCCGTGAACTGAGTGTGAAGGGAAAGAGAGAGTGGGGGGGGGGGAGGGAGAGAGAGAGAAAGAGAGACAGAGAGAGCTTCAACACTGCCTCATCACTTGCAAAGGTTTCCTGCTGCAGGTGGTGGGGGGCAGGGACTTGAACCCAGGTACATGTCATTGTAACTCCTGCTCTGAACCGGGTGTGCCACCAGCTCACACCCATTTTTTCTTTCTCTGATCTCCTATTCTCCCTCACTTTCCTCTCTCTCTCTCTCTCTCTCTCTCTCTCCTCTCTCTTTTGTCTCCAGGGTTGTTGTGGGGCTTGGTGCCTGCAATACAAATCCACTGCTCCTGGTGGCCTTCCCCCCCATTTTTGTTGTTATTGTTATTACAACTGTTATTGTTGGACAGTTCAGAAAGATATCGAGAGAGAAGAGGAAGACAGAGGTGGGGAGAGAAGGACAGACACCTGCAGACTTGCTTTACCTCTTGAGAAGCGACACCCCCCCCTGCAGGTGGGGAGCCAGGGGTTCTAACCTAGATCCTTAACAGATCCTTGCTCTTTGCACCATGTGCGCTTAACCTGGTGCACTGCCACCTGATCCCATACTTTCTCTCTCTCTCTCTTTTAATATTTATTTTTTTAATTTATTCCCTTTTGTTGTCCTTGTTGTTTTATTGTTGTAGTTATTATTGTTGTTGTCGTCATTGTTGGATAGGACAGAGAGAAATGGAGAGAGGAGGGGAAGACAGAGAGGAAGAGAGAAAGATAGACACCTGCAGAACTGCTTCACCGCCTATGAAGCGACTCCCCGGCAGGTGGGGAGCCGGGTTCGAACCGGGATCCTTATGCCGGTTGGTCCTTGTGCTTTGAGCCACCTGTGCTTAACCCGCTGCGCTACAGCCCGACTCCCTCTCTTTCTTTTTTTTTTACTCTTCTTTTTATTTATTTAAGAAAGGAGACATTAACAAAATCATAGAATGAGAGGGGTACAATTCCGCACAATTCCCATAACCCGATCTCCATATCCCATCCCCTCCCCTGTTAGCCTTCCCACTCTCTATCTCTCTGGGAGTATGGATCCAGGGTTGTTGTGGGTTGCAGAGGGTGGAAGGTCTGGCTTCTGTAATTGCTTCCCTGCTGAGCATGGGCTTTGACTGGTAGATCCATACTCCCAGTCTCTCTCTCTCTTTCCCTAGTGGGGTGGGGCTCTGAGGAGGTGGCGTTCCAGTACACACTGATGGGGTCCTCTGTCCAGGGAAGTCTGGTTAGCATCCGGAACCTGGTGGCTTTAGGATGCCTGCTTGCTTGTCCTGCTGAAGACCAGGATTTCAAGGCTTTCTAGCAGTTGATGTCAGAGCCCACAGGTGCTGCTACCTTCCAGTCACCATCTTGGCTCTGCCTCCTCATACTTTCTCTTTCTTTTATGAAGAAACTTGACAAAAAATATTCCTTAGATTTTTATGCATGACATCTCACAATTAGCATTATTTTTTCTTTGCATTTACCTGTTCCCATGCACCTGACTCTTATTTCTTCAGACTTTGTAGGCTACAATATGAGGTTTTGAATTTTTCCCCCATTTTATCAAAATTTCCCCACAGGTGTGATCATTTGGTCCTTGTTACTCCATAACTATGTCGCTGGACCCAATTTATTTTTAATTTTGCAGTTTTTAAACACTTTGACCTCTTTTCCCGAAAGTTCCTGAATCATAGGATATTGGAAGTTGTAGAGTTTGTTGGTGGAACTCGGTTCACTTATTTTACTAAAGGGAGAAAGGGGCAGAGAGATTTCTTTTTTCACATTAGAAATATTGCATTCATCTTCTCCTCTTGACCTTTTTTGTTGATTCTAAACTCATACATGAGCTCCAAATCTGAAGTCTCTTCTGGTTTTAGGCATTTGATCTCTATGGCTGAGAGATCTTTGTGATTATTTCTCTAGAGATAGGGCAAAATTGTTAGGCTAATGGAAACATCCAGTATCAGAATTTGACTTTGGGATTCTACAGAAATTAGTAATGGTGGGGATTTTTAATGTTATTTATAATAGTTCAAATTTATATGTAACTGAACAGATGACTTCAAAACACCACGATAGAAATTAAAACTCGTGTGATATGTACATACAAATATATGTAAAATTAAATATAAAAAATGCCCAGAATAAGAGTTCTGGGAATGTCCGTGATTTTTTTTTTAACTTGCTATCTAGGGTTCACTCAGTCTTTATGTCTACTTGATCCTAATTCTCCTGGAAGACTTTATTTTATTTTAATTATTTATTTATTTATCCCACAGAGTGAAAGACAGAGAGGGAGAGATAAATACAGTGAAGAACTAGAAACACCACAGATAAATTTCACTACTTCTGATGCTTCCCATTTGCATGATGTTCCTAGAGATATTGCTGGGGGACTCAAACAGAGGTTGCCATATGTGGTAAAGTGTGTGCATTACTGGGTGAATCATCTTCCAGCTCCTTGTGAGTGACTCTATTAATCATCTGTTGTCTATTTTTTAAAATTTAATAAGTCTATATTACATTTAGCAGAAATGACATGCTAAATTTAAAGATATTTTTCATAATATACATTGATTCTTGTCATATAATGTGTGATACTGATTGCATCTTTATTGTAAGAGAATGTGTCAGTTAAAAAGGTTAAGTTTTTAAAGTGTTAATTTCCAGAAAATTTATGTTAGATTTTCCAGTATCAAATATATATATGGTTTGAATTACCATTTATTGCCTTCAACCTAAAAACAACTGTTTTATTTTTCTATTATCTTTTTATTTATTGGAGGATTATGGTTTACAGTTGACATTAAAATATTATAGTTCTTACTTGTGTAACACTTCTCAGTTTTCTACTAACACTCTAACCTACACCATCTAGGTGTAGGTGCCATCATGTTCCAGGACCTGAACTCTACCCATCAACCCAGAATCCTTTATTTGGTGCAATACACCAAATGTGGTCCAAGTTCTGTTTTGTGTTTCCTGTTCTTTCTCAGTTTCTGTCTATGAGTAAGATTAGCCCATATTTATCATTTTTATACTGACATGATTTTTTCACGCTCCATCCAAGATGAAGTGAATAATGTTAATTCAACTTTTTTAATAGCTGAATGTAAGTATGCAGCAACATTCAGTCTCTCATCTGTTGTTGGAAAACTGAGTTGCTTCCAAGTTTTTACTATTACAAATAGTGATGCTATGGAAATAGATATACACAGATCATTTTGGATGGATCCTTGGTTCCTTTAGATTTATCCTTAGGAAAGGAATATATCCCTAGGTAATATACCCCTAGGAATATATCCCTAGGAAAAGTCATAGGGTAGTTCCATTTCTGTTTTTCTGAGAGTTCTCAGACTGCTCTTCACAGGAGTTGCACCAATTTGTATTCCCACCAGTATTGTAGGAGGGTTCCTTTGCCCTCATAACCTCTGCAGCATTTATTGTTGCAATCATTTATGATGTATGACATTCTCAAGGAGTGAAGTGGTAACTCATTGCTGTCTTTATTTGCATTTCTCTGACAATCAATGGCTTAGAATATTTTTAATTTCTTGGTTGGCCTTGAATCTTTTATTTGTTGAATATTCTGTTCATATTCTCTCCTCATTTTTAGATGGGGTGATTTGGGTTTTTGTTGTTGCTAAGTTTGTTGAGCTCTTTATGTATTTTGGTCATTAGCCCCTCGTCTGATGTATGGCATGTAAAGAATTTCTCCCAATATGTAAGGGGTCTCTTTATTTGGGCTGTGGTGTGTTTTGCTGTGCATAAGCTATATATAATTTTATTATATAATATATATAAATATATTATATGTTATATATATTATATAAATATATGTTATATATTATATAAATATATATTATATAAATACATATCATATACATATATATTATATAATATATTATATATTATATAAATATATTATATATATAAAAGGAAACACTGACAAAAACCATAGGATAAGAGGGGTACAACTCCACACAATTCCCACCACCAAAACTCCCTATCCCATCCCCTCTCCTGACAACTTTCCTATACTTTATCCCTCTGGGAGCATGGTCCAGGAATATTATGGGGTGCAGAAGGTGGAAGGTCTGTCTTCTGTAAGTGCTTCCACTGGGCATTGACAGGTTGATCCATACTAGCAGCCTGACTTTCCTTTCCCTGGAGGGCTGGGACTCCAGGGAAGTGGGGCTCCAGGTGAGGTCTTCTGCCAAGGGAAGTCTGGTTCGAATCATTGTAATATCTGGAACTTGGTAGCTGAAAGAAGAGTTAACATATGAAACCATACAAATTGTTGATTAATCATGAACCTAAAGGCTGGAATAGTGCAGGTAAAGAGTTTGGGGGGGTCTCCGTTTTGTAGATAGCTAGTAGGCCTATCTTAGTTCTATTCCAAAGGGCCCATGACTAGATTAGTGTTTTTTTTTTCTTTTTTTTGTGTGTGTGTGTATTTTTTAATTTTTTTTTATTTTTTTATTTTTTATTTAAGAAGAGATTAATTAACAAAACCATAAGGTAGGAGGGGTACAATTCCACACCATTCCCAACACCCAATCTCCACTTCACACCCCCTCCCCTGATAGCTTTCCCATTCTCTATCCCTCTGGGAGCATGGACCCAGGGTCATTGTGGGTTGCAGAAGGTAGAAGGTCTGGCTTCTGTAATTGCTTCCCCGCTGAACATGGGCATTGACTGGTCGGTCCATACTCCCAGTCTGCCTCTTTCTTTCCCTAGTAGGGTGGGTCTCTGGGGAAGCGGAGATCCAGGACACATTGGCGGGGTCTTCAGTCTAGGGAAGCCTGGCCAGCATCCAGATGACATCTGGAACCTGATGACTGAAAAGAGAGTTAACATACGAAGCCAAACAAATTGTTGAGCAATCATGGACCGAAAGCTTGGAATAGTGGAGAGGAAGTGTTAGGGGGGTACTCACTTCAAACTCTAGTGTACTTCTGCTTTCAGGTATATATTTTGCAGTAGTTTATGGATACGTGTGAACATATGCTCTCTCTCATAGAAACTGGTGTATATCTAGGTTTTGGGACTTTGTTAGAAAGTGAACCACCTGAGATGGAATTAGAGTATACTATGAAAGGAAAGGTCTCACCCGAGTAATTAAGTTGAAGGGTTGTCATTCCACATGTGAAGTCTCTGGACACAGTCTGAAGTGAAGCATGTTGAGGTGGCAATCGTGTTGGTTAGGTTGTGAACAGCAGATACAATATTATTTGATATGGATTGGGAGAGGCATATGGGAAAGTGGGCACTATCCAATGGTTCCAGGACTGGGGGAAGTAGAGGCTCTATAGTAGAGATGTGAGGTTCCTGCTGTCCTCGGGTTCAAAAAGACAATCAATAGTTAATGTTATCATCACATTATTTGGTAATTGGGTTAACTTTGAAAAGTCCTTTTGTTAGGGTTTGCTGTATAGTACCCAGTATCTTGTATATAGCTGTGGTATTGGAAGCTTCTGATCTACTTGGTCTAGGCTATTGAGAGAATCTGCATGTCAATTACACAGCCTATATATTAAAAAGATTCAGTTTGTGTTTTGGAAAACTTTGAGATATACAATTGATTTTCCCCCTCTCATACTAATGAACTAGTGATTTATATGTCTACATTTTGCTAGGAGTGTACATAAACACCATTCCCACCACTAAAAGACTGTGACCCATCCCTCCCACCCACTCCCACCCCCCACTGGCCCAGGAAGCTGCATGTCTACCCCTCACCACAGGGTTTTTACTTTGGTGCCCTACTTACAATTTAGTCGGGTTCTGCTTTTAGTTTCCCTTTCAGATCTTCTTACTCAACTTCTGTTGATGAGTGGGATCATCCCATACTCATCTTTATCTTTCTGACATAGCTCACTTAACATAATTCCTTCTAGCTCTGTCCAAGATGGGTCAGAGAAGGTGGGTTCATTGTTCTTGATAGCTGCATAGTATTCCATTGTGTTTATATACCACAGCTTTCTCAGCCACTTATCTGTTGTTGGGCACCTGGGTTGCTTCCAGGTTTTAGCTATTATGAATTGTGCTGCTATGAACATAGGAGTACACACCTCTTTTTGGTTGGGTGTTATGGAGTCCTTGGGGTATAACCCCAGGAGAGGAATTACTGGATCATATGGAAGGTCCATGTCTAGCCTTCTGAGAGTTTTCCAGGCTGCTCTCCACAGAGGCTGTACCAATTTACATTCCCACCAGCAATGTTAAAGGGTTCCTCTGTCCCCACATCCTCTCCAGCATTTGTGGCTGCTGTCCTTTTTGATGTATGCCATTCTTACAGGAGTGAGGTGGTATCTTAGTGCTGTCTTAATTTGCATTTCTCTGACAATCAGTGACCTAGAGCAGTTTTTCATGTGTTTGTTAGCCTTTTGGATCTCCTCTGTAGTGAATGTTTTGTTCATATCCTCTGCCCATTTGTGGATGCGGTCATTTGGTTTTTTTGGTGCTAAGTTTGCTGAGCTCTTTATATATTTTGGTGATTAGTTTCTTGTCTAATGTATGGCATGTGAAGATCTTCTCCAAATCTGTGAGGGGTCTCTTTCTTTGTTTAATAGTTTCTTTGGATGTGCAGAAGCTTTTCAATTTGATGAAGTCCCATTGGTTTGTTTCTGCTTTAGTCTCCCTTGCAATTGGGTTTGATTCATCAAAGATGTCCTTGAGGTTTAGGTGGGAAAGTGTTTTACCAATGTTTTCCTCTAAGTATTTGATTGTTTCTGTTCTGACATCTAGGTATTTGATCCATTTGGAGTTGATTTTTGTTTCTGGTGAGATAAAGTGGTTCAATTTCATTCTTCTGCATGTTTCAACCCAGTTTCCCCAGCAACATTTATTGAAGAGAGCCTCCTTTTTTCATTTAATCCTTTGGGCCCCCTTATCAAATATTAGATGTCCATAGGTGTGGGGATTTATTTCTAGGCTTTAAATTCTGTTCCACTGGTCTGTGTGCCTGTTTTTGTTCCAGTACCATGCTGTTTTGATGATGATGGCTTGATAATATAGTTTAAGGTCTGGGAGTGTGATGCCTCCATTTCTGTTTCTTTTCCTCAAGATGGTTTTGGCAATTCTAGGTGTTTTCAGGTTCCAGATAAATGATTGTAGTGTTTGTTCTATTCTCTTAAAGAAGCCTGGTGGAACTTTGATGGGTATTGCATTAAATTTGTATATGGCTCTGGGGAGAATATTCATTTTGATGATATTTATTCTTCCAATCCATGAGCATGGGATATCTTTCCATTTCTTGGTATCAGTTTCTATTTCCTTGAGTAGCAACTCATAGTTTTCAGCATACAAGTCTTTCACTTCTTTGGTCAACTTTATTCCTAGGTATTTGATTGATTTTGCTGAAACCGTAAATGGGAGTGATTTCTGGATGTCTTCTTCTTCAGATTTAGTGTTTGCATAAACAAATGCCACTGATTTCTGTACATTGATTTTGTAGCCTGATACCTTGCTATATTGCCTAATAATTTCCATTAGTTTTCTGCTGGATTTTTAGGTTTTTCAATTTACACTATCATATCATCTGCAAATAGTGAGAGCTTGACTTTCTCCCTTCCAATCTGTATTCCTTTGATTTCCTTCTCTTGCCTGATTGCTATGGCAAGAACTTCCAATACTATGTTGAAGAGTAATGGTGACAATGGACAGCCCTGTCTAGTCCCCGATCTGAGGGGGAATGCTTTCAGCTTCTGTCCATTGAGTATGATGTTTTCTGTATGTTTGCTAGATATAGACTCCACTATCTTGAGGAATATCCCATCTATTCTTATTTTTGGACAGTTTTGAGCATGAATCAGTGTTGGATTTTGTCAAAGGCTTTCTCTGCATCTATTGAGACAGTCATGTGGGTTTTGGCTTTGCTTTTTTGATGTGGTGAATAACATTGACTGACTTATGGATGTTGAACCAGCCTTGCATTCCTGGGTTGAATCCCACTTGGTTGTAATGAACAATCTTTTTGATATGTTGATGTATCCGGTTGGACAAGATCTTGTTTAATATTTTGGCATCTATGTTCATCAGAGATATTGGTCTGTAGTTTTCATTTTTTGATCTGTCCCTATCAGCTTTTGGTATCAGGGTGATGTTGGCTTCATAGAACGTGGAAGGGAGTATTCCTTTTTCTTCAATCTTATGGAAAATCTTAAGAAGTATGGGTACTCACTGTTTCCTGAAAGCTTTGTAGAATTCATTTGTGAAGCTATCTGGTCCAGGACTTTTGTTGTTGTGGAGATTCGTAATAATGGTTTCAACTTCTTTGTCTGTGATTGGTGCATTTAGATTTTGTAGTTTTTCTTGGTTCATTTTTGGAAGGGGATATGCTTCTAGGAATTGTTCCATTTCTTCCAGATTCTCTAGCTTGGTGGCGTATAGTTCTTTATAGAAGTTTCACAGGATTCTCTGGATTTCTGTGGTGTCAGTTGTGATATCTCCTCCATCGTTTACAATTCTAATAATTTGAGTCTTCTCTCTTTTTTGTTTGGTGAGTCTGGCTAGGGGTTTGTCAATTTTGTGTAATCTTTCAAAGAACCAACATTTGGCTTCATTGATCTTTTGTATGGTTCTTTTTTTTTTGATGTTGTCTATTTCTGCTCTATCTTTAGTGATTTCTGTCCTTCTGGATGCTTTAGGGTTCCTTTGTTCCTCTTCCTCTAAGTCCTTGAGGTGTGCAGTAAGGTCGTTCATTTAGAGCTGCTTCTTGGTGTTTAATATGTGATTGTATGGCTATAAGTTTTCCTCTCAGTACTGCTTTAGCTGTGTCCCAAATATTTTGATAGGTTGTGTCTTCATTTTCATTAGTTTCCAGGAACATTTGAATATCCTGCTTGAGTGACTCTCTGACCCAGTGCTTCTTAAGGAGTATGTTGTTTAGTTTCCAAATTCTGTGACTTTTAATAATTGTCTATTTGTTGTTAAATGCTAGTTTTACTCCACTGTGGTCTGAGAGGTACTTGGGATGATTTCAATGCTCTTGAATATATTGATGCTGTCTTTGGCCTAACATGTGGTCTATCCTTGATTATGTGTTATGTGGATTTGAAAAGAAGGTGTATGCCAGTTTTTTGGGGTGAAGGACTCTGAAAATGTCCAAGAGGTATAGTCTGTCAATCTCTTCATTCAATTCTCTTATATCTTTGTTGGTTCTCTGCTTTGTTGATCTGTCTAAGTGTGAGAGTGGGTATTGAAGTCTCCCACTATTATTGTATTACTATTGATGTATTTTTGAAATTCTTTCAGTATTTAGATGGTCCCTCATTGGGTGCATAGATGTTCGTAATTGTTAAGTCTTCTTGGCTGATTGATCCTCTAATCATTTTGTAATGTCCTTGCCTATCTTTTATTACTTTATTTAGTTTAAAATCTATCGTGTCTGAGAGGAGAATGGCTGTTCCTGCCCTTTTTTGTGGTCCATTAACCTGTATGATAATTTTCCATCCTTTCACTTTAAGTCTGTGTTTATCTTGTGACAGATGGGATTCTTGCAAGCAGCATATGGTTGGATTATGTTTTCTCATCCATCCCCCAACTCTGTGCCTTTTGATGGGTGAGTTTAAGCCATTGACATTTATTGATATTATGGATTTAATGTATTGTAGTGCCATTATTTAAATTTTTTTTGTTTGCTCTCATATATTGCCAGTATTATAGTGATGTTCTTGTTTATAAGAGGTCTTTTAGAACCTCTTTCAGGGCCAGTTTGGTGATGGTTGCCTCCTTTAACTGTTGTTTGTCTAAGAAGGTTTTGATCCCTCCATCTAGTTTGAATGAAACTCTAGCAGGATATATTATCCTTGGTTGAAACCCTTTTTCATTCATTGCTCTATAGATATCTTGCCACTCCCTTCTGGCTTTTAGAGTTTGAGTGGAGAAGTCTGCAGATAATCTTATGGGTTTTCCCTTGTATGTGACTTTTTGTTTCTCTCTTGCAGCCTTTAGGATCCTTTCTTTATCCTTACTTCTGCTCATTGTGACTATGATGTGTCTTGGTGTCTTCAGGTCTGGGTTGATTCTGTTTGGTACTCTCGGGGCCTCTTGAATCTTGATGTCCTTTCTGTTATTCAGGTCTGGGAAGTTTTCTTGTATTATTTCCTCTAGAATGTTTGCTTCCCCTTCCTCTCTTTCTTCCTCTGGCAGGCCAATTATACGAATGTTACTTCTTCTGAGATCATCCCATATGTCTCTGTTGTTGTTTTCAGTGTCTCTCAATGTATTTTTAAGCTCTTTCACCTCATTCTTAGTTTTTTCTAACTCATCCTCTGTCTGACTAATTCTGTTTTCTGCTTCTGTTAGTCTGCTTTCCCTTGCCTCAGCTTCTTTCTTCATTACAGCTATTTCAGCTTTCAGTTCTCTATTTGCTTCAAGATAATCGGTATTTTCCTTGGGGTCTCAACTGTTGTTTCCCTAATACTGTGATTCCTTTCCTCCAATGTTGTTTTCATTTCTGTGATTAATAAGTTTATTATTGCTTGCATAATTTTCTTATCCCTAGTTATGTCTGGCTGATTTGTAGTTTCTTCTGGGCTCTTGTCTTCATTCATTGGAGTAGCAGTTTTATTTGTTTTTGATCTACCCATTTTTTTATTTATGTGTTTCTTTTTTATGCTCTGTTGTTCCTCAGTTGTTGTGTCTTGAGGTCAAGCAACACTGTATTAAATACCTTTATGACAATTGCTCTCACCAACCTCAGTCATTACAGTAGCAACTGAAGCAAGTATTGAAGCAGTTTAATCACTACCCATTAGCCAAAAAATTTCTCCAGTCCATGAAAAAATAGTAACCAAATCCTAGTGAAGAAGAAAGAGAAAAGAAAGAAGGGATAGCAAGAATAGGGAGTTATGTAAATCCAGTATCCACTGTATATTCTAGGGGTAACAAGAGGGGAAAGGGAACTAGAGCATAGATACGCACATAGAGAGTCCACTCTGGGTCGGATTTCTTCCCCAAAATAATTCACAAATTCAGAAAGGCAAAGAAACAGGAAGGATGAAGTGTATGACCAGATAAAAAAATGGAAGAAAATAAAAAAGGGACAAGTGAGAGAAAAGAGAAAAGATAAGAAAAAGCTGTAATTAAAGAGCAGTGAAAGGAAAGTTTTTTATTACTTCATTTTTAATTTAATTTAATTTAATTTAATTTTTTTAATTATCTAGGAGGAGGTAGGAGGGGAGAGTCTGTAGAGGAGGTAGGAGTAACGAGACAAGTTCCCCCCACAATAGATAAGATGCCCACTTCCCTAGCAATGAAAGATACCCTAAGAGTTAATTCTGATCAACTTAAAGGGGGGAAGATATATGCCTTTATATAATTTCAATAATAAAATAGAGCCGGGTGAAAAAAAACCCTGTCCCAGATTACCTCAAACCTCGTGATCAAATGCAGCTGATTGTTAAGAAAGAGAAAAAAAAAAACATCTCAGGACTAGACAAGGATAGCTGAAATAGACAGAATAGACAGTTATGCAAATCTACTATCCACTGTATATTCTTGGGGTAGCTAAAGGAGGAAGGGAAGTTGAGTAGAGATACTCGCAGTGAGAGTCCACTCTGAGTCAGAATTCTACCCCAAAATAATTCCCAAATGTGTATCAGTGAACTCAAAAAAGCACACTGTTTGGTGGTGTGGGGGCTGGGGCCTGTGACTTTGGAAGCTGTAGGATTAAGGAAGAAAGGATGACAAGAATGAGAAAAAGAAAGAAAAAAGAAAGAGAGAGAGAAAAAAGAAAAAGATAAGAAAAAGAACAGTCATAAAAGTGGTGAAAGGATAGTTTATTTATTTATTTATTTTAATTATTTAATTAGCTATGCAGGGTGAGGTGGGGGTGTTGGCTACTTAGAAAGAAAAAAGACCAGAAGTTTCAGAAGGGTATAGACTTAGAATGAATGATACTCCCTGGTGGGACAGGAATCTTGGTAAAGAAAGAAGCTCAGAAGGCGAGCCTGCTAGGAGCTGGTTCCCAGGGACTCGTTATGGGGTGGGGGGTAGGAGGTGTGCTTAATAATTTAAAAGAAAAAGAATTCCCTTTTTTTCTACTCTATTTTTTAACCCAAATTAAGTTATAGTCACTTCCTTGGTGTCACCACTTGACCCCCTTATTGACTGGCCTACTAAAGGCAGAAAATCCTATCGTTTCCAGAAGATGTGGTCAGAGCTCAAGCCACTAGCTGCTTCTCAGTCCGCCATATTACGGGAACCGCAGCACACTATTTCATTAGCCCACTTATTCATCATTTTTATAATGACAGAGAGAAACTGAGAGGGAAGGGAGAGGTAGAGAGGGAAAAAAGAAAGAAACCTGGAGCTCTGCTTCACTTCTCTTGAAGTTTTCCTCATGTATGTGCGGACCAAGTCTTGAACATAGGTTCTTGTACATGAACATAGGTTCTTGTACTAGCAAGTATGCCACTGGCAGAACATTCTGTCTTTCTCTACTTATCTACCTATACTTTTTTACCCATAACTTTTAAAAATTATTATTTATTTTCCCTTTTGTTGCCCTTGTTGTTTTTCTGTTGTAGTTATTATTGATGTCATCATTGTTGGATAGGACAGAGATAAATGGAGAGAGGAGGAGAAGAAATAGAGGGAGAGAGAAAGACAGACACCTGCAGACCTGCTTCACTGCAGGTGGGGAGCTGGGACTCAAACTGGGATCCTTATGCTGGTCCTTGCACTTTGCGCCACCTGTGCTTAACCTGCTGCCCTACCGGCTGACTCCCTACCCCTAACTTCTTTTTATTTTTCCATTATCTTACAATTTTACGCCCCTCCCCAAAATAATAAATATCTGTTCTCTTCCACTTGGTATATTCCGTAGCTATGTGTGCCTGAATTAAATTGGTTATGGTTAACATGTAAGAGAGGTATGTATATTAATAATATTCAGATACCTATGATGATGATCTGTCAAGAGCTATGATTATTCCCATGAGTCTATAACAAATGTGGTTTCATGTATGGAATAAAGCTTTTTAAAAAAAATTAGATATTCAAACTGAACTTTCTTTCTTTATTTATTTTGTACATAGGAAAGAGAATTGAGAGGAATGAGGGAGGTAGAGAGGGAGACAGGAAAAAAGAGAGAGAGAGAAAGAGAGATACCCGTAGCATTGCTTCTTTGCTTGTGAAACTTGCCCCCTGCACTAACCCTCTAATTAAATTATAATAAATAAATGAATAAATAAATAAAATCACAGATACTTCACAAAATAAGTAAAAAATAAATGTATAATCAAAAACTTCTTTTTAGTTTTTTATTTAGTCTTCAATTTTTTAATTTGATAGACAAAGTAATTGAGAGGAGTGGGAGAGATACAGAGAGAGAGAGAAAGAGAGAGAGACCTGGAGGTTAAGGAGCTGAGGCTTGAATCCAGATCATGGTAGTGCTGTGTGCTCTACCAGGTATACATGCCCACCAAAATATTTTTAAATTTAATTTTGTTCATTTTTAATAGCTAATTCAGCCAACTTTTAATAGAAGGAAAGGATAGTCCCATGTTTGGAATATTTACAACAGTTTAATTTACTTACTGAGAATTTATTTGTTTTTGTTTTTAATTTTATTTATTTTCTTTTTTGTTGCCCTTGTTGATTTATTGTTATAGTTATTATGGTTGTTGTTATTGTTGTTGTTGTTGGGTAGGACAGAGAGAAATGGAGAGAGGAGGGGAAGACAGAGAGGGGGAGAGAAAGACAGACACCTGCAGACATGCTTCACTGCCTGTGAAGTGACTCCCCTGCAGGTGGGGAGCCAGGGGCTCGAACCAGGATCCTTACTCCCATCCTTGCACTTTGCACCACATGCGCTTAACCCACTGCGCTACCTCCAGACTCCCACTTACTGAGAATTTATTATATTTATTATTATTATATGCTGTGCTAATTAATGTATACATATTCTTCATACACATTCATTTTGATTCCAATATTTTTATTAATTTATCTGATAGAGACAAAGAGAAATCGAAAAAGGAAGGGGAGATAGAGGTAGAGGGAGACAACTGCATTCTTGCTTCACCTCCTGTTAAACTTTCCTCATGCAGGTGGGGACCAGGAGCTTGAACCTGGATTTTTGAATACTGAAACATTTGTGTTTAACCATGTGCAGTACTACCCAGCTCTTATTTTTTAAAATATATTTTTATTTCCGTTTTGATTATTAAACTAATGGCGTGGTCCGGAAGGTGGCACAGTGGTAAAGCTTTGGACTCTCAAACATGAAGTACTGAGTTCTACCCCCAGCAGCACATGTGCCAGAGTGATGTCTGGTTCTTTCTCTCTCATCCTATCTTTCTCATAAATAAATAAAATCTTAAAAAAAAAACTATCTAATGGCATAAATGCCTCATCACTTTCTAGCTGGGAAATATTACATATGTTGACCAACCATCTCAGTTTGTTCAGAAATGAGGAATATCCAGAGATTTTATACTTTCAATAATGAAAGAAGACAATCCCTGGATAAACAGGGAGGGATCATCATCCTATTGGGATTTTTCTTTTAAACCTTGATTCCATCATTACAGAGTTCATAATCCTCATCCTTATAACATTCAATGAGCTTATACTAATCTTTATGTAATATGTAGAGGAATATGATCTAATAGATTTTTTTTTTTTGCCTCCAGGGTTATTGCTGGGACTAGGTGTCTGCACTACTAATCCACTGTTCCTAGCATTCATTTATTCAATTTTTTAAAACCAGAGTGCTGTTCAGCTCTGGCTTATGGGGATTAAACTGGGACTTTGGCATCTCAGGCATGATACTCTTTTTGCATACCATTATGCTATCTATCTCCGCCCACATTTGTTCCGTTTTATTGGATAGGACATAGATAAACTGAGAGAGAAAGGAGAGTAGTGAGAGGGAAAGATAGACACCTGCATACCTGCTTTGCTGCTTGTGAAGTGTCTCTACCACAGGTGGGAAGCCAGGGATTTGAACCGAGATTATTGAGCAAGTCTTTGCACTTGGTTCTATATGCATTTAGCCGGATGTGTCACCATCTGGTTCGTGAATTTTTAAAAATATTCACTATGACTTGAATGTGACTGATTGAAGTAGTTTGATTATAGTATGAGTAAATGGAGGTATGGAATATATCAGAAACAACTTAGCAGTGTTCTTATTGTGCCTTGCTCTGTTCTTTCCTCAGGAATATTTGAGATTTACTGTCAGGAAGGTGTCCATAGAGAAGCAGGGATGAGGGCAATCTATAATGTCTCTCAGTGTCCTGGCCACCAAACCATGTCTCATCAACACTACCAAGCTTCAAGAATCTATTATATCATGGCAGAAGAAGTGGAGTGGGACTACTGCCCTGACAGGAGCTGGGAACTGGAATGGCACAACAAATCTGAAAAGAGTAGGTAAGTTTTCAGAAAAATAGAGTCACACATTCAGGGACTATAGACCATTTTACAGATAAAGATAATATTATAACTCTAAGATGATGAGACATCTATCTAGATATGACAATATGATGCCTACAAATCTGGACCAAAAAAACAGATTAAGGGCTTGTGAGACAGCATAGTGACTATACAGAAGACTTTTATGCCTGAACCTCTGGGGTCCCAGGTTTAATCCCCAGCAACTCTGTATTCAAGAGCTGAGCAGTTTTCTAGATCTCTCTCTCTCTCACTCTCTCATATAAATAAATAAATAAATAAATAAATAAATAATTTTGTTAAATTTTAAAATATTTTATTAGGAGTTTAATCATTTTATGGTAAATACAGTTGTTGGTACATGTGTAAGATTTCTCAGTTTTCTGCAGAACTCTCACACCCTCAACCTAGGTCCTCCCTGGCCATTATTCACCAGGACTTGAACATCCCCGGCCCCTTCAGAGTCCTATACTCCTATACTTTGGTGAAATATACTGAGCCCAGCCCAAATTCTACTTTGTTTCCCCTTTCTGTTCTTGTTTCTCAACTTCTGTCTATGAGTGACGCAATAACATATTCATCCTTCTCTTTCTGGTTTATCTCACTTAACATGATTCCTTGAAGCTCTATTCAAGATGAGGTGAAAGAGGTATCTTTATCATGCCTAATAGCTGAGTAGTAGTCCATTGTGTATATATAACACAACTTTCTCAACCACTCATCTATTGTTGGACACTCGGGTTGCTTTCAAGTTTTGGCTTTTGTGAGAGGATTCCTTTAATTCTGCAGCCTTTCCAGAATTTCTTATTATAATACTTTCTGATGTATGACATTCTCATTGTTGTCTTTATTGGCATTTCTATGACAATCAATGACTTAGAAAATTTTTTCACTTGTCTGTTGACCTTTTGGGTCTCTTTTTGGTGAATATTCTATTCAAATTATCTCCTCATTTTTAGATAGGGCTAGGTGTTTTTTTGTGCTGAATTTAGGGAGATCTTATAATTTGGTTATTAGCTGTTTTTCTGATGTATAGCATGTAAAAAAATCTCCCATTCTGTAAGGAGTCTTTGGTAGTTTTTTTTTTCCTGTGCAGAAGCTTTTTAATTTGATGTAATTGCATTGGAATGGTTTTGTTTTAGTCATAGTCTTCCTTGCAGTTAAATATTTATATTTGGATGCACACATATTGGAAGGATGTATATCAGTGGCTATGTCTAAGTCTTATCACCTTCTTTGCCTGAAAGCCATATATGTATATGGTTGTTCTCCCTCCTGCACTGCTATTGGGAATGTAAATTGGTTTAGCCCCTGTGGAAAACAGTCTGGAATATTCTCAGAAGAAATGGATCTACCCTATGAATTGGCAATTCCTCTTCTAGGGAAATATGCTAAGGTGTCGGGTCTCTGGAGGGGTGATCTCCAGGGGAAAGGTCATGGATCGGTTCTTTCTAGAGTAAAGACACCGGGGAGCCCTTCAGCATGCTCAGAACTCATTTATTAGCAAGGTGGACATGAGTTAAATAGAAAATCAAACAAAGGGAATTATTATTGAAATATGTCATAAATTACAGGTTTCTTATTTTTTAAATTTTTTATTTAAGAAAGGATTAATGAACAAAAACATAAGGTAGGAGGGGTACAACTCCACACAATTCCCACCACCCAATCTCCATAACCCACCCCCTCCCATGATAGCTTTCCCATTCTCTAGCCCTCTAGGAGCATGGACCCAGGGTCGTTGAGGGTTGCAGAAGGTAGAAGGTCTGGCTTCTGTAATTGCTTCCCCGCTGAACATGGGCGTTGACTGGTCCGTCCATACTCCCAGTCTGCCTCTCGCTTTCCCTAGTAAGGTGTGTCTCTGGGGAAGCTGAGCTCCAGGACACATTGGTGGGGTCTTCAATCCAGGGAAGCCTGGCCAGCACCCTGGTGGCATCTGGAACCTGGTGATTGAAAAGAGAGTTAACATACGAAGCCAAACAAATTGTTGAGCAATCATGGATCCCAAGCTTGGAATAGTGGAGAGGAAGTGTTAGGGAGGTACTCACTGCAAACTCTAGTGTACTACTGCTTTCAGGTATATATTTTGCAGTAGTTTATGGATACATGTGCACATAAGCTCTCTCTCACAGAAACTGGTGTATATCTAGGTTATGGGACTTTGCTAGAAAGTGAACTACCTGAGATGAAATTAGAGTGTACTATAAAAGGAAAGGTCTCACCCGAGTAATGAAGCTGAAGGGTTGTCATTCCACACGTGAAGTCTCTGGACACAGTCTGAGGTGAAGCATGTTGAGGTGGCAATCGTTGCGTTGGTTAGGTTGTGATTGGCGGATGCAATATTATTTGGTTTGGATTGGGAGATGCATACGGGAAAGTGGGCCCTATCCAAGGGTTCCAGGACTGGGGGAAGTGGGGGCTCTATAGTGGAGATGTGAGGTTCCTGCTGTCTTAGGGTTCAAAAAGACAATCGATAGTTAATGTTATCATCACATTATTTGGTAATTGGGTTAACTTTGAAAAGTCCTTTTGTTATGGTTTGCTGTACAAAATTACAGGTTTCTTAAAGGTCGGCTTGCCCCTATGGTAGGGGGCTGGTATGACAGGAATTGATGCAGATACATAAAGGTCAAGATAATTAGTCTCCTGATGCAGGCATTTAATTATCCAAAGGCGTTTTAGGGGAGGAGAGGAGTTGAGCCAGTTAAGGCAAAATAGAAGATAAGCAAGGTTTGATGCAAATTTAGGACATCAATTTGCTAGGAGTGTGTGATAAGGTGTGTTCTTCTGTGATCAGAAGGCGACTTTGAATAAGTGAATATGCGCCCATGTGGACTGCAGTAAATAGAGGGAAGTATTGGGGTTTCTGTGTGCCTGAGAGTCAAGAAGGAAAGAACTAATCTGAGTTCCCCCCCTTTTGCTCACCTCGGTTGAGAAAGACTCACCATGAGGTTATCTTCTCAGACCTCCATCCAAGGATGGGGATAGTTCTCCCTAAGCTCTATCAGGCTTACACATAGTCCCAACACTAAGGAATCAAATACACCCATCCAAAAATATCTATGTATACCTATGTTCATAGCAGAGAAATTTGTAATAGTCAAAACCTGAAGCAACCCAGGTGTCCAACAACAGATGAGTGTCTGAGAAAATTCTGGTATATATACACAGTGGAATACTACTCAGCTACTAAGAATGATGAAGGCACCTTGAAGCAATTGTATTAAGTGAGATAAGCCAGAATAAGGATAAATATGGGGTGATCTCACTCATAGACAGAAGCTGAGAAATAATAACAGAAGGTGAAATACAAAGTAGAACTTGGACTGGGTTTAGTGTATCACAACAAAGTAAAGTACTCTGGGGGTGGGGTTGGATGTGGGGGTTCAGGCCCTTGTGCATAATGATGGAAGAAAACCTGGAGTGTGTAGAGTATTCTGCAGAAAATTGAGAAATTTTACACATGTACCAGTACATGTATTTACTGTTGACTATAAACCATTAATCTCCCCAATTAAAAAAAATTAAAGTTTAAAAGTGAACTCTGGTTTGAAAGTCTTTCACTCAGCCAAAATACATGTTGTTTTTGTCTGTTTGCTTATTTGGGTTTTTGTTTGTCTGCACTGCTCAGCTTTCATTATTGTTAATGCAGGCAATTACACATCTGAAACCTATTCCTTGCAAGTCTCTTTAGCTACTGCTATGCTACCTCTCAACCTTAAAACCCAGGTTATTTCATTATTTAAAAGGAAGGAGAGAATTAGTCTAAAATATCAGTTTAGCAGTATTGTTCAGTTTTTTTTTCATTATGCCATTACCTTTTACCAATTCATGTTCCTTTTTTTAATTTAAGAAAGGAGACATTAACAAAACCATAGGATAAGAGTTCCACACAATTCCCACCACCCAATCTCCATATCCCATCCCCTCCCCTGATAGCTTTACCAATTCATATTCTTTTTGCAGTTTGTTGAAGGCTAGAGCCTTTTGCTATCTTCCTCTGTGCCCTAGAATAAATACTACACTAACAAAAAGTAAATAATAAATAAATAAATAAATAAATAAATAAATATTTTCTCTAGGCTTTGACTTAGTACTTTTTGTTTTGTTTTCTGGAACTAGATTCTCTAGCATGGACAATCTTACTGATTTTAGGCTTTTTTTTATTTAGACAAGAGACAGAAACAACATGACAGTGAAATCTCTGCTTTCATAATACCTCCCATGTTATTTGGGGGCTTGAATTTGGACTTTACATGGCAAGACATGGACCCTACACAGCAAGCTGCTTTTCAGGCCTTGTTAATATAATACACTTAAAAGAACTTCACAGTTTGGCTGGGCTAGGTGGTGGCACACCTGGATGAGCTTACATATTACCACCTGAAATTATTCAGTTTCCCTGCTCCCAAATGCAGGGTTGAAGCCTTATGAGCAATGAGGTAGTGCTGCTGGTGTTACTCTTTCTCCTCCTTGCCTCTAAATTTCTTTCTGGTTTATCAAATAAATAAGGGGAGGGGGAATAAGGGAATAAATGGTCACCAGGAGCAGTAGATTCCAAATGCAGACACTGAGAGCCAACAATAACCCTGGTGGCAACAACAACAAAATGAACTTCACAGGTTTAATCTATTGTGGTTGTCATGTATTGCATCAAAACAAAGGACTCTAGTGAAGGAGAGGCAAAAAAGGGGCTGTAGATTTTGACATCCTGGGGCATGATGATGGAAAAGGACTTAACTTGGGGATGAGAGTGTTTTGCAGACTTCTATGATGGGAAGATGAGAAATTTTGCCCATGTGCCAACAACTATACTGTAATACGTTAATACTCAAATGATTAAAAGAAATAGAAAAAAAAAACTTCATTAAAAAGAGGTAGTGGAAGAACAGCAGGACTAAAGCTAAACCCTGATGCCTTTTGTGACTGACAGAATTAATGTAGATAACTGGACCTTTGGAACACAGCTATTTAATTGGCTTATTGAGAATATCAAATAATGAAATCAATTATATGCTTCTATGTATATAAAAATAGCATATGTCTATAAGATAGCATATTAAAAAGTCTTTCTTGTCTCTCCATATCCCTTACCCTCCATCAGCAGAAGCAGTTAATACTTTTAGTACTTTTCTGACACCTTGTACTTTGTCCTTTTGTCAAATTAGCCTTAGACCTTGGGGGTTCTGATTCATATTCTAGTGTTACTGTCACATACATTATACCACAAATTTCTATCTGGATAATATTAAACAATATATTGAAACTAGTATTATATTTATATATTTGTATTATTTATTTATTTTATTTTTATTTATAAAATGGAAATATTTACAAGACCATAGGCTAAGAGGGGCATTACTCCACACAATTCCCATCACCAGAACTCCAGATAGAAAGGCAGACAGGTAAAGAGAGTTAGTATGTGCCAGATTCCAGAGCAGTTCTGGTTTACAGGGATAGTGAACATGAGATTTTGTATCCTCACGCTTGACAGTCTTTTTACATATTAATTATGCTATTTCCACCCCAAAACCTGTTATAATTAACTACATTTATTCACTCATTATGGAAGACAGTCTGATATCAGAAGGAATAGAGCCTTTCCTATTTGTAAGGTTGAATTTGAATTAGTTTCCTATATCTAAAAATGAAGAGTTAGGACATTAGGTGTTGAAATATTCTATTCTATTTTTGTTTTCTTAATTCATTTAGTTATGGTCACATCTTCCTGAGTAACATGGATGGACTCCTGGGTTCCAAATATAAAAAAGCTGTATTCAGGGAATATACTGATGGTACATTCAGGATTCTTCAACCAAGAACTGAATCAGAGGAGCACTTGGGAATATTAGGTAAGGAAAATTTTTTTTTCTAATGTCTAATAGTTTGTGATGCTCCCAGGGAGGGCTTCTTATTCTCCATCATCAGTTTTTATTTATGGCATACTGAAACTGTAGTCTTAGTTTATAGATGAGGTAGGAAAATAAACTGAAATGAAAGATTAATTAATTTTGTTGCAACTTTGATTATAATGGCAGTTTCTTCATTTTCTTTTTTTTTTTGGTAATTTTTAAAATATTTTTTTAGTTTACTTTGGATAGACACAGAGAGAAACTGAGAGGAATTGTAGGGGTGGGAGAAAGGCAGACACTTGCAGCACTGCTTGTAAAACATCCCCTTTGCAAGTGGGGACCAAGAGTTAAACCTGTGTCCTTTTGTACTGTAATATGTGCATTCTATCAAATGTGCCCATTTTCTTCATTTTCTTTTTTTTAATGTTTATTTAAAAGAAAACACTGACAAAAACCATAGGATAAGAGGGGTAGAACTCCACACAACTCCCACCACCAGAAGTCCGTATCCCATCACCTCCCCTGATAGTGTTCTTATTCTTTATCCCTCTGAAAGCATGGGCCCAGGGTCATTATGGGGTGCAGAAAGTGTAAGGTTTGTCTTCTGTAACTGCTTACCCTCTGAACATGGGCATTGACAGGTCAACCCATATTCCCAGCCTGTCTCTCTCTCTCCCCCCATTAGAGAACCTCACCAATGTGCTCTTCATTTGTCTAATAGCCAAAATTTTACAGAAAGCCTATCAGTTCCACAGTCTGTATTAAACTCTTATTGTCTATCACAACTGATTATAGAGTAAGCTAATTCTATAGAAATAATATGGGTTGAGGGTGGGAAAATGTGGTGATACTCAGAAGCATAATTCCTGTGATAAGATACCCTTATTCTGTGGCTAATAGCATAAATTTAAGACCTTTTGAGTTTTTTTCAGATTATCACTGAGACACAGTACCTGCATGACTCAATTTTCAGTGAGCATTTTTTCTTTTCATTTTTTCTTTCCTTAATTGTTGGTAGGAAACAGCTTGACAGCAACCTCATTGCAACAGGGAGCCATAGACTGAACCTGGATCCTCATTTATGGTATAGTGTATGCTCTTACTGGATGAGTCACCACTGTTTACCAAGGTTGTCTGAATTTTAAAATGAGGTCATTGGTGATTTTTAATCTCAGAAAAAAATTATGATGATTTTTTTCCTTCCAGGAGTTTCTGTTTATTTTCCTTAATGTAATGTCCTCTGCTTCACAATACCACTAATGCAGATTTTCCTTCTTTTCTGTATATTAGGTCCACTTCTCAGAGGAGAGGTTGGTGATATTGTAACTGTGGTGTTTAAGAACAATGCCAGCCGTCCTTATTCTGTCCATGCTAGTGGAGTGCTAGAATCTAGCATTGGATGGCCACAGGCTGCTGAACCTGGTGAGTGGGAAGACTTGATGAAGGGACAAATGTGTACAGTATCTCTCAGCCTTCTGGCTTGTTCCTTTAAAAAGTTATGGTCTTTGAAAACACAAATAGGAATTTCAGTCAAGATTAAGTATGATACTTATTTCTCAAACACAGTTCAATACCATAGCCCTTTTGTTTCATTAAATACATTCTTAATACAATGGATATGTAATCTTTTTTTTCAAGTTTTTAAAACTTTTTTGTGTGTGGGTTAATGGTTTACAGTACAGTTGTTAGCATATGGGTACAGAATATCATCTCCCTGTTAATGGTGTATGAAGGACACTTTCACTCCTGACTTATGTTCTCTTCCATCTTCATGCACCTTTATCCCCCTTCTTTTCCCTTTCATACCCAGAGTCCCTTTGTTGCACCCAGTCTAGGTTTCACTTTGTGTTTTTGCTTTCTGTCTTTGTTTCTTAATTTTTATCTATAACTGAAATCATCCTGTATTTGTATTTCAATTCTGGCTGATCTCATTTAACATTGATGCCTTCTATTTCTAAGATGAGACAAAGGTGGTAACATCTTTACTTTTAACAACTGTGTAGTTTTCCACTGTGTGATATCACACTGTGCCAGATGCACTACTTCCAGCTCCAGCATTCCCTTATGAGTATGTATATGCACATATAAAATTCTACCTTTACTAGTAGTAGTCAACCTTACTTGATAAACATAAAATACAAATTAACAAATAATATGATGCTTTGAAACAACTGTGATGAAAATCTTATTAAAAATACAAATAGAGGGAGTCAGGCAGTAATGCAGTGGGTTAAGTGCATGTGTCACAAAGCAAAGGACTGGCATAACAATCCCGGTTTGAGCCCCTGGCTCCCCACCTGCAGGGGGGTCGCTTCATAGGCGGTGAAGCAGGTCTACAGGTGTTTATCTTTCTCTCCTCCTCTCTGTCTTCCCCTCCTCTCTCCATTTCTCTATGTCCTATCTAACAATGATGATATCAATAACAATAACTATAGCAACAATAAAAATACAAGTAGAGTGCATGCTTCATTCAGCAGCATACATAATAATGCTGGGACAGGATACAGGATTAGCATGGCTCATGCACAAGCAGAACATACAAATTAATAAAGTGTTCCATATTATAGATATACACAATATATATCTCCATAAGTATACATTTATAGCTCAGTTGTTCTTAGGCACAGGTTCTTATCTCCTCATGATAGGTGTCTGTACACCCCCATCACCAAATGCAGTTTCTCTACCATAATTCATTATTTTTGTATGAACTGTAATTATTATTATTTAATTGTACTAGTGATTTAATAGTGATTGTAGGATAATAGGGGTATAGTTCCACACACTTACCTCCCACATTGTTCCATATCCCATCCCATCCATAGGAAGGTTCCCTATTCTTTATCCCTCTGGGTGTATGGATCAAAATTATTTATGAGGTGCAGAAGGTGGAACGTCTGGCTTTGGACATGGATGTTAGCAGGTCGATTCATACCCCAGTGCATATGTAACTGGCTATTTCCATGAATATAAACTCTAGATTCTGAAGTTGGCTTTGCCTATAGTATGAGCTCCAAATTATGTTACATGACCCAGACAACATACTGATACTTAAATTCAACTGTAGTTAGAAGTTTTTGTACTCTTAGTACAAATAAAATCCTAATCCTTACAATTCACTAAAATTCTAATACTAAATTTAGGGTGATCACAACCCTAGCTAAGATTTTATTCTCATTTATTCATATACTTATTGAATTTCTACTAGAAATTTATTTTTTATAAAAGCAATACCAAATTATAGATTATTATGTTTTTATTTTTATTACCATCAGGATTATTACTGGGACTCGGTTGCCTGCATGGCAAATCCACCCCTATAGGTGGTCATTTTCCATTTTTTAAATCCACTAATTAATCTCATATAAGAGAGAGGAATTGAGAGGGAAAGGAGAGATGGAAAGGAGAGATAGAGAAGAAAGAAAAAGAGACATCTGCTGCACTGCTTCATTACTGATAAAGCTTCCTCCCTTTAGGTGGGTACTGTGGGGGCTTAAAATTGGGTCCTTGATCATGTTAATGTGAGCACATAACTAGGTGTACGACTGCCCAGTCACCTTAAACAGGGATTTCTAAATTGTACAAGATATATATATGTGTGTGTGTGTGTGTGTGTGTGTGTGTGTGTGTGTGTGTGTGTACTTAATCCAGTGTTTGCACAGACAATGATAGTTTCTTAGAGTAGTTGAAAGGTTATCTGAGATCTAACTTGGTACTTCTAAATTTTGTAAATCCATCAAATTTAAATGACTAATTAAAATAGTAACTTTTAGAATTCAGCAGTCAATCATAATTTAAGGCTAAGATCACCGATCCATGTTTTTAAATGGTTAAGAATCTTCTAGTGAAGGCCAGGTGGTGGCTCACCTGGTTAAGCGTATATAGTACTAGGCACAAGGACCCGTAAGTATTAAGGTTGGACCTCCCACTCCACCCGCTGCTGCGGTGGGGCTTTCAGGGGTGATGAAGCATCTCTCTTAGTCTCCCCTTCTGCCTCCTCCCCTCTCAATTTCTATCTGTCTTATCCAATAAAACAGAAAGAAAAAAGTCATATAGCATCAGGGCTGGAGAGATAGCATTGTTTTCTTTACAAAACCTTTTCTGCCTGAGGCTCTGAGACTCTAGGTTCAATCTCCAGCACCACCATAAGTGGGAGCAAAGAAGTGCAAGTGCTATGGTGTGTGTGTATGTGTGTGCATGTGCACACTTGTCTGTAATCTATCTATAAATCTTTATGCATCTCTCTAATTAAAATAAATTGATAAAAGATGCTTCTTAGATTTTTTATTTGATGTGGTGTATCACATTTATTAATTTATGTACATTGAATTAGCCTTGCATCCCTGGATAAATTCTGTCCTTGTTTATTAAGATGCAAATATAAGTGAGAAAATCCAGTATTTTTCCTTTATCATGTGTATTTGTTTTCAGTAAATTTATTTCACCTTTATTATTTCATTCCATCCAATTTCTTTTAAATTTGTTTACTCTTTTTCTTTTTTATTATCTTTATTTATTTATTGAACAGAGACAGCTAGAATTGAGAGGAAGGGTGTAACAGAGAGGGAGAGAAACAAGAGAGAGACACCTGCAGCACTGCTTCACCACTTGTGAAGCTTTCCCCCTGCAGGTGGGTCTGGGGGTTTTATTGTGGGTCTTTGTGCATTGTAATGTGTGTGCAACCAGGTGTGCCACCACCCAGCCCCTTATTTATTTATTTTTAATTTTATTAGTGACTTGGTTTGAAAAATTATAAAAACAATAAATCTGCACCATTCTCACCACCAGAGTTCTATATTCCTATTCCTCTATTGGAAGCTACAGTAGTTCTCCCAAGGCTGCAGACATGGGTTTGACTGTTATTTCTACATCTGTCTATATTTGCTCTTGTTTTTTTTTTTCCTTTTGTCCTGCCCTCCCTTACATTGTAAGTCACACCTACACCTATTATTGCTTCCAAATGTCCTTCCTCTTTTCATCTTTTCTATCCAGGTACTGATGAAGTTGGAATGCAGAGCCCTCTGGTTATTTTCTCTTATCATCCCCCCCCCCCGGGACTATGAATCAAAACTCTTTTTAGGGCACTGAAGGTGGGAGTTCTGGCTTCTGTAATTGCTTCTTTGCTAGACATGGGCATTGAATGTTCGACCTATACCCCCAGCCTGTTTTTAACTTTCCCTAGTGGGACACATTGGTGATGTCATCTTCCAAGGGAAGTCAGGATGGAATCAAGATAGAACCTGCAACCTGGTGGCTGAAAGGCAGTAAGATACAAAGCAGAACAAAATGCTTAATGTGTTTATTATTTTAGTTCTAGATTATTCAGGTGTGAAGTCAGGTTAGATATTTGTTATGTATTTTTATTTCCTGATGTGTGTTATAACTTTCCTTCTAAGTACGGCTTTAGATATGTCCTAAAGATTCTGCTAATTTGTTCTTATATTTTCATTTTTTCCCATAAAATTTATAATTTATTCTTTGGTTTTATCTTTCACCCAGTAGTTGTTAAGTAACATGCTGTCAAGTCTTCACATTTTATTGACCTTTCTTATGGTGGTTGATTATTGTTACTAGTTTAATTCCACTGTGATCAGAAAATGAACTTCTGCTGATCTCAGTGCTGAATTGATACTATCTTTATGGCCTAGTCTGTGATCTGTCCTTGAGAATCTTCCATGTAAACTTAAGAAGCATGTGTATTACATTTTCTTTTTTTTATTTAAGAAAGTATTAATTAACAAAACCATAGGGTAGGAGAGATACAGTTCCACACAATTCCCACCACCCATTCTCCATATCCCACCTCCTCCCCTGATAGCTTTCTCATTCTCTATCTCTCTGGGAGTATGGACCCAGGGTCATTGTGGGTTGCAGAAGGTAGAAGGTCTGGCTTCTGTAATTGCTTCCCCGCTGAACATGGGCGTTGACTGACCGACCAGTGTATTACATTTTCATGGAGTCAAGAGCTCTGAATTTGTCTAAAAGGTTGAAACTATCTTCTCATACAAGGTGTTTTCTTTATTTATTTATAAAATAGAAGTATTGACAAGACCATAGGTTAGGAGGGATATAGTTCCATGTAATTTCCACCACCAAAACTCCGTATCCAGTTCCCTCCTTTGAAAGTTTTCCTATTCTTTTTCACTCAGCGAGTATGGACCCAGGATCATTATAGGGTGCAGAATGTGGGTGGTTTGGTTTCTATAATTTCTTCCCCACTAAACATGGGTGTTAGCACATCGACCCATACTCCCTGCCTGTCTCTCTTTTTTCCTAGTGGGGTAGGTGAGATTCCAGGACACATCTGGCAGGGAAGTCTGACCAGGGAATTCTGGTTGGTGTCATGATAGCGTCTGTTACCTGATGGCTGAAAAAGAGTTTAGATATAAAACAGAACAAATTGTTGGCTAATCATGAACCTAAAGAAAAGAATATTGCAGATGAAGATTTGGGTTCTCAATTTTGGAAATAGCTAGTAGGTTTATTTTAGGTATATTCCAAAGGGCCCAAGACTTTACTAGTTTTTGTCTGAGCTTAACATCTAGCATTCAGGGGACCTAAGTTGTTGTCTGGGAAGATGATGTCATAGTTGGAAAAAAGGACTAGAAAGCTGTATCAGGGAAGAGAGTAGCTCCCACATATGGGGAAAGTATATACATATTGTTAACTGTAAACTCCATAGATTTGATCTGAGGCCCATAGTCAGTACAGGAGCCTATGTAACCTTTATATGCTTGTAGGTATGAGTTTGCATTCTGTGGTCATGGTTAGGAACATTCTAGGCTGCACTAAATTCAAGACCCATCATCCTTGGGTGATAGGTAGAGTAATTTATCCAACACTGAGGTCAATGTCCTAAATGGGGCCACAAAGGGACTCCTTTATTTTGTTTCTCCTGATGGAGATGACCAGTGACAGTGGTGGGACAGATCCACTAGAGGTCTAGACCCTTCATTTCTGTGTGAGAATCCCCTGACCCCAGCTGACATGAAGGCCTGATAGTGAAGAAAGAATCATCACTCAAGTATGCCAGTCTCTTGCCCTTATTCAGCTTTTGTAGTCCTTGCTTTGATGAGGTTAGCTTTGGAGTGACTGAGGGAAGTGTGATAGGAAGTAGGTGAGGAGGGTATCTAAGTCAAGAAAACACTATTTCAGTAGGAACTTTATAGTGTCTTTTTAGGTCTTTCTACTTGCTTGATGCATATATTGACTCGCTGCAGACTATTGTGCACTTTTGCTTTCAGGTATATATTTTGCCCTAATTTATGGATACATGCATACATATGCCCAATTTCGTGGGACCTGGTCTATATCTAGATTTTTGGACTTTGTTAGGAAGTGAATCACAGGAATTGGAATTAAGGAATCTTATGAGAGAGGAAAGGTCTGAACAGAGTAATGGGGCTGAAGAGTTGACATTCCATGCCTGATCTCTCTGAACACAGTCTGAAGTGAAGCATGCCATGGTGGTACTTGCTGCACTTATTAGGTTGGGATTAGCAGATGCAATATCATTTGGTGTGAATTGAGAGAAACATAAAGGAAAGTGATCAGTACTCTAGAGATTCCAGGACTGGGGCAGGAAGCGGGAGGTTCCTGCTGTCTTAGGGTTTAAGAAGGCAATAGATAGTTATTGTTATAATCAAGTTATTTGGCAATTGGGTTAACTTTGAAAATCCCATTCCACTGGTTTATTTACCTATTTTTTTTTCCAGTACCAGGCTGTTTTGACTGTAATCACTGTATAGTAGTTTGAGATCTGCGAGTTTGATGTTGGTATGCTTCTAGTTTTGCTTCTGGGATCCCTTCTGTTACATTGCTTGACGTTGTGGTCTATTTACATGGTCATTCTGTTACATTGGTTTGGTCTCACTCCTCCTGCCTCCAGGAGATTTTAGGTTAGTCCTTGCTAGTTTCACGGTTTTTCCTTCTCCCTGCCCCCTATCCGACATACTTCCTTGGTTCCTGACTCTGCCGCTGGAGGAGAAAGATGGAAGACAGAATTGTGTGGTGATTAGATTAAATTGGTTTTTTGAACTGTTGTCTCGTGAATAAAGAAATACAGCTTCTCCACTCAGCCTTGTGTCTCTGGTCATCTCTGTCACCCGCCTGTGAAGCCAGCCCGGCTAAAACAACAGTTTGATTCCTTTATTTCTGTTTCTTTTGTTTTGGTGTTTTCTGGTTACAGATAAATGATTGTAATTTTTTCTGTGTTCTCTTAAAGGAACTGGGTTGCACTTTGAAGGGTATCACACTGAGTTTGTATATGGCTATGGGAAGTATATTCATTTTTATTATATTAGATCTTCTAATCCATGATCAGGGGATATCTTTCCATTTCTTGGTATCATTTTCTATTTCTTTGAATAGCAACTCATAGTTTTCAATATACAAGTCTTTCACTTCTTTTATCTTGTTTATTCCTAGGTATTTTATTGATTTTGCTGCCACAGTGAATGGGAGTGATTTCTGGATGCCCTCTTCTTAGGATTTAGTGTTTTCATAAAGAAATTCCACTGATTTTATATTTTGATTTTGCAGCCTGACAACTTGCTATGTTGCCTAACAACTTCCAGTAGCTTTTTGCTGGATTCTTTAGGTTTTTCTATGCATACTATCATATCCTGTGCAAATAGTGAGCTTGACTTCTTCCCTTCAAATCTGTATTCCTTTGATTCCTTTCTCTTTCCTTATTGCTATGACAACAACTTCCAATACTATGTTGAAGAGTAATGGTGATAATGAATAGTCATGTATAGTCCCTGATCTGAGGGGGAATGCTCTCAGCTTCTGTCCGTTCAATCTGATGTTGGTTGTAGTTTTGCTGTATATGGACTCCTCTATATTGAGGAATTTCCCATTTATTCCCATATTGTAGTTCTTTGAGCATGAAGGGGGGGAGGGTTTTGTCTCTCTGTCTCTTTCCCTTTCTATATTCCTCTCACCTCTAAATTTCTCTTTGTCTTTATCTAATAATAAATAAATAAAATTATTTTAAAAGATATTTCAGGACATTTTATGTGTTCTTTTTTCTCCTTTCTTATAAAAAATCTTTTGGCACTTTCTGGAGAGCATATTCTTCTTTCCTTGTCAGAGGAAATCTTTATCTCTCTGTCCAGTCTAAGTCAAATTCTTCATTTTTCTCTATCTCAAATGTTTCTCATGTTTCTTTCAGTGTCTCTTACTCTCTTTTCTTGTTCTATTTGCTTATTCTTAGTTTCCACTGCTTCATTCTGAGACTCATTGATGCAGTCTTCTGCTATGATCATTCACTCTGATCTTAAGTCTTTCAATGTCAATTCAGGTAACTATATTTTTTTATTGCCACCATGTTTATTGATGGGACTCAGTGCTGGCACTATAATCCCACTGCTCTTAGAAACATTTTTTTTCCTTTTTATGTATTTCCCCCTTTATATTTTGTGTGATAGGGCAGAGATTAAATTGAGAGAAGAGTGGGATACAAAGAGACAGAGAGAAAGATAGACACCTACGACCTGCTTTCCCACTGTGACATCACCCCTATAGGATGGGGGAGTAGGGGCTTGAACGTATGCCCTTGTACATGGTACTATGCACACTCAACCATGTACACCATCACATGGACCCCCTCCCCCAATTTTTTGTTTGTTTTTGCTGAACTGCTTTTGTCTGTAGCTTAGCCACTTTGGCCTTTAGCTTTTCCACTATATTTGTAGCTTTTTATTTTTCCTCCAAGGTTATCGCTGGGGCTCAGTGCCTACACCATGAATCCACTGCTCATGGAAGGCATTTTTCCCATTTTTGTTGCCCTTGTTGTTGTTATTGTTGCCTTTGACTTTGCTGGGTAGGACAGAGAATAATTGAGAAAGGAGGGGAGAACAAGAATGGGAGAAAAGACACATGCAGACCTGCTTCACCACTTGTGAAGTGATCCCCCTGCAGGTGGGGAGCTGAGGGATCAAACTGGGATCCTTTCACTGATCTTTGAGCTTTGCACTGTGTGCACTTAACCTGCTGCACTACCACCCGACCTGTGTATTTCTAACTTTTTCAGGGCTTTTGTTTTGACCTCTAAGTGAAGATAGTAATGAAAGTGTAGGTTATTTTTATTGTCTACCCATTTTGAGTACTGTACAATGCTCTTTAGTTTAGAACTTAACTTGGTTATACCTGGGCCAGAACTAGCTTATTCAGGGATGAATTTTGTTCTGTTAGCAGTCAGTTTGGTCTGGGCATTTCTAGATTTGCAGTATGTGGTAACGGAAGAGAGTTGCCTTTGTTCCTTCCTGGTGGTTTATGGAAAGTCTGGATGTATCACACTGGTGTGGAAGTGAGGATATGATTGTAACAACTGGCAGGTACTGACTTATTCAATAAAAATAAATTAGATAAAATGTTGAGAGATTAAGGCTTGGGGGTCATATAACTTGAGATGTCAATGCTGAACAGCTAAGACACCTTGAGAACTGTGAATAAGTCAACCATAGGTGGTGTGGCCTACCAGAATGAACTTTACTGTTAATTGCAAAGATACGGAGGATCAAAGATCTCAGCAATGGGCAGAAATATTGCTCAGGAGTAATGTTGGTTTGCTTCTAAATTCTTCTTCTAAGACCCTTCTGTTTCATTGGTTTAATCCCCCCTGCTTAACACTGTATTCTATTTACATAACCACTGTTAACTAAGCACCACCCTGCCTCCAGGGCATTGGTTTAATCCTCACTGTTTTGCATGATTTTTCCTTCTCCCTACCCCCTATCCTACGTACATCCTCTTCAAACCTGACACTGCCACCTCAGGATATATAAGAACAGGATTGTGATTGAAGATAGCTTAGATTGTGCTGCCTTCCACATGAATAAAGACTGAACTGCATACCACTCAGCCATGAGTACCTGGTCATCTCTCTCTCCCACCTGTGAAGCTAGACCAGCAAATGGCACCTGAACAGGGACTGGCATATGGCGCCCAACCAACGTGGGACCTAACCTGCCCATCCCCCAGATAAGTAAATTTGGCTACCTATCCGCTATGGGCTCCTTTCTACTTATGAAGAGGTTTTACAAAGCCTCTACTCTTTCTTCATGAGACAGTTTCTCTGTCTCTGGAACATTTTGCTCTGGGCCACACTTTGGTTCCCTGACCAGGAACTTTGGTTCCTTATAACTGTGATCATAGAGCTTGGAAGATGAACGGAGAAATCCCCTGGTACTTTCTGGACTCCCTCTTGTATGTTTCCCGTGGAGAAGGACTACTCTAACTTGAAGAGCATTCTCCAGTACCCTGGAAGTCCCCAAGAATGGAGACACATAGTTAGTTCTACACTCCTGATTCGATTCTTTCTTTGATGGGAAGACACTTTTAAAAATGGATGCCTGCAATCACGTAGGAACCGTCAGAAGCACCCTAAATGGAATTTTGAGGAGATTTTTGGACTAGGACACCCTCCAGGGACTCATGATGCTACATGGTGAGATCTGGATAATCTGGTTCAAGATGAAAGAAGCAAAAACTGCCTACTGCTTTTCTCTAGATTACCCCCCTCATTGTTCTCTCTGACTATCTTAAATTTGCTGTCTACTTTCAATTGCATTTCGTAAGAGAGTGATTTGAATAACTGAATTTTTGTATGACATTGACTTAAAAAATGCTGGATGCAGCCATGATTTCTAGAGACATCCAGAAACAGTCCAAAATATTGTTTTTTTCTCTTTTGATTTTTTACTTCTTGGAAACGTTTAATCCTGAAAACTGTATGAGTTTGGGCGGGGTAGAAAAAGTGCAATGGTTATGTTAATGATTCTCATTCCTGAGGCTTCTAACCATGGTTCTTTTATTGAGTTTAAACTGTTTAAACAACCTTAAAATCATACTAGAAAGGACTTCCAATTATAATGGAGTTGTCAATTGTAGTAAACTTCTAATCTGCTACAAGTTTTGTTTGACAAGTAAGTGAATTTCAGCTGTCAAGTCTTCACATGAAAAAGCATCTGCTCAAATGAAATACCCAGAAATCCATTTGGACCCCTGTTCTCTGACATCACCCACAAGATGACATGACTACAACAGCCCCCCCAAAACCAATGAATGATGTGACCTGGCATGACCTGAAGAAACAGATCCACAGACTCCAAAGCTCACTCTCTACAGAAAAGTGCAATTACAGTTGCTGACCTTCCCCATTGAGACAGACGCGCAGGATTTCATTCCCTGGCATTTCTTCCGTGGTCATTTGCTTTGGACTGACACTTCTATTGGACTTACTGGTACACCTCTTGGACACTTTACAACTTTACAGCGATTTCCCTTTATGCTGCTGGGTTTCTCAAAGACTGACAGCAGCAGTCCATGGACTTTGCAGCCAGCAGCCTTGGGGACTCTATAGGCCATGTCCCCTCACCTAAAGGCTCTGCCCCCAGAGGAAGGAACCCCCCTCCTTCTTAGGTCCTGTCCACAGAGGCAGGAAATGCCCTGTGAGGTACGAAGCGCCCCCAGAGGCAAGAGATGTCCCCAAAGTCAGGAAATGCCCTTTGAGGCATGAAACACCCCCAGAGGAAAGAGATAACCCCAGAGGCAAGAAATTCCCTTTTGCCTGATAGGCCTTGCCCTTTGAGTCAGGAAACGACCCCCTCAGGCCTCCCCTTGGCATCACACTGTTTCTTGCTGCTCTCTTACTTGTTTCTCCATGTCTTGTGCCAGTTCTTTTGAAAATGCCTGTACGATATAGGTTTCTGTTCACCCCACACTATGGCCATTAGTTAAAAAAAGGGGGAAATGTTGGTCTGCTTCTAAATTCTACTTCTAAGACCCCTTCTGTTTCATTGATTTAATCTCCCCCTGCTGAACACTGTATTCTATTTATATAACCACTGTTATAAGCACTGCCCTGCCTCCAGGGCATTTATTTAATCCTCACTGTTTTGCACACTTTTTCCTTTTCCCCACTCCCTATCCTACGTACATCTTTGAACCTGACACTTCCGCCTAGGATATATAAGGACAGGATTGTGATTAGAGATAGCTTAGATTGCACTGCATTCCACATGAATAAAGAATGAACTGCGTACCACTCAGCCATGAGTCCCTGGTCGTCTCTCTCTCCCACCCACGAAGCTAGACCAGCAAATGGCACCTGAACAGGGACTGGCAGCTTATTCAGGGATGAATTTTGTTCTGTTAGCAGTCAGTTTGGTCTGGGCATTTCTAGATTTCTAGTATGTGGTAACGGAAGAGAGTTGCCTTTGTTCTTTCCTGCTGGTTTCTGGAAAATCTGGATGTATCACACTGGTGTGGAAGTGAGGATATGACTGTAATAACTGGCAGGTAATGACTGATTCAATAAAAAAGTAATTAGGTAAAATGTTGAGAAGGTTGACGCTTGGGGGTCATATAACTTGAGATGTCAATGCTGAACAGCTAAGACACCTTGAGAACTGTGAATAAGTCAACCATAGGTGGTGTGGCCCACCATAATGAACTTTAGTGTTAATTGCAAAGATACAGAGGATCAAAGATCTCAGAAGTGGGCAGAAATATTGCTCAGGAGTTGACATCTCAACCTCAAGTGAAGGAAGATCAAAGTGATTGTAGCTGCTGCAGAGTTGGATGAGTTTTCTATCTTAATTTTTAATTTTTAAAATTCATTTTAAAAAGGAGACTAACAAAACCATAGCATAGGAGGGGTACAACTCCAGGGAATTCCCACCACCAGATCTCTCTAATCCTTTCCCTCCCCTGATAACTTTCCTATTCTTTATCCCTCTAGGAGTATGGACTCAAGGTCATTGTGGGATGAGGAAGATTGAAGGTCTAGATTTTGTAATTGCTTCCTTGCTGAACATGGGCATTGACTGGTCAATCCATACTCTCAGCATGCCTCTCTCTTTCCCTAGTAGGGTGGAGCTCTGTGGAAGTGGAGTTCCAGGACACATTAGTGGGGTCATCTGTCCAGGGAAATCTGGTCGGCATCATGCTGGCATCTGCAACCTGGTGGTTGAAAAGAGAGTTAACATACAAAGCTAAACAAATTGTTGACTAATCATGGACCTTAAGGCTGGAATAGTGCAGATGAAGTGTTGGGGGGTACTCACTACAGACTATTGTGTACTTTTGCTTTCAGGTATATATTTTGCCCTAATTTATGGATACGTGTGAAGATATGCTCTATCTCAGGGGACCTAGTCTATATCTAGGTTTTGGGACTTTGTTAGGAAGTGAACCACCTGGAATGGAATTAGAGAATCCTATGAAAGAAAGGGTCTCACCTGGGTAATGAAGTTGAAGGGTTGTCATTCCACACCTGAAGTCTCTGGACACAGTCTCATGTGAAGCATGCTAAGGTGGTACTCATTGCATTGATTAGGTTGGGATCAGCAGATACAATATCATTTGGCATGAATTAAGAGAAGCATGCAGCAAAGTGAGCCCACCCGAAGGTTCCATGACTGGGGGAAATATAGACTCTATAGTGGAAATGTGAGGTTCCTGCTGTCTTAGGGCTCAAGAAGACAATAGATGGTTATTGTTGTAATCACATTATTTGGTAATTGAGTTAACGTTGAAAAACCCCTTTGTTAGGGTTTTCTGTATAATACCCAACATCACCGTAACTTATGCCCTTTGACATTATTTGCATATGGCTGTGCCACTGGTTGCTTCTGTTCTCCCTGGACTAGGCTTTTGAGACAGTCAACATATAAAAGACAGCCTATGTATTGAAAAGACTCAGGCTGTGCTTTTAAAAGTTTGAGATGTACAATCAAATTTCCATTTTCATATTAATTAAATAGTGATTTATAGTACTACAAATTAATAGGACTGTACATAAACACCATTCCTGCTGTCAAAAGACTGTGTCCCATCCCACCCACCCACCCCACCCCCCGCCGCCCCAGGAAAACCAAATATGCACCCTTCCCATCACCACAGTTTTTCACTTTGGTGCCCTACTCCAGATTTAGTCAAATGTTGCTTTTAGTTTCCCTTTCTGTTCTTTCTCAACTTCTGTTTATGAGTGGGATCATCCTATACTCATCTTTATCTTTCTGACTTAGCTCACTTAACATAATTCCTTCTAGCTCTGTCCAAGATGGGTCAGAGAATATGGGTTCATTGTTCTTAATAGTTGTATAGTTGTATAGTATGCTATACCACAGCTTTGTCAGCCACTCATCTTGTTGGGCATCTCGGTTGCTACCAGGTTTTAGCTACTATGAGTTTAGCTGATATGAACATAGGTGCACAAATATCTTTTGGGTTGGATGTTATGGAGTCCTTGGGGTATATCCCCAAGAGAGGAATTACTGGGTCATATGGAAGGTCCATATTTAGCCTTGTAAGAGTTCTCCAGACTGCTCTCCACAGAGCTTGAGCCAATTTACATTCCCACAAGCAGTGCACAAGAGTTCCTATGTCCCCACAGCCCCTCCATCATTTGTTGCTGCTGTGGTTTTTGATGTATGCCATTCTCACAGGGGTGAGATAGTATTTCAATGTTGTTTTTATTTGTATTTCTCTCACAATCAGTGACCTAGAGCAATTTTTCATGCGTTTGTTAGCTTTTTGGATCTCTTCTGTAGTGAATGTTCTGTTCATATCCTCTGCCCAGTTGTGGATGGGGTCATTTGCTTTTTTGTTGCTAAGTTTGCTGAGCTCTTTGTATATTTTGGTGATTAGTCTCTTGTCTGATGTATGGTATGAGAAGATCTCTCATTCTGTTATGGGTCTCTTTGTTTGTGTGATAGTTTCTTTGGCTGTGCAGATGTTTTTCAATTTGATGTAGTCACATTGATTTGTTCCTGCTTTAGTCTTCTTTGCAGTTGGGTTTGTTTCATTAAAGATGTCCTTGAGGTTCGGGTGGGAAAGTGTTCCACCAATTTTTTCCTGTAACTATTTGATAGTTTCTGGTCTAACATCCAGGGCTTTGATCCATTTGGAGTTTATTTTTGTTTCCCGTGAGATAAGGTGGTTCAGTTTTATTCCCAGTTTTCACATCACCATTTATAGAAGAGAGGTTCCTTTCTCCCTTTAATGTTTTGGGGCCCCTTATCAAAGATTAGATGTTCATAGGTGTGGGGGGTTAGTTCTGTGCTTTCAATTCTGTTCCACTTGTCTGTGTGCCTATTTTTGTCCCAGTTCAGGCTGTTTTGATGATGATGTTCTTATAATATAGTTTGAGATCTGGGAGTGTGATGCCTCCATTTCTGTTTCTTTTCTTCAAGGTGGTTTTGGCAATTCTTGGTGTCTTCTGGTTCCAGATAAATGATTGCAGTTTTTTTTCTAGTCTCTTAAAGAAGCTTGATGGAACTTTGATGGGTATTGCATTAAATTTATATATGGCTCTGGGGAAAATACTCATTTTGATGATATTTATTCATCCAATCCATGAGAATGGGATGTCTTTTCATTTCTTGGTATCATTTTCTATTTCCTTGAGTAGTGACTCATAGTTTTCATTATACAAGTATTTCACTTATTTGGCCAAGTTTATTTCTAGGTACTTTATTTATTTTGCTGCACAGTGAATGGGAGTGATTTCTGGCTGTCTTCTTCAGATTAAGTTTTTTCACAAATAAATGCCACTGATTTTTGTACATTGATTTTGTAGCCTGACACCTTGCTATATTTCCTATGTACTTCCAGTAGTTTTCTGCTGGATTCTTTAGATTTTTCTATGTATTCTGTCATATCATCTACAAATAGTGAGAGATTGAATTATTCCCTTCCAATCTGTATTCCTTTGATTTCTTTCTCTTGCTTGATTGCTATGGCAAGAACTTTCAATACTATATTAAAGAGTAATGGTGATAGTGGACAGCCCTGTCTAGTCTCTGATCTGAGGGGGAATACTTTACTTCTGTCTATTGAGTATGATGTTGGCTGTAGTTTTGCTATATATGGATTCCACTGTCTTGCATAATCTCCCATATTTTCCAATTTTTTTAGTGTTTTGAGCATGAACAGGTGTTGGATTTTGTCAAAAATTTTCTCTGCATCTATTGAGATTATCATGTGGCATTCGGTTTTGCTTTTGTTGATGTGGTGAATGACACTGACTGACTTACATATGTTGAATCAGCTTTGCAATCCTGGGATAAATCCCACCTGGTCCTGATGAACAATCTTTTTGATATACTACTGTGTCCGGTTGGCCAATATCTTGTTTAATATTTTGGCATCTATGTTCATCAAAGATATTGGTCTGTAGTTTTCCTTTTTTGTTGTGTCTCTATTTGCTTTTGATATCAGGGTGATGTTGGCTTCATAGAAGGTGGAAGGGAGTGTTCCTGTTTCTTCAATCTTGTGGAAGAGCTTTAGAAGTATAGGTATTAACTGTTTCTTGAAGGATTTCTAGAATTCATTTGTAATGCCATCTGATCCAGGACTTTTGTTGTTGGGGAGATTCTTAATAACTGTTTCAATTTCTTTGTCTGTGATGGGTGCATTAAGGTTTTGTATTTCTTCTTGGGTTCAGTTTTGGAAGGGTATATGTTTCCAGGAATTCTTCCATTTCTTCCAGATTGTCTATTTTGGTGACATATAGTTCTTCATAGAAGTTACACATGATTTTCTGGATTTCTTTTGTGTCAGTTGTGATATATCCTCTATTGTTTACAATTCTATTTATTTGGGTCTTTTTTTTTTGTGAGTCTGGATAGGGGTTTGCTAATCTTGTTTAATTTTTTAAAGGACCAGTATTTGGCTTCATTGATATTTTGTATGGTTGTCTTATTTTCTATGTTGTTTATTTCTACTCTAATTTAATGATTTCCATCCTTCTGGTTGCTTAGGGTCCCACTGTTTTCTTCCTCTAAGTTCTTAGATGTGCCTTTGTGTTGGTAGCTTTGCATTCATGTACCAGGTTGTATGCTCTGACTCTTGAATGACTATGTTTTGAGGATTGCCAAAGTGAGTGAAATTCTCAGCTATATTTTCCTGAATATGATTTCTGTTCCCTTCACTGTGTTCTCTTTTTTAGGAATTCCTGTTACTCTTACATTCAACCTTTTGATGGAATCTGACATTCACAGAGTTGCTTCATTCTTTCTAAATCTTTCCCTCATTCAACTTTAAATTGCAAGAGTGGACTATTTTTATCTTATAGCTTAGATATTATTTCTTCTGCATGAGTGAGTCTACCTCCTAAGTCTTCTGAGTTTGTACTGCACTCAAAGTGTATTTCACTCCTTGCAATTCTGTTTGAAGTTTTTTTTTCATGATTTCTAACTGTTTAGTGTTTCATGTTTTCTAATTTCTTAGAGAATTATGTTTGAAGCTCTTCTCTTGTGTTTCCCAGCTCTTTAGTGAAACATCCTTTCAACTTTTAAATATGCTTTTGCTGGTATGGTGAATGAAATGAATTTCTGAATTTATTTACCTGGTTTAGTGTATAAATAAAGGAATGCTAATAATTTTTGTATATAGATTTTATAGACTGCCACCTTAATATACTGCCTGATAATTTTCCAGACCTTCTTACTTAACTTAAAATATATATTAAATATATACATATATTTAAATCTTGTGTGAATAGTGACAGTTTGACTAATTTTTAATTTTTTCCTTATCTTTATCAGACAGAGACAGGAGTCAAGAGAGAAAGGGGAGGCATAGAGGGAGAGAGACAGAGAGAGACATATACAGCCCTGATTCACCACTCACGAAGCTTTCCTCTTTCAGGTGGAGACCAGGGCCTAGAACCTGGGTCCTTGTGCATTAGAATATATGTGCTCAACCAGGTGCTCCACTACCTGGCCCTGATTATTATTATTATTAATTCTGTTTAAAATTTTTTATTATCTTTATTTATTTATTGGATAGAGACCATCAGAAATTGAGAGGGTAGGAGAGATAGAGAAGGAGAGAGACAACCGTACTTCACTACTTGCAGAGTTTTCCCCCTGTAGGTGGGGACTGGAGTCTTGAACCTTGGTCCTTGAGCACTGTATTATTCTTTTTTAATTTTTATTTATAAGAAGGAAACACTGACAAAAACCATAGGATAAGAGGGTTACAGTTCCATATAATTCCCACCACTAGAACTCCATACTCCATCTCCTCTCCTGATATTGAACTCCTTATTCTTTATCCCTCTGTGAGTATGGACCCAGGGTCAATATGGGGTGCAGAAGGTGGAAGGTCTGGCTTCTATAGTTGCTTCCCCACTGAAAGCAGTTTGACTTCTTTTTTCCCAAACTTTAATTTGTAAATATGAAGGATATTAGATCTTGTCAAAGGCTTTCTTTGCATCTATTAAAATAATTATGTGGTTTTGGGGTTTACATTTATAGATGTAGTAAATCACACTTATTGACTCAGATATATTAAACCTGATTTGCATCTCTCATAAAATACCACTCAGTTGGGGTGTATAACATGGTAAGTGTTTTTAAAAAATATCATAAAGACATATAAGAAAATTCTCAAAGATTCTATGACAAGGGGAAATATGGATTTTAAAGATAATGGTAAGATTCCTTATACTCTTAAAATGATAATATTTAATTATTATTATTATAATTAAGTCAATTTGGTCCTAGTTTTTCTTTAATAACCCAATTTTTAGAATTATCATAACGTATTTGACCTTACTACGATGTATGCAATTTTAGATCCAAATATTTCTGTGGCTATTCTCTCCCAGCCACTGGCAGAGGCACATAGGGATCCTCTCCCCAGCTGCTTCATATCTTTGAAAAGATGAAAATAATGTTTTTTTTTTTCATCCAAGTAGTGTAGATCTACTCACCAGCAGATTTGTTTATGTAGGTATCTGTGAGGGGACTTCTTCTAATTGTGGGGATCCATCATCTCTGGACTCAGTTTTACTTCCCTCCAAGTAACTTTCTTTCTGTTTGGCACCTGCTGATGTAAAGTAGTGCTGGTTATTTGTTTATGCTCCCAGCCTTTGTTGGAGGTTAAGGGAGGTTCAGTATAAGGGGTTTACCTCCAGTTGTGCCCTTGCAGGTGCTCCCTAATTCTCCTTTTTTATGGAAAACTTGCTAGGTTGTACATTTTAAGATAGGTTGGCACCCTTTTACATTCTGATGCTTGTTCAGAACTTCCAGTCATATAGTAAAGGTATGTGACAATCTTCCTTTTTCACCCAGACTTTACCTTAGTATCTCAGAAAATCTGTCTGTTTTTCTTAGGTGTTATTATGTCATACAATTAATTTGTTGTCCCGGTGATTCTAGACCAGTCCTCTATTCAGCCTCTTCCTTTTTTTTTTTTTTTTTTAATATGGTTCTGAGAATGGAAACCAAGGTCTCATGAATTTACTATACTACCTCCCTGCTCAGTTTTTAAAAATGATTTAGCCACCATGTAACATTTATCTATTATCTTTTTATTGACTTTCTAGATAGACAGCCAGAAATTAAGAGGAAGGGGAGAGACAAAGAAGCTTCATTACTTGTGAAACTTTCCCCCTACAGGGGACTGGTGGCTTGGACCCAGATCCTTTCACATTCTAGCATATGCCCTCACCCAGGTGCACCACCACCAGGATCCCTAATATTTATTTAAATAATGAGTCATATTGGCAGTCGGGCGGTAGTGCAGCAGGTTAAGCACACATAGCATGAAGCACAAGGACCTACATAAGGATCCCAGGTCGAGCCCCTGGCTCCCCACCTGCAGGGGTATCACTTCACAGGCAGTAAAGCAGGTCTGCAGGTGTCTTTCTCTCCCCCTCTCTGTCTTCCCCTCCTCTGTCCATTTCTCTCTGTCTTATCTAACAATGATGGCATCAATAACAACAACAATAATAACTACAAAAATTAAAAAAACAAGGGCAACAAAAGGGAAAATTAATAAATATTAAAAATTAAAATAATGAGTCATATTAATTACATATATAAAATATATGTGTCAACATTAGATATCTAATACTCACATATTATATCATATTAGTATGAAAGATATAACAAAACTTTTACCCCCTTTAAAAACATTTTATTAGTGATTTGATAATGATTAACAAGACTGTAATATAGAGTTCCCACCACAAGAGTTCTGTGTCCCATCCTCTCCACTGTAAGTTTCCCTATTTTTTCAGCATATAAAATGATACTATATTATTATTTTTTACTATGTAACATTCGTGGATAAACCAGATAACATCTTCTCAAATGGCAAATGAGACATAAATTAAGATTCCTCTTTGATTACCAAGAATCTCAACATTATCTGTCTTTTGGAGGGTTCAATTTCTTTTAATGTTTATGATACTGTTTCTGAAGATACCAACAGTGCTTTGTAGTAAATAACATTCTGCTAAGTTACTCTATTATGGTTCCTTTGCTTCAGGTTTTCACTGTTTTCTTCTAATCTAGTTTTTAGCACTTGATCATGTGTCTCTTCACTATTATATACAGGATATAGTCAAGGGATAGGTTTTGTGTGTTCCTATGGAATGTCCACAGAAGGGTGGTACAAACTATTGTCATTCCACCAGATGTCAAAGCAGGATATACTTGGCCATTATAGTCATCTGGAAATGAGGGATATGTGTATGTATTTATGACAAGCACAATATAGTTTCATTTTGAAGTGGAAAAATGTGTTTCAAATAGTTATGCTTGATATCACCTACTTTACTGGTGCTAGTGCCATGGTGATTCAAGAAGTTATCTTCATCCCCACTACCCCATGGTTTAGCAGAGCATCGGCAGCCCAGGAACATTTCATGAGTGCTCACAGCAAGCCAGCCATGTTGCCTCCATTAGCTTCCCTATTCTTCATCCCTCTCTGGGAATATAGACCCATGATCCATGGGGTTCAGAAGTTGGAAAGTCTGGCTTCTGTAATTTCTTCCCTATTGGACATGGATGTTAGAAGTTGTATCCATACCCTCAGCCTGTTTCTATCTTTCCCAAGTGGGGTAGGGATATGGAGAGGTGAGTTTCTGGCATAGATTGGTGAAATTGTCTGCCTAGGGATGTCAGGAAGGCATAATGGTAGCCTATCCAAGGTGAAGGTGGTAAGTTATAAAGCAAGTTTTTCAATAAACAGAAACACAAAGGCAAGAATAGATCAGATGGGGGCTCAGACACACCTGGAGAAGCTTACATAGTAAGAAGTGTATGGACCTGTACAAGGACTCACGTTCCATCCCCCATTCCCTACCATTAGGGGGGAATACATCACAAGTGGTTAAGCAGACCTTCAAACCTTTCCCTCTCCCTCTTTATCTCCCCTCCCCTCTCAATTTCTCTCTGTCCTATCCAATAAAATGGGAAAAAATGACTGCCAGGATCTGTGAATTTGTACTGCCAGCACAGAGCCCCAGTGGACTAGAGAAAATTAAACTTGGAGTCTTCATGTGGGAAGAAGCTAGGAAGACTGTTTTAGGTATGTTCCATGTAGCCCATGACTTTAGTAATTTTTTTTCCTGAGCTTGATAACTAACATGCAGGTTAACTACAAATATTGTCTGGGAAGATGGTGTCAGAGTTGAGAATAGGGCTAGAAAGCTGGATTATGACATAGAATACACCAAAATGTGAGGACAGTATATATATATATATATATATATATATATATATATATATATATATATATATATATCATAGTATGTAAATATAAAAATGCCAGGCTGCGACGCAGAGGAGAGAGAGAGGAGATCCGGAGTGGAGAGGGAACACAAATCTTTATTCACACGGGCACCTCAGAGTTGGGTGAGAGCGCAGCAGTTTGGGTCACATGGAGCTAGCCAAAATGGCTGACTCCCACTACGCACAGCCTCCTTCCCTTGCATCCAGTCACCGAGGTGAAAATTGGGCAAGAAAACGAGGGGCAGAAGAAGAAGGGCTTTTATGGGAGAAAGTCCAGAAGTGATTGGCTAGGAAATAAGACACTCGGGGATAGGATAATGGGAAGGTGAAGGAGTAAACAAAGCACTCCAGGATAAGATAATAGCTCTTGCGGGGATAGGAAGGGGGAGGAATAAACAAAGCACTCCAGGATAGGATAATAGCTCTCTCAGGGATGGGAAGGGGGATGAGTAAACAAAGCACTCCAACTATCTCGGGGAATTGTCAATGCCCTGAGGGGACAACATGGCAGCTGAGACTGCATCAGCACAATTTCCCAGCATAAAAATATATAAATACCATTGGCTTTACTCTATTCACTCTCCTCACTGCAATCCACCACAGTTCCCCTAAAGTTGAAGACATGGGTCAACCATCTTTTCTACAACTATCTGTCCACACTTACACATAGTTGCCCCTTCTTTTTCTGTGTCAATCCTCTCTTCCCCTCTAAGCCACTCATGACATCATAAATATCTCCATATGTCCCTCTAAGCCACTCATAGAATTATAGCTACATACATATGTCCCTCTCCTTTTCCTTCTCTCTCTGGGTGCTGATGGAGCTTGAGTACAGAGTCTTCTTATCTTCATCCAATCGCATCTCCCCTGCAGGAAGTATGGATCAAGGTTGTTTATGGGGAGCAGAAGCTAGGATTTCTGGCTTCTGTAACTGCTTCTCTGCTGAACATGGGTGTTAATAGGTCTATCCATACCCCCAGCCTGTTTCTATCTTTCCCTAGATGACCAGAGCTCTAAAGATGCAAGGGAACAGGACATGTTGGTGAGGTTGTCTTCCCAGAGAAGTCGGGGTAGTGTCATGGTAGCATTTGTAGCTTGGTGTCTGGAAGGTGGCATGATGTAAGTTGAGTAATGAACAATGAACAGGAACCAAAAAGTATGATCAGAGCAGATGAGATCAAGGATTTTAGGGTAGGAGAAATCGAGGAGAACCATTTTAGGCATGTTCCTGAAGGCATACAACTATAATAGTTTCATTTGAGTTTGGAAGCTAGCTGAGGTTGCGTGAGAATATTGTCTGAGAGAATGGTGTCAGTGTAGAGAAAAGGGCTAGAAATAGAAAGTTGTATTATGGCAGGGAGTAGCTTCCATTCTTATAAAAATAAATTATGTGGCTAAAATTAACTATTTACCTCCATCTACCTGCTGCAGGGCTCATACGTAAATGCATATTTATATTTAGTGCCAGAGCCTGCGTAACCTCAAAGTCCCTATTGGTCTGAGCTTATAGCTCATAGTCACTTCTGAGGAACATTGCAGGCTGTACTCATTTCAAGATCAGTCTTTTTTGAGTGGCAGGGCAAGATACCCCAAACTCCCTTCAGAGACTGGGGCCATCCCTAATGTCATTATTTTATTGTAGATACAAGGTCCTGAGAGGGTCCACAAAATGCTGTTCCTTATGGAAGCAGTCAGTGGTAGTGGAGAGAGGGACCCTTTAGAGGTGAAGGCCCATCAAATGTGTGTGGGAATCCAAGGATTCCCTAACTAGGGCCCCAGATGATCAGATGGTGTGATATTGACCAAACAGGCCATTATTAAGTGGGCCAGTCTCTTGCCCTTATCCAACTTTTGTAGTCCTTTCTTTATTTGATTATCTTAGATTTTATCTCAGTTGTTTAGTCATTGAGTATCATTTGTTGAGCCCAACCAGAGTTAGGTTTTGGGGATATGTCTTCTTTGGGACATTCTGCTAGGCTGTCCTGCTGATTTGGTCTAAATTCATTCAATTACAGAGTTTATGATGCCTTCTTTAAAAACTTCAGCCATTATTCAACACTTTAGCTTTGAGTTACATGATTGCCCCTTGTTTATGGCTACATGTACACCTGTATCAAGTACCCTAAACCCTAGCCAAATCTGTTATTTATTTAAATGACATGCCATATAATTTGAATGAGAATATTAGTAGTAGTCCTCTGTGTTAGGAAAGGTCTTTCCAGATTTGAAGAGTTGTGAGGTTGACTTCTCAGGCTGGTATCTCTGGTTACATACCTGAGTAAGATTTCAATAGCAGCATTATGTGGGATGGCAGCAACAAGCACTTTGGTTGAAGTTGACAAAGTTGGTATAGCAGTAAAGAATCATAGAGAAGGAATTTCAAGAAGTATGGGCATATACTAGAGGGGCCAAGACTAGGAGAAATGTGGGTCTTATAATTTGGGAGAGTTAAAATATTAATAATTAGTTATTATAGCAGGTAAGTTAGGGTAGTTAGTATCTTCTATATTAATATATTTGACTTCACTATGGCTCGAACCCTTTTAGTGGTATTTGAACATCTTTGTATTTTTTAAAAAATATTCATTTATTTATTCTCTTTTGTTGCCCTTGTTGTATTACTGTTATTATTGTTGTTGTCATTGTTGGATAGGACAGAGAGAAATGGAGAGAGGAAGGGAAGACAAAGAGGGGGAGAAAAAGACACCTGCAGACCTGCTTCACCACTTGTGAAGCGACTCCCCTGTAGGAGGAGAGCCAGGGGCTCGGACTGGGATCCTTACGCCTGTCCTTGTGATTTGTGCCATGTATGCTTAACCTGTTGTATTACTGCCTGACACCCCACATATTTGTATTTTAAATGCTTACAAGGTCAAAAGGTCTTGACCTGTCTGGCCTAACACTACAATTGATTTGTATGTTTGCAGAGCTATATTTTCAGATACAGTTTTAGAGATCCATGAGCAATTAGTCCCCTTATCAGAGTTTGATCATTTTGCATATCTAAGATAAATATTAGCAAAAGCTAATATTTGTGCTTAGGGCTACAGTCTAGGCAGTTGGGGAACATGAGATATTAAATCTCTCCACCCACCCTCCACATGTCCTATTACTACTGATAGGACTAGTGATAGGACTAGAGTTTTACATCTTCACCACCAAAAGTCTGTGCCCTCCCCTATAGGTAAGCACTATAGTTTTCCCAATTTAAATATGGGTTGTGTTGTGTCTATCTGTTTATTTTAAGTATGTGTTCAGTTCTCTAAATTCCACATATGAGTGAGACCATCTTGTAGTTTTCCTTTACCTCCTTGCTTATTTCATTAAGCATAATGTTCTCAACTTTCATCCATTTTATCCCAAAGGATGTAAAATCATCTTTTCCATTGCAGAGTAGTACTCCATTAAGTATATGTCCCTATAACATTTTTAACCAATCATCTGTGGAGGGACATTTTCACTGCTTCCAAATTTTTGCTATTGTAAATAATGTGGCTATGAACTTGGGGGTGCATATATCCTTTCAAACTAGTGATATTATCTCTTTTGGATAAATGCCTATTGGTGGGATTGCTGCGTAGTAAGGTGTTTTTATCTATATTTGCTTAAGGATTCTCCATACTGTTATCCATAATGGTTGTACCATTTTGCATTCCAACCAGCAGTGTATTAAAGTTCTTTTCTCTCCACATCCTTTCCAACACTTATCTTCTCCTGTTTCATTGATGAAGGCCATTCTTACAGATGTGAGGTGGTATCTCAATGTGGTTTTAATTTGCATTTCTCTGGTGATGGCTGAGTTAGAGCATTTCTGCGTATGTCTGTGGGCCATGCATATCTCTTAGTTGGAGAACTGTCTATGCAAGTCTTCTACCCACGTTTTTATTGGGTTCATTTTCTTTTTGTTGAGCTAAATGAGTTCATTATAGATGTTTGATATCAAGTGCTTCTCTGAAGTGTGATGTGAGAATATGTTCTTCCATTTGCTGGGTTTCATGTTTATTTGTATGGAGTTTTCTTTTGATGGATGAAAGCTTTTTAATTTTATATCGTCCCACTTGCTCAATCTTGCTTTTGTTTTCCTTGTCCAAGGGGTGAAGTCTCCAAATATGTCTTTAGTGTTAATGTCATGAAATGTTTCACCAATATGTTCTTCTATATATTTTATACTCTCAGGTCTGATATCTAGATCTTTGATTCATTTTGAGTTAATTTTGGTGTATGGAGTTAATTGGTGGTCTAGTTTCATTTTTCTGCAAGTGACTGTCAAATTTGGTCAACACCGTTTCTTTAAGAGACTTTCTTGTCTCCAATGGGTAGATTTTGCCATTTTGTAATATAAAAGATGTCTATACATATGTGGATTGAGTTATGAGCTATTTATCCTATTCTATTGGTTCGTGTGACCATTTTTGTTCCAGTACCACACTGTTTTTTGTTTGTTTATAATTTATTTTTAATTTAAGAAAGGATAAATTAACAAAACCATAGGGTATGAGGGGTACAACTCCACACAATTCTCACCACCCAATCTCCATATCCCACCCCCTCCCCTGATAGCTTTCCCATTCTCTATCCCTCTGGGAGCATGGTCGTTGTGGATAGCAGAAGGTGGAAGGTCTGGCTTCTGTAATTGCTTCCCCGCTGAACATGGACGTTGACTGGTCAGTCCATACTCCCAGTCTGCCTCTCGCTTTCCCTAGTAGGGTGGGTCTCTGGGGAATCAGAGCTCCAGGGCACATTGGTGGGGTCTTCAGTCCAGGGAAGCCTGGCCAGCATTCTGATGGCATCTGGAACCTGGTGGGTAAAAAGAGAGTTAACATACAAAGCCAAACAAATTGTTGAGCAATCATGGACCCAAAGGTTGGAATAGTGGAGAGGAAGTGTTAGGGGGGTACTCACTGCAAACTCTAGTGTACTTCTGTTTTCAGGTATATATTTTGCACTAGTTTATGGATAAGTGTGAACATATGCTCTCTCTCTCACAGAAACAGGTGTATATCTAGGTTTGGGACTTTGTTAGAAAGTGAACCACCAGGGATGGGATTAGAGAATACTATGAAAGGAAAGGTCTCACCCGAGTCATGAAGCTGAAGGGTTGTCATTCCACATGTGAAGTATCTGGACAGTCTGAAGTGAAGCATTTGAGGTGGTAATCGTTGGTTAGGTTGCGATTGGCATATGCAATATTATATGATATGGATTGGGAGAGGCATGCTGGAAAGTGTGCCCTATCCTAAGGTTCCAGGACTGGGGGAAATATAGGCTCTATAGTGGAGATGTGAGGTTCCTGTTGTTTTAGCGTTCAAAAAGACAATGGATAGTTAATGTTATCATCACATTATTTGGTAATTGGGTTAACTTTGAATAGTCCTTTTGTTAGAGTTCGCTGTATAGAACCCAGTATCTTGAATGTAGCTGTGCCATTGGTTGCTTCTGATATACTTGGTCTAGGATTTTGAGAGATTCTACATATCAAATACACAGCCTATATATTAAAAAGACTCAGTCTGTGTTTTAAAAACTTTGAGACATACAATTACTTTCCCCCCTCATATTAATTAACTAGTGATTTATATGACTACACTTTACTAGGAGTGTACATAAACACCATTTCCAACACCAGAAGACTGTGTCCCATCCCACCCACCCCCACCGCCCACTGGAGCAGGAAGCTGCATGTCTATCCCTCACCACGGGGTTTTTACTTTGGTGCCCTACATTCAATTTAGTCAGATCCTGCTTTTAGTTTCCCTTTCAGATCTTCTTTCTCAACTTCTGTTGATGAGTGGGATCATCCCATACTCATCTTTATCTTTCTGACTTAGCTCACTTAACATAATTCCTTCTAGCTCTGTCCAAGAAGGATCAGAGAAGATGGGTTCTTTGTTCTTGATAGCTGCATAGTATTCCATTGTGTATATATACCACAGCTTTCTCAGCCACTCATCTGTTGTTGGGCACCTGGGTTGCTTCCATGTTTTAGCTATTATGAATTGTGCTGCTATGAACATAGGAGGAAAAACCTCTTTTTGGTTGGATGTTATGGTGTCCTTGGGGTATAACCCCAGGAGAGGAATTACTGGATCATATGGAAGATCCATGTCTAGCCTTGTGAGGGTTTTACAGACTGCTCTCCACAGAGACTGGACCAATTTACATTCCCACCAGCAATGAAAAAGGGTTCCACTGTCCCCACAGCATCTCCAACATTTGTGGCTGCTGTCCTTTTTGATGTATGCCATTCTTACAGGAGTGAGGTGGTATCTCAATGTTGTCTTAATTTGCATTTCTCTGACAATCAGTGACCTAGAGGAGTTTTTCATATGTTTGTAGCCTTTTGGATCTCCTCTGAGGTGAATGTTTTGTTCATATCATCTGCCTATATTTGAATGGGGTCATTGGCTTTTGGGGGGCTATGTTTGCTGAGCTCTTTATATATTTTGGTGATTAGTTTCTTGTCTGATGTATGGCATGTGAAGATCTTCTCCCATTCTGTGAGGGGTCTCTTTGTTTTTTTAATAGTTTCTTTGGATGTGCAGAAGCTTTTCAATTTGATGTAGTCCCATTGGTTTGTTTCTGCTTTAGTCTTTCTTGCAATTGGGTTTATTTCATCAAAGATGTCCCTGAGGTGTAGGTAGGAAAGTGTTTTACCAATGTTTTCCTCTAAGTATTTGATTTTTTCTGGTCTAACATCCAGGTCTTTGATCCATTTGGAGTTGATTTTTGTTTCTGGTGAGATAAAGTGGTTCAATTTCATTCTTTGGCATGTTACAATCCAGTATTCCCAGCACCATTTATTGAAGAGAGCGTCCTTCTTCCATTTAATCCTTTGGGCCACCTTATCAAAGATTAGATGTCCATAGGTGTGGGGATTTATTTCAGGGCTTTCAGTTCTATTCCACTGGTCTGTGTGCCTATTTTTTGTTCCAGTACCAGGCTGTTTTGATGATGATGGTTTCATAATATAGTTTGAGATCTGGGAGTGGGATGCCTCCATTTCTGTTTCTTTTCTTCAAGATGAGTTTGGCAATCCTAGGTGTTTTCAGGTTCCAGATAAATGATTGTAGTGTTTGTTCTATTCTCTTAAAGAAGCTTGGTGGAACTTTGATGGGTATTGCATTAAATTTGTATATGGCTCAGGGGAGAATATTCATTTTGATGATATTTATTCTTCCAATCCATGAGCATGGGATATCTTTCAATTTCTTGGTATCAATTTCTATTTCCTTGAGTAGTGACTCATAGTTTTCAGTATACAAGTGTTTCACTTCTTTGGTCAACTTTATTCCTATGTATTTTATTGATTCTGCTGAGACAGTAAATGGGAGTGATTTCTGGATGTCTTCTTCAGATTTACTGTTTTCATAAAGAAATGCCACTGATTTTTATACATTGATTTTGTAGCTTGACAACTTGCTATATTGCCTAATAACTTCCAGTAGTTTTCTGCTGGATTCTTTAGGTTTTTCTATATATACTATCATATCATATGCAAATAATGAGAGCTTGTCTTCTTCCCTTCCAATCTGTATTCCTTTGATTTCTTTCTCTTGCCAGATTGCTACGGCAAGAACTTCCAATACCATGTTGAAGAATAATGGTGACAGTGGACAGCCCTGTCTAGTCCCCGATCTGAGGGGGAATGCTTTCAGCTTCTGTCCATTGAGTATGCTATTGGCTGTAGGTTTGCTATATATAGACACCACTATCTTGAGGAATTTCCCATTTATTCCTATGTTTTGTAGAGTTTTGAGCATGAATGGGTGTTGGATTTTGTCAAAGGCTTTCTCTGCTTCTATTGAGATAATCATGTGGTTTTTGGCTTTGCTTTTTTGATGTGGTGAATGACATTGATTGACTTACGGATGTTGAACCAGCCTTGCAATCCTGGGATAAATCCCACCTGGTCCTGATGAACAATCTTTTTGATATGCTGCTGTATCCGGTTGGCCAAGATCTTGTTTAATATTTTGGCATCTATGTTCATCAGAGATATTGGTTTGTAGTTTTCCTTTTTTGTTATGTCCCTATCAGCTTTTGGTATCAGGGTGATGTTGGCTTCATAGAAGGTGGAAGGGAGTATTCCTGTTTCTTCAAATTTATGGAAAAATTTATCTCTGATGAACTCTCTAACTTTGGAACCCTCTCTCGGGGTTCCTCGGGGCTGGCTAAGCGTGCCCACAAAACTAACAGGACTGATCCAATTCTCTTGGCGGGGGAGAACTAGAACCCAATGTAAAGCATACAACAATTCCCCCTTTTCTTTTTAACTAAATGACTATAGTATCAAGGGTGTGGGGTGAACAGAAACCTACATCGTACATTATTTTTTTAAAAAAGAAACTGGCACAAACATGGAGAAACATGTAAGCAAGTAACAAGAACCAGTGTGCTGCCAAGGGAAGGCCTGAGGGGGCCATTTCTGCCTCTGTGGGCAAAACTTTATCAGCTTAACAATACATTTCTTGCCTCTGGGGGGCGTACTTTCTTGCCTCTGGGGGGCGTACTTGTCTCGACAGACATTTGCATGGGGGTGGGGAATGGCCTAGAGTCCCAAAGGCAGCTGGCTGCAATTTACTTACTATGAAACAAAACTTGTTATTAGCATATTTCTAATAGAGAAGGAATTTGAGACTTCTACATATCAACAACGTCTTTTAACCTTTTGTCACACCCATTCAAGATGGAGTCATGTTGTACTGAGGAAAGGAAACCTCAGGCATGAGAATAATTAGCATAGCCATTGTGCGATCTACCATTTCTAATAGAGAAGGTAATGGAGAGTTTTACATATCAACAAGTCTATTTAACCTTTTGTTTAGACCAACTTAGTTAAAATATATTGATTGTTAACTAATTTTTACCTCAGACTTTAAATGTAAGTTAATTTTATCTTTATGAGAATTACGTTGGAAACCTTTTTCATATAACTTTGTCTAGTAAGAATTTAGCCTGAAAGTTACAGTTTACCAAACTTTAAACATACACATAAACATGGTCATTAATACACAAGGAGAGAAACCTTTGTTACGAAGACATGTCATTTTAAACACGAATTTAGATATGTACTGTCTTAGTTGTTGGGGGGGGTTCACCATCCGGAGGTGGCTTCCCACGCAGCTTCACTTCTAGAAATTGCAGGTTGCGATCTCTGCACAAATCTCTGTGTACTCCAGCTTGTCTGCCTTCAGACTGGACCGGCAGCTGGAGATCTCGTGTGCCCAGTTTCAGCAGGGAGCCCGGGGGTCCAGGAGGTCCGGGATCATTCCAGAATTCATAGCAAGAGGGTGGGCGGGCCAGCATTGTAAAAGGCGTGGGCCTAGGTGCCCAGGGGTGGCGGCCATGATAGGCCGCCGCAGCCCTGCCCCATGGCCCGGCCATGTGTGCTACCCTGCTCACAGTGGCCGAGCAGCGTGGAGGGATCACGCGTCCAGTGCCCTGTGCCACGAGGTGGAGAGCTGGCTCCTGTGGGCTGTCCTGCGTGCTGGCATCGGGCTCATGCGTGGTGGCATCGGGCTCCTGTGTGGTGGCATCAGGCTCCTGCGCGGTGGCGTCAGCCTCCTCATGCTGGCGTTGGGCTCCTGTGTGGTGGCATCGGGCTCCAGCGTGTTGGCATCGGGCTCCTGCGTGGTGGCATCGGGCTCCTGCGTGCTGGTGTCATCCTCCTGCGGGCTGTGGGGCTGCAGGGCTGCAGGCGCGGTGCACGGGGTTGTCTGGGCACAGCCGGCTGGCTGGCTGTTTAACCAGGTGGAAACAGCAGCTCCGCACCTCGCCTCCCGCCCGCTGGCTCTTCCCGCTGGCTGTTCTGAGTTCGCACGAGCAGGTGGAAACCACAGAGTGGTCCAGAGATAAATGTTCCAGAAACAGCGAAACAGTCTCGTGAAGAAAGAGCAGAGGCCTTTGGAGATCTCTTCACAAGCAGAAGTGAAGGCCATAGTGCATAAGTAGCCAAATTGTCTTTACTTATCTGAGAGATACGCAGGTCAGGTCCACGTGGGCGCCATTTGTTGTTAAAATTCGGAAGGCTCTTGCTGGGCGGGTTAGCTTCACTGGCGGGTAACAGAGATGACCAGAGACATATGGCTGGGCAGGGAAGCAGTATTTCTGTATTCAGGAACAACGATTCATAAACTAAACCAAACTAATCACCAAACAGAACTCTGCTGTCTCTTTGCGGCGGCGCAAGCACTCTCTCTTACTCTGGAGCTCAGGAACACTGGAACTCTCATGGGGTTCCTCGGGGCAGGGCTAAGTGGGACCGTGAAACGAACAGGACTGATGCAATTCTCTTGGCGGGGGAGAACTAGAACCCAATGTAAAGCATACAACACTTTCTTAAATAAAAAAAGAAAGAAAATGCAAATTAAAACTAACACCTGCTCGACAGTGCTGGAAATGACACTTGTCAAAAGATTGTGGAGAAAAGGGCATCCTGCTACATTGCTAGTGGGAATGCAAACTGGAATGGTCCCTTTAGAAAACTGTATGGGAGAGTTGTGAAAGAAATAAAAATGAACTTATCTAATTGTCCAGCAATGCCACTATTGGACATTTATCCAGTGGATACACTAATTAGAAGAGTCATATGCACCCCCTCTGTTCATAGCTGCATTATTCACAATATCCAAAGAGAAGAAACAGTCTAAATGCCTTTCAACAGATGGCTAAAGAAGTTAGGGGATATATATTGCATGGAATATTACTCTGCCATCCAAAAGATGATATTGTCTTTTGGGACAAAGTGGATAGATCTGGAGGTGATTATGCTTAGTAAAGTAAGTAAAGATATGTTACCAAAACAAATCAGGTGCTTTGACTTATATGTGGAATATAGAAATCTAATTTACATGAACTTGAAAAAAATTCAAACAAAATAGGAATCTGGTTATCTTTGGGACATTGGAGGGTGAGAATATAGAAATTTGGTGGTTGAGTGTTACTATATATTGCAATCTTATAATATTATAACAAATATCAATAGTAAAAATACTAAAATAAAAATAGCAGACATTGGATAAGGGGATATTGCCATTAATACTGCTGCAGAATTGTATCTAGTGCAAAGATATTGAGGTAAATTTAAGAGAGCAGAAAATAATCTCTTTTCAAGTACTCACTTGAGAAAAAAATGAGTAGACAGGTAATTGCAAATTTGCAGCCTAAAGATAACTTAATGATCAGAAGGTTCATTTTTGCCTTTTATGAAAGAGAAAACTGAAGAAAAAGAAATCAAGAGTCACACAGAAAGTGAGTGCTTTCTGAATTCCTTCTCTATCCCCCTCGCTCACTATTGTGTCAGTATTATGAAAGGTCATTAGACCTGACATAATGGAAGATACAGATAAATAAATCTAAATACATCTTAATAAAAAAAACTTAACCTTTAAAAAACTGTGACTCATAATGGGGTAGATAGCATAACTGTTATGCCTAATGCCTAAAGCTCCAATGTCCCAGGTTCGATCCCTCTTACCAGAGCTGAGCACTGATCTTGTAATTAAAAATTTTTTAAAAATGTAACTCTGGAATACTTTTCCCTTGTATTCACTTTCTAAAGCATGGTGAAATATTTTAGAGAAATTTTAAATTAACTCTTTGTGATGAAATTTACATTGGCTTTTCACATTACTAATGAAAATTTGAGACCGTTAAAAGAAAATAAATAAGCAAAAAATTTCCCAGAGTTTCACAGGGTATATACGGCAGAGCTGATAACAGTTTCAAGGCACTCTTCCACTATCAGTAAGGAAAGAAAAAAAATGTCTTCACTCATTCCCTGTTATCCTTTCTTAGGTGGCATTATAGGAAGAAGTGATAATTTTACAGACAGAATTAGAAAAGAATTGATTGATTTACCTTCTGAGTTCGAGTTCTTCTCATAGAAAGCACCGTGTGGGTGGATGGTGTAGGGACGAGTGGCAAAATTCTTCAGGTGAATAATAATAACATCACCCACCTCAGCCCACAACACTGGTCCAAGGAAGCCCAACCAAACCGGCTAGCTTATTTCATCTGTATATAAGTCATCTCTATATTCCTTGTAGACAGTTTTCTTATAGCTGCTCCCTATTCGATTCTTGCCAGATTTTAGGAAATTGAAAGCTATTCTGGGATAGAAAGAAATAGTCACAATTTTGCCAAAACTTCAATCCTGTGAAGTGTCAGTTTCCATAGAATGCTATTTTTATGGGAGATAAAAGAAACTGTGGTTTCATACTAACTAAAATAAGATAGCTTCAGGTTAGAATATAAGAAAATAGAAAATATTAAGTTGAAGGGGGTCACATGGTGGTGCACCTGTTTAAGTGCACATATCACCATGGGCAAGGACCTTATTCGAGTCCCTACTCTTCACCTGCAAGTGAACTGCTTTATGAGCAATGAAGCAAGTCTGCAGGTGTCTGTCTTTTCCTCCCCCTTTCTATCCCCCCTTCTTCTCTCAATTTATCTGTGATCTGTCAAATAAAAATAAAAAGAAAGAGAGAAAGAAAGGAAGAGAGAGAGAGAGAGGAAGGAAGGAAGGAAAGAAAGAAAGAAAGAAAGAAAGATAGAAAGAAAGGAAGAAAGAAAGAAAGAAAAACGATAGCTGCAGGGAATGGTGAATTTACAGTGCCAGTACCAAACACCAGCAATAACCCTGGTGGAAAATAAGAAAAAAAAAAGTTAAAACATGAAAATTCCATTGTTGTGCAGTAGCACAGCGGGTTAAGTGCAGGTGGCACAAACCTTAAGGACCAGCATAAGAATTCTGGTTGGAGCCCCTGGCTCCCCGCCTGCAGGAGAGTAGTTTCACAGGCGGTGAAGCAGGTCTGCCCATGTCTATCATTTTCTCCCCCTCTTTGTCTTCCCCTCCTCTCTCCATTTCTCTCTGTCCTATACAACAATGACATCAATAACAACAACGATAACAACAACAATAAAACAACAAGGGCAACAAAAGGGAATAAGTAAATAAATACATGAATATTCTGGTATTTTGACTTGCAATTAGAAATGTATTTAAGGTCACTTGTTTCAAAGTAAGGATTAATGAATTTAATGCTGATGTTGTCACTGTAAAGTATTAAGGGGTGGTGGACTGGTTAGTGACACAACTGTTAAAACATAAGGACCCAGGTTCAAGCCTCAACGTGGAGGGATGAAGCTTCATAAGCAGTGAACAAGTGCTACCAATGTCTATCTTTTTCCCTCTGTTTCTGACTCTCCTCCTATCTCAATTTCTCTCTGTCTCTTTCTATCCCTCCTTCCCTCTCGATCTCTCTGTCTATATCCAATAAATGAATAAATATTTTTTTAATTTTTAATGTTGTTGGGCTTTGAACAAATTGATAAAATTATCTGGACAATTTCTCCATCTGTAAAATACAGATAATCACAATACTAAACACGGATAGTTCTTCTTGAGAAGTAAAAAGTTTAAAAATACATAGAAAATTTCGGATACTACCTGAAAAACAACAAAAGTTTAACATATATTAAATATTGCTGCAGTGACTATAAAACTAAATAAAGAAGTGCTTTAGTGAAAAATACAATAGTTTATTTATTTATTTATTTATTTATTTACTCTTGACCCCAAGTTTAACTGGGGCTTGATACCAGCAGAAAAAAAATCCCACCATTCCCAGCACCCATTTATTGCTTTTTTTTAACTTAATTCTATTGTATTTGTGATAGGACAGGGAGAAATTGAGAGGAGAGAGGAATATGGGGAGAAAGAAAGACCGACACATGCAGACCTGCTTCACCACTGTGAGTGTCCCTTCCACTGCAGGTAGGGAGCAGAGGCTTGAACCCTAGTCCTTGTGCTTATTAATGGGGGTGCTTAACCAGGTGTGCCAACAAGAAGCCCTAACAACAGCTTTTTTACTTTAAAACATTTTATTTTTTATTTATTTTATTTTTTATATTTATTTTCCCTTTTGTTTTCCTTGTTATTTTTATTGTTGTAGTTATTATTGTTGTTATTGATGTTGTCATTGTTAGATAGGACAGACAGAAATGAAGAGAGAAGGGGAATACAGAGAGGGGAAAAGAAGGACATCTGCAGACCTGCCTCACTACCTGTGAAGCGACTCCCCTGCAGGTGGGGAGCCAGGGGCTCAAACCGGGATCCTTAGGCTGGTTTTTGTGTTTTGCGCCACGTACACTTAACCCACTGCATTACTGCCCAACTCCATTAAAACATTTTTATTACTTTAATTTTTAGAGCTTTGATTGAGATGTTATAGTCAACTTGAGAAAACTGACACTTTGAAAAGATGAAATTATTCATGATCACTAAAGATATTCTAAAGCATTCATTTTATTTTCAAATAGATATTTGTTGAGCACCTGGGTGTTAAGATCAATAAATCTTGTAGAATCTGTAAGTGGTAAAAAAGAAATCGTGTAGCCTCTATGAGTGCCAGAATGGTGAGGGTGTAACTGTATCCACACTAACTAGGCTAAAATTTTAATTTTTCTATTTATTAGCTGAGGACTTTGCCAAGTTAATTTGATTCACTTAAGCCTCAAATTTCTCATCTATAAAATATGTTTATTCACACTCATCTCCTACAGTTTTGTGAGATTTCATTTTAATTTTTTAGGGTTAGGTCCCTTTCAGTTTGAGACTCGTGAAGCTAATATGTAAATTTCCATTGCAATGTCTTTCACAGAGTGTTTTGTAAGTAGTAATTAACTCTGCCTTACTGTATATACTATATCTGAATGTAGTTTTTCTGTGTGACAACACATTTCCACCACACACATCTTACAACTATAGCTCATATTTTTGTAAAGATAATCAGCTATAATTATAACAGCAATGTGCATATCATCTTAGAATCGAGAGACAATGGTCTTACCAATAAGACCCCAAAAATGCAAACATAGGTCTGAGGAAGATCAAACTCCATGTGGAATTCTGAATGCTCAGTCAACTAGCTGTCTTCTCAGGAAATGTATTATTAGGCATATGGCCTGGAGACATTAGGAATTGACTGTTATCCTAGGAATATGTCTTCAATAAGCTACCTATTGACTTCTAGGGTACCTCCATCTCTATCCACCTCTACTTGTTTTAGAGAATAAGCTTACTTGTCATTGTCCAGAGGCTGGTTTGTGATGACATTCTTTTCATTTGGAGCATAGTTCCACTGTACTTCCTGGATGCCCAAGTAGTAGACCCGAGTAGCTCCATCAGTTTTCTGAGAACACAAGACTTGCAAGAGTAGCAGAGTCTAGAGAAGATGGCCTGGCTCCATGGCCAACATCACTGTAGGAAATAATTAAATGGATAGAGCTGCTGATGTGGAAGAAATAGAACATAACTGGGGAGATAGCATACTGGTGATGAAAAGGACTTTCATGCCTGATGATACTTTGAGGTTCCAGGTTCAGCTAGAACTGAATAATTTTCATCCTCTCTCTCTCTCTCTCTCTCTCTCTCTCTCTCTCTCTCTCTCTCTCATTTACTCCCTCCCCCACTTCCTCTCTCTTTGATTAGAAATAAACAAATACCAAAAGTTAAAAAAAAAAGAACAAAGGGACAGTGTGTGTGTGTGTGTGTGTGTGTGTGTGTGTGTGTGTGTGTTCAACGATGGAAAACTTGAGGCATGAGCCAGATGGAGTAACTGAAAAGCAAACTCAAATTCACACTGAATCATACCTTATCAGTTCAATAAGCACTCAGTAAGTTTCTACACATTGAACTCTGGAGAGCAAAGCTTAAAATATATATCCTCTTGTACTGATAATTTTGTATAACTTCCTTCAAAAGGTATATGTAGATCTTATTCCTTTAGAAGAGAGAACATACTCTGACCCAAGAAACAAGAAACAAGCACAGAATCTAAGGATTCTAGGTCACTGACTCACTCTGGACCTGAATGAAGTCAACAGATCTCACTGTGCCTCTGTTTTCACTGTTACAACCTCTGTGAATTATGTTTAAAAATGATAATTTACCAAAGTGTTCATAAATTCTAAGTAGAAATGGCCTAGAATTAATGAATCTCACCTTAAAATGGAATTAGATATAGTGATTATAATGTAAGAACTGCATCTATATTCTAAGATATAAATGTCTGACAAATGTAATGTTTCAGAAGCAAACCAGGCACAAAAGAATATATAGAATTGCTTTTATGTAAAGTACAAAGGTATGCAAACTGAATAGATGCTGTTAGAACCCAGGATAGAGTTTGCTTTTGCGATAGAGATCAAGCAGCTTACAACCTAGGATTCTCTGGAGAGGGTAGGATAACTGGACTGTTCACAGAAAGGGTCAATAAGGGTGGTCAGGGTAACACCAAAAAAGAGTCCTATAACCCATTCTTCAGCTGGAAAACAGAGGCCAAACAGACAAATAAAGGAAAATCTTTGGCTTGACTATTTCTAAACTCACCCTTCCCTGCCACACACACACCCCAGAACCAGCTCCTATAGGCTGGCCAGCTCTTGCTAGCAGGCTTCCTATGGAACAATTTCTTTACCAAGATTCTTGAGTCAGCAGGGGTGTCATTCCAAGCCTTTTCCTTTTTCTTTTCATTTTCTTTTTGAAGGGTGGTGGAGTTCTATATGAGTAACCGAATATCTGATCAATCAGGGGCTCAGCCCTACCTGGGAAAGACTAGCTGGAATGAATATATATATAATTGGTTGTCTTTGCTTGGTTTAGGAAGGGGACCAGGCTGGAGCAGTCTAAGCTGCAGACTGACTGTTAGGGTTTTTTACTCTGTATTGTTGTTATTATTATTATACATGTGTGTCCCTTTTCCCTTCTCTTCAGGTTGACCAAACTTAACTGTTGTTGCTTTTTCCATTGACAGGTGACTGGGTATCCTATCCATTGTGGGAGGAACTTGTTTCTCTCACCACTTCCCTCTACCCACCTTTTTCTCTCCTCCTAGCTAATTAAAAAAAAAAAAAAAACTCTTTCCTTTCACTTCTTTTTTTTTCCTTCTTCTTCTTCCTTCGTTTGCTTTCTGAATTCACTGAAACTCTTCTGTGAATTACTTTGTGGGAGAAATCTGACTTGGAGTGTTCTGTGTGTGTGTGTGTGTGTGTGTGTGTGTGTGTGTATACATCTCTATTCTACTTTCTTTTTACCTCTTTCTATCTGTAGAGTTTATAGTGGACATTATATTTGCATAATTGTTTATTCTTGCTTTGCCTTTTTTAATTTCTCTTTTTTACTTTTTATTTTGGTTTTGTTTGTTTGTTTTTCTTGGACTGGAGGTGTTGTTTGGCTAACTAGTATTGTTTGAACTGCATCAATCCTTCCTTCAGTTGATACTGATGTAATTTCTGAGTCTTGTGACTGCATTTGTGAAAAGATTTCAGTACAGCAAGGATTATACTCAACAACAACAACAAAAAAACCTGAATAACTGCAATAGAACAGAAAAATGCAAACCAGGAGTAGGGCGAGTTAATCGCACATGGTGCACGTAAGGATCCTGGTTGGAACCCCCAGCTCCCCTCCTGCAGAGGAGTTGCTTCAAAGGTGGCAAAGCAGGTCTGAAAGTGTCTTTCTTTCTCTCCCACACTCTGTCTTCCCCTCCTCTCTCCATTTCTCTCTGTCTTATACAACACCGACACTCTCTTGTCTTATACAACAATAACTACAACAATAAAACAACAAGGGCAACAAAAAGCTAATACATAAATAAATATATTTTAAAACTTAAAAAATTATTATATCTATCTATTGGATAGAGATAGTCATAAATTGAGAGGGAAGGGGGTGATGTATAGGAAGAGAAGCAGAGAGACACCTGCAGCTCTGCTTCACCACTTGCAAAGCTTTCCCCCTGCAGGTGGGGACTGGGGGCTTGAACCTGGGTCTTTGAACATTCTAACATGTGCGCTCAACCAAATGCACCACTACCTAGCCCCATAAATAAATAAATATTTAAAAAAGAAAAATACAAACCACATCAATAAGAAATATGGTTAAGGAAGTCAGGCAGTAACACAGTGGGTTAAACACAGGTGGTGCAAAGTGCAAGGAATGGCATAAGGATCCTGATTCGAGACCCCAGCTCCCCACCTGCGTGGGAGTCACTTCACAAGCAGTGAATCAGGTCTGCCAGTGTCTACCATTCTCTCTTCCTCACTGTTTTCCCCTTCTCTCTCCATTTCTCTCTGTCCTATCCAGCAACAACAACATCAATAATAACTAGAACCACAAAAATAATGGTTAAATCAAGAACAAATAAAACTGCTACTACAATGAATAATAACAGGATCCCAAAAGAAACTCCAGATCAGTCAGAAGTAACCATAGATAAGAAAAGTATACAAGCAATAATAAACACAAAAATTACAGAAATGAAGGCAAATATGGAGGAAAGGGCTATCAGAAATAGGGGGGAAAAAAACAAAACAAAAGAGACCCGTAAGGAAAATACTAGCTTCCTCAAGGTAATCAGAGAACTGAAAGTTGAAATAGCTGAGCTAAAATGTCCATTAGCAGAACAAGCTAATACTATAACTGAACTAAAGAAGGAAGCTGAGGGAAGAGAACACAGATTAACAGAAGCAAAAGACAGAATTATCCAGACAGAGGATAAGCTATAGAAAACTAAGACAGATGCAAAAGACCTCAACAAGAGATTGAGAGACACTAAAAACAACAACAGAGGCATATGGAATGATCTCAAAAAAGAAGTAACATTCGTATAATTGGCCTACCAGAGGATGAAATAAAAGAAAGGGAAGTAAACATCCTAAAGGAAATAATAATAATAAAAAAAAATTCCCAGCCCTAAACAACAGAAAGGGCATTAATATTCAAGAGGCCCAGAGAGTCTCAAACAGAATCAACCCAGACCTGAAAACACCAAGAAACATTACAGTTACAATGAAAAGGAGCAAGGATAAAGGATCCTAAAGGCTGCAAGAGAAAAACAAAATGTCACATACAGGGGAAAACCCATAAGACTTCTCCACTATCAGTAGACTTCTCCACTCAAACTCAAAACAACAAGAAGAGAATGGAAAGATATTTATAGAGCCCTCAATGAAAAAGGGTTTCAAACAAGCATAGCATATCCTGCTAGACTGTCATTCAAACTAGATGGGGGGATTAAAATATTCTGACAGGCAACACTTAAAGGAAGCAACAATCACCAAGCCTGCCCTGAAAGAGTTTCTAAAAGACCTCTATAAAAAAATAAAATCACCAAAATATTGACATAGAGCAAAAAAAAAAAAGTTGGTCAATGTAAGTGCAATACCTTAAATCCATAATGTCAATAAATGTCAATGGCTTAGACTCACCTATTAAAAGACACAGAGTGAGAGTAGTTCTTCACCCCAAGAAACTGGAATACACATTCTTTTCAAATCCACAAAGTACATCCTCAAGGATAGACCACATGTTAGACCACAAAGACAGTATCAACAAATTCAAGAGCACTGAAATCATTTCAAGCATCTTCTCAGGCCACAGTGGAGTAAGCTAACATTCAACAACAAACAGAAAATTACTAAAAGTCACAAAAATTAGAAATTCAACAACATAATGCTTAATAACTGCTGTGTCAAAGAGGCACTTAAGCAAGGAATTCAAATATTCCTGCAAACAAATGAAAATGAAGACACAAACTATCAAAATATTTGGGACACAGCGAAAGCAATACTATGAAGAAAAATTAGAGCTATGCAACATTATAGAACAATAAAAGCTCAAATAACCTACTTTACTGCATGCCTTAAGGACTAAGAGTAAGAGGAATAAAGGAATCCAAAAAGATCCAGAAGAACTGAAATCACTAAAATCAAAACAGAAATAAACAACATTGAAAATAAGAGAACCAGACAAAAGACAAATGTATCCAACTGTTGGTTCTTTAAAAAATTAAACAAAATTGAAAAACCACTAGACAGACTCACTAAAAAAGGGGGGCTCAAATAAATAGAATTGTAAATGATAGAGGAGATATCACAAGCGACACCACAGAAATCCAGAAAATCATGTGAAACTTTTACAAAGAACCATATGCCACAAACCTAGAGAATCTGGAAGAAATGGAGGAATTCATCAAAGCATATAACCTTCCAAAACTGAACCAGGAAGAACTACAGAACCTAAATGAACCAATCACAGACAAAGAAATTTAAAGAGTTATTAAGAGTCAACAACAACAGTCCTAGACCAGATGGCTTTAAAAATGAATTCTGGGGAGTCAGGCGGTAGTGTAGTGTGTTAAGCATACATGGCACAAAGCACAAAAGACGAGTAAGGAACCCGATTAGAGTCCTGGGCTCACCACCTGCAGGGGAGTTGCTTCACAGGTGGTGAAGCAGGTCTGCTGGTGTCTATCTTTCTTTCCCCCTCTCCGTTTTCCCCACCTCTCTCCGTCTCTCTCTTTCCTATCTAACAATGACAACAACAACAATAACTACAAAAACAATAAGGGCAATAAAAGGTAAAATAAATAAGTACATATAAAAATTAAAAAATAATAAAAATGAGTTCTACAAAACCTTCAGGAAACAGTGAATGCCTATACTTCTAAAGCTCTTGCAAAAATATCAAAGGAACAGAAAAACTCCCCTCCATCTTCTGTGAAGTAAACATCACCCTAATACCAAAAGCAGACAGAGACACAACAAAAAAGGAAAACTACAGACCAATATCCCTGTTCAACATAGATGCCAAAATATTGAACAAGATCCTGGCCAACTGGTTACAGCAGTATATCAAAAAGATTGTTCAAAACGACCAAGTGGGATTTATCCCAGGAATGTAAGGCTGGTTTAGTATATGTAAGTCAATCAACAACATTCTCCACATCAACAAAAGCAAAACCAAACACCACATCTCTGCATCTCAGTAGATGCATCTCAGTAGATGCATCTCAGTAGATGCATAGAAAGCATTTGACAAAATCCAACACCCATTCATGCTCAAAACACTACAAAAAAATAGGAATAGATGGGAAATTCCTCAAGATACCGGAGTCCATATATATCAGACCTACAACCAACATCATAATTAGTGGAGAGAAGCTTAAAATATTCCCCCTCAGATCAGGGCCTATACATGGCTGTCCTTTATCACTATTAATCTTCTACATAATATTCGAAGTTCTTGCCATAGCAAGAGTCCATTGCATAACCTACAGTCAACATCATATTCAATGCACAGAAGCTGAAAGCATTCCCCTTCAGATCAGGGACTAGACAGGTATGTCCATTATCACCATTACTCTTCAACATGACCCTGGGTCCATGCTCCCAGAAGGATGGAGAATGGGAGAGCTATCAGGGGAGGGGGTGGGATATGGAGATTGGTTGGTGGGAATTGTGTGGAGTTGTACCCCTCCTACCCTATGGTTTTGTTAATTAATCCTTTCTTAAATAAAAAAAGGAGAAAAAAAAGAGAAAAGAAAGAAGGGATAGTAAGAATAGACAGTTATGCAAATTTACTATCCACTGTATATTCTAGGGGTAACAAGAGGGGAAAAGGAACTAGAGCAGAGATACACACATAGAGAGTCCACTCTGAGTCAGATTTCTTCCCCAAAATAATTCACAAATTCAGAAAGGCAAAGAAGACGGAAGGAAGAAGTGTATGACAAGATAAAAAGAAAAGAAAAAGAAGGGACAAGAGAGAGAAAAGGGAAAAGATAAGAAAAAGAGTTGTAATTAAAGAGCAGTGAAAGGAAAGGTTTTTTATTATTACTTTACTTTTAATTTAATTTAATTTTTTTGATTAGCTAGGAGGGGGAGGGAGGGGAGAGTCTGTAGAGGAGGTAGGATTAAGGAGACAAGTTCCTCCTACAATAGATAAGATGCCCACTACCCTAGCACTGAAATATATGCTAAGAGTTAATTCTGATGAACCTATAGGGGGGAAGATATATGCCTTTATATAATATTAATAGTAAAATAGAGCAGGGTAAAAAATAATAAAATAAAATAAAATAAAAACCCTGTCCCAGATTACCTCAAACCTTGTGATCAGAGGCAGCTGATTGTTAAGAATGAGAAAAAAAAAAACACCTCAGGACTAGACAAGGATAGCTGAAATAGACAGTTATGCAAATCTACTATCCACTGTATATTCTAGGGGTGGCTAAAGGAGGAAGGGAAGTTGAGCAGAGACACTCACAGTGAGAGTCCACTAGAAGCTGCTAGTGGCTTGATCTCTGACCACATCTCCTGGAAACGGTAGGATTTTCTGCCTTTAGTAGGCCAGTCAATAAGGGGTCCTAGTGGTGACACCAAGGAGGTGACTATAACTTAATTTGGGTTAAGAATTAGAGTAGGAAAAAAGGGGAAAATTTTTTTCCTTTTAATTTTTAAGCATACCTCCTCCCCCTCCCCCCCCATAACCAGTCCCTGGGGACCAGCTCCTAGCTGTGATTATTTCCTTAACTAGTGTTTGGATGTTGACGTCATGATTTTGTGCTTCAACCTTTCTGGGGCTTTTAGCTAGACTCTTGTGCTGGTTCATTTCTCCAGTATTTCTTCTTGTTGGTTTTACCATTCTATATAGTATATTATGAGGTCCCTCTCTCAGTACTTTTCAAATTACTGATCACTCTTGCCTGGATTGACTTGTGTCTAATTAAGGTAATTAAAGGTTCACCGTTATGGAAGTTGACAGTTGTTTCAATAGTATTTTAATCCCTGAGTTGGAGATCCGTGGCTTAAAAGAATCTTTTGTGTGTTTTATTCCCCATAGGCTATGGGAGCCTGAAGGCTTTTAAACTATAAGTAGGATTCTTAGCTTAATCCCTCACTCCTGACCAAGAGATAAAGCATGGTGGGGCAGAGATATTCCAGGCCCACTGCTAGGCCACGGAGGTATAGTTCTTATTCTCAGTTTCCTGGTTAATTCTCTGTTCCCTGGTGTCAGCACAGGGTCTCCCTGCCACAGCTACAGATTATGAGAGCAGTAGCAATGGAGACTCACAGTTCCATTTGGTGAATCTCAGGGGAGTCCTCTCCTCCCTTCAGCCATCCCCTTGTTGGTGAAACACTGGAGGTTGTGTCTCAACTCTTACCAACCACTAAATCTCTCCCTAGGCTCCTCTCTGTCCACGAGCCAGTGATTTGGTGGGTTCCTGAAGTCATTGTCTTGTCTTGTTGTGGTCCCAGGTGGTCTCTTTTGGTATTCTTAGTTGACCTGGTAGAGGAGAGGAAATACAGCTGCTGCTGCTCTGCAGCCCTACCTCCGGAAGTCCTCTCAGAAATAAATTGCCCATTTGTTTCTATCTAACCTATTGTTGGATGTGTTTCTGTATTGACTTCCTAACAGATTTTTCTTGTGTTTTCTGTAAATCTCTGTTGTTTTGTTTTGTGGTTACCATGTGTATAATAACTATCATTTTGTGTCTAGAAGAAGTGTACTTTTTTATTTTATCAATTTATTAGATAGAGACCGAGAGAAATTGAGAAGGGAATATAGAGAGGGTGAGAAACAGAGAGACACCTACATCCCTACTTCACCAACGTGAAGCTTTACTCCTGCAGGTGGGTACCAGGGGCTTGATTATGGGTCCTCGCACACTGTAATGTGTACACTTAACCAGGTACACCACCACCTGGTCCCAAGTGTATTTTTAAGTTGACATTGATTAACAAACATTTGATAGGGTTTCTATGCCTTTTAATTCCCTTCACTATTTGCTGGTTGTTCTTTCCAATTTTATTCTGTTTTTGTTTCTAGTCTACTGATGTTCACCTAGCTGAGAACATGTATACCTTTGTTTCCTCCTTTTCTGTAAGACTCCATTCAGTATTTCTTGCAAGGTGGGGTTGATTGTGGCAAATTCCTTTAGTTTTTCAGCATTTGGGAATAACTTTATTTCTCCCTCATACTTGAAGGATAATTTTGTAGGTTATGAAATTATTGGCTGAAATTCCCTCTCCTTTAGGGACTTTAATATGTCATTTCACTCTCTCCTTGCCTCTAGGGTTTCTAAAGAAAAATTTGATAATAATCTGATATTTCTTCCTTTGATTGTAACTTCTTTCCTTTCCTGAGCAGTCTGATAAATTTTCTTCTTGTCATTGAGTCTTGATAATTTTACAGTAATGTGCCTTGGTGTTGGCCTTTTTGGGTTTATGAACATAGGTGATCGATCTGCCTCTAAAATATTTTCTGAGGATTTCCTAGGTGAGGGAAATGTTCATCTAAAATTTCTCTGAAAATTATCTGTGGATCTTTGACCCAGCCTACCTCCTCAGGTAGCCCAATAACTTGTATATTTGACCTTTTTATGGAGTCTGCAATTTCACAGAGATCCTTTCACTTCATTCTTTCTAAACCTTTCTTCTACCTCATATTTGAATTGAAAGATTCAGCTAACTGTGTCTTCTAGATTGGAAATGCTTTCTTCTGCATGTGTAAGTCTATTTCCTTAGACTTCTACCAGAGTTTGAACTGTCTTTCAGTCCTGAAGTTCTGTTTGAAAAATTTCTTCCATGATGCTTAAGTGCTTAGTAAACTCTACTTGGAGTTTATCTCTCATGGTTTGTAGATTCTTATCAAATTTTGAATTAAAATGCTCTTTCAACTCTTGCTTAAGTTCTTGTAGAGTTCTCATAAGCTTTCTATAGTTTGTCTCTCATAGACTTTCTGCATATGGAATTTCTTGGATTTTGTCTGATTTGTTTCTTTCTGTTTGATGTGGCATATTGTTTAACTGTCTACCTCTTTGCTTTCATCTGGGTCATCCCAGGCTCTTTGCCTCCCTGGCCTCTGTCAGCAGAGACTAGGGTAGCCCCTGGGGTCCTTCAGATCCCTGGCAATGAGGTAGAGTGTATAGAGAAGGACACACACAACCTCCTCCAGGAGAAGCTTCAGAGAGACAACTGTCAGGCTAGCTTCACGGGTGGGAGAGAGAGATGACCAGGGACTCATGGATGAGTGGTACGCAGTTCAGTCTTAATTCATGTGGAATGTAGTGCAATCTAAACTATCTCTAATCACAATCTTGTCCTTATATATCCTGAGGCGGAAGAGTCAGGTCCGAAGAGGATGTATGTAGGATAAGGGGTGGGGAGAAGGAAAAAGCTTGCAAAACAGTGAGGATGGTATGCCCTGGAGGCAGGGCGGTGCTTAGTTAACAGTGGCTATGTAAATAGAATACAATGTTAAGTAGGGGTGATTAAACCAATGAAACAGAAGGGGTCTTAGAAGCAGAATTTAGAAGCATACCAAAAGACAACTCGTTTGTTGTGGGGTACAAGCGAGTAGATATACCCAAAGGTTTGAGAAATGTTAAGATAATCATTAATCCATACATACTATAGAGTTAAATCTTGACCTATCAAGTATTTGATCACAACTGGAAAGTTACCATATAAGGTCTGGTCATGAGCTCACAATACATAGGTAGGATTTTTTCTCTAAGGTTGAATTACAAGCACATCAAGGCAGGGGGGAAGGGGGCAGTTGAGGAAATCCATGATATTTGTGGTGGGTTTCAGTTGTCCATACACAGTAATTCTTGGCTTTTGTTCAAAGGGAATGAGGAAGCATGTGCAAGAAGGTACCCAGTCTGAAAAAGTTCATAAGTTCATGAGGTCAGGAGAGACCTGCCTAGTGTCCCTCTGGGAAGGGGCTCGGAGTCAACCTGCTCAGACTGTCATAGAAATAATGGCTTGGACTTCCCAGACAGTGGGCCCTTTCCCCACACTTTCACATGTATGGTGTTGGTTACTGTTGGCCAGCAGGTGGTGGTGTAGTGGTCTTTGACTTCCACTTATTTGTAAAATCTACAGTGGTTGGTGTGGAAAGGGTTGTTTTGAGCTATCTTGTGGGATGAGTTTTGCCTTTGTCTTAAACTCAGACTGATAAAAAACAAAAGCACACACTCAAAATTAATTAATTAAAACCCTGAGTCAAAGATTGAGAGGTTTTAATCTCCAGTTTCTTTTCTTCTGGGAAGTCTGATAACTGCATTACTGTCCAAGATGGTTCGGGTCGGTACCAAGTACTGTCCACTCAGAACTCTCATTTCCATAAACTACAACTCCCCTTGAGACCTTTCTTAACACATGGGACTCCCTAGTTTCATTTCAAATGATGCAATCCCTAACAAAGTTACAGAACCTAGATGTAGAACAGAAACTATGGGCTAGAATACATGTGCACATATACATAAGGTGAGGGAAAATATACCTCAGAGTAAAAGTGCTAAATAATCTGCTGTGAGTAGACTTAGACCCAATGTTTTTACTTGAATTAAAAGTTATTCACTAATATATATATACATATACATGGATTATCCTTATGATATTTTTTGGTTTGTGAAGATTTTATGTGAATTTAACAAATACTTTTCTTTATTTTTCTAAAAGACTTTATTAATTTATTAATGAGAAAGATAGGAGGAGAGGAGAAAAAGCCAGACATCACTCTGGTAAATGTGCTGCCAGGGATTGAACTCAGGACCTCATGCTTGAGAGTCTAGTTCCTAAACCACTGCGACACCTTCTGGACCACCAAATACTTTTCACAAGTGAAATTTTATTACTAGACTACATTCAACAATACAAGATAAGGTGCCATAGTATTTTAATTAGGGTATTCTTGAAATAACAGTGTTTTTTCAACATTTACAAAATCACAGTAGCAACTCTTTTCCATTTGATTTCAAGAATGCTTTTCATAACAGAGTGCAGCAAATATTTACAAACAGATGTACTGCCACAAGGTTCAGCAATTAGGTTGTGGTGACTTTATTAAAACAGTTCAGGTGGCCAAGGAACTTCAGTTTCGGGAACTGAAAGTGGTTGGTTTTCTGAGTGTGGAAGGCAACATTTGACTTCTAAACAAGAATCATGTCTTTGGAATTCCAGCTTAAAGATGCACTACTTGGAATTTTCAGTGGATTAGCTACTATTTCTTTAAATACAGTCTTAATTCAACTAAATGTTTTTCAGTTCTTTGACATGTTTTATTTTTTTATTCTGTAAATGATGCAGGTGCCACCATGTGAGCTGCCTGACACAGTAACAGCTTTTCAGGAAGTTCAGCATGGCTGGACTCTCCAGGCCAAACTGAAACCATCTTGGCTTTTGCCATGTATAGGGCTTGGGATTAAGCTCTGTGTGGTATTAATCATCCTTACCTATGGCCAGGCTCAGAGCCTGACCAATAACAAAAGTAATGAAAAAACCTGCACTGCACTTTGTAAGAATGATCATAATGGAACAAGCAATAAGAGTAATGTGGAATTTTTCAGGAGTCTCCAAGAGGAAGAATTGTTTTCCCCTTTGTTTAAATGTACAAAGCTATAAAATTTTACTAAAGAGGTTCAGAATATGACAATTGACCAATTATGGAAGAGTTACTTGCCCCTTTTGTCACCGACACCATGAGTAGAAAAGGTTAGAGTAAAATATAAAGAACTGTGGTTTTTCCCAAAGTATATGGGCCCTTACCAACTGCCCCCACCTACCTACCTCCCTCTTCCATTTACAGGTATCTATGATGAATACCATAGTCATTTGCTTAACATTAAGGACAAATGAGTTGAGGTTAATAAATTTCCATTTATAAATAGATAGGTAAGGTTCCATCCCCCTTGGTGTTTTCTTTCCCAGAACAAAAAAAAAATGCTATCATTAGGCAGGTTAAGAAATACTATGAAACACAGGCATGTGATATCTATCACTTAACAGAAACAGAAGAGTTCATAAAGAGACAGAGATATTAATCAAGATCCTATAGACAAGATAATTTGCTTTGTAGAAACAATAGATGTTTTACAGAAAACTCCTGATATTCCAATAATCTTGCTCAAGAAAAATAGGCTATAATTTGTGGATTAATAGGTAACAATAAGTTTATATTATTATCTGATAAAATAATGATTTTTTTGTCTTCATGGTTACTGCAGGGGCTTAGTTCCTGTGCTACTAAATCACTGCTCCTGGAGGCTATGTTTTTCCTTTTGTTGTCCTTATTGTTTATTATTGTTGTTATTATTGTTGTTGTCATTGTTGGATAGGACAGAGAGAAATGGGACTAGAAGGGAAAGACAGAGAGAAAAGTAGACACCTGCAGACCTGCTTTACCGCTTGTGAAGCGACCCCCCTGCAGGTGGGAAGCCAGGGCTGGAACCAGGGTCCTTAAGCCGGTCTTTGTGCTTTGTGTCATGTGTGCTTAAGCTCTGTGCTACCGTACAGCTCCCAAAGTAATTAATTTTATGGTCAACAGTTGTGCAAAGAATTCTGCAAAAATAATGAACTGACACATCTTGTATCTGGGTGAAAAACATATAAAAAGAAAGCTCTGCATAGAGAAAGCAGAGATACCTCTCTCCTGCTTTTGATGCAGTTGATGTGTCTCTTACCTCATTCACACTGACACCCCTTATCCTTCTGGGACCCTATTAACCTGCAGAGGCTTGCCTCTGCCATGTAACTTTTTTGATAAGGAGAATTATGAGCAGCAAGACACCTCCTTAGAACTGTGTCTTGGAATCCAGGCTCTTCTGATAGAAGTGCTTTTTGGGTGGAGGGAGGGACCCATTTATGAATATCAGTTTCAAAGTACTCATTAGTAGGAAGATTGGTCATAACTTTTGGTTATGTAGAACCGAACATAATAGCAATTTTTGGTTTCTGCTTGATTGTATTAATACTTGTTGGCTTATGATTGTTAATAAGGATTTGCCAGTGACTCCTTTTTTAAAGGTATTTATTGATTAATTGATTTGCTGTCTCAAATTAATTACTTCAGTATAATTTAAATTAATGAAGTTATTTTCTTCTACTACCATTTCTTTATCCTATCTCCACCCCTCTACTCTATATATGTATATCATTAAATTCCGAGAAGATACTTTCATGTGTTAGCTACTTCTGGTCCAGTTGTTCTCACAATAAAATTTAGATACTGTTAATTTTACATATTTTAGTAAGGGGTATTAGTGCCTATTTTTTTTTTATTCGTGACTTAATAATGATTGACAGAATTGTGGTATAGGAGTGTTGGTATGCTTCTAATTCTATTTACATAACCACTTCATTCTATTTACATAACTGCTGTTAACAAGCACCACCCTCCCTCCAGGGCATTGGTGGTTCAGTGGTAGAATTCTTGCCTGCTCCACCCCCTCTCCTTGTCACACCCTGATTTTCACCAGTCACTTTTCTCTCCACCCTGTGTCGCATCCTGTTCCCACCCTACTGGGCTAGTATATTTATAAGGACAAGATTGTAGTTTTTAGTTTAGTTTAGCTTAGCTTGGTATAGATTGCGCTGCATCCTGCATGAATAAAGAGATACTGTGTACAACCCAGCCATGAGTCCCTGGTCGTCTGTTACCTGCCCGTGAAGCCAGCCCGGCGAAAACAACATATGGTGCCTACAACTTGGGACCGGACCTGCACAACTCCCAAATAAGTGAAGACTTTGCCTACCTATGCACTATGGTCTTCTCTTCTACTTATGAAGAGGTTTGCCAAAGCCTCTACTGTTTCATCATGAGACAGTTACTCTGTCTCTGGAACATTTTGCTCTGAGCCACACTTTGTTTCCCTCACCGGGAACTTTGGTTTCTTGTGACCCTAATCATAGAGCTTGGGAGATGCACTGAGATTTATCCTTGGACTTTCTGGATTCCCTCTCCCATGTTTCCTGAGGAAAAGGACTACATTTTGCTCCGGGCCACAATTTGGTTCTTTATGACCATGATCGTAGACCTTGGGATATGCATGGGGATTTCCATTGGGACTTTCTGGATTTCTTCTCGCATTTTTCCCATGGAGAAGGACTACTCTAATTTGAGGAGTGTCCTCCAGTACCCTGGCAGTCCCCAAGAATGGAGACACATGGTTAGTTCTACTCTCCTGATTGGATTATTTCTTCGATGGGAAGACGCTTTTAAAAGTAGATGCCTGAAGCAATACAGTAGGAACAGTCAGAAGCACCCTAAATGGAATTTTGAAGAGCTTTTTGGACTAGGACGCCCTCCGGGGACTCATGATAGTACATGGTGAGATCTGCATAACCTGGTTCAAGTTGCATTTCATAAGAGAGTGATTTGAATGACTGAATTTTTGTATGACATTGACTTAAAAAAAAATGCTGGACGCAGCCATGATTTCTAGAGACATCCAGAAACAATTAAAAAAAACTGTTTTTTTCCCTCCTTTGATTTCTTTTTTTATGTCTTGGCATAAATCTGAAATGTTTAATCCTGAAACAATATGAGTTATGGGCGGGGCAGATAGTGCAATGATTATGTTAATTATTCTCATGCCTGAGGCTTCTACCATGGTTCTTCTGTTTACCTTTCCACATTTTATTGAGTTCAAACTGTTTAAACAACCTTAAAATCATACTAGAAAGGAATTCCAATTATAATGGAGTTATCAATTATAGTAAACTTCTAATCTGCTACTAGTTTTGTTTGACAAGTAAGTGAATTTCAGCTATCAAGTCTTCACATGAAAAAGCATCTACTCAAATGGAATTCCTAGAAATCCATTTGGATCCTGTTCTCTGACATCGCCCACAAGATGGAATGACTACAACACACCCATGGAAACCAATGATGTGACCTGGCATGACCTGAAGAAACAGATTCACAGACTCCAAAGCTCACTCTCTACAGAAAAGCAGAATTCTGGTGGCCGACATTCCCCATTGAGACAGACATGCAGCGTTTCATCCCCTGGCATTTTCTTCCATGGTAATCTACTTTGGACTGACACCTCCATTGGACTTACTGGTACACGCTGCTGTGTTTCTCAAAGACTAACTTCAGCCAGCTGCCTTGAGACTTTATAAACCATGTCCCCTCGCCTGCAGGCTCTGTTCCCAGATACAGAAAACTCTCCTTCCTTACTAGGTTATGCCCACAGAGGTAGGAAATGCCCCAAGAGGCAAGAGATGCCCACAGAGGCATGAAACGCCCTTTGAGGCAAGAGATGCCCCCAGAGGCATGAAGTGCTCCCAGAGGCAAGAAATGCCCTTTCACCTGCTAGGCCTTGCCCTTTGAGGCAAGAAACATGGCATCACACTGGTTATTGCTGCTCGCCTATTTTGTTTTCCATGTCTTATGCCAGTTCTTTTGAAAACGCCTGTACGATACAGGTTTCTGTTCACCCCACAATCCTGATACTATGGCCATTAGTTAAAAAGAAAGGGGGAATTGTTGGTATGCTTCTAATTCTATTTACATAACCACTTCATTCTATTTACATAACCGCTGTTAACAAGCACCACCCTCCCTCCAGGGCATTGGTGGTTCAGTGGTAGAATTCTTGCCTGCTCCGCCCCCTCTCCTTGTCACACCCTGATTTTCACCAGTCACTTTTCTCTCCACCCTATCTGTGTCGCATCCTGTTCCCACCCTACTGGGCTAGTATATTTATAAGGACAAGATTGTAGTTTTTAGTTTAGTTTATCTTAGCTTGGTATAGATTTGTACCTCTCCAGCTGGCTTCACGGGCGGGTAACAGACGACCTGGGACTCATGGCTGGGTTGTACACAGTATCTCTTTATTCATGCAGGACGCAGCACAATCTATACCAACATAGGAGAGGTACAAATCCATACAATATGCACCACCAGGGTTCCATATCCCATCCCCTCTATTGGAAGCTTCCCCATTCTTTGGGATAAAGAAGGTGGAAGGTATGGTTTCTCTGTTGTGCATGCTTCTCTGTTGAACATGTATGTTGGCAGGTTGATTCATAGCCCCAGCCTGTTTCTATCTTTCCCTAGTGAGATAGGGCTCTGGGAAGGTAAGGTTCCAGAACATCTTGGTGAGGTCATCTGTCTGGTACCCATTCTTAAGCTAGCCATCTCTATATATTATTGCATGCAATGGTGCATACGTATGTCAAACAAATTGGAATAAAGACGTAACATGGAATTTTAAATGGGCTAGTAAGTTACATGGATATTATTTATTATGTTAAACTAGTGATATGTCCTTTAAGACTTTAATATGGAATGAGACTATAAATCAGCAAATAGTGTAAGTGAAAATTTTTTAAAAATGTGTGACGGAATCCTCTTGAGCAATCAGAATGTTAGAAATGTGAGTCTGTGAGAAAATTATCTTTATATACTGCTACCTATAGAATTTATTTAATTATTCTAAAGTGACATGTATATTATAGTATGAATTCCAGTCTTTTAAGTTATCCCACTCTGGGACATACTCTATAAATAACACATTTTTGATAATTCATCTCAGTTCCAAATCTCAAACCGAAAAAATATATAAGTAAATAGTTTACTTGAGCCATTCTACATTATTGAAACTTTTTGTCTTGTTTATAAAGCTTCATTTTAGATTCACACAGGAATAAAAATTGGGATAGTGTTAGATTCTGGATTTGTGTAAAGACAAAATCAAAGTGTCATTGTCTTAACTAGTATCTCAACTGCAAGTATTTTGGCAATAATGATACCAAAACAGACTAAGTTGAGATTTTATAAAGTTTGTACTAAAAATGGCCATTTTGTAAATAGAGCTCTAAAAATCAATAAAAAGGTTATTTATATTAAATGTATTTGAAATCAATACTTTCATGATTGCAAGAGAATATATTACTTTGAAAATACTTCTATTTTAAAATTTGTACTATTACATTATTTTTCATATTTTCATACCTGTACTAGGGAACTATTTAACTCATATATATATTTTTTCTTAGAACACGTGTTTATGATTACTCAAAGAATATGGAGGTCCTGAGATTCTTCTTAATCAATGATGTGAAATAAGACAATTCAAACCAGTAGTAAATTTACAAATGTGCTCAGAAAATGAGGTAGCAGCATTGTAAAAATTATATGTCTATAATATTTCTTAGTCCATCAAGATTCGACTGCAACTGAATGTAACTCCTTAATATTCATAATTTTAAAATATCAGTTTCATGTTAGAGTTTTCATGTGACAAAGTGAGAAAGAAATGAGAGAGAATAATTAATACCTACCACTTCACCATGAGTTGCCTGCTGCCTATAAATTGCTTGTTTTTCAAGTTAAGCTTTCTTCCAGACCTTCAAGTAATTTTATTAACATTTCAAATGCAATAGCAAACCCCATGTTTGTCCATATTTACATTATCTAATACAACCTTAGCATAATATGTACAGTCAACACTATTTTTGTAGTGTAGTGGTAGTAAACACATGATAGGTTGCAACTTCACTATAACCACACTATAAAATTTCAAGTAAAATATGGTCTAAGATGTTAAATAATGTAGAGGTTAAAATAATGCTTGAATCCTATTCTCACATCTGTCCTCACTATCTGACAGTCAGTCTGTCTTCCATGTGGCTAATCATGTGGCTTGAAAGTTATACTGATATGGTAAGACTAGAAGTAAGAAGATGGAAGCTTAACCCAAGATAATCCAGAGGCAGTGAATTTGACAGCACACATTGTTGGCACTGTTCAATTTTTTATAGGTAAATAAAACTAGAATGGTTGATAAGAAAGGCTTACTGAGGCAATTCAGTGTGAACTATGCCAGAATGCATATGTAATTGAATTTACTTACATTAACTTTAAAATATTTTATTAATTTATTTATTAGATAGAGACAGACATGGAAAAATTAGTAGCAGAATGGGAGTAAGAAAGAGAAAACAGCAGCACTGCTTCAACACTCATGAAACTGACCCCTGCATGTCTGTACCACCAGGTGCTTGAATATGGGTCCTTGTGCACTGTAGTATATGTGCTCTACCAGGTTACACCACAAGACCACTTTAATTAATATTTATTCTTCATATAACAAATATAAATTATTTAATCTACAAGCAGACAAATCTTCAATCAGTATAAAAATTCAACCTGACCCATAATGTCTCATTGATATATATGGAAAATTAGAAGATAATTAGTGATAAAGCCATAAAGAAGCAGCTGAAGAGGCCAGGTGGTGGTGCATCTGGTTAAGCGACCACATTATGGTGTATAAGGACCCAAGTTCAAGTTACTGGCCCCCAACTGCAGGGGGAAAGCTTCATGAATGGTGAAACAGGGCTTCAGATGTCTCTCTGTCTCTTTACTTCTCTACCTTCCCTCCCTACCCTCTCAATTTTTGTCTGTATCTCTCCAATAATAAATAAAAATATTTTTAAAAGAAGCAACTGAATATAAGTAGAAGCATGAGGGGAAGGAGAAAAAGAGTCAAAGAAGGGAAGCCCTTCTTTGGAACATAGTAACAGTCATAGAACTGCTTTAGAGAATTGGAGCAACAGAGTATCTAAGGATGATGTATGTAGAAGAGAAGCCTAGGCTATTCTAAGAGTAAAAAGAGTAAACTCAAAAAGTAAAATGGAGACTAATGTGGAAATGGGAGATGGTTAAATAGCTCTCATGGATAATGTGCTACTTTGCCATACACACTACCGCACTAGATTGAAACAAACTTTAGTGTTGTGGTGTCTTTATCATCTATCTATCTATCTATCTATCTATCTATCTATCTATCTATCTATCTATCTATCTATCTATCTAGTCATATATCTATAAAACAAAATAGTGAAAGAAATGATAGAGAAATATTTTGTGTCCCAATGTTTATCAACCATGTTCTATAAATTTGGAGGAATATCTGATGTGATCTGATTATAATTCCTTTTTTAGGTGAGGTGGTCACTTACAAATGGAACATTCCAGAGAGATCTGGCCCTGGGCCAAATGATTCTTCTTGTGTTTCCTGGATCTATCATTCTGCAGTGGATCCCATCAAGGTAAAAGGAATATTGATTGCCTAGGAGTGAATCTCAGAAATGTATGGAGTTTCTAGCAAAGGACATGCTTTTGATGTTTTAAATGATACAAATGTAAAATGTGATTCTATATTTAAACAATAATCTATTTTGGCATATTGATGAATATAAATAAATTGTTAAGTATCTGCTCCATAAGGTTCTTATAATGGACAATTTGTGTAGAAGTCCATTAAGGTAAATATTTCTGCTACAAGAGGGACAATTGAGAAGTCATCACAGTAGAAGGTACACATATTTTGAGTCTCAAAAGTTGAATAGTGTAATATAATATAAAGAATGTGTAGAAGGGATTGACATTGCAGGTGGAAGAAACTGTATAAGATACTAACTAGACTGTGAAAGTGCTTGTTGAAGAATAATAATAATACAACTAAAGCATATGTTAGGCAGTGCATCTTACATCCAAAGATGCAAAAAAAAAGTTTTCAGATGAAATTGTGTACTACTAATAAATGTAAAAGCTGAAATTTTCATGTATTGAAGGTCAAGTATATTGTAAATGTATGTCAAATTTGCTTCCTGTAGAGAGCTGACATCAAGGGTTGACTCAGTACATTTTACTCTATCCTCAGGATATATACAGTGGACTAGTGGGACCTTTGATAATTTGCCAAAAGGGCATCTTGAAGCCCCATAGAGGACGAAATGACATGGACCGTGAATTTGCTTTGTTATTCTTGATCTTTGATGAGAACCAGTCTTGGTATTTGGAAGAGAATTTGGCAATCCATGGATCTCAGAAGCTTAGCCATATCAACCTACAGGATGAAACTTTCTTGGAGAGCAATAAAATGCACGGTCTGTAGAAAATTATGATTCCTCATACAAATAACTCTCTATTATTGTCTAAGTGTATATCATCTCTAAACAACTTGGCAGAAAGGAATGGAAATTGTGAACAAATCAGAAGTAAGATTTCCTACTAGTTTATATATGTATATAAAAAGCAGATGTGTGGTCCACATTACATCAGGATACCAGAAAACAGGAAGCACATTCTGTAAATTTGTTGCCTATTTGCCAGTATTTGGTCAGTTGACTCTTATAGGGACCCTTTGCTCCAAAGTCCCAAGTTTACCTCTTAGTATTATCTTATTTATTTACCACTCTGGAACAGATATATATCTTTATCCATAGATTCTAATATAGACAGATCAGAAACTATTTATGTTCTTATTTTAAAATAAAAATTAAATTTAAAGATGGACAAATTAAAGAGGTAAGCCTCAGAGAGTAGCATACAGGGTTTGTATTACATACAACGAATAACTTATTAATGCTTAGTATTTTTGAGATAAGTGTACTTCCAAGTTAGACAATTAGTACTGTATTATAGTTTATAAGTAATCACTATTTTGACTACCATTAGGTTAGAAAATTCCCCATCCTTGAATTTAAATAAATTAAATTATACTGTGTATACTCTTTGAGTCTGACTGCTTTTGGTCAACAAAATAGCTAAAAATGTCACCTTGTGTGATTTCAACTTATAGAAATTTATTATTTTTAATGACTGCATATGAGTATATTTTGATTTATTTATTCACTCAAAAATTAAAAAATAATTCACAAGTTAGAGGCAGAACGTAAGTATAGTGGGATGTATGACATGATATTTCACTCACTTTTATACAAAATGTATTTGTTATGAGGACAACATACAGCTTTATGTTGTTATGCTTCTGGATTCTGCTTGTGAAGCCTTCTGTTTTGATCATCACATTGGGTTCGCTTGTGTTGCCTGTTATGTGTTCTGTTTGCACGTACACTGTTGGCTGGATACACCCTGCCTTCGGGATATTGGTTTGGTCTTCGCCCCCTGCCTCTGGGACATTTGGTTTAGTCATCGCTGGTTCATGCTTCTTTCTTCTCCCCACCCCATATAGTACGTATTTCCTTTGTTCCTAACTCGCCGGAGGAGAGAGATGTAGGACAGAATTGTGTTGTGCTTAGATTAGATTAGTTTGTTGAACCGCATCCCTGCTCGTGAATAAAGATTGAACTGCATTCTCAGCTCAGCCATGAGTCTCTGGTTGTCTCTGTCTCACGCCCATGAAGCCAGCACAGCAAAAACAACTAAATGGCGCCCAAACAGGGACGAACACCAACACCATCATGGTACATAACCTGCCCATCCACCAGATAAGTAAAGCCATTTTACTACCTATCCACTATGGGCTGCAGTTGGCGAGGTGGGTGCGGCACACAGTCCGGTCCTGCCACTCTCTCATTCTCCACGTCTTTCCGCTTCACTGCTGGAACTGCCGCCTGACCCGCAGGCCGTGAAGGGCTGCAGAGTCCATGAGAATGCGGATCCCTCCACCACCTCCAAGGAGTCACTCTGGGCCACACTTTGGTTCCCTGACCGGGAAACTTTGGTTCCTTATGGCCGTGATTGTGGAGCTTGGGGGATGCACAGAGATGTTCCCTGGGACTTTCTGGACTACCTATTGCATGTTTCCCACAAAGAGAGACTACTCTGACTTGGGGAGCATTCTCCATTGCCCTGGTGGTCCCCAAAAGTGGAGACATGTGGTTGGTTCTGCCCTCCTGATTTGTTTTTTTCTTCTATGGGAAGACATTTTTAAAAATGGGTGCTTGCAGCAATCCAGCAAAAACCGCCAAAAGCACCCTAAATCAATTTCAAAGAGCTTTTTGGACTAGGAAGCCCTCTGGGTACTCATGATGCTACATGGTGAGATCTCGATAATCTGGTTCAAGAAATCCATTTGGACCCCTGTTCTCTGACATCACCCACAAGATGGCTTGACTACAATGCACCCCCCGAAACCAATTACATGACTTGGCACAACCTAAAGAAACAGATTCACAGACCCCAAAGCTCACTCTACAGATAAGCAGAATTCCGGTGGCTGACCTTCCCCATGGAGACAGATGCGAAACATTTCATCCCCTGGCATTTCTTCCCCTAGCCATCTACATTGACCGAGACTTCTATCGGTCTTACTGGTACACAACTCTACAGCAGCTTCTCTTTACACTGCTGGGTTTCTCAAAGACTGACAGCGGCCAGCTCCCTTGGAACTCTATAAGCCACACACCCCCCCTTGCTAAGTAATTCCCAGAGTCAAGAAATGCCTATTGAGACATGAAATGCCCCTAGAGGCAAGAGATGCCCACAGAGGCAGGAAACGCCTGTTGAGGCATAAAGTGCTCCCAGGGGCAAGAGATGCCCACAGAGGCAGGAAATGTTCTTTAGCCTGATAGGCCTTGCCCACAGAGGCAAGAAACGGCCCCCTCAGGGCTTCCCTTGGCATCACACTGGTTCTTGCTGCTCTCTTACCTGTTCCTCCATGTCTTGTGCCAGTTTTTTTTAATGCCTGTATGATATAGGTTTCTGTTCACCCCACACTCCTGATACTATAGCCATTAGTTAAAAAGAAAAGGGGGAATTGTTGGTATGCTTCTGCATTCTGTTTGTGAAGCCTTCTGTTTTGATCATCACATTGAGTTCACTTGTGTTGCTTGCTATGTGTTCTCTTTGCAAGTCAACTGTTGTCTGGGTACCCCCTGCCTCAGGGATATTGGTTTGGTCTTCACCCCTGCCTCTGGGACATTTGGTTTAGTCATCGCTGGTTCATGCTTCTTTCTTCTCCCCACCCCATATAGTACGTATTTCCTTTGTTCCTGACTCTTCCGCTGGAGGAGAGAGATGAAGGACATAATTGTGTTGTGATTAGATTAGATTAGTTTGTTGAACTGCATCCCCACTTGTCAATAAAGAAATAGTGATTCCCAGCTCAGCCATGAGTCTCTGGTCATCTCTCTCTCCTGCCTGCGAAGCCAGCACAGCAAAAATGACTAAAAAGAAAAGGGGAAATTGTTGGTATGCTTCTGGATTCTGCTTGTTAAACCTTCTTATTTTATCATCACATTGGGCTTGCTTGTGGTGCTTGCTATGTGTTCTGTTTGCACATCCACTGTTGGCTGGGCACCCCCTTGCCTCTGGGATATTGGTTTGGTCTTCCCCCCTTGCCTCTGTGATATTTGGTTTAGTTGTTTTTGCTGTGCTGGCTTTGCAGGCAGGAGACAGAGATGACCAGAGACTCATGGCTGAGCTGGGAAGCAGTATCTCTTTATTGACAAGCGGGGATGCGGTTCAACAAACTAATCTAATCTAATCTAATCACAATACAATTCTGTCCTGCATTACTGTCCTCCGGCAGAAGAGTCAGGATCAAAGGAAATATGTACGATAGGGTGCGGGGAGAAGAAAGAAGTGTGAACCAGTGATGACTAAATCAAATGTCCCAGGGGGGGGGGGCCAAACCAATATCCTGGAGGCAGGGGGGTGCCCAGCCAACAGTGGACCTGCAAACAGAACACATAGCAAGAAACACAAGCGAACCCAATGTGATGATCAAAACAGAAGGCTTCACAAGCAGAATCCAGAAGCATACCAAAAGCTTTACAATGACACTAATGGAACCTAGAAATATGGATATAATCATATTGTCACACAGATTCTAGTCCTTGATTGACACATGGATGATATTATTATCACAGACTTCTGAAGGTGAACATTTTAGTTCCTTGTAAAATCAGAGAAACAATTGACCCTAGGAAAAAATACAATCAGATACAATTAGGTATTCTTTTTAAAAAAAAAAAAACTTATAGAAAGGAAACACTGACAAAAGCCATAGGATAAGAGGGGTACAACTCCACACAATTCCCACCACCAGAACTCCATATCCCATCCCCTCCCCTGTTAGCTTTCCTATTCTTTATCCCTCTGGGAGTATGGATCCAGGGTCATTATGGGATGCAGAAGGTGTAATGTCTGGTTTATGTAATTGCTTCCCCCACTTAACATGGGTGTTGACAGGTCGATCCATACTCTCAGGCTCTATCTCTCTTTCCCTAGTGGGGAGGGGCTCTGAGGAAGCAGGGTTCCAGGACATATTGGTGGGGTGTGTCCCAGGGAAGTCCAGTTGGCATAATGGTAGTGTCTGGAACCTGGTGGCTGAAAAAAAAACATATAATGCCAAACAAATTGTTGATTAATCATGAACCTAAAGGTGGAAAATAGAAGATTAAATGATGACTACTTCCAACTGTTTGTCAATCCAAGGGCAATTTATTTTTAGATGTTACAAGACTGTAGGACTACAGGTTATAGTTCCACACCACAACCACCACCAAAATTCTGTGTTCTTGCCCTCTCACCTACCAAAGATAACCACCATAGTTTTCATAATTCTCAGAGAAAGTTTGTTTGCTTTTTTTGCATGTTCATTTGTATCAGTTCTTTGTACTCCACATATGAGTGAAACCTCATCTCTGATTATTTGCTAAGCATAATCACCAATTAAGTCTCCTTAAAACAGAAGTTTGAGCAATGACTATTTTCATTTATTTGTTTATATTTACTCAGAATTTTCATGTATCAATCAATATAAGAAGCTATATGCTTAATATTGAGTCAGGGGAAACTATTATATCTATGTCTTCAGATATTGCTAATATGACAAGATCAGATAAATTATTTAGAAAGAGCATTCTGATAACACAAATATTGAAGATAGACTGCAAGGGGATAGGTCAACAAGAGATGCAATTAAGGGGCTATCTGAAATTAAGAAAAGGACTAGTATTAATTCACTGGCAATGGATAGACAAACTGAGAGATGTGAGAGATATTTATTCTTTTACAGCCATTAATGGAAAACTCTATGCCAACCTTAGAGGCCTTACTATGTATCAGGGAGAACGAGTGGCCTGGTACATGATGGGCTTGGGACAAGATATTGACATACACACTGTACACTTCCATGCAGAGAGCTTCCTCTATCAGGTAAGCTGAAAAGTAAATAATCAATTAGGCTGAGTCCCTAAGTGTTTGTTTTGTAGTATGCCAGCTCCCCCTGGCTTCTGCTTAACCAAGCACTGGTATGCCTGTATAGGGATTGATTTGATCCCATTCAAAGCTTTGGTCTATTTACATAAATCACTTTTACATTTACATAAAGCACCACCTTCCCTCCAGGGCATTGGTGGTTTAGTGGTAAAATTCTCACCTGCTCCGCCCCCTCTCCTTGTCACACCCTGATCTTCCACCAGTCACTTTTCGCTCCACCCTCTCTATGTCACATCCTATTTCCACCCTACTTGGAGAGTATAAAAACAGCTGCTCTTCTGATTAAAGACACTTGGAAATTGCTTTCCAGCTCCGAGGGCTCCAGAGTATATCTCCTGCAAAGTTAGTGTGGCACAAGTTCCTGATCCCTCTCCCATGCAGCAGCCAAAATCTGCTCCAGTTCTCTCCAACCCAAAGAGCACTAGCTCGGGAAGAAGCACCCACAGGCTATCCCGGCAAGTGATTATTAGAGAAGTTTCTGGAAAGATAGCATAAAGGTTACAGAAAAGTATTTTCATGCCTGAGTCTTTGAAGTCCCAAATTAAATCCATAGAATCACCATAAGCTGAACAGTACTCTGGAGTCTCTATATGTCTCTCTGTCTCTTATATGTCTGTTTGTCTTACTCTATATGAATACATAGCATATTAAAAATATGATTAAAGACATTGTGTAAGAAGGGATTAAAAAAGCAAGATGAGGGTTCTTGTACAGGGGAATCTGAGTTGAACATTCTATTTTTACTGGATAACACATTAGTCTTTTTCCTCTAGTCCTTACCTTTACCCTTTGATTTAGAAGAAAAATGACTCATTTATGCAGTGGTAAATTTATAGTCAATGTAACTGAATCTAATTCAAGGATTAAAATACAGTAAACAATGATCTTAAAGAATTTCAGAGTGGTTTGTCTCAGCAACTCATATACTAAAATTGGATCAACAGAGAGAATATTAGCATGGGCCCTGCACAAGGATTATATTTAAATTATTGAAAGTTCCATGAGAAAAGATCTAGAAGTGTTGATATAGGTGTGGTCTTGGAAAAATAATTAAATTTAATTTGCTTAGAAAGGGACTCTGTGGTTTCTTACAAAGGTCTAAGGCTTAATCCAAATTCCACAGAAATTATGCTGAAATGTATGAAAATACTGGTTTCCAGACTCATGAAACAAACTGTATTTTTTTTAACATCAGGACACTGATACAAAATAGGAATAGAGTCTCTTCTCTATAGATTTAACTTTTTGGAGGATTTAATGAGGAAGAAGGATAAAGTGGACTGCTCAGAGTTATTATGTGGTCTTTGAATCTCGGAGTTCCATGTCCCTGATGTGGCCATCTAAACTTTTTAGATTCTACCAAGTCTGAGATAGTCTTTATGCCTTCTTCTTTCTTACACTTAACTCTCCTTTACAGAATGGAGAGAGATACCGAGCAGATGTGGTGGACCTGTTCCCAGGGACCTTTGAGGTTTTGGAGATGGTGGCCAGCAACCCTGGAACGTGGTTGATGCATTGCCATGTTACTGACCATGTACATGCTGGCATGGAAACCCTTTTTACTGTCTTATCCCAAGGAGGTAAGTTCTAACTGTCCAAAAAGGACTATCTTCCAGAACTTTATTTAACCTATAGAAATCAGATAATCCAACAAAGTCTCTTACACCTATAATTCTGATCCTACAAGAACAAGGTATTAAGACAGAACACTTTCAACAACTCTACCTATTCCTCCAATAGATATTTATCACTTTCTATTGTCCCTCCTCTTCTTGATCTATTGTAAAAACACATAGGCCCATTTAAGATTAAACCTACAAAGTGATTTATTTAGAAAGTCACAATAATAATGAGGAAACGATTCTAGTTAAGAGAGTAGGCAAAGTCTAAAATCTGCAAGCAAACCACCCAAGACTAACATGTGTAAGTATAAGTCTGAAATCCAAACCAACAGGAGTATATTGCAGTGAAGGTGACGTGACCAAGAGCCCATGGTACTCTGAGTCCTTCCTTTTATGTATTCCCCTCTGTGTCTCCTCCTCTAGCTGATGTCATAATTCCTATGCTAATAGTCCCAAACTCCTGTTGGGGTCACAATAATTTCCCACTTCTTTTTTTTTTTAATTTTTTATTTAAGAAAGGATTAATGAACAAAAACATAAGGTAGGAGGGGTACAACTCCACACAATTCCCACCACCCAATCTCCATAACCCACCCCCTCCCATGATAGCTTTCCCATTCTCTAGCCCTCTGGGAGCATGGACCCAGGGTCGTTGAGGGTTGCAGAAGGTAGAAGGTCTGGCTTCTGTAATTGCTTCCCCGCTGAACATGGGCGTTGACTGGTCGGTCCATACTCCCAGTCTGCCTCTCGCTTTCCCTAGTAAGGTGTGTCTCTGGGGAAGCTGAGCTCCAGGACACATTGGTGGGGTCTTCAATCCAGGGAAGCCTGGCCAGCATCCTGGTGGCATCTGGAACCTGGTGATTGAAAAGAGAGTTAACATACGAAGCCAAACAATTTGTTGAGCAATCCTGGATCCCAAGCTTGGAATAGTGGAGAGGAAGTGTTAGGGAGGTACTCACTGCAAACTCTAGTGTAGTTCTGCTTTCACGTATATATTTTGCAGTAGTTTATAGGTACTTGTGCACATAAGCTCTCTCTCACAGAAACTGGTGTATATCTAGGTTATGGGACTTTGTTAGAAAGTGAACTACCTGAGATGAAATTAGAGTGTACTATAAAAGGAAATGTCTCATCCGAGAAATGAAGCTGAAGGGTTGTCATTCCACACGTGAAGTCTCTGGACACAGTCTGAGGTGAAGCATGTTGAGGTGGCAATCGTTGTGTTGGTTAGGTTGTGATTGGCGGATGCAATATTATTTGGTTTGGATTGGGACATGCATACGGGAAAGTGGGCCCTATCCAAGGGTTCCAGGACTGGGGGAAGTAGGGGCTCTATAGTGGAGATGTGAGGTTCCTGCTGTCTTAGGGTTCAAAAACACAATCGATAGTTAATGTTATCATCACATAATTTGGTAATTGGGTTAACTTTGAAAAGTCATTTGTTATGGTTTTTTGTACAGTATCCAGTATCTTGTATATATCTGTGCTATTGGATGCTTCTAATCTACTTGGTCTAGGCTTTTGAGAGAGTCCACATATCAAATATACAGCCTATATATTAAAAAGATTCAGTTTGTGTTTTGAGAAACTTTGAGGCATACAATTGATTTTCCCCCTCTCATATTAATTAACTAGTGATTTATATGTCTACATTTTGCTAGGAGTGTACATAAACACCATTCCCACCACCAAAGGACTGTGACCCATCCCTCCTGCCCACTCCCACCCCCCACTGGCCCAGGAAGCTGCGTGTCTACCCCTCACCACTGGGTTTTTACTTTGGTGCCCTACTTACAATTTGATCAGGTCCACCTTTTAGTTTCCCTTTCAGATCTTCTTAGTAAACTTCTTTTGATGAGTGGGATCATCCCATACTCATCTTTATCTTTCTGACTAAGCTCACATAACATAATTATTTCTAGCTCTGTCCAAGATGGGTCAGAGAAGGTGGGTTCATTGTTCTTGATAGCTGCATAGTATTCCATTGTGTATATATATACCACAGCTTTCTCAGCCACTCATCTGTTGTTGGGCACCTGGGTTGCTTCCAGGTTTTAGCTATTATGAATTGTGCTGCTATGAACATAGGAGTACACACCTCTCTTTGGTTGGGAGTTATGGAGTCCTTGGGGTATAACCCCAGGAGAGGAATTACTGGATCATATGGAAAGTCCATGTCTAGCCTTCTGAGAGTTTTCCAGACTGCTCTCCACAGAGGCTAGACCAATTTACATTCCCACCAGCAATGTTAAAGGGTTCCTCAGTCCCCACATCCTCTCCAGCATTTGCTGCTGCTGTCCTTTTTGATGTATGCCATTCTTACAGGAGTGAGGTGGCATCTTAGTGTTGTCTTAATTTGCATTTCTCTGACAATCAGAGACCTAGAGGAGTTTTTCATATGTTTATTAGCCTTTTGGATCTCCTCTGAGGTGAATGTTTTGTTCATATCCTCTGCCCATATTTTGATGGGGTCATTTGCTTTTTTGGTGCTAAGTTTGCTGAGCTCTTTATATATTTTGGTGATTAGTTTCTTGTCTGATGTCTGGCATCTGAAGATCTTCTCCCATTCTGTGAGGGGTCTCTCTGTTGGTTTAATAGTTTCTTTGGATGTGCAGAAGCTTTTCAATTTGATGTAGTACCATTGGTTTCTTTCTGCTTTAATCTTCCTTGCGTGTGGTTTGATTCATCAAAGATGTCCTTGAGGTGTATGTGGGAAAGTGTTTTACCAATGTTTTCCTCTAAGTATTTGATTGTTTCTGGTCTGACATCTAGGTCTTTGATCCATTTGGAGTTGATTTTTGTTTCTGGTGAGATAAAGTGGTTCAGTTTCATTCTTCTGCATGTTTCAACCCAGTTTTCCCAGCAACATTTATTGAAGAGAGCCTCCTTTTTCCATTTAATCCTTTGGGCCCCCTTATCAAAGAGTAGATGACCATAGTCGTTGGGATTTACTTCTGGGCTTTCAATTCTGTTCCACTGGTTTGTGTGCTTATTTTTGTTCCAGTACCATGCTGTTTTGATAATGATGGCTTTATAATATAGTTTAAGGTCTGGTAGTGTGATGCCTCCATTTCTGTTCCTTTTCCTTAAGATGGTTTTGGCAATTCTAGGTGTTTTCAGGTTCCAGATAAATGATTGTAGTGTTTGTTCTATTCTCTTAAAGAAGCTTGGTGGAAATTTGATGGGTATTGCATTAAATTTGTATATGGCTCTGGGGAGAATATTCATTTTGATGATATTTATTCTTCCAATCCATGAGCATGGGATATCTTTCTATTTCTTGGTATCAGTTTCTATTTCCTTGAGTAGTGACTCATAGTTTTCAGCATACAAGTCTTTCACTTCTTTGGTCAACTTTATTCCTAGGTATTTGATTGATTTTGCTGAAACAGTAAATGGGAGTGATTTCTGGATGTCCTCTTCTTCAGATTTAGTGTTTGCATAAAGAAATGCCACTGATTTTTGTACATTGATTTTGTAGCCTGATACCTTGCTATATTGCCTAATAACTTCCAGTAATTGTCTACTGGATTCTTTAGGTCTTTCTATGTATACTATCATATCATCTGCAATAGTGAGAGCTTGACTTATTCCCTTCCAATCTGTATTCCTTTGATTTCTTTCTCTTGCCTGATTGCTATGGCAAGAACTTCTAATACTATGTTGAAGAGTAACGGTGACAGTGGACATCCCTGTCTAATCCCCGATCTCAGGGGGAATGCTTTCAGCTTCTGTCCATTGAGTATGGTGTTGGCTGTATGTTTTTAGATATAGACTCCACTATCTTGAGGAATTTCCCATCTATTCCCATTTTTTGTAGAGTTTAGAGCATTAACGGGTGTTGGATTTTGTCAAAGGCTTTCTCTGCATCTATTGAGATAATCATGTGGTTTTTGGCTTTGCTTTTATTGATGTGGTGAATGACATTGATTGACTTACTAATGTTGAACCAGCCTTGCATTCCTGGGATGAATCCCACTTGTTCATGATGAATAATCTTTTTGATGTGTTGCTGTATCTGGTTGGCCAAGATCTTGTTTAATATTTTGGCATCTATGTTCATCAGAGATATTGGTCTGTAGTTTTCCTTTTTTGTTCTGTCCCTATCAGCCTTTGGTATCAGGGTGATGTTGGCTTCATAAAAGGTGGAAGGGATTACTCCTGTTTCTTCAATTTTATGGAATAGCTTAAGAAGTATGGGTATTAACTGTTTCCTGAAAGTTTTGTAGAATTCGTTTGTGAAACCATCTGGTCCAGGACTTTTGTTGTTAGGGAGATTCTTAATAACGGTTTCAATTTCTTTGTCTGTGATTGGTGCATTTAGATTTTGTAGTTCTTCTTGGTTCAGTTTTGGAAGTGCATAGGTTTCTAGGAATTGTTCCATTTCTTCCAGATTCTCTAGCTTGGTGGCATATAGTTCTTCATAGAAGTTTCGCAGGATTCTCTGGTTTTCTGTGGTGTCAGTTGTGATATCTACTGCATCGTTTAAATTTCTATTAATTTGAGTCTTCTCTTTTTTTTGTTTGGTGAGTCTGGCTAGGGGTTTGTCAATTTTGTTTAATCTTTCAAAGAACCAACATTTGGCTTCATTGATCTTTTGTATGGTTCTTTTATTTTCGATGCTGTTTATTTCTGCTCGAACTTTAGTGATTTCTGTCGTTTTGGTTGCTTTAGCATTCCTTTGTTCCTCTTCCTCTAAGTCCTTAATGTGTGCAGTAATGTCGTTCATTTGAGCTTCTTCTTGATGTTTAATATGTGATTGTATGGCTATAAGTTTCCCTCTCAGTACTGCTTTAGCTGTGTCCCAAATATTTTGATAGGTTGTGTCTTCATTTTCATTAGTTTCCAGGAACATTTGAATTTCCTGTTTTAGTAAGTCTCTGACCCAGTGGTTCTTAAGGAGCATGTTGTTTAGTTTCTAAATTCTGTGTCTTTTAATAATTTTCTGTTTGTTGTTAAATGTTAGTTTTACTCCACTATGGTCTGAGAAGATACTTGGGATGATTTCAATGCTCTTGAATTTATTGATGCTGTCTTTGTGGCCTAACATGTGGTCTATCCTTGAGAATGTGTTATGTGGATTTGAAAAGAAGGTGTATTCCAGTTTTTTGGGGTGGAGGAGTCTGAAAATGTCCAAGAGGTCTAGTCTGTCGACCTCTTCATTCAATTCTCTTGTATCATTATTGGTTCTCTGCTTTGTTGATCTGTCTAAGTGTGAGAGTGGGGTATTGAAGTCTCCCACTATTATTGTATTACTATTGATGTATTTTTGAAATTCTTTCAAAAAATACATCAGCATAGATGCTTAATGTATTTAGATGGTCCCTCGTTGGGTGCATAGATGTTAATAATTGTTAAACTTCTTGGCTGATTGATCCTCTAATCATTATGTAATGTCCTTGCCTATCTTTTATTACTTTATTTAATTTAAAATCTATCGTGTCTGAGATGAGAATGGCTGTTCCTGCCCTTTTTTTGTGGACCGTTAGCCTGTATGATAGTTTTCCATCCTTTCACTTTAAGTCTGTTTATCTTGTTGTGACAGATGGGATTCTTGCAAGCAGCATACGGTTGGGTTATGTTTTCTGATCCATCCCCCCACCCTGTGCCTTTTGATGGGTGAGTTTAAGCCATTGACATTTATTGATATTATGGATTTAATGTATTGTAGTGCCATTGTTCTAAAAAAATTTGTTTGCTCTGATATATTGTAAGTATTATAGCGATGTTCTTGTTTATAAGAGGTCTTTTAGTACCTCTTTCAGGGCCAGCTTGGTGATGGTTGCCTCCTTTAACTGTTGTTTATCTAAGAAGGTTTTGATCCCTCCATCTAGCTTGAATAAGAGTCTAGCAGGATATATTATCCTTGGTTGAAACCCTTTTTCATTCAGGGCTTGATAGATATCTTGCCACTCCCTTCTGGCTTTTAGAGTTTGAGTGGAGAAGTCTCCAGATAATCTTATGGGTTTTCCCTTGTATGTGACTTTTTGTTTTTCTCTTGCAGCCTTTAGGATCCTTTCTTTATCCTTACTTCTTCTCATTGTGACTATGATGTGTCTTGGTGTTTTCAGGTCTGGGTTGATTCTGTTTGGTACTCTCTGGGCCTCTTGAATCTTGATAGCCTTTCTGTTATTCAGATCTGGGAATTTTCTTCTATTATTTCCTCTAGAATGTTTGCTTCCCCTTCCTCTCTTTCATCCTCTGGAAGGCCAATTATACGAATGTTACTTCTTTTGAGATCATCCCATATGTCTCTGTTGTTGTTTTCAGTGTCTCTCAATCTCTTTTTAAGCTCTTTCACCTCTTTCTTTGTTTTCTCTAACTCATCCTCTGTCTGACTAATTCTGTTTTCTGCGTCTGTTAGTCTGCTTTCCCTTGCCTCAGCTTCTTTCTTCATTACAGCTATTTCAGCTTTCAGTTCTCTAATTGCCTCAAGATAATCAGTATTTTCCTTGGGGGTCTCAACTGTTGTTTCCCTAATACTGCCATTCCTTTCCTCCAATGCTGTTTTCATTTCTGTGATTAATAAGTTTATTCTTGCTTGGATAATTTTCTTATCCCTAGTTATGTCTGGCTGATTTGTAGTTTCTTCTGGACTCTTGTCTTCATTCATTGGAGTAGCAGTTTTATTTGTTTTTGATCTACCCATTTTTTTAATTTATGTGTTTCTTTTTTTTATGCTCTGTTGTTCCTCAGTTGTTGTGTCTTGAGTACAAGTAGCACTGTACTAAATACCTTTATGACAATTTCACTCACCAACCTCCGGAATTACAGTAGCAACTGAAGTAAGTATTGAAGTAGTTTAATCATTACCAGTTAGCCAAACAATTTCTCCAGTCTGTGAAAAAATAGTAACCAAATCCCAGTGAAGAAAGAGAAAAGAAAGAGAGGATAGCAAGAATAGACAGTTATGCAAATCTACTATCCACTGTATATTCTAGGGGTAACAAGAGGGGAAAGGGAACTAGAGCAGAGATACAGAAATAGAGAGTCCACTCTGAGTCAGATTTCTTGCCCAAAATAATTCACAAATTCAGAAAGGCAAAGAAGAAGGAAGAAGTGTATGACAAGATTAAAATAAAATAAAAGAGAGAGAGAGAGAGAGAGACAATAGAGAGAAAAGATAAGAAAAAGAGTTGTAATTAAAGAGCAGTGCAAGGAAATTCCCAAATTTGTATCAGTGAATTCAAAAAAGCACCCTCTTTGGTGGTGTGGGGGTATTCTGCTAGGAGCTGGTCCCCAGGGACTGCTTATGGGGGGGGGAAGGAGGTATGCTTGAAAATTAAAAGGAAGAAAAAAGAATTTTTTCCCCCTACTCTAATTCTTAACCCAAATTAAGTTATAGTCACCTCCTTGGTGTCACCGCTATGGCCCCTTATTGGCTGGCCTGCTAAAGGCAGAAAATCCTACTGTTTCCAGAGGATGTGTTCGGAGCTCAGCGGCTAGCAGATTCTCATTCCGCCATCTTCTGGGAAACCCCCCCCCCTCCAGACTTTTTTAAAGGATTTCTTGAAAATGAAAACTAGCTCCAAGTCCTTTGATCCAATGAGAGCTATACTTAAGAAGTCTTTGGATCCGCCCTCAGGGTCGCGGTGGTCCCTGGAGACTCCCAATAGAATGCCCCCGAGCTATAGTGCTCCCTCCGGGTCCTCTGCCGGTCGCCCAGCAGCGCTCTGCAACCGGCGGAGGAGCTGCCTTTCCGGGCGGAGGACAATGCCCGGTGCACCCGCCTTGCCTGCCGCTGCCTGGGAAGTCTGGAGCAGCCTGCCCGCTAGTCTGTGCTTCCTTTACTCTAATTCTTAACCCAAATTAAATTATAGTCACCTCTTTGGTGTCACCACTAGGACCCCTTATTGACTGGCCTGCTAAAGGCAGAAAATCCTACCATTTCCAGAAGATGTGATCAGAGCACACGCTGCTAGCAGCTTCTCAGTCTGCCATCTTCCAGTTTCCCACTTCTGATTAGAGACATGGACAAGATGTCAGTCAGTATGAGCATAGGAGAAATAAGCAAATCTTCAGTGATTCTGAAAGCAAGCTGTGCCTTCACCCCCGCCCCCAGAGTGTGGGCACAATAACTGGGTATCAGTTATTACAGGTACCCTGTTAGCCTGAAGACCTGTGGTCTAGTATCTGTCTAACCCAGAGACAGTCCATCATTCAGGGAAGTCGAGAACAGAGACTTACAGAGGGGTCCCCAAGTTCAAGTAGCTCCTGGGTGGCAATAAAGGCATATCCAGGGTGTTGGATTGCTGTAATCCATGCTTCAGCTCATTGTGTTCTTGAAAGGAGTTTACATAGGAATTGTAAAACTATTTTAAAAAGCAGAAAGAGTAGTAAACCTGCTCTGAAAAACACTCATGCAGAGGTTGAGTCCAGTAAAGCAGTTTTTGGGGTTTAGCCAATATGCCAGATCATCTTAACTACTGAGTGTCATATTCCTAGCATCAGACTTGAGTTTGTCCAATTGTGATTTTAGCTGTTTACTTAAATAATTTATATCTCATCCAAAATAGTCGTGGAAGGCCCCATGAAGGTGCCTCTGAACATCTTCCCAAGACTGGGAGTAATCAAAAGGTACTTAGGTAATACACATAGACTGATATTCTGTGTCACATGTTAATTTACTGTGCATCCACAATGCCTGCTGGTGTTCTCCCCATCAGGAGACTGCAGCATCAAGGGTGTCAAGTCTCTCCAGGATTTCTTGATCAGTTGTCATTTGAACTAACATCTCAGAGGTCGTGTTTTGAAAGTATTTGTTCATCTGATGTGCTATTTGAACAGAATGGGACAATGCTACAATAGCAGTTGAAGCCGTAGCAGCAATTACTGTAGTGGCAATTATAGATGCTATTAATAATCCTAAAAATATCTTATTCCTATGAATGTATTCTAAATCTATAACAAGCTGAGTCAGGGCAGAGTCACCTGTCCACTCTCGGGTTAGATTGAGAGGTAGCCAGGCTTCAGCTCTCTGTTTGAGTATAAATAAGTGGGATATGTGATGTGTAATATTTTGGTGAGTGATACAAGGAGTAAGCCAGGTTTGTTTAGCTGGAAGTATGACATTGAATGTAGAATGCTCTTTTTTGTAGAAATAATGAGGATTAAAAAGAGATGTTTCATCAAACTTATGAATCATAGCAAAGATATAGGGTCGAGAGGTACAGATCATAATTTTTTTTAATGGAATCCTTAGGAACCCATGATATCTTTCCAGTTTGGCTATGATAAATTTGTCTAAGAATTCTTGGAAAAAAGGTAAGTCCAGCTCTCCAGATATGCTTTTTGGTTGAGGATAAGAGACCATATTTGTTTAAATGGAGTAAAGTTCCAGCCAATCCAGAGTTCCACTTAATATCTAACCCAGAATAGTTAAAAGGAAGGGGATGATCCCAAATTTTGGAGTCTTGGATGAATAACCCTTGGAGACCCAGGTTCTGGATAGTCCAGTTATTTTTTAGGGTCTGTATAGTATAATTAAAGATCTTTATCAATAGGGAACAATTTTATTGTACAGAAAGAAGCATTAGGTTTAGATCACCCAATACCTATCTCTCTTTTTCCCATGACTCCAGTAGCTTTGATAAAAGCTTGATGTTTGATTATGCTAACATGGCCTGATTTGTCTACACCTTGATAAATGTGGTTCATATACCATTTATGAGTTAATTTAGCACAGGCGTCTGGCTTTTCATTAGTAGTAAAACAAAATGGAAGATCTTCCATCAGAAAATACCAATCTGTTTGTAAAAGATGCCACCCCTGGTGATAGACTTTACCAGCACAGAAGTTTGTACATTCTAACAATCTATCTTGTGGTGGGAGCCATTCACCTCCTGTAATGGAGGAGTGATTGGAAGAGATTGAAGGCTCCCCTCCAGGTGTGTAATGTAAACAGGGGGGGGGGGGTTAGCACATGAGCCCAGTAAACAAATCCAGCACCAGGAGAGAGTAACGAGAGAAAGAGAACAATGAGGAAATAATAGCTTACCTGTTTCATCTCGGAATTAATGGCTATCTGAGTCATGACTGCTATTATCATGTTTTCTGATGTGTGTGGCTTCTTATCTTCATCCAGGATTTTTGTAGCATCTTCATTCAGACGTTTCACACTTCCCCATGTGATGAGAGAGGCTGTCAGGGTTTGAAGTGGTGGGCAAGGTTGGTTGTTTTGGGAGTTTTATGGGGGCATTTCTTTGGTCTTCGATATTTTGTCTTCATCTTCAGAGGAGATTCTATCCTCAACAAGGACATCTCCAGGATGGGGTTGGGGTTTGCCTTTGGCCAGCTCATGGAAACGTTTCACTAGATGTGGGTGCTTGAGGGGTTGGGGGTGGAGGCACCAAAGAGGATGGAGGTGGATAAACCAGAGGGAGTGAAGGTGGGAGCACCAGAGGGGGTATGGAGGAAGCAGATGGAGATGGGCTGAGGAAAGGATTTCCATGGGTCAGGGGTTGTGGTGGTGGGGTGGTATTTGGAATAACGAGACAGTATAGATAAGGTTGTCCATATAGAGGCAGGTTAGGTTAACTGGTTTGAGCTCAGTAGAAAAATGTGAGAATGTTTGGGTTTTATAATCATGAAAGTTACTACCAGAAGTAGTCTCTGTCTTGGAATCGGGGAGTGTGTGAGAAGATGTAGATTGGGAAGACATAGATTTGGGGTGGGAGGAAGTAGATTTGGAAACAGCAGAGGGATAATTTACAGAGCTGTATTGTAGAGAAGCCTGACATTGCTTGAATGCTAGCATACACAATCTATAAATTTGATAGTGACTGGCTGTAAATGCCCCAATGTCTTTGCCTAAGTCACAATCGATTTTCCTCCATAACTCAATGGATAAATTTCTGTTTGGAAAGCAAGGTAGAAACATACTCAATTACTTCTAACAATTTATGCAAGTCCCAGGTAGAATACTGGATACTACATATCCATAAGGCTTCTTTCAGCTGTTTAAAGTGAGAATTCTTTTTCTTTGAATGTGAAACTCCCATAGCCAATGTGTAATTTGATTAAACTAGATCACTTACAAGACCTTGGTGTGGAGCAGTCTAGTCCTTCTTAGGCTCCTAGAACTGAGAGCATGAATCTACTGTTGAGGCAGAAAAGACTCAGGGTAAAAAAATAAAGTTAAGAAGGAAAAATTAAAAGAGGAAAAGGAAAATATGATAGAAGGTAAATAAGTAAATAGAAGTGAATTAACAAAGCACAAGGAACAAAATGTGCCATGTGGTCAAAAGAGTGTGTCCAGACTTCCTTATTTACTTAATTACCTCCTTATTTGCTTATTTACTATATCCACCTCAATTTCCATCTATTTTGCCCTGAACATGTTAGAATATATATTCTAATTTAATAGTAATATTTCATTAACTATAGATCTTATAATTTCTTTTCTAATCATGTATCAGTTGACATTCAGGCTGTTTCCATAGCTTGGATATTGCTAATAAGGCAGATATGAATGTAGGGGTGCAGATGTCCCTCATAAATAGTGTTTTCATGTAATTTGGATATATGCCTAGGTAGTCATAAGGCATTTCCTTTTTTGTTGTTTGTTTAAGCGTTCTCCAAACTTTTTTCTAGGGACTTCTACAGTTTGCACACCCATTAATAATGTAACATAATTTGTTTGTCTACTCATCATTAACATTTGTCATTTCCTGTTTTGTTGCTATAACTCATTCTCACAGATATGAGATGGAATCTCAATTTGGTTTTAATTGACATTTATCTAATGATAAATAAAGTGAGTATTTTTCATATGTTTGCGGACCACCAGTATGCCTTCTGCAAAAATCTGTCGACTGAGATTTTTTTCCAGCTTTTTATTGAGTTTTTTCTATGTTTTATTTGTTTTGTTGTTGTTTAACTATATGATTTATTTAAATATGTTTGGTGACAATCCTTTTTCAGATGTGTGATGTGCAAATATCTTCTCCTGGTTGCTGGGTTGATTATGTCATTAAACTTTCTTTATTTTAACTTGCACGTGGAGTGAAGTCTACAGATACATCATTGATAAGGTCCTGAAATGTCTCAGCAATGTTTTCTATTATGTATTTTCTAGGTTCAGGTCTAATATTCAGGTTTATGATCCATTTTAAATTAGCTTTTGTGTACAGTGTTAAGTGGTTGTCTAGTTTCAGTTTTCTTCATGTACTACCTAATTTTATTAGCACAATGTATTGACAAGTTATTTTCATTATTGAATGCTTATTGCTCTTTTGCCATTCATTAGATATACGTGTGTGTGTGTGTGAATATTGTGTTCCATTGGTCCAAGTGCCTGCTTTTATGCCAATACAAATCTCTTTTTGTAGAATAAAATGAAATTATAAAGCATGAGACCTCAATTTCCCCTCATTTTTTCAGTAGTGTTTTTGTCATTCACCTTTCTTTCTTTCTCCCTCCCTTCTTTGCTTCCTTCCTTTATTTTTTCCTGGTTTTATATGAATATTGAATAATTTGCTTAATTTCCTTGAGGAATGTCTGGGATCTTGATAGAGATTTCATTGAAACATTAGATGGTTTTTATTTTTCCAAGTTTTAAATATGCAGTTAATAGTGTTTTTCAATATACTTTAAGACTATATAGTATAATTCCACAAAGAACCCACTGACAAATTTCTGTACCCTCACCTTACCAATGATGAGTACTTCTCTCAATGTGTTAGAGACAGTTTTCCTCTGTTTATTTTTTCTTTATTCTGCAAGTTCCTGTGTATCAGATCTCTAGATTTCACATATGAGGAAAGCCAATCTTTTCATCTCTTTTCTTAAATTCTTTTATTATATTTATTTAATTATTGGATAGAGACAGCCAGAAATAGAGAGGAAAAGGGGAGATATGGAAAGAGACAGAGAGACACCTGCAGCTCTGCAGAAATCTGCAGCTCATGAAGATTTCCCCCTGCAGGTGGGGACCAGGGTTCAAACCTGGGTGCACTGTAACATGTGTGCTCAACCAGATGCACCACCACCAGGCCCCTCTTTTCATCTCTTATTTCACTAGATGTGATCACTTCCAGTTCCATCCTTTTTGTCTAAAAGAACACAATATCATCTTTTTTTTATTGCATAATAGTAGCCCATAAATTATTCACTCAGTCATCGGTTGATTGGAATTTAGGCTGCTCCACACTTTAGGTATTGTGAATAATGGAGCTATGAACAAAATGTTTTATATGTCCCTTTAAATTAGTGTTAGAGTATCTTTTGGATAAATACTTGAGTGGCATCACTGGATCATAAGATAATTCCATTTCTACTTAATTATTTGATTAGTCTCTTTTCAGTGTCCCAAAGGAGACAGATGCAGCAGTTTGAATTCTCACCAACAAGGGAGAAAAGTCCTTTTTTCTCTACACCCTTGTCAACACCTGTAATTTCATATTTTGTTGAAGTCATTTCATATTTTGCTGATGTCATTTCATATTTTGTTGATACAGGTGTGAGATGAAATCTCAGTTTAGTTTTAATTTGTACTTCTCTAATGATAAATGAAATGGAACATTTCATCATATGACCATGGACCATGTGTATCTCTTTTTTTGATAACTGTCTATTCAGTTCTTTGGCCCACATTTTTACTGAATTTTTCCCCTTTTTGTTGAACTCTACAGGTTCTTTATAGATGCTTGATTTTAGTAGCTTGTCAGATGTTTTATGTGCAAATATCTCCTCCCATTTATACTGGGATGTCTGGTTGTCCTTGTATAGTTTGCTTTCAGTGTGTGGAAGCTCCTTAATTTGTTGTAATCCCATTTATTTACTCTTATTTTTTATGTTATATGCCCATGTGGATAAGTATCTAAACAACTTTGATTGTAAGGTCCTGCAGTGTTTCATGTATGTTTTCTTCTATATATTTTAATGTCTTTGGTCAAATATCCAGGTACATGTTCCATTTTGATCTGATTTTGATGCAAGATATTAAATGATAATCTGATTTACTTATTTACATAAGATTGTCTAACTTTTCCAGCATCATTTATTGAAGAGACATTTTTACTATTATTTCTTTATCTATATTTTTATATATTTACTTTTTTAATTGTCAGGCCCTCTCTTTCCTTTTTTGTTATTAATTACTTACCATTGATATACAAAATTATGAATTAATAAGTGTATAATTTCACATCATTCACACCAACACAGTTCTGTGTCCCCATTCCCTCCACTGGAAACTACAGTAGTTCTACCAAGGTCACAGATATCAGTTGAATATTATTTATATATGTATTTATATTTGTATACATTTGCTTTTTTTCCTGTATGATCATTCCTTCTCTTTTTTTCTAAGTTTCATCTACACCAGTTGCTATTTCTGAATGTTCTTCCTCCTTTCTTCTTCTCTCTGGGTCTTGATGGAATTAGAGTTCATAGATTACATTGCTCAGTTACAGTATTGTCTTGTTCTAGTTGGCCTTTTGGCTCAGCTATTTCAGCTTTCAGTTCTCTAATTACCTTGAGGTAACTATTTTTTCCTTAATAGTCTCATCTGTTGTTTCCCTATTTCTGACAGACTTTTCCTCAATAGCTGCCCTCACTTCTTTGATTAATAGGTCTATTAATGTTTGGATATTTTCGTTATTTATAGTTGCTTCTGGTTTATTTGGATTTTTTTCTGGGCTTGTGTCTTTATTTATTGCCTTAGTTGATTTTGATTTGACCATATTTTTTTCTTGATGTGTTTTATATTTTTGTGTCTTGACTATTTATGTTTCATTTATTGTGCTGAGTGAGGAAAAGCCCCAATAATCCAAAGGCCTCAGTTGTAACTGAGGTCACAAACCTCAGCAAATACAACAATAACAAATGTGATGATTAGTGCAGTTCAACCAACACCTGTTAGCAATAAAAACTCTCACCTGTAAAAGTAAAACAAAACAACAACAATAGCAGAAAAAAATACAACTACAAAAATCCAGTGTCAAGCATAAACTTAAGAGATTGTGGGAAGGGAGAGAAAATAAAGAAGAGAGAGAGAGAGAGAGTTAAAGAAAGAAAAACCTTTCTATATCAGACTTCTTACACAATATAGATCACAGGTAAGTACAAGTGAATACAGAAAATACAGGAGCAAAAGCTAAGATTTTTCAAATCAAAGAAAAGTAAAGAAAAAGAGAGATGAAAGGAGAAAAAAACAAAAGAAACAAAACAAAAAACACCACTACTACCACAATAAAGAGTACAGCCATCACCAGTAAATGCAATGTACCACCAGCAAGGTCTTATTTTGGCCAAAGTAATAAGAAGGGGAAATAAACTACTATCAATGACAAAACAAACAAACTATCAAAAAAAAATCCAAACGAAAACAATAAATAAATAAATAAATAAATAAGAAAGAAAAAGAAAATGGAGGAAAAAAAAACACCTAAAGACCAGTCTTCAGTTTAAACTATTCCAAATTGACTATCCAAAACCTCCCCCTTCCTCAAGAATTACCAAAAGCAACATAAACTAAAGAGCTAGAGGGAAGGAAAAAAAAGAAAGTTAGGATGGTATATTCTCACCACCCCAGAATAGGCAGAAGATTGATCAAGTTGAGAAATAATAGAGTTCCAGCCCTCCTTAGGAGAGAAATAGAAACAAACAAACAAACTCCTTCTGATGACTCCCTATTGAGTCATCCCACTGCCATCTTGGCTTCTCCCTTTTTTATTTATTTGAATTTTACATATTTTTTATTTTATATTTATTTATTTTCCATTTTGTTGCCTTTGTTTTTTATTGTTGTAGTTATTATTGTTGTTGTTATTGATGTTGTCGATGTTAGATAGGACAGAGAAATGGAGAGAGGAGGGGAAGACAGAGAGGGGGAGAGAAAGTTAAGACACCTAGAGACCTGCTTCACCGCCTATGATGCTACTCCTCTGCAGGTGGGGAGCTGAGAACTCTAACCGGGATCCTTATGCCGGTCCTTGAGCTTGGCGCCACATGTGCTTAACCCACTGCGCTACCACTCGACTACCAAATTTTACATATTTTTAAGTATCTTTTAATTGTCTGAGGTGAAAATTGCCTTCCTTGGAATTAATGTGTACACAGTGAGAGTTTCAGAAAGGGTCAAAGTAGTAGGAAGCTTAAAATTAAATGTACATCACTGACTAGGAATTAGCATAAACTGCTTGGGCCCCTGACAAGCTTATGGAGTCTAGGTTTAAATTCAAGAGGAAAAAAAAAACAGCCTGCAGAATAGGGTAAAAAAAAGGTTCAACAGGTATTAAAGTTGAACTACATCTGCAAAAATGATGGGGTAAAAATTTGACATGTTTGAAAACCACAGCAGGCAAAATCAAAGTGGGCTAACATAGTGAATTGACACATGGGAGATACACAGTCAAACCACATAGGTCTAAAAGGTGTGGGTAAAAATGGCAACATGGTTGGGTGCCATATATAGTAATTAAAAATAAAAAGACTTAGGGAGCATGGGTTTAAATAATCGAGAGTTTTATTATATCTCAGTGCAGTGGTACAGAATGGTATTATTTGGGTACAGCAAGACAGACAAAGTGGTAAATATTGGCTAGTTATTTGGCCATAGAGGCATGGGTTTTTAAGCTAGTTTTACCAGAGATGAGCTCCACTTGTACAGCTCCCAGGAGAAGCAGCCATGGTGGTCCTTGGGAGGAGAGCAGGCACTTGAGAGCATGCAGGAAGAGAGCTGTCAGGAAAAATAATGACTTCTGCCTGACTCTCACTTAAATCCATCAGCCTGATGTCATCCATATGCTGATTACATTTGTCAACCTCAGCCTTATGCTAATTGTGTCCCAAAATCCTATTCACATGCTGTGTCTGAACAATATGTAAATAAAATTAACTCTTTACCTAGTCTATTTGACCCAGGGCCCATATATATTCATATATTGCATCAGAGCAGGTTTAACCTCTAAGTCTCTATCTGTCTGTGTTTGCAGACTATGGCCACAGCTATGAACATTCTAGTCTTCACTCATTTCAGGACCAGTTTTCCTTGAATGACAGAATAAGATGACCAAACCTCTCTTTAGATATTGGAGGAGTCCCTATAATTGCTAGTTCATAGTGAGGGTACAGTCCAGAAAAAAACTCACAAGAGGGTTGATAATGTTGCTTATGGAAGTGGTGGTGGAGACAGGTGTCTATTAGAGGTGAAGGCCCATTGCATCTGTGGTGGAATTCAAGGATTTCCTGACTAAAGCTCCAAGTGATGGAGTAGCCTGGCAGTGACCAAAAAGGCTATCATTAAGTGAACCAGTTTCTGGCCTTTTTCCAACATTGTACTACTTCTTTACCTAACAAGTTTAGGCTTTTTCCCAGTCATTTAAAGCACTGAGTATCATTTATTTTACCCAAACCAGGTTTATGTGGTCAGGCCTCAAGTTAGAGAGGAAATACAATTAGGATTCCAGTGGGGTCTAAGTTAAACTTAATTTTTACTGCATTTACTTGTTTGGTGATTCTAATAAAGGTTGTTATAGAGACAATAATTGTCCTTTAGTTGATGAATGTTTTTTACAGTATATCTCATTTCAAATTATATGCAGTGTTTCTTCTAAATATTATAAAGAGGTGACAATAATGCTGATCTTATCAGAAGAGATTAGGAGATGCATCTTAGTTACTTTCTTTTAATAGTTGATCAGATAAAGTGATTGAGGGAAGTGAAGGGCTAGAAGAGGAGGGTGTCTAGCTGTATGTAGTAAATACTTGATTAGGCAATTTATGGTTGCCACTAACTTATGAATACCTGTTTGCATACATGTGCACAGTCCCATACACCCTAGCCTATATCTAGGATGTGAAACCTTGCTAGAAAAAGCCCCATCTTAAGTGGAACTAGGTAGTCCCATGTGTCAGGTTCCTCTGACCCCACAACCTCTCCAGCATTTGTTGTTACTATTGTTTCTGAATTATGAAATTCTTGCAGGTGCTAAATTGCCACTCTCATTGTTGTCTTTATTCGCATTTCTCTGACAATAAGTGACTTAGAGAATTTTTGTTATGTTTGTTGGCTTTTTGGATCTTTTTAAAAAAAAAAATATCTATTTATAAAAAGGAAACAGTAACAAAACCATAGGATAAGAGAGGTACAACTCCACACAATTCCCACCACCAGAACTCCGTATCCCATCCCCTCCACTGATAGCTTTCCTACTTTTTATTTCTCTGGGAGTATGGACCCAAGGTCATTATGGGGTGCAGAAGGTGGAACGTCTGGCTTCTGTAATTGCTTCCCCACTGAACATGGGTATTGGCAGGTCGATCCATACTCCAAGCCTCTCTCTAGTGGGGTGGGGTTCTATGGAAATAGGGCTCCAGGACACACTGGTACGGTCATCTGCCAAGGGAAGTCTGGTTGGCATCAGGTTAGCGTCTAGAACCTGGTGGCTGAAAAAAGAACCAAACAAATTGTTGACTAATGTTGAACCTAAAGGCTGGAATAGTTCAGATGAAGAGTTGGGAGGTCTGTTTTGTAGATAGTTAGTAGTCCTATTTTAGTTATATTCCAAAGAGCCCATGACTATACTGTTTTTTCGCCTTTGATGAATATTCTGTTCATATCCCCTCCCCATTTGTGGATGGATCATTTTTATGTTTGCTGAGTTTGGTGAGCTCTTTATATATATTGGTGATTAGTCTTCTGTCTAATGTATGGCATGTAAAGATCTTCTCCCATTCTATAAGGAACCTATTCGTTGGTTAATAGTTTCCTTTGCTGAACAGATGCTTTTTGATGTAGTCCCATGAGTTTATTTTTTTACTTTGTTTTCCTTACAGTTGAATTTGTCTCACTGAAGAAATCTATAACATTTAGATGAAAAAAGAGTGTTGTTTCTTGAAAATACATTTAATATTAGAATAGTCATTCCTACATTTTTCCTGGAATTATTGACTTGGGACTTTTTTTGTGCTCATTTCTGGCTTTTGGTGGTGCGAGGGATTGAACCTGGGACTTTGCAGCCTCACGCATGACATTCTTTTTTGCATAACCTTTATGCTATCTATCCCCACCCATTTAAGACATCTTGCTCTGGCCTTTCACTTTTTTTCTCTATTTTTGTCCTTTATATGTATGTTTTCTGCAGGCATATATTGCATTTATCTTTCTTTTTCTACCCATTCAGTTGCTTTGATTAATGAGTTTAGACTATTCACATTTAGGATGATTATTGATATACACTTTTTATTAATGACATTCTATTTTTTATTTTCAGATACATAATATTTATTAACATAAGTTAGCATAGAAAAGGAGCATGGGAGAGCATCACTCTGGTACATGAGATGTCAGTGGGGCCCTCATGCTTCAGAGTTTGACTTCCTATGCACTATGACACCTGCTGGGCCACTTTTTTCTATTTTTGTTGTTTCTATTCTTTCTGTCATTTCATGTGGGTGGCTTTCTGTAATGATTCTTTCACTGTGTTCTTTTGTACCACTTATGGATCTCTCTACATATTTTCTTTTGTTGTTAGTATGAGTTTTGTGCCTCACTTACTCTATCTAAAGGAGTCCTTCTAAAATTAGTATTGTCTCATCAGCATCTGCTGTCTTCTGCCCAATTAATTTCAATTTCATATATCATTGTTCTTTACTCTTAAGAATGTTTGTATTTCTGGTCCTGTTTTATATTTTCCCAACTTGCTCAGAATTTGCTTTCCTTTGTTTCTTCTTTTCCTGTGGAATACATTTCAATATAATTCTTCAAAATAAGATCAGGTTATGACAAGTTGGTTTACCATTTGTGTGCCTGAAAAGACCTTTATTTTACTCTCATATCTGTGTGGTATTTTGATGTGAAGAGTGTAAGTGGCTGCCAGTTCTTTGAGTATGTCATTCTCTCTCCTCATTTTTATTTTTTAATTTATTTTATTAGTGCCTTAATAATATATAACATTGGGAATCCAGTGGTAGCACAGCAGGTTAAGTGCACATGGTGCAAAGTGCAAGGACCGGCATAAGGATCCTGGTTCGAGTCTCCAGCTCCCCACCTTCAGGGGAGTTACTTCACAAGCAGTAAAGCAGGTCTGCAGGTGTCTATCTTTCTCTCCCCCTCTCTGTCTTCTCCTCTCTCCATTTCTCTCTGTCCTATGCAACAATAACGGCATCAATAACAACAATAAAGCAACAAGGCAAACAAAAGGAAATAAATATTTAAATAATAATAATATATAACATTGTATATAATGTATAGGGGGCAGGGTGGTGATGCAGAAGGTTAAGGGCACATGGCACAAAGTGCAAGGACTGGTGTAAGGATCCCAGTTTGAGCCCTAGGTTCCCCACCTGCAGGGGGTTTCTTCACAGACGGTGAAGCATGTCTGAAGATGTCTATCCTTCTCTCCCCCTCTCTGTCTTCCCTTCCTCTCTTGATTTCTCTCTGTCCTATCTGGCAAGAACAATAGCAATAACAACAATAACAAAAACATCAAGGACAGCAAGGGCTACAAAATGGGAAAATGGCTTCTAGAAGCAGTGGACTCGTAGTTCAGGCACCAAGCTCCAACGGTAGATAACCCTGCAGGCAAAAAGAAAAAAAAAAAAAAAGGAAAAGAAAAGAAAAGAATAAACATATAATATCTTAAAAATAAAAATATAGCATTACATTATACAGGTATAGTTCCATACCACACTCAACACCATAGTTCTATGTCCTGCTCTCTTCCAGTTCTCCTTCTTTACCTCCCACAACTAAAAACACCATAATTTTTACAAAGTTTTAGCGACATTTTGATTACTTCTACTTTTACTTATAACAAATTCATGTGTTTCAGTTCTTATATTGCACTAACAAGTGAAACCATCTAGTAATTATCTCACAGTAATGCAAATTATTTGATAACAGATATAAACTATATCACAAAGAGTTCCTGAACACAAATACAAAATTCACGAACTTAAACTTCTAATAGATCCCTCTTTCCACCATTACTGGCCATTTCCATCAGAACCATCATCACAAGCCCTCTCATGAGCATTTCCAGGGGAACTTGCTCTCACTATATAAAGTAGCAATGGTAGGGTCTGTCCCACTTCCAGAAGGGAGGCTGGGCCATCCTGCTCTGCCTCTTGAAGAAGATAGGTCCTGAACTTATATATTCTCTTCAAGTTTGGGAGGTACCCTCTGCCATAGTTTAGCTTTCTAGTTCTATTCTCAACTCTAACACCATCTTCCAAGATTATATATCCAGCCCTCATCCATGTTAGCTATCAAGCAAAGATTACTGAAGTCATGGGCCCCTAGGAACGTCTAAAATAGACGTTCTGTCCTCTTCCTGCCCCTAGTATATGGTCCTCATTTTGAATTTCCAAAACCACTGTTTTCCTAATTTTATCCATCTACTTTAATTTCTGTTGTTGATCAGCAGGTGGTGCTTTGTTCTGCTTTGTATGTAAGTTGTAGAGGAATAGAAAAGAGTTTTGAAGAAGTTACATGGTGTTGCTGTGCCTGATGTTCATTAAACAAATATATTTTCAGGGAGGAAAACCCAGTGTCCCCTTTGCTCTTCCCAGACTGTTCCCTTAAACTGGGAACCCTCCTATGAGTTCAAATCCACTTTTGTGACTGAAGGTCAGTCTGACACTGTTCACTAGGGCATGTATGGCAGCTAGGACACCTGAGAGTTTGAGTTACCTGGGGCTCCACAAATAGAATAATTAGTTCCTTGGGCCCTCTGGATGGCTTCCTGTTTTTTTTTTTTTCCCTATGAACCTGTGCTTTCTGCAGTTCTAAACAACAATGTTGAGATCCCCTTTTAAGCCATTCTGTTCTTTATGGGCCATTGAATTTTGTTGCACAGATTTGAAGCAGTTGCAAATATGGTACTCACCAGCAAAATGGTGCCATATTACTGTTGGAGTCTTTATCTCCTCCTCTTGTTCTGCTGTCCATGGACTATCACCAACCTTCAGATCATGATGTTTGTTTCCTTCTTTTCTTAAATATTTTTTTAAATTATTTATGTTGGATAGAAACAGAGAAATTGAGAGGGGAGGGAAGGATATTGACACGTGCAGCACAGCTTCACCTCTTGTGAGCTTCCTCCTACAGATGTAGACCAAGGTTTGCATCCAGGTCCTAGTATACCATATAATTCTCCTGGGTGTGCCACCATTCAGTCCCATGATCTTTCTTTACTAGAAATTCTTTATTTGATGAAACTTATTGAGATGTTTTGTTGTAATATTTTGTTATTTGCTGTGGAAAAGCCAACATCTCAATACTGATCACAAGATACATTTATGTCATATAGGAGTAAAAGACCAGTTCTGTTTAAAATACCTGCAAAACTTTTTTTATTATTTCATTTTGAAAACTGGATTTAATGCATTTTTTGGTAAAATTTTATTTATTTATTATTGGATAGAGACAGAGAAAAATTGAAAGGGGAGCGGGAGATAGAGACACAGAGAGATACTTGCAGTCCTACTTCACCACTCATGAAGTTTTCCCCCTGCAAGTGGGGACCAGGGGCTTGAATCTATATACTGTAATATGTGTGCTTAACCAGGTCCCCCACTACCTGGTCCCGTAATTCATTTTCAAAAAGAAATGGGCCAAATATATACGTTTAGGTAAGGGACTTGACAGAAAGATATATAATTCCTATTTTTATCATTGTTATGTTCTTTGTGATTATGGAAATGGTGTTATCTTCTGAAATTAAATGTTAACTGATAGAGTAAAGAACCTGAAGAAGACAAGCTTGAAATATCAACTCTTGGAGATAAAGAAACTGTTTACCCTAAACTATGGAAAATAACTAATTTGGGATAGCATTGAAACATTACATAATGTTAGAATAAATAAAACCTATCTTTACAGGTCTATCTGTGTGTGTGTGTGTGTGTGTGTGTGTGTGTGTGTGTGTATGTGTGTGTGTGTGTGTTTCTTCAGCTAGACATCATGATGGACAAAATTCAGGGAAGATACAGGTACTTGGGTGTCACTGTATGATTTTAATACTCTCAAACATACAGTAATTGAAGTAATAAACACTAAAATCTCACCTTATTAGAAATGGGAGAAAATACAAAATGAATTTGTTTTTTTGATTAAAAAGATTCATTAAAGATGAATTATAGATTAAATTGAATAGGTGGCATGGGAACAATGAAAATATATCAGACTATTGTTAGATTGTGATTTTCTTCACTAGAAAAATCTTCACTGTAAAAACTTAAAATGACCATTAGAGTAGCCAGTAGAATTGAAGTAGATATAAATGTTTTTGGACTTAAAGTGTTAAGGATTTGTGGCACTTGATAGTTATCTGAGTTAATATTGATGATAAGTTGAGGAACAAGAAAATTTAGTCAATAAACAAATCTTTGCATTAATAAAGATGCTCTCTCTCTCCCCCCTATCTGCCTTCTCTATCCATAAGGAAAGAATAGTTGTAGTTTATCTAACCTGATAATATGAACTTCAATGAGATATATCATTACAAAAGAGCAATGAATAGCAATCTAAAAATTGTATTGAGAGAGCTAGGCAAAGCATTGTCCTCAGAGAGAGATCAAATTTGTTTCAGAAGAAGAAGAAGAAGAAGAAGAAGAAGAAGAAGAAGAAGAAGAAGAAGAAGAAGAAGAAGAAGAAGAAGAAGAAGAAGATGGAGGAGGAGGAGGAGGAGGAGGAGGAGGAGGAGGAGGAGGAGGAGAAGAAAGAAAGAAAGAAAGAAAGAAAGAAAGAAAGAAAGAAAGAAAGAAAGAAAGAAAGAAAGAAAAAGAAAGAACAAGGAGAAGGAAAAGGAGAAAAAGAAGCGGTGGCAGCAGCAAAAAAATAAAAATGAAGTTCAGGGTATGGAATGGAAATGAGACAAAGAAAGATGAACACAGATGAGTAGGAAGAGGATGAAGAGAGGAAGATAAGGGTAGATGATGCGAAAGATCATTCTAAGAAGGGGTTAAATATGTACTGAGGTAAGTTTAAGAAGAATACGAGTTTCTTGATGGGAGCACAGAAAAGGATAACAAAAAGATCAGTGATGCCAATAAATATGTAAACAATGATAAAGAAATGATTTACACTGAATTTATTTTTTAATATTTTTATTTACAAAAAGGAAATACTGACAAAAACCACAGCATAGTTCCCAACACCAGAACTCCATATCCCATCCCATCCCCTGATAGATTCCCTATTCTTTATCCCTCTGAAGGTATGGATCTAGGGTCATTATGGGGTGCAGAAGGTAGAAGGTCTGGCTTCTGTAATTGCTTCCCTCCTGAACATGGGCGTTGACTGGTCGATCCTTACTCCCAGCCTGTCTCTCTCTTTCCATAGTGGGGTGGAGTTCTGGGGAGTAGGGCTCCAGGACACTTTGGTGGGGTCATTTGTCCAGGGAAGTCTGGTTGGTATCATGCTAGCATCTGGAACCTGGTGGCTGAAAAGAGAGTTAATATACAAAGCCAAAAAAATTGTTGAACAATCATGAACCTAAAGGCTGGAATAGTTCAGATGAAGAGTTGAGGGGGGTCTCCGTTTTGTAGATAGTTAGTAGTCCTATTTTAGTTATATTCCAAAGGGCCCATGACTATAGTTTTTCTTTCTTTCTTTCTTTCTTTCTTTCTTTCTTTCTTTCTTTCTTTCTTTCTTTCTTTCTTTCTTTCTTTCTTTTTTTTGAGCCTGACATCTGATATGCAGGTGAGTCCAAGTTATTGTTTGGGGAGATGTTGTATAAGCTGAATATGGGCCCCAGATCAGATCAAATCAATGGTGTTTACAGTCAACAACATTTATACTCCTTTCCCATATTGGGAGCTATTCTCTTTCCTGATCCAACTTTCTGGTCCTTTTTCCAGCCATGATATCATCTCCCCAGACACTCTGAATTTCTAAACCTATGCTTTTGTTTGTATTACTAAAAATAAAATCCAAGTACCAATATTGACTTTAGCCATAGTGTGCCTAACTCCAGGAAACTTCATTTGATTAACAATACTACATAAGTTACACCAATCAATGTCAGTCTCCCACAATAATAGAGACTGATAAATTAGGAAGAATAACAGGTCTTTCTGTATTTTGTTTCTTTATTTTATAGACCACTTAAGCACTATCTCCACCATCATAAAGGAGACTGGAAAAGGTATGGAGAATGATTCATATATAAGGTGTGTGTTTGATGTGGGGGAACTTCAGTGTCAATAGAAGATGGGGCTCCCATGACCAAAAGGTGGGCTGCAATACTAAAAGGAAGCATCTTCAGATTTTTGTAACACTTCAGAATCTAGAAAACTATGAGGAAGTTTACATGAACGTTTTTTTTTTATCTTTACACTAACCTCCTGAGTTGTTGAAAGGAGACTAATCCCCAATCAAAATAATCTACCATAATCCCCTGTGTGTGGAGGAATTTAGCATGAAGGGACTACAAAAAATAGATGAATTCCCTGCAGAAGCAGTGTGAAACTAGGATACAACAGGAACTTCATAATCTATTGTATTGATTGTATTCATAATCTTTGTATTGATAATAACAAATAATTAACTTTATATCCAGAAATTTCTGTTTTACACTATTATATGTATTATAATTTTATATTTATTTTATATATTATACATTTGTATAATATATACAAATTTATAAATTTATTTATAAATTTATTTTTGTGTTGCTTTAATCTTCACCCCATCTGAACCTGAATTGAGACTAATCATGATATTATGAGATCAATAGATACATTATAGAGATTTTAGTTTAGGCTGGAGAATTTTTCAGCTGTATTAAGAAAAGTTCAAACGGCCTGCCTAAGTATCTTATAAACTTCAAATCAGTGGAGTTGGTTATGTCATGAAGGGTATATATGTATACACACATACACATATGCCTACACTTATAGAATATATGTATATGCACATTTTGTCAGTGTATTTGTGTAAACAAGTACACAATCCCCCATCTGCCAAAACTTTCTTTGTTAAAGGTTATAGAGTGGAAAAATATTTAAAACTATTAATCTAATAAAAGCCAGTAGGGTTCTGCAAAAAATAGATAAGCTTTTCAGCTAAAATGGAGAAAAATGTGATAAGTCTGTGACATTTAAGCTGTATATAGAAATGTGAGGAAGAAAGGGTGTTCAGGGAAAGGGAGAAAATCTTGAAGGCCTGAAAATGACCATTTATTAGAGGTAACAAAGAATGAATGATTATAGGTTATGACCAATAAATAAAATTCAAAAGGGGGGTGGGCTGTGGGGCACCAGGTTAAGCTTACAAAGCACAAGGACCTAGGCAAGGATTCCGGTTTGAGCTCCCAACTCCCCGGCAGGTGGGCGGGGGTTCACTTAACAAGTGGTGAAGCAAATCTCAAGTATCTTTCTCCCTCTATCTCCCCTCCCATCTCAGTTTCTCTGTATCCTATTCCCTGTCATGACCTCCTGAAAAAAAAAAAAAAAACACAGCCACAGGAGCAGTGGAGTCCTAGTGCCAGCACTGAACCCCAGTGATAACCCTGGAGGAAAAAAAAAAAAAAGAAAAAGATTCAAAGGTAGGATAGAACCCCATTTTGTTAAAATGGTTCTTCCTGACTTGAGTCTGGCCTTTAACTCACAGGCTAATTGAAGAAAACCTAAAGTTTGTGTGCTAATAATCAGATATTTTAGCTGTAAATATCCATATCACATTAGTGTTATCTAGACCCAAATAGTAAAGAGACAAGATAGCACAGTGGCAGGTTATCTTGGTCCAGTCATCAAAACGATCAATGATGAGCTATGTGATTGATTGAAATTGCCTCCCTGGAGTTTCTTTTGTTGTTTCCAATTTGATGCTCTGAACTGTGAAAATCAAATTCACTTCTGTGGGATAGAGCTAGGACAACAGATAGATTGTATGCCATGCCATACAGTATGTCCCAGGTCATAGTACCAGCATCATATGGGAGTTGTCAGAACACCAGGGGTATCTTTTTCTTCTTCTTTTTTTAACTTATATTTTTCCTTTTTATTTTAATTGCTTGTTATTTTTATTTGTGTATTGGATAGAGACACTCATAAATCAAGAGGGAAGGGGGAGATATGGAGGAAGAGAGACAGAGAGATAACTGCTCCACTGCTTCACTACTTCCAAAGCTTTCCCCCTGAAGGTAGGGACCGGGGTCTCAAGCCTGCCAGATCCTTGCAAATTGTAGCATGTGCACTCAACCAGGTATGCTTGTTTCCTACTTTTTCTCATTGCCCCCTCCATTTTTGCCTCCGATGTTATTGCTGGGGCTTGGTACCAGCACTAAAAATCCACTGCTCCTAGCAACCATTTTTTTAATCAAATAGGACAGAGAAAAATTGAGAGAGGAGGGGGAATAGAAAAGGAGAGATAAAGATAGACACCTGCAGAATTGCTTCACCTCTTCTGAAGCAAGTAGAGACTCAAATCAGGATCCTTGCCCTTTGTATTATGTGCGCTTAAGCCAGTGCTTCACCATCAGGCCCCCTCCCCTATTTTTTCTATGTCTCTCTGTATGTAGAAGAAAAGGTCAGCATGGGGTGGTAAAAATAGAACTGTATTTTTCTACGTTATATTTTAAGAAATATATCAACAAACAAACAGAAAAAACACTCCACTTTTAAGTTTTAGTTAATTCCAATTGGAGTTTGGGGTTTCATTGATTCCTAGTAACTTTCTCATCTGGGTTATCTCTGAAATTGTCTTCATTAACCAATCTGTAAATGTGTATGAGAGTTCTTATATCCCATTTGCATGGATTTATTTCTCCCCTTCTAGGAAATTGCTACAGAATGTATCATTTTTTTTTAAAAAAAGTACTTCACATTCCTGGGTTCCCATGTACTGTTATTCTATTTCAGCAGAGTTGACCGAAGATTTTGGAGAAGGCAGTGTGAATATGCTGGGCATGTGGATCCCTCTAAAGAGTATTGAGATACTAGCTTCTTTTTTAATTATTATAAGTATCATTCTCCTTTTCACTTCTCTGGCTCTTAGTGCCTTGGTCTGTTACCAACATCGGCAGAGAAAGCTACGGCGCAACAGGAGGTCCATTCTGGATGACAGCTTCAAACTTCTATCCCTCAAGCAGTAACAACTGGATCTTTGAACAATATTTACTGAGTATGCACCAAATAGGCCTTGAACTAGTTGATTCCACTGTCTTTAGGAAGTAGAAATGCAAAGAAAGGAATGAAATATATCTGGAAAATTTTTCACTTATGTATTCACATATACAGATGGTGGTGCATCTGGTTGAGTACATGTTACAATGTGCAAGGACCCGGGTTTGAGCCTCCAGTACCTACCTGCAGGGGGAAATCTTTGCAAATGGTGAAGCATTGTTGCAAGTGTCTCTCTGTCTCCCTCCCTCTCTAGGTCACCTTCCCTCTTGATTTCTAGCTTTCTTTATCAAGAAATAAATATAATAAAAAATAAAATAGAAAACTCACCTCTAACCTTTAAAAATTAAAAACAATGAGATATAACCTCACACAAGTGTGACTAAACTATTATCAATAAGAAAAGAGATAATGATATCTGTTTCAAGAATAAGGAGAAAAGGAACCCCTTGAACATTGATAGTGGGAATATAAATTGAAATAACCTTATGAAAGAAACTATAAAGATTCATTATAAAAGTTATAAATAGGGCTGCTGTGTGATTCAACAACCCTACTTCTGAGCATATAACTAAAATAAACCAATCTAACACCCCCATGTTCCTTGCAGCAAAATGTGGAAACAAGTACTCATCAATGAAGTTTGGCAACAGAGGTGAGAGAGATAGATGTAAATTAAAGAATATAGCATTTTACTTATAAGGCAGACATGCTTTCAGTATCTAATATTAATTAACATGGTGACTGTGGTTAATTATGCAATACTCTTTACTTAAAATTTGTTGATTATAGGTGTTAAGTATACTCACAAAATAAAGAAGCATTAACAGTGTGGGGTAAATGTACTAATTGACCATAGAAATGCTTTTTTTTCAATATATATAGATGTCAAATCATCACATTGCACAATTTATCTATCTATCTATCTATCTATCTATCTATCTATCTATAACTATGTGTCAATCATTTCTTAATAAAAATGTTTTCTAGATTGAATGTTATACCATAGATTGTGACTATTACAACATAACATAATAAAAACACTATAAATGAATGGATATCAAGATGACTGAATAGATAGTTGGTGCTCAAATCCTATAAAGGCAGTAGCTGATAAATGAAATCTAGTCTGAACTCCACATAATGTTGAAATGCAGTTGGAAAAGAGTATTCACAGAAAACAGAAATGCAAGAAATATAGGGGAAGAGGGCATGGAAATCACCTGAGAGTAAGGATGATACCATTCAGAGGAACAGACTATAAACAAACACTGATTTAAGAGGTGAGGTTTAAAGCCAATAATCAGGGAATATTGAGGTGTTCACCAATTCCCTGGTGCCTTGTTCCTACAACCCCACACATCAACAATGAAAGGGTGGCAGAAATCAATCTAATAGAAATCAATGAAGAATAATTCTGACCAGGTGCTTCCTGGGGACCAAAACAGCATAAACCACACTGGAATTTTGTGTTGATTACAATAGAATTTGGATTAGTCTTTACTACAATTCTCAAGACCTAGTACCTGGATCCTACTGTCCACTACCTGGGGTCCTTTAAGAGAATTTCTCAACCTTGTGTCTCCAAACAACAAAACTGATCAGATTCAATCTCAGAGCACTCTTAGCCTTCTGTCCTTCACACTCTTCATGATCCTGTGTGACACTTAATGGTGCCAAGCACTGACACATTGAACTCACCACGATAACAACCTATTTACAGTCACATATTATTATTTATTATTATTTCATAGCTTGTGCATACCTTTACTCTATAAACAATTCTCTGGAGCATTTTCCCACTTCTCTAGTGCCCCCATTGATCTTTCCTGTCTTGTGTCCCATATGCCTTTTCAAGATTGTACCCCAATGCTAGTCACCTTCAGACTTTTATATGATGTTCCAGTGTTCCATGTATCTCCACTGCCTTATGTCCTGCACATATCCATGGACTTTTGCCCCATGATCCAAGGTTTGAGTCCCACACAGCAGTTTCCTGAGAACTTCCACTGTTTTATTTCCCACACACTTCAACAGACTTGCATTCAGAGCTCCAGAGCAGCCTATGAACTTTTGAAGTGTGTTCTAAAGCCTCAGTACCTTCAATCTTGTGTTGTCCAGAGGACCTAGCATGAATTGTACTCTGTAATCCTGTGATCCACAAGTCTGTACCTCCTCTTCCTTCTCTTCTTTTCTTCTCCTCCTCCTCCTCTTCTTTTCCTTCTCTCTAGCTTGATCAAGCTTTTGCATTTGCGTGGACATTAAATAGTGACCATAGGATCAATCAACTAAGAAGATTTAACAATTATTAGCATATATGCACCAAATAAAGTTTTATCTGAATATATCAAACCCATTGAAAAAGCTAAAAAATAAATCAATATACATCAAAATAACCAGTAGTAGAAGAAGACTTCAACATCCCACTCTCACACTTAGATCTTATAGACAGAAAATCAACAAAGAAACAAGAAAAAAGAAAACGAATTGAACAAAATAATTAAATTAAAGAAAATGAATCGAAGAGTTGGAAAGACTAGATCTTCTGATCATTTTCAGAGGTCTACACTCCAAAAAACTGGAATAGACATTATTTTCAAATCTGCATAGGACATCTTCAAGGATAGACCATATGTTAAGCCACAAAGACAGTATCAACAAATTAAAGAGCACTGAAATCACCCCACTCATCTTCTCAGACCACAGTGAAATTAAGTTAACATTTAATAACAAACAAGTTTAGTAAAAATTCCAAAATATAGAAACTCACTAACACACTGTTTAACAAACACAGGGTCAAAGAGCAACTCAAGGAAGAAATTCAAATGTTCCTAGTATCAAATAAAAATAATGACATAAGCTAGCAAAATATTTGTGGCATAGCTAAAGCAATACTCAGAGAGAAACTCATAGTTATATAAGCACACATTCAGGATAAAAAAAAATTCAAGTAAACAACCTGACTGTTTGCCTTAAAGACTTAAAATAAGAGGAAAAAAGGGACCCTAAAGCAACTAAAAGGACTAAAATTACTAAAGCTATGGCTGAAATAAATAACATAGAAAATAAGATAACCATAAAAAGATCAATGAAGAAAAATGTTGATTCTTTGAAAAAATATACAAAATTTACAAATCTTTTAACCAGCTACATTTAAAAAAAGGGAGGGGAGAGGAGGAGCCAAGACGACAGCTTGAAGACAACACCTGGTGTGAGCTCTGCAAAGAAGCTTCTTTAACCTGGGAATCTTGGATCAAGGATTTGGGGCCCAATGGTGGAGGGGAAGAGAAGGGTTGGTCAGGGTGACACCAAAGAAGAGTCATATAACTCACGCTTGGGAGGGCAAACAGAGGCCTAAAAGGACAAAAGAAACACGTATTTTTGGCTCAGCTATCTATACACTTACCCTCCACCCCAAAACCAGCCCCATGCCCTTTGGCCATCTGCTCCTGTTAGGATTCCTGTGGAGCTAATTTATCAAGATCACTTGTTCAGCAAGAGTGTCATCCAATGAGGGGGGATATCTTCCCAAGCAAAGACTTTTATTTTTTGGAGGAGGAGGCTGAAGCTCTATCAGCATGAAAAATACCCGATCAGAGGCAGAGCCAAGATGGAGACTTGGAGGCAGCTGCTCCCCTGAGCTCTGACAACAGTGGCCAGATAGGTGACTGTCTGTCCTGTCCATTGTGAGAGGAACTTGTATGACTCAATCCACTCTCCCCTTTTTTCCTCCTCCTAGCTAATTAAAAAAAAAACTCTTTCCTTTCCCTGCTCTTTTTTCTTGTTCTTATATTCTTTTCTTCCCTTCTCCTACTTCTGCTATCTGAATTCACTGATAACTCACTTGTTAATTATTTTGTGGAAGAAATCTGACTCAGAGTGGACTCTCTGTGTGTCTCTCTTCTCTACTTCCCTCTCTCCTCTTTCTATACCTAGAATTTACACTGGACAGTAGATTTGCATAATTGTCTATTCTTGCTTTCCCCTTTTTCCTTTCTCATTAATTTAGATTTGGTTGCTATTTTTTCTTGGACCTGAGGTGTTGTTTGGCTAACTGATATTGGTTAAACTGCATCATTCCTTGCTTCAATTACTATTGTTGTAACTTCTGAGGTTGGTGACTGCATTTGTCATAAAGGTGTTTAGCATAGTGTGGTGTATACTCAAAACACAACAGCTGAAGAAAAACAGAACAAAAAAATAAGAAACACATAAAAATGATTATATCAAGAGCAAATAAAACTGCAACCACAATAAATCAGTAAATCACAGGATCCCAGAAGAAACTCAAAATAAGCCAAAAGTAACCATAGATAAGAAAAGAATGCAAGCAACAGTAAACTTAATAATCGCAGAAATGTAGACAATTATGGAGGAAAGGGCTATCAGAATTAGGGAAACAACAGATGAGACCCTCAAGGAAAATACTAGCTACCTTGAGGCAATCAGAGAACTGAAAACTGAAATAGCTGAATTAAAAGGTCAATTAGCAGAACAAGCTAATACTATAACTGAACTGAAGAAAGAAGCTGAGGGAAGGGAAATCAGGCTAACAGATGCAGAAAACAGAATTAGTCAGACAGAGGATGAGCTAGAGAAAACTAAGAAAGAGGGAGAAGAGTCCAAAAAGAGATTGAGAGACACTGAAAACAACAAAAGAGACATATGGGATGATCTCAAAAGAAGTAATATTTTCATAACTGGCCTGCCAGAGGAAGAGAGGAAGGGTAAATAAACATTCTACAGGAAATAACAAAGAAAACTTCCCAGATGAAAACAACAGAAAAGACATTAAGATTCAAGAGCCCTAGAGAGTCCCAAATAGAATCAATCCAGACCTGAAGACATCAAGACACATCATAGTTACCATGAAAAGAAGTAAGGATAAAGAAAGGATATTACAGGCTGCAAGAGAAAAACAAAAAGTCACATACAGGGAAAAACCCATAAGATTATCAGCAGACTTCTCCACTCAAAATCTAAAAGCCAGAAGAGAATGGCAAGATATTTATTGAGCCCTGAATGAAAAAGGGTTTCAAACAAGGATAATATATCCTGCTAGACTTTCATTCAAGCTAGATGGAGTCAAAAAACCTTCTCAGACAAACAACAGTTAAAGGAAGCAACCATGACCAAACCTGTCCTGAAAGAGGTTCTAAAAGACCTCTTATAAACAGGAATATCACCATAATACTTAGCATGTATCAGAGCAAATAAAATAATTGTTGAATAATGGCACTACAATATATTAAATTCATAATATCAACACATGTCAATGACGGAAACTCACCCATTAAATAGCACAGAGTGAGAGGATGCATCAGAAAACACAACCCAACCATTTGCTGCTTGCAAGAATCCCACTTGACACAACAAGACAAACAGACTTAAAGTGAAAGGATGGGAAACTATCATACAGGCTAATGGACCACAAAAAAGACAGGAACAGCCATTATCATCTCTGATACAATAGACTTTAAATTAAAGTAAAGAATAATAGGCAAGGCCATTACATAATAATTAGAGTATCAATCAACCAAGAATACTTAACAATTATTCACATCAATGCACCCAATGAGGGACCATCTAAATATATCAAACACCTCCTGAAAAAACTACAAAAATACATCAATATAAACACAATAATAGTGGGAAACTTTAACACCCCACTCTCACACTTAGACAGATCAATGAAGCAAAGAATCAACAAAGAAACAAGAGAATTTAATGAAGAGATGGACAAAGTAGACCTCCTGGACATTTTCAGAGCGCTTCACCCCAAAAAACTCAAATACATATTATTTTTAAGTCCACACAACAAATGCTCAAGAATAGACCACATGTTAGGCCACAAATACAGTGTCAACATCACAACAGCATTGAAATCATCCCAAGTACTTTCTCAGACCACAGTGGAGTAAAGCTAACATTTAACAACAAACAGAATATTACTAAAAGTCACAGAATTTGGAAACTAAACAACATACTGCTTAAAAGCAACTGGGTCAGAGAGACACCCAAGCAAGAAATTCAAATTTTCCTGAAAACAAACGAAAATGAAGGCAGAGGCTATTAAAATATTTGGGACACAGCTAAAGCAGTACTGAGAGGGAAACTCATAGCCATAGAGTCACATATTAAAAAAACAAGAAAAAGCTCAAATAAATGACCTGACTGCACACCTTAAGGACTTAGAGGAAGAGGAACAAAGGAACCCTAAAGCAACCAGAAGAAGATAAATCACTAAAATTAGAGCAGAAATAAACAACAACGAAAATAAGAGAACCATACAAAAGATCAATGAAGCCAAATGTTGGTTCTTTGAAAAATTAAACAAGATTGACAAACCCCTAGCCAGACACACTAAAAAAGGGGAGAAGATTCAAATTAATAGAATTGTAAATGATACAGGAGATACCACAACTGACACCACAGAAATCCAGAAAACCATGTGAAACATCTATGGAAAACTATTTGCCACAATGCTAGAGAATTTGGAAGAAATGGGAGAATTCCTAGGAACATATGCCCTTCCAAAACTGAACCAAGAAGAACTACAAAACCTAAATGTACCAATCACAGACAAAGAAATCAAAACAGTTATTAAGAATCCAACAACAAAAGTCCTGGACCAGATGGCTTCACAAACAAATTCTACAAAACTTTCAGGAAAAAGTTAATACCTATATTTCTAGAGCTCTTCCACAAGATTTAAGAAATCAGGAATACTCTCCTCCACCTTTTATGAAGCCAACATCACCTTGATACTAAAAGCAGAAAGGGACATAACAAAAATGGAAAACTATAGACCAATATCTTTGATGAATATAGATGCCAAAATAGTAAACAAGATCCTGGCCAAACGGATACAGTAGTATATTAAAAAGATTGTTCATCACGACCAGGATTTATCTCAGGAATGCAAGGCTGGTTTAACATACATAAGTCAATCAATGTCATTCACCACATCAATAAAAGCAAAGGCAAAAACCACATGATTATCTCAATACATACAGAGAAAGCCTTTGACAAAATTCAACACCCATTCAGGCTGAAAACACTACAAAAAAGGGAATAGATGGGAAATTTCTCAAGATAGTGGAGTCTCTAGCCAACATCATACTCAATGGACAGAATCTGAAAGCATTCCCCCTCATATCGGAGACTAGACATGGCTGTCCACTATTGTAGGACTATGTGAAAGCTTGGTAGAGCTTAGGGAAGCTCTCCCATCCTGGGCTGGAGGTATGGAAAGATACCACTCTTGTTAGCCTCCCTCCTCATAGAGACAAGGCAAGAGGAAAAAGTCTCACAGACTCAGTTTTTCCTTGTTAATCTCTCAAGCTCACAGAAATCCTACAAGCCTCTCATACTTAGTTTCTCCCTGATACAGGCCAAATGGTTGCCTGCTTTAAGGTTCACTCAAAGTTCATGTTAGTCACTCAAAGTTCACACATCCACTTCAGCTTTTGATCACAGGGGAGAACACACTGTATCATACACCTCCCCAACACGAGACAGAGAAACCCCAAAATCTTATTTTCTTGTGGATTTGATATCTGTGATTTACATCAAGCCTTGTTTTGCTTCTCTCTATCTCACCTTACTGGTTTAACCCCTATGATTCTCTCAAATGCCTTTGGATAATTAAAATGCCTGCATCATGGAGAATAATTGTCTTGACCTTTATGTATCTCATCCATTTTAAACACGAGTTTAGATCTGCACTGTCCCAGCCATTCGGGGGGTGTGCCATCTGGAGGTGGCCTCCCACGCAACTCCACTTCCAGGAATTTTAGGTTGCCATCACTGCACGGATCTCTGTGTATTCTAGCTCCTCTGCTTTCAGAGCTGAGCTGGGGATCTCGGCCAGAGGGCCCAGTCCCAGCAGGGAGCCTGTGATTTCCGGGTGGTCTGGGATCTGCCCAGACTTCATAGCAAGAAAGCGGGCAGGTCTGCCATACATAAGGCATGGACCAAGTTGCTCTGGGGCGGGGGCCAGGATGAGCTGCAGCTCTGCCTGCCATGCCCACTGCCCAGCTCCTGGTGGTCGAGCAGCCTGGAAGGACCCCTTGGCAAATGTCCTGTGTCCTGCAGTGGTGAACCGGCTCCTGCCATGCCTGCTGCCCTGCTCCCAGTGGCCAAGCAGCATGGAGGGAGCCCACACCGAATGCTTTGTGCCACGCAGCTGCAAGCTGGCTCCTGTGGGCGGACAGCAGGCAGAAATCAGAGTGTGGCCCAGAGCAAAATGTTCCAGAAACAGAGAAACAGTCTCATGAAGGAAGGGCAGAGGCCTTTGGAACCTCTTCACAAGCAGAAAAGCAGCCCATAGTGGATAGGTAGCAAAACGTTTTCACTTATCTGGGGGTTGGGCAGGTCAGGCCCCACGTTGTGGGGCCATATGTTGTTTATTATGTTGTCAAAGTTCATGGCACCAGTATGCCAGGCTAGCTTCACGGCGGTAGACAGATGACCAGGGACACAAGGCTGACCGGAGAAGCTGTATTTCTTTATTCATGAGCCAACGGTACAAAAAATAATCTAATCTAATCACCACACAGTTCTCTAGTGCATCTTTCTCCTCCGGCGGCAGAGTCAGGAACTCAGGAAGTATCCAGGATAGGGGGAGAGGAGAAGCAAGAAGCGTGAAAAGACCAGGACTAAACCAAATCTCCTGGAGGTAGAGGGAGTGAGACCAAACCAATGTAACAGAATGACCATGTAAATAGACCAGAATGTCAAGCAATGTAACAGAAGGGATCCCAGCAGCAGAACTAGAAGCATACCAACACCGGGTGGTCTTGGATCTGCCCAGACTTCATAGCAGGAGGGCAGGCGGGCCAGCTGTGCAAAAGGCGCTGGCTGAGGTGCTCCGGGGTGGGGGCCAGGATAGACTGCAGCTCTTCCTGCCATGCCTGCTGCCGTGCTTCCGGATGCCTAGCAGTGTGGAGGGATCCCATGGCAAACGTCCTGCATCCCATGGTGGCAAGTAGGCTCCAGTGGCCCGGTGGTGGACAGAAACCAAAGTGTGGCCCAGAACGAAATGTTCCAGAAACAGACAGAGAGTTTCATGAAGAAAGGGCAGAGGCCTTTGGAAACCTCTTCACAAGCAGAAAAGCAGCCCATAGTGGATAGGTAGCCAAACATCTTTACTTATCTTGGGAATGGGCAGGTCAGCTCCCACGTTGTTGCGCCATATGTCCTTTAAGTTCAGCATGCCAGTATACCAGGCAAGCTTTGCAGTGGGAGACAGATGACCAGGGACATATGGCTGAGTGAAGAATCAGTATTTCTGTTTTTTTCTTTCTTTCTTTTTTTTTATTTAAGAAAGGATTAATTAACAAAACCATAGGGTACAATTCCACACAATTCCCACCACCCAATCTCCATATCCCACCAACTCCCCTGATAGCTTTCCCATTCTCTAGCCCTCTGGGAGCATGGACCCAGGGTCACTGTGGGTTGCAGAAGGTAGAAGGTCTGGCTTCTGTAATTGCTTCCCCGCTGAACATGGGCATTGACTGGTCCGTCCATACTCCCTGTCTGCCTCTCTCTTTCCCTAGTAGAATGGGTCTCTGGGGAAGTGGAGCTCCAGGACACATTAGTGGGGTCTTCAGTCCAGGGAAGCCTGGCTGGCATCCTGATAATATCTGGAACCTGGTGACTGAAAAGAGAGTTAACATACGAAGCCAAACAAATTGTTGAGCAATCATATACCCAAAGCTTGGAATAGTGGAGATGAAGTGTTAGGGGGGTACTCACTGCAAACTCTAGTGTACTTCTGCTTTCAGGTATATATTTTGCAGTAGTTTACGGATACGTGGGAACATATGCTCTCTCTCACAGAAACTGGTGTATATCTAGGTTTTGGGACTTTGTTAGAAAGTGAACCACCTGAGATGGAATTAGAGTATACTATGAAAGGAAAGGTCTCACCCGAGTAATGAAGCTGAAGGGTTGTCATTCCACACGTGAAGTCTCTGCACACAGCCTGAAGTGAAGCATGTTGAGGTGGCCATCGTGTTGGTTAGATTGTGATCAGCAGATGCAATATTATTTGATATGGACTGGGAGAGGCATACGGGAAAGTGGGCCCTATCCAATGGTTCCAGGACTGGGGGAAGTAGAGGCTCTAGAGTGGAGATGTGAGGTTACTGCTGTCTTAGGGTTCAAAAAGACAATTGAAAGTTAATGTTATCATCACATTATTTGGTAATTGGGTCAACTTTGAAAAGTCCTTTTGTTAGGGTATGCTGTACAGTACCCAGTATCTTGTATATAGCTATGCTATTGGTTGCTTCTGATCTACTTGATCTAGGCTTTTTAGAGTCTGCATATCAATTACACAGCCTATATATTGAAAAGATTCAGTTTGTGTTTTGAAAAACTTCGAGACATACAATTAATTTTCCCCCTCTCGTATTAATTAGTGATTTATACTACTGCATTTTACTAGGAGTGTACATAAACACCATTCCCACCACCAAAAGACTATGGCCCATCCCTCCCACCCCTCACTGTCTCAGGAAACTGCATGTCTACCCCTCACCAGAGGGTTTTTACTTTGGTGCCCTACTTTGAATTTTGTCAGATCCTGCTTTTAGTTTCCCTTTCAGAACTTCTTACTCAACTTCTGTTGATAAGTGGGATCATCCCATACTCATATTTATCTTTCTGACTAAGCTCACTTAACATAATTCCTTCTAGCTCTGTCCAAGATGGGTCAGAGATGTTGGGTTCATTGTTCTTGACAGCTGCATAGTATTCCATTGTGTATATATACCACAGCATTCTCAGCCACTCATCTGGTGTTGGGCACCTGGGTTGCTTCCAGGTTTTAGCTATTATGAATTGTGCTGCTATGATCATAGGAGTACACACCTCTTTTTGGTTGGGTGTTATGGAGTCCTTGGGGTATAACCCCAGCAGAGGATCATATGGAAGGTCCATGTCTAGCCTTCTGAGAGTTTCCCAGACTGCTCTCCACAGAGGCTGTACCAATTTACATTCCCACCAGCAATGTAAAAGAGTCCCTCTGTCCCCACAACCTTTCCAGCATTTGTTGCTGCTGTCCTTTTTGATGTATGCCATTCTTACAGGAGTGAGGTGGTATCTTAGTGTTGTCTTAATTTGCATTTCTCTGACAATCAGTGACCTAGAGCAGTTTTTCATATGTTTGTTAGCCTTTTGGATATCCTCTGTGGTGAATGTTTTATTCTTATCCTCTTCCCATTTTTGGATGGGGTCATTTGCTTTTTTGATGCTAAGTTTGCTGAGCTCTTTATATATTTTGGTGATTAGTTTCTTGTCTGATGTCTGGCATGTGAACATCTTCTCCCATTCTGTGAGGGGTCTCTTTGTTTGTTTAATAGTTTCTTTGGATGTGCAGAAGCTTTTCAATTTCATGTCGTCCCATTGGTTTGTTTCTGCTTTGGTCTTCCTTGCAACTGGATTTGATTCATCAAAGATGTTCTTGAGGTGTAGGTGGGAAACTGTTTTACCAATGTTTTCCTCTAAGTATTTGATTGTTATTGGTCTGACATCTAGGTCTTTGATCCATTTGATTTTTGTTTCTGATGAGATAAGGTGGTTCAATTTCATTCTTCTGCATGTTACAACCCAGTTTTCCCAGCACCATTTATTGAAGAGAGCTTACTTTTTCCATTTAATCCTTAGGGCCCCCTTATCAAAGATTAGATATCCATAGGTGTGAGGATTTATTTCTGGTCTTTCAGTTCTGGTCCACTGGTCTGTGTGCCTATTTTTGTTCCAGTACCATGCTGTTTTGATGATGATGGCTTTATAGTATATTTTAAGGTCTCAGAGTGTGATGCCTCCATTTCTGTTTCTTTTCCTCAAGATGGTTTTTGGCAATTCTAGGTGTTTTCAGGTTCCAGATAAATGATTGTAGTGTTTGTTCTATTCTCTTAAAGAAGCTTGGTGGAACTATGATAGGTATTACATTAAATTTGTATATGGCTCTGGGGAGAATATTCATTTTGATGAAATTTATTCTTCCAATCCATGAGCATGGGATATCTTTCCATTTCTTGGTATCAGTTTCTATTTCCTTGAGTAGCGACTCATAGTTTTCAGCATACAAGTCTTTCACTTCTTTGGTCAACTCTATTCCTAGGTATTTGATTGATTTTGCTGAAACAGTAAATGGAAGTGATTTCTGGATGTCTTCTTCTTCAGATTTAATGTTTGCATAAATAAATGCCACTTATTTTTGTACATAAATTTTGTAGCCTGATACCTTGCTATATTGCCTAATAACTTCCAGTAGTTTTCTGCTGGATTCTTTAGGTTTTTCTATGTATACTATCATATCATCTGCAAATAGTGAGAGTTTGACTTCTTCCCTTCCAATCTGTATCCCTTTGATTTCTTTCTTTTGTCTGATTGCTATGGCAAGAACTTCAAATACTATGTTGAAGAGTAATGGTGACAGTGGTTAACCCTGTCTAGTCCCCCATCTGAGGGGGAATGCTTTCAACTTCTGTCCATTGAGTATGATGTTGGCTGTAGGTTTGCTATATATAGACTCCACTATCTTGAGGAATTTCCCATCTATTCTCATTTTTTGTATAGTTTTGAGCATGAAAGGGTGTTGGATTTTGTCAAAGACGTTCTCTGCATCTATTGAGATAATCATGTGGTTTTGGCTTTGCTTTTATTGATGTGGTGAATGACATTGATTGACTTATGGATGTTGAACCAGCCTTTCATTCCTGGGATGAATCCCACTTGGTCGTGATGAACAATCTTTTTGATGTGTTGCTGTATCCGGTTGGCCAAGATCTTGTTTAATATTTTGGCATCTATGTTCATCAGAGATATTGGTCTGTAGTTTTCCTTTTTTGTTCTGTTCCTATCAGCCTTTGGTATCAGGGTGATGTTGGCTTCATAAAAGGTGGATGGAAGTATTCCTGTTTCTTCAATCTTATGGAAAAGCTTAAGAAGTATGGGTACTAACTGTTTCCTGAAAGTATTGTAGAATTCATTTGTGCAGCCATCTGGTCCAGGACTTTTGTTGTTGGGGAGATTCTTAATAACGGTTTCAACTTCTTTGTCTGTGATTGGTGCATCTAGATTTTGTAGTTCTTCTTGGTTAAGTTTTGGAAGGGAATATGCTTCTAGGAATTGTTCCATTTCTTCCAGATTCTCTAGCTTGGTGGTGTATAGTGATTCCTGTCCTTCTGGATGCTTTAGGGTTCCTTTGTTCCTCTTCCTCTAAGTCCTTGAGGTGTGCAGTATGGTCGTTCATTTGAGCTTTTTCTTGTTGTTTAATATGTGATTGTATGGCTGTAAGTTTCCCTCTCAGTACTGCTTTAGCTGTGTCCCAAATATTTTGATAGGTTGTGTCTTCATTTTCATTTGTTTCCAGGAACATTTTAATTTCCTGCTTGAGTGACTCTCTGACCCAGTGGTTCTTAAGGAGTATGTTGTTTAGTTTCCAAATTCTGTGACTTTTAATAATTTTCTGTTTGTTGTTAAATGTTAGTTTTACTCCACTGTGGTCTGAGAATGTACTTGGGATGATTTCAATGTTCTTGAATTTATTGATGCTCTCTCTTTGGCCTAACATGTGGCCTATTTTTGAGTATCTGTTATGTGGATTTGAAAAGAAGGTGTATGCCAGTTTTTTGGGGTAAAGGACTCTGAAAATGTCCAAGAGGTCTAGTCTGTCAATCTCTTCATTCAATTCTCTTGTATCTTTGTTGGTTCTCTTTTGTTGATCTGTCTAAGTGTGAAAGTGGGGTATTGAAGTCTCCCACCTTTATTGTATTACTATTGATGTATTTTTGAAATTCTTTCAGTAAGTGCTTGACATATTTAGATGGTCGCGCATTGGGTGCATAGATGTTCATGATTGTTAAGTCTTCTTGGCTGATTGATCCTCTAATTATTATGTAATGTCCTTGCCTATTTTTTATTACTTTATTTAAAATCTATCCTGTCTGAGATGAGAATGGCTATTCCTGCCCTTTTTTGTGGTCCTTTAGCCTGTATGATAGTTTTCCATCCTTTCACTTTAAGTCTGTGTTTATCTTGTTGTGTCAGATGTGTTTCTTGAAAGCAACGTATGGTTGGGTTGTGTTTTCTGATCCATCCCCCCACTCTGTGCCTTTTGATGGGTGAGTTTAAGCCATTGACATTTATTGATATTATGGATTTAAAGTATTGTAGTGCCATTGTTCAAAAAATTTTTTTTTGTTTGTTCTGAGTATTATGGTGATGTTCTTTTTTATAAGAGGTCTTTTATAACCTCTTTCAGGGCTGGTTTGGTGATGGTTTCCTCTTTTAACTGTTGTTTGTCTAAGAAGGTTTTGATGCCTCCATCTAGTTTGAATGAAAGTCTAGCAGGATATATTATCCTTGGTTTAAACTCTTTTTCATTCAGGGCTCGATAGATATCTTGCCATTCTCTTCTGGATTTTAGACTTTAAGTGGAGAAGTCTCCAGATAATCTTATGGGTTTTCCTTTGTATGTGACTTTTTGTTTCTCTCTTGCAGCCTTTAGGATCCTTTCTTTATCCTTACTTCTCATTATGACTATGATGTATCTTGGTGTCTTCAGGTCTGGGTTGATTCTGTTTGGTACTCTCTGGGCCTCTTGAATCTTGATGCCCTTTCTGTTATTCAGGTCTGGGACGTTTTCTTCTATTATTTCCTCTAGAATGTTTGCTTCCCCTTCCTCTCTTTCTTCCTCTGGAAGGCCAATTATACGAATGTTACTTCTTTTGAGATCATCCCATATGTCTCTGTTGTTGTTTTGAGTGTCTCTCAGTCTCTTTTTTTAATATTTTATTTTATTTATTCCCTTTTGTTTCCCTTTTTGTTTATTGTTGTAGTTATTATTGTTGTTGTCGTCATTGTTGGATAGGACAGAAAGAAATGGAGAGAGGAGGGGAAGACAGAGAGGGGGAGAGAAAGATAGACACCTGCAGACCTGCTTCACCGCCTGTGAAGCGATTCCCCTGCAGGTGGGGATCCGGGGTTCGAACCGGGACCCTTATGCCGGTCCTTGTGCTTTGCGCCACCTGTGCTTAACCCACTGCACTACAGCCCGACTCCCCTCTCAATCTCTTTTTAAGCTCTTTCACCTTTCTTCGTTTTCTCTAACTCATCCTCTGTCTGACTAATTCTGTTTTCTGCTTCTGTTATTCTGCTTTCCCTTGCCTCAGCTCCTTTCTTCATTACAGCTATTTCAGCTTTCAGTTCTCTAATTGCCTCAAGATAACCAGTATTTTCCTTGGGGGTCTCAACTGTTGTTTCCCTAATACTGCCATTCCTTTCCTCCAATGTTCTTTTCATTTCTGTGATTAATAAGTTTATTCTTGCTTGCATACTTTTCTTATCTATGGTTACTTCTGGCTGATTTGTAGTTTCTTCTGGGCTCTTGTCTTCATTCATTGGAGTAGCAGTTTTATTTGTTTTTGATCTACCCATTTTTTTGATTTATGTGTTTCTTTTTTTATGCTCTGTTGTTCCTCAGCTGTTGTGTCTTGAGTACAAGCAACACTGTGCTAAGTACCTTTATGACAATTGCACTCATCAAACTCAGGAATTACAGTAGCAACTGAAGCAAGTATTGAAGCAGTTTAATCATTACCAGTTAGCCAAACAATTTCTCCAGTCCGTGAAAAAATAGTAACCAACTACCAGTGAAGAATAAAGAGAGATAAAGAAGGGATAGCAAGAATAGACAGTTATGCAAATCTACTATCCACTTTATATTCTAGGGGTAACAAGAAGGGAAAGGGAACTAGAGCAGAGATACACACATAGAGAGTCCACTATGAGTCAGATTTCTTCCCCAAAATAATTCAAAAATTCAGAAAGGCAAAGAAGAAGGAAGGAAGAAGTGTATGTCAAGATAAAAAAAGAAAAGAAAAGAAAAAGAAAAAAGAGACAAGTGAGACAAGGAGAAAAGATAAGAAAAAGAGCTGTAGTTAAAGAGTAGTTTAAGGAAAGGTTTTTTTTATTACTTTATTTTTAATTTAATTTTTTTAATTAGCTAGGAGGTGGAGGTATGGGAGAACCCTAGCAATGATGCCCACTACCCTAGCAATGAAAGATACCCTAAGAGTTAATTCTGATCAACCTAAAGGGGGGGAGATATATGTCTTTATATAATATTAATAATAAAATAAATCAGGGTAATAAAAAAAACCCTGTCCCAGATTACCTCAAACCTCATGATTAGAGGCAGCAGATTGTTAAGAATGAGAAAAAAAACCTCAGGACTAGACAAGGATAGCTGAAATAGACAGTTATGCAAATTTACTATCCACAGCATATTCTAGGGGTGGCTAAAGGAGGAAGGGAAGTTGAGCAGAGACACTCGCAGTGAGAGTCCACACTGAGTCAGAATTGTTCCCCAAAATAATCCCCAAATGTGTATCAGTGAATTCAAAAAAGCACACTGTTTGGTGGTGTGGGGCTGGTGCCTGTGGCTTTGGAAGCTGTAGGATTAAGGAAGAAAGGATGACAAGAATGAAAAAAGGAAAAAAAAGAAAGAGAGAGAGAAAAAAGAAAAAGATAAGAAAAAGAACAGTCATAAAAGAGCAGTGAAAGGAAAGAGTTTTTTTTTATTTATTTTTAATTATTTAATTAGCTATGCAGGGTGAGGTGGGGGGTTGGCTACTTAGAAAGAAAAAAGGCCAGAGGTTTCAGAAGGGTATAGACTTAGAATGAATGATACTCCCTGGTGGGACAGGAATTTGGTAAAGACAGAAGCTCAGCAGGGGAGCCTGCTAGGAGCTGGTCCCCAGGGACTGGTTATGGGGGGGTAAAGGGAGGAGATGTGCTTTATAATTAAATGGAAAAAAATTTCCCCCTTTTTTTCTACTCTAACTTTTAACCCAAATTAAGTTATAGTCACCTCCTTGGTGTCACCGCTAGGTCTCCTTATTGACTGGCCTACTAAAGGCAGAAAATCCTACCATTTCCAGAAGATGTGGTCAGAGCTCAAGCCACTAGCAGCTTCTCAGTCCGTCATCTTCCGGGAACCCCCATAGTATTTCTTTATTCACAAGCGAACGGTTCAAGAAACTAAGCCAATCTAATCACCATACAATTTTTTTCCTTCATTTTCTCTTCTGGTGGCAGAGTCAGGAACCCAGTAAGTATATATGATGGTGGGGGGGAGTAAGAACCTTGAAAAGGCCAGGACTAAACCAAAATCCCCCAGAGGGATTACAAATGTAACAGAATGACCATGTAAATAAACCACAGTGTCAAGCAATGTAACAGAAGAGATCCCAGCAACAGAACTAGAACTAGAAGCATACCAACAGGAGTTTTTTTTTTTTTTTTTGATACTTCTTATAGTTGTCTGTCTTTACTCAGGCTGCTTAAGCCAATCCAGAACCCTCCAGGCTGCAGATTGACTGCTAGGGTTTTTTACTCTATTTTATTTTATTATTACTTTTATATATATGCATGTCCCCTTTCCTCCCTTCTTCTTCAAGTTGATCAAAATTTGTTCACTATAGAAGAGATCCAAAAGGCTAACAAACACATGAAAAATTGTTCCAGATCACTTATTGTCAGAGAAATACAAATAAAGACAACATTGAGAGATCATCTCACCCCTGTGAAAATGGCATACATCAAAAAGGACAGCAGTAACAAATGCTGCAAGGGCTGTGGGAACAGAGGAACCCTTCTGCACTGCTGGTGGGAATGTAAATTTGCCCAGACTCTCTGGAGAGCAATCTGGAGAACTCTCACAAGGCTAGAGATGGACTTTCCATATGACCCAGTAATTCCTTTCCTGGGCATATACACCAAGGACTCCATAAACCCCACCAAAAAGATATGGGTTTACCTATCTTCATAGCAACACAATTCATAATAGTTAAACCTGGAAGGAACCCAGGTGCCCAACAACATATGAGTGGCAGAGAAAACTATGGTATATATACACAATGGAATACTACTCAGCTATTAAGAACAATGACCCCACCTTCTCTGACTCATCTTGGATGGAGCTAGAAGAAATTATGTTAAGTGAGCTAAGTCAGAAAGATAAAGATGAGTATGGGATGATCCCACTCATCAACAGAAGTTGGGAAAGATCAGAAAGGGAAACTAAAGGCAGGATCTGACTAAACTGAAAGTAGCACACCAAAGTAAAAACATTCTTACATGAAGCCTAGCTTTTCCTCCACCATCATTAACCAGAATCTGAAATGTATTCTTCCTTAAGATTGTTTCATTGAAGTATGCTTTAAAAATGTAAATGTTGTAGGCAACTAAACTGTTCTTATGATTAAAAAAATAGAAACACATTGATAGCTTAGAATATTTAGTAGAGAAATGAGAGTCTTTTTAATAAGTAGTATTAGGAAAATTGAGTTGCAACCTAGGCAATATTGAAATAGGATAGCAATGTTGTACTGTGCAAAAAACTCATCTCAAAATGGATCAGTGGATCACCAAGTATGTATTAGACTGAAAACATAGTACAACTACAATAGAGCATTGGAAGAACACTCTGTGATGTCTGATTCAGAAATGCCTTCAGAGATTTGAGGCCAACAACAACAATAACAAAAATAAAATAATGGCAACTTTCTAATTCTCAACAGTGCATTGATTGCAATTTTAACACATCTTGAGTTGAATTGTTTTGTACTTTTTGATTTCTTTGTATACTCCTCGTTCAGCTTTTATCCAAAGTTATTCTTTTCTTTTTCCTTTTTTATTTTCAGAATATTTTATTGTGTGGTTAATAGTTTACAGTATAGTTGTTCACACATGAATATAATTTCTTTTTATTTTTTATTTATTTATGCCTCCAGGGTTATTGCTAGGGCTCTGTGCCTGAACTACGAATCTATTGCTCCTGGAGGTAATTTTTCCCATTTTCTTGCCCTTGTTGCTGTTATTGTTACTGCTGTCACTGTTGTTGGATAGGACAGAGCGAAATTGAGAGAGGAGGGGAGGACAGAGAGGTGGAGATAAAGACAGACACCTGCAGACATGCTTCACCGCTTGTGAAACTACACCCCTGCAGATGGGGAGCCAGGAGCTTGAACCAAGATCCTTGCACTGGTCCTTGAGCTTTGTGCCATGTGTTCTTTTTAAAATTAATTTAATTTAATTTATTTACTTAAGAAAAGAGACATTAACAGAACCATAGAATAGGAGAGGTACAACTCCAAACAATTCCCACCACCTGGTCTCCATATCCCATCCCCTCCCCTGAAATAGCTTTCCCATTCTCTATCCCTCTGTGAGTATGGACCCAGGGTCCTTGTGGGCTGCAGAAGGTGGAAGGTCTGGCTTCTGTAATTACTTCCCGGCTGAACATGGGCATTGACTGTTCAATCCATATTCCCAGTCTACCTCTGTCTTTCCCTAGTAGGGTGGGTCTCTAGGGAAGCAGAGCTCCAGGACACATTGGTGGGGTCCTCAGTCCAGGGAAGTCTGGTTGGCATCATGCTGGTATCTGGAACCTGGTGGCTGAAAAGAGAGTTAACATACAAAGCCAAACAAATTGTTGAACAATCATGGACCTAAAGACTGTAATAGTGCAGATGAAGACTTTTGTGTACTTCTGCTTTCAGGTATATATTTTCTTTGGTTTATGGACATGTGTAAATATATGCTCTATCTCAGGGGAACTGGTCTGTATCTAGGTTTGGGGACTTTATTGGGGAGTTGAATACCTGGAATGGAATTAGAGAATATTGTGAAAGGAAAGGTCTCACCTGAGTGATGGAGCTGAAGAGTTGTCATTCTACATCTGAAGTTTCTGGACACAGTCTGAAGTGAAGCATGCTGGGGTGGCACTCATTGCGTTGATTAGGTTGTGATCCGTGGATGCAATATTATTTGATATGAATTGAGAAGCATGCAGGAAAATGATTATTCTCATACCACATATAATACAAAAAGACTAGTAACAAAAATATCAAAAACTCAACTACAGTAAAACAAACAAAAAAGCTAAAATAGTAAAAAGTGATCTGAACAATGAATATATTCAGATGACCAAAAGACATATAAAGTGTTCTATGTCACTGGATACAAGAAAAATTCCCATCAGGACAACAAGATGTCACTTCACCCTTGTGAATATAGCCTATATTTAAAACAAAAGAAACACTTGGTAGACATGATATTATTAAGAATAATATTTCTACTCCATTAGTGGTACAATAAATCTATCCATCCTATATAGAAAACAATCTGTATCTTTTAAAATATTCAAAATGTGGCAGAGGACCTAGTGGGGGTTGTATTGTTAAGTGGAAAACTGGGAAATATTATTCATGTACAAACTACTGTATTTTACTTTTGATTGTAAAACATTAATACCCCACTAAAGAAAGAAAAAAAGAGAAGACCAACCTAAAAAATATTCAAAATGGATAATCCATATGATACAGAAATTCCTTTTATTGAGATCTATCAAAAATGTTTATTGCATTGCAACCTGTAACAGCCAAAAGATGGGAATGAGCCAAATGTCCAACAATAAATATATAAGGAATTGTGAGTGAGTGAGTGTGTGTGTGTATGTGTGTGTGTGGGTGAGAGAGAGAGAGAGAGAGAGAGAGAGAGAGAGAGAGAGAGATCTGCTCATCTGTACAAAATGATAGTTTTCTTTTATGATATATCATGAATAGAACTTAAGAGTCACATTATCAACTGAAATAAGCCAGATGAAGAAGAATATTGGATTATCTTATGTCTGGTGAAATTTAAGTAATAAATAGAAAATATAATGTGAAACTTCACAGAGCACATAGCTATAACATATTAAGACAGGTTTAAGGACTCTGAAGTTGAGGGATGAGAGGGGCTTGAAAGTGATGTTGTGGTAAATACCCAATATACAGTTGTAGAAGGTGATTACAAGATGGAGGAGAAGGTGGTGTGCTGATACATATTTTGGAGACTTAAGAACAGACACATGTGAAAACAACAATCTTGTAAATTCTCAGATGGAGGTCATTTTAAATCACAATACTTAAATCACAATAGAGGTATTTAATAAAAAAAAAAGCGTTTACAAGGTAATATCCATTCTATGTGTATATATTAATTAATCAACTAGTGACTTATTAGTTACTTTGGGCCAGTAGTTATGCTAGCCTGTGGGAGCAAATGCTTAAAAACATAGCTTAAATGGTAAAGAGATTAATGTAATTGAAAGAAAAGTGGCTAAGGAAAGTGACTCAGTAGTTGAGTGTAAGATTTGCAAGCATGAGGTCTTAAATTCAATGCCGAGCCCCACATATGCCAAGGGATTCTTTGGTTAATTTTTCTCTCTCACCACATTCCACTAATAAAAACAATAAAATTATTTTTTAAATAAGTTAAAAAGAAAAGAGTATGGATTTTCTATACGTGCACATCATTTTTGTTGTTCCTCAACATACACAATTTTATTTAGGAACAGTTTCAGTTTAATGACAAACTTATTGCAGGTACTTTCTTGAATATTAATTATTTGTAACCTATTTTAGTTTAAAGTTAATTGAATAGTGTTCTTAATTAGCTATAGATGTGCTTTGTGTCCTTAAGTATGCTATTTCATTTGTTTTGTCTTGCACTGCTCCTCTTGAGAGTGGTTTTCCCTAACTCAGTGAACTACTGGGTGATTAAAGAAAATGAAAAACTGAATATAAATATAATATTTAGTCTTTTATTCAAGATAAGAGTATTCTTTTAGTCATTTTTTATCTTATATGTGTGTTCATTCTCATAGCACCATTTTTACAGAACAAAGGTCTGAGATTTTGGGGCACTGAGACAAGGGCATAATAGATGTCCTCTCAGTTCCTCAATGAGAGGCTCCTAGATTTATCATTTATCTCACCCTAGAGATTCATAATTTCTTGTTTTTGATGAATGCAATTAGACATTTATGCTTCAGTATTTGTGAATCTTGAGCTAGACACATTTTTTTAGGATGGAAATCCATTTACTTTTGGCAAAGTCACAACATCTTGTTTCAAGAAAAAGGAGAATACAATATATCTTAACTCACAAAGACAGGGAATTTCATGAGAACAGTTTATAAGACTTCTTTGGGTCTTAGTCCACTATTAAAGAAGACTACTTGGATGATTTAAGTATAAATTAAAACGTGTCCAGATAAAATTTCACTTCAACTATACAAAGCTTAGAAATGAAAGAAGAGGCTTTTCCAAGTGAATCTCTGGTGAAACCAACAGAATGTCTGGGAGCACACATTATTTGCAGATATTTCCAACTAACACTCAGAAGTAGATCCTAAAGTATTGGACCATTGGGTAGAAGAAGAATCTAGACATTTCCCTCAGTCTTTGTATTTATGTCAAAAACACTCAAGAACCATGGTGACTCCTAGCTAGAGGATCATAAAACTTCTATAAATAATAAGCTTAACATATAATGGATATATATATATATATATATATATATATCCAGTATAAATCCTATTATAAAGTATAATAATATAGACAAACAGGTCAGGCAGGATATTCCAGTGGATGAACTGACTCCTGGTTCATTAGTAAATAAGTTAATTGCATAGAAAAAATAGTAAAGGGGCCGGGTCGTAGCACACCTGGTTGAGCACACATGTTAAAATGACCAAGGAGCTGGGTTTGAACCCCTGGTAGCCACTGGGAGGGGGAAAGCTTTAAGAATGGTGAAGCAATGCTGCAGGTGTCTCTCTGTCATTCTCTCTCTATCACACCTTACCTCCTGATTTCTGGCTGTGTCTATCCAATAAATAAAGATAATACAAAACATTTTAATAAAGGAAAAAAATAGAAAAATAGCTGAACCAGTCTAGAAACTTCTATATCTGATTCCCTTCACTCTATTTGATACTTTCCAACTCCATGTTTGCCAAATCAAAATATTCCTTCATAAAAATATCTTCTCTTTGACATGCTAACTACAAGTACTAAGATTAAATTAATCTCCTTACAGGATTTATTTAATACTTGTATTTATATTTAACTATATTTATAATAGTTATTTTTAATAACTTACTTGATATAATTTTTCCTCTCTTTTATCTAGGGGTTAATCATTAACAGCATGGTTGTTGACATATGGGTGAATCAAGACCTCAAGGACATTTTTTTACATTTCTTTATTGGGTTATTAATTGTTTACAGTTGATAGCATTATACAATAGTTTGTACATGCATAATGTTTCTCAGTTTTCCTTATAACAATTCCTATTAGGTCCTCCTCTGCCATGATGTTTCAGGAACTGAACCCCCTCCCCTATCCCAGAGTCTCCTCAATGACCTTTTAACCCAAAGTGAATACCTCCACTGCCAGTCTTTTTCTGGTGCAGTAAACCCCAATTTGTTCAAGTTTTACTTTTTTTCTAAATATATTTTAATTATTATTGGACAGAGACAGAGAGAAATTGAGAGGGGAGGGGAGATAAAGAGGGGCACAACAGAGAGACACCTGCTGACCTGCCTCATCACTCATGAAACTTTCCCCTGAAGGTAGGGACCAAGTTTTACCTGTGATTTCCTCTTTTGTCCTTATTTTTATTTTAGTTTTTGCCCCTTAAACTATCCCCATTACCTCCTTCCCCAGAGTCCATTATTTTGGTGCAACATGCCATACCTAGTACAAGTTTCACCTTAAATTTCCCTTATTGTCTTTTATTTCTTTTAAAAATATTTATTTATTTATTTTTATTGGATGGAGACATAGAGAAATAGGCAAGGGAAGGAGGGAAGGGAAGATAGAGGGAAAAATAAACAGTGAAACTTCACTCCTGCATGTAGGGACTGGGCCCTTGCATATTGTAACATGTGCACTCAACCACATATGAGTGAGACTACTCAATATTTGGCCTTCTCATTCTGGATTATCTCACTAAACAACCTACTTTCAAAGTTAATAGTGAAAGAGATTATTTTAACATTTTTAACAGCTACATAGTGTTCCATTGTGTATATGCAGCACAACTTTTTTTAGCCACTATCTGGAATTGAGGATCTGGGTTGTTTCCATAATTTGGCTGTTAAAAGTTGTGTATTTTAAACATTTGGTGCACATATACATCTTTAGACAAGTCTCTTTGTATCCTTTGGGTAAATCCCTAGGAAAGGGATTTATTCCAGGGTTATAAGGTACATCCATTTCTAGAGTTCTGATAAATCTCATTATAAGGTACATCCATTTCTAGAGTTCTGATAAATCTGCATTGGACCAATTTACATTCTCACCAGCAATAGAGGTGGGCTCCTTTTTACCACAGCCTTTCCAACAGCTAGTTCTGCTTTATTCTCTAATGTATAAGACTCTCAAAGTTGTGAAACAGTTTGTCATTTTTATTAGTATTTCCCTGATTATCAGTGACATGATCATTTTTTCATATGTCTGTTGGACCCCAGGGTCTCTTTATTTGAGAAGTTTCTGATCATGTCTTCCCTTCATGTTTCAGTGGGCTTGTTTGTCTTTTTACTGAATTTTTCATGAATTATTTGTGTATTTTGGATATCAGTTCTTGGTCTATGTATGATTCATAAAGATTTTCTTTCACTTTGTAGGGGATCCTATTTATGATGGTGATTCCATTTGCTTCAGTTTGATGTAGTCTCATTGGTTTGTTTATTTTTATTTATTTGCAATTGTATTTGAATTCGTGAACATATGGCAAAAACTATAGGAGAGAGTTCTACCTACATTTTCACCTAACTATTTGATATTTTCTAGGCTAAATTCTAAAAATATGATTTAGAGTTAATTTTTATGTATGATAAAATATGGTTCCATTATCCAGCATGTTATCAGCCCAATTTTATCAGCACCATTTAAAAATTATCTTTATGGGAGTCAGGCAGTAGAGCAGTGGGTTAAGCACTTGTGGCACAAAGCACAAGGCCCAGCATAAGGATCCAGTTCAAGCTCCGGTTCCCCACCTGCAGGGGAGTTGCTTCACAGGTGGTGAAGCAGGTCTGCATGTGTCTATCTTACTCTGCCACTCTCTGTCTTCCCCTCCTCTCTCCATTTCTCTCTGTCCTATCTAACAATGACGACATCAGTAACAACAATAACTACAAAAACAATAAAAAACAAGGGCAAATAAATATATTTAAAAATTATCTTTATTTTAAAAATGTTCTTTATTTGAGAGTTAATGGTTTACACTCAACAATAAAGTACAATAACTTGTATATGCATAAAATTTCCATGTAATAATACAACCCCCACTAGATACTCCTCTGCCGTCATGCTCTGAACCCAACCCCTACCTCATAATCTTTTACTTTGGTTAAATACACCATCTCTAGTCTAAGGTCTGTTCAGTGTTTTCCTTTCTTGTCTTGTATTTCAACTTTTGCTTATGAGTGAGGTTATCACATATTCATCCTTCTGTTTCTGAGGTTTCTCACTTAACATGATTCCCTCAAGCTCCATCCAAGATGGGTTGAAGAAGGTGAAATCATCATTTTTTATACCTCAGTAGTATTCCATTGTGTATATCTACCACAAATTACTTAGCCACTCATTTCTTGTTGGACACCTGGGTTGCTTATAGGTTTTAGCTATTACAAATTGTGCTGCTGGTCTCTGTACTCTCCCCAGTAAACTAAGAATAACAAAGGACATCACCTGATAAAACAAAAATACAAGACTAAGAATACTTTAGGAACCCACCAAGTCATGGGTGAGTGCAAACACATGTGGCTCATGGACAGAGAGGGGCCTAAGGAGAGATTCCTATGGATAAAATACTATATCTGCTTAGGAGTGACTGGTAATGGTAGTTTGCCAATTAAGACATACATCCTGTCTGAGTTTTATCAACAAATATACTGCTGACCAGAGGAGAGGATCCTCTAAGGCTCAACAAATTCAACTGTGAGATTCTATTGTTATTGTCCCTTGGAGGCTGAAGGAGCAGCAGCAAGGCCCTGTGCTGACATCAGAGAAAGAAACCTGATCAGATAACTCAGGAGAAAACATACACTCCCAGTTTTCTGGAAATAGGCTGTATAGTAGCAGCCTTTCCACATTGTTCTCCTAATGAATTCAGAGACATGGTGAATAATTGTCTTTGAACCCATGGAGAACAAACAGGATAGAGACCGTCAGAAAGCAAGAGGGAAGGTGGGGATACAGAAGGAGAGAGAGAAAAACACCTGCAGTCCTGATTCACCACTCACAAAGCTTTCTCCTTGCAGGCGAGGACCAGGGGTTCAAACCTGTGTCCTTGTGCTTTGTAACATGTGCACTCAACCAGGTGCATCCCCACCTGGCCCCTGAAATTCACTTGAAAAACAACTTCATAGTTGAAACCTATAAGATATATAATGAATGATATACCAGATAAATAATTTAAAAGATTCAATATAAAGTCATTTAAATAAATTAGAAACTCAATACAGACAAAAAGGCCCATGTTCTAAAGAAAGAAAAAAACATGACTTAAGGATTCTTCACCAAACAGATAGAAGGAACAAAAGATAAACTCCAAGCAGAGATATAGGATGTGAAAAACATTGTGAATAAAAACATATTGGTTTGACTAACATAAGAAGACACACGCTGGGGAGTTGGGCAGTAGTGCATCGGGTTAAGTGCAGGTGGCACAAAGCGCAAGGACCAGTTTAAGGATCCTGGTTCTAGCCCTTGGCTCCCCACCTGCAGGGAAGTCGCTTAACAAGTGGTGAAACAGGTCTGCAGGTGTCTATCTTTCTCTCTCCCCTTTCTGTCTTCACCTCCTCTCTCCATTTCTCTCTGTCCTAACCAGCATCAATAACAATAATGACATCAATAACAACAACAATAATAACTACAATGAAACAACAATATATATATATATTAAAAACTACTAAAAAAAAGAGAAGACACACTCTTCCAGATTAGTGCATAAAAATATAAGAAAATAAAATTACCACAATGTTAAAAGGAGAAAAAAAAAGGAGAAACACGCTTTGGAAAAGTAAAAACTCTAATAAACATCCGACTCACTTAGCAAATCTAATTTAAGGCTAACTGAAATTTCAAAAGGGTAAAATAGAAGATAGATAGATCAATAGATAGGAGAGTAAAAGTAATATTCAAGGGCATAATAGTTCAAAGTTGTCCAAATCTGATGAATGAACAGAATATAGATGTTTGGGAAGTAGAAATAAAACTCCTGTTCCTGCATCAAAAGTATCCTAAAATATATATTAAAATAAGATTTTCAAATGCCAAGACAAATTAATGATATTATATGCTACTAGGGAAAAAAGTGACACATATCAATGAATATCCTTTCCCAGCTCACATTGTACTTCTTAGCAGAAACCTACAGAGCAGGAAAAGGTAGAATGGCATATTCAACATGTTAAAATACAAGAAGAGTCAGAAACAAAAACTTTACCTGTCAGTATTATCATTCACATTTGATGGAGGAATAAAGATCAGATATTCCATAGCGAATGTAATTTTACAACATCAGATCTGCCTTATGTGAAGTATTGAAAACTTCACCAGGAAAAAAAAAGTAAATGGAGTATACAGGGAGATTATGTATCACACATAGAAAGTGCCGAGTTTCATCTCCATATGTTCCAGATTAATGTTGCCTGATATCTTCTTTCTGTTATAATGAATACATAAATATTAGAAGGATAGAAAAATATTATATCTCACCTGGACAGCTACTTCCTTTGATATATATGCCATGAGGTTCAAGCTTGGGTTCTACAACATTAAAGTAATTTTTGGTGCTGTTTCTGTCTCTCTTTCTCAAAATGTCTGGCCAGATTGTTGAAGTTAAGATGAAGGTAAAATTATACCATAAATCTGAAAATAAGAGACAAAGAATTACAGTTTCCTGAGTAAGATGTAAAAACAATAAACATACAAAATCAAGGTGAGAAATCAGGGAAACATAAAAATTCAGGGATACATAAATACATAAAGAAGAAGCAAATAACATTATAATAAATTCATCATAGACAGTATTGTTGTAGGTATACAGTGTGAAGGATACTTTTATTGCCTATGACACTCAAATGAAAATTTTAGAAAATAGAGTTCATGAGACAGAAGTGACAATATCAGTACTAAAAAATAAAATAAACAAAGCACTTGCAGATAATCAGGACAAAATTTCAGCAAGAAAATTATGACTTTAAATGAAGTCATAGATTAGATAGACTTAGTTTATGCAGAACATTACATCCCAAATTTCATCCCAAATGTGCATCAGGCATTCTCAAGTATTGACCATGTTTTGAGGTGTGCACATGCACGTGCACACGCGCGCGCACACACACACACATACACACACAGACTCTCTCTCTCTCTCTTTCTCTCTCTATTTGTAGACCAAACAACATACTTCTAAATAATACCTGTGTCATTAAAAAAATCAAAGAGAACTGAAAAAATCATCTGGCGAACAATGGAAATGAAGAGAATAATTACCAAGTCCTACAGTGTAGCAAAACTGGCCAAGAGGGATATTCATTGCAATACAGGCTCATGTTAACAAAAACAAAATATCTCAAATAAATGATTTAACATCACAGCTGAACAAACTACAACAGGATAATCAAAGAGACTCAAAATTCAGAAAAATTAAGAAAATGATTAAAGTCAAAGTAAAAATTAATAAAGTAGAAATCAGGAAGATTATACAAAAGATTGATGAAACCAAATGCTGGTTCTCTGTAAGAGTAAATAAGACAGATAAACCACATATTAGGCACACCAAGAAAAAAGAGAGAAATTTATAATAAAATCAATCATATCTTACTTTCTTAGTTGAGTAGATCCAGTGTTTGAGAGAAGTTGATGTAGGGGATTTAAGAGGATTATTTTCAGGTCTAAACTGTAAATATTTCATTAGATTATAGTGCTTTCTTTAGGTCTTTAAACTTGCTGGCTGAGATTATTAGGTCTAAATCTAGTAACAGGTGACTGCTGAGAACTTTTACTTTGAATTATATAGTTACCCCTAACATATGGGTAAGTGTGTACATGAACCTAGTCACCTAGGACCAAGGCTTTATCTATATTCTGTAACTTTATTAAAAAGTACACTATTTGTAATGGAACTAGGTAGTCCCATGTGTTAGAAAAGGTCTCATCAAATTATTGGAATTGAAAGGTTGAGATTTCAGGCTTGGCATCTCTGGATATAATATGAAACAAAAATGCAGTGGCAGGATAATGTGTCATGGTGGGACTGTTTGTGTTGATGTTGAGGTCAGCAGAGGCTAAATTATAAGGTAAGGGATCAATAACAGAGTCATCAAGAAATACAGGCAAAGTCCCAGAGGTTCCAGATGTTCTAGGACAGAGAAAAGTAAGGATTTTATGAAGAATAGTCCCTTGCACTACTAGATTTTTAGAAGGCAATAAATAATTATTAATATAACCAAGTTTATAATACTTGAAATTACCATGATTTATGTCATTTAATGCTGTCTACTAATAACTATATCTCAGATACTGACAGAACCAGCTCACTCAGACCTATCTGGTCTAAGGAAGACTGATACTAAAATGAATGTAAATGAATGTTACCAGCTGTGACCATAAACTACAAACTCAGACTGACAGGGACTTCAAGGTTACACAGGCCATCACACAGTATGTATCAGAGATTACACAGGCCATCACAAAGTATGGGGAAAAAAACTTTACATGTCATAAATCAGACAAAAGGATAATACACAAAATATATAAAGATCTGACCAAACACAGCAACAAAAAATCAAATGACCAAATTCAAAAGTGGGGAAAGGCTATGAACAGAACATTCACTACAGAAGAAATTGCTCAGGGAGTCAGGCAGTAGTGTAGTGGGTTAAGCGCACATGGCACAAAGTGCTAGGAACAGCATAAGGATCCTGGTTCGAGTTCCTGGCTTCCCATCTGCAGGGGAGTAGCTTCACAAGCAGTGAAGCAGGTCTGCAGGTGTCTGTCTTTCTCTCTCCCTCTCTTTTTCTCCCTCCTTTCTCCATTTCTCTCTGTCCTATTCAAATTCGACAACATCAAGAACAACAATAATAACTACAACAGTAAAACAACAAGGGCAAAAAAAGGGAAAATAAATAAATATTTAAAAATTTTTTAAACATGAAGTGGCTCTAAGTCCTTGATATTCAGAGAAATGCAAATAAAGGCAACAAGAACATAACACCCCATCCTGGTGATAGTGTCAGATATCAGATATGACAGCAACAAGAATTGCTGGAGAGGTTGTGGGGACAAAAGAACCCTCCTACAATGCTGGTGGGAATGTAAACAGGTCCAATCCCTGCAGAGAGCAGTCTAGAGAAAATTCTCAAGGCTAAAAATGAAGCTTCCTTATGACCCAGTTATTCTTCTCCTAGATATATATCCTACTTTAGTTTTTCTTTTTCTTTTCTTTTCTTTCTTTTTTTTTGCCTCCAGAGCTATCGCTGGAGCTTGGTGCCTGCACTACGAATCTACTGCTCCTGGAGGCTATTTTTCCAAATTTGTCTCCCTTGTTTATTACTGTTGTTGTTATTATCATTATTGTTATTGCTATCATTGTTGTTGAATAGGACAGAGAAATGAAGAGAGGAGAGACCTTCAGACCTGATTCACCACTTGCGAATTGATTCCTATGCAGGTGGGGAGCCTAGGGCTGTAACCAGGATCCTTGAGTTTTGCATCATGTACACTTCATCGCTGCACTACCGCCAAGTTCCCTATATCCTAACTTCCTTTTTCAAATTTTTTTATTTATGAAAAGGAAACATTGACAAAACCATAGGAGAAGAGGTGTACAGCTTTGAACAATTCCCACCACCAGACCTCTATATACCAACCCGTCCACTGATAGCTTTCCTACTCTTTAACCCTCTGGGAGTATGGACCCAAGATCATTGTGGGATGCAGAAGGTGGAAAGTCGGGCTTCTGTAATTGCTTCTCCACTGAACATGGGCATTGACAAGTCAATCCATACTCCCCAGCCTGTCTCTCTCTTTCCCTAGTGGGGGAGGGCTTTGGGGAAGCAGAGGTCCAAAGCACATTGGTGGGGTTGTCTGTCCAGGGAAGTCTGGTCGCATCCTGCTAGCATCTGAAACCTGGTGGCTGAAAAGAGAGTTGATATACAAAGCCAAACAGATTGTTAAACAATCATGGACCTAAAGGCTGGAATAGTGCAGATGAAGTGTTGGGGGATCCTCCATTTTGTAGATAGCTATTAGGCATATTTTAGTTATATTTCAAAGGGCCTGTAGCTATACTAGTGTTTTTATTGTTGTTTGTTTTTGCTTGAGCCTGAAATCTGATATGCAGGTGGATCCTAATTATTGTCTGGGGAGATGATGTCATGGCTGGGAAAAGGACCAGAAAGTTGCATCAGGGAAGAGAGCAGCTCTACATCCCTCTAGATCTCAGCTCACATTCTGTGGTCATGAGTAGGAACATTCCATGCCAGTCTCTTGCCCTTATTCAGCTTTTGCAGTCCTTGCTTTGTTAAAGTTGGCTTTGGAGTGAGTCAGATAACTGTAATAGGAAGTAGGTGAGGAGGGTATCTAAGTCTAAGTGGACACTATTTAATTATGAACTTGATACTGACTCACTACAGATTATTGTGTATTTTTGCTTTCAGGTATATATTTTGCCCTAATTTATGGATACATGTGAACATATGTTCTATCTTATGGGACCTGACCTATATCTAGGCTTTGGGACTTTGTTAGGAAGTGAACCTCCTGGAATGAAATTAGACAATACCATGAAAGGAAAGGTCTCACCCCAGTGATGAGGCTGAAAGGTTAGCAATCCATACCTGATGTCTCTGTACACAGTCTGAGGTGAAGCATGGTACTCATTGCATTCATTAGGTTGGAATCAGTGGATGCAATATCCTTTGGCCTGACTTGAGAGAAGCATGCATGAGTCCCAACCCAGAGGTTCCAGGATTGGGAGAAGCATAGTCTCTATAGAGGGGGCGGGAGATCCCTGTTGTCTTAGGGCTTAAGAAGACAATAGATATTGCAATCATCACATTATTTGGCAACTGGGTTAACTTTGAAGAATCCCTTTGTTAGGATTTGCTATATCATACACACCCTCACCATATTTTATGTCCTTTGACATTGTTTGCATATAGCTATGTCACCGGTTGCTTTTGTTCTTCCTGGACTAACCTTTTAAGAGAGTCAACAAATCAATGACTCAGCCTATGTATTAAAAAGATTCAGTCTGTGCTTTTAGAAAGTTTGAGACATCCAATCAATGTTCCCCTCTCATATTAATTAAATAGTGATTTTTATGACTACAAATTGATAGGAATGTACATAAACACCATTCCCACCACCAAAAGACTATGTCCCATACCCCCCCACACCCCATGAAGCTTTTCCTTTCTTCCCCCTCCCTCTCAGGGTATTGATGGAATTGGTGTTCAGAACCCTGTTAATCTTCCATTAACATTTTCCCACTCTGGGGGTATAAACTAAAATTATGTTTGGAGTGCCGATGGTGAAAGTTCTGGATTCTGTATTTTATTCTCCTCTGTATGTGAACATTGGCAGGTCAATTCATATTCCAGCCTATTTGTACCTGTCTCTAGTGGGCTAGTGCTTTGAAGAGGTAAATTTCCAGTACATGTTGGTGAGGCAGTCTGTTCAAGGAAGTCAGAATAGAATCATGGAAGACCATTAGTTCCACCTGCTCTAGTCTTTCTTTCTTTAGGGATTAACGGTTTGCAGTCAAGAGCAAAATAAACTAGTTTATATATGTGTAATGTTTCTAAGTTTTCCACATAACAATCATTCCCCACTAGGTTCTCCTTTGCCATGATATTCCAGGACCTGAACTCTCCCCCTTGACCCCAAAATATTTTACTTTGATGCAGTACTCCAACTCTAGTATTAGTTTAGCCTTGTATTTTCCTTTCTGTTTTTGTTTTTCATCTTGGGCCTATGAGTGAAATCATTCCATGTTCATCTTCTTTCTGACTTATCTCATTTAACATAATTTCTTCAAGCTCCATCCAAGATGTTTGGTCCCTTAAGATATATCCCCTGGAGAGGAATTGCATGATCATATAGTAGGTCCGTCTCTAGCTTTCTGACAACTGTCTAGAGTGGTCTCCACAGGATTGGGCTAATTTATATTCCCACCAGCAATGCAGGAGGGAAGAAAGAAAGAATTAAAGAATAAAAAAGGAAGAGTAGTGAAAGGAAAGGTTTTTTTAATATATATATTAGCTAAGAGGATTGAAAAAGGAGAGTGGAGAGAAGAGGTAGAGAGTAACAAGTTCCTCTCACAATGGATAGGACACCCAGTCACCTAGCAATGGAGAAAACAACAGTTAATTTTGTTCAGCCTGAAGAAGGTGGATGGAAAAGGGTCACGTGTATATAATAATAGTAGTAATAAAATAAAATAAAATAGAGTCGAAAATCCCTAACAGTCATTCTGCAGCTTGGACTGCTTGATTTGCTCCAGGCAGCCTGAGCAAAGACAGCCAATTATAAAAAGCATACAAAAAAAAAAAAAGCCTGTAGGTAGTCTTTCCCAGGCAGGGATGAAGCTCTGATTGGTCAGGTATTTCATCACTCAAGTAGAACTCCAGCCACTTAAAAAAATAGCTGTTGCTATGAACATAGGAGTACACACCTCTTTTTGGTTGGGAGTTATGGAGTCCTTGGGGTATAACCCCAGGAGAGGAATTACTGGATCATATGGAAGGTCCATGTCTAGCCTTCTGAGAGTTTTCCAGACTGCTCTCCACAGAGGCTGTACCAATTTACATTCCCACCAGCAATGTAAAAGGGTTCCTCTGTCTCCACATCCTCTCCAGCATTTGTTGCTGCTGTCCTTTTTGATGTATGCCATTCTTACAGGAGTGAGGTGGTATCTTAGTGTTGTCTTAATTTGCATTTCTCTGACAATCAGTGACCTAGAGCAGTTTTTCATATGTTTGTTAGCCTTTTGGATCTCCTCTGAGGTGAATGTTTTGTTCATATCCTCTGCTCATTTTTGGATGGTGTCATTTGCTTTTTTGGTGCTAAGTTTGCTGAGCTCTTTATATATTTTGGTGATTAGTTTCTTGTCTGATGTCTGCAGCACAATTCATAATAGCTAAAACCTGGAAGCAACCCAGGTGCCCAACAACAGATGAGTGGCTGAGAAAGCTGTGGTATATATACACAATGGAATACTATGCAGCTGTCAAGAACAATGAACCCAACTTCTCTGACCCATCTTGGACAGAGCTAGAAGGAATTATGTTAAGTGCAGTAAGTCAGAAAGATAAAGATGAGTATGGGATGATCCCACTCATCAACAGAAGTTGAGTAAGAAGATCTGAAAGGGAAACTAAAAGCAGGACCTGATCAAATTGTAAGTAGGGCACCAAAGTAAAAACCCAGTGGTGAGGGGTAGACATGCAGCTTCCTGGGCCAGTGGGGGGTGGGAGTGGGCAGGAGGGATGGGTCACAGTCCTTTGGTGGTGGGAATGGTGTTTATGTACACTCCTAGCAAAATGTAGACATATAAATCACTAGTTAATTAATATGAGAGGGGGAAAATCAATTGTATGCCTCAAAGTTTCTCAAAACACAAACTGAATCTTTTTAATATATAGGCTGTGTATTTGATATGCGGACTCTCTCAAAAGCCTAGACCAAGTAGATTTGAAGCATCCAATAGCACAGCTATATACAAGATACTCGATACTGTACAGCAAATCATAACAAAATGACTTTTCAAAGTTAACCCAATTAACAAATAATGTGATGATAACATTAACTATTGATTGTCTTTTTGAACCCTAAGACAGCAGGAACCTCACATCTCCACTATAGAGCCCCTACTTCCCCCAGTCCTGGAACCCTTGGATAGGGCCCACTTTCCCATATGCATCTCCCAATCCAAACCAAATAATATTGCATCCGCCAATCACAACCTAACCAATGCAACGATTGCCACCTCAAACATGCTTCACCTCAGACTGTGTCCAGAGACTTCACGTGTGGAATGACAACCCTTCAGCTTCATTACTCGGGTGAGACCTTTCCTTTTATAGTACACTCTAATTTCATCTCAGGTAGTTCACTTTCTAACAAAGTCCCATAACCTAGATTTACACCATTTTCTGTGAGAGAGAGCTTATGTTCACACGTATCCATAAACTACTGCAAAATATATACCTGAAAGCAGAAGTACACTAGAGTTTGCAGTGAGTACCTCCCTAACACTTCCTCTCCACTATTCCAAGCTTGGGATCCAGGATTTCTCAACAAATTGTTTGGCTTCGTATGTTAACTCTCTTTTCAATCACCAGGTTCCAGATGCCACCAGGATGCTGGCCAGGCTTCCCTGGATTGAAGACCCCACCAATGTGTCCTGGAGCTCAGCTTCCCCAGAGACACAACTTACTAGGGAAAGACAGAGGCAGACTGAGAGTATGGACCAACCAGTCAATGCCCATATTCAGCGGGGAAGCAATTACAGAAGCCAGACTTTCTACCTTCTGCAACCCTCAAGGACCCTGGGTCCATGCTCCCAGAGGGCTAGAGAATGGGAAAGCTATCATGGGAGGGGGAGGGTAATGGAGATTGGGTGGTGGGAATTATGTGGAGTTGTACCCCTCTTACCTTATGCTTTTGTTCATTAATCCTTTCTTAAATAAAAATTTTACAAAATAGCTGTTAAAGGAAGAGGCTTTGATTACCTCTTTTTGCCCGATAATTATTGAATAATGTACTGTTGATTTTCCAAATTTTGCAGTACTCTCAGGCATTCTGTGTGTTTCTGGATGTCAATTCAACTCCATTGTGGTATGAGAATATGCTTGATATGATTTTGCTTTGTGATAAATGGGAGCTTACACTTACTTCTCCAACATTTAAAAAGTTTGTCACACATTTTCTGAACAAAGAATTCAGGTGAGAACAGAATTTTCACGAATTTTAAATTGTATTTAAGAAAATTGAGAACATTCAAATCTTAGAACATGAGAGAGAAAGGGAGGGGGAGGGAGAGGGAGAGAGAGGGAGACAGGAGACAGTGTTGATACATGAGGATATCTGGGCAGAATGAGAGAAAAAAGCTCACAGGTCTAACTTTAAACACCCAAACCATGTGGTCATCTGTGAAGGGAGGTCATCTGGGACTGAAAGGTAAAAGATATATAGATGTTTAATAAATATAAGGCAAAGTATAAGATTTGAGCAAATGAGAGTTAAACTTAGGATGAGAGGTATCTAAGATGTCTATTTAGGTATAAAAATTTTTAGGAGACTAAGACTCAAGCAATCTTTCATTGAACTATTGCTATAAAAATGAGCTTGAGAATTATCTGGTAAAATGGCATTAAAATAGAGTGAGGAACTTGAGGACTGGATTAAGCAAGAGAGTAGCTCCCATATTAAAATAAAAGATATATATATTTACCACCCATCTGACCTGGCTCCCATGTCTATTAGTATTTAACAAAGAGCCTGTATGTTCTCTGGGTCCCTGTCTGTTTAAGCTCAGTCAGTGTTCATACCTGGGGTCATATCTGCAGGTTGCATGACCATCGTTCCTCAAGTGAGAGAGTATAGTGACCCAGCCTCCCTCCAGAGAATTGGGCAGTCTTTACCAATGTTACTTGTTGGTGAGGTCAAAATTCTGAGAGGCCCATGATGGGGCAGAGAGAAAGAGACATCCTCATGGAAGTGACCAGTGATGAAAGACAGAGAGATGTTGTGAAGGTCCTTATCTATGACCAGGACTTCAAGTGGTGAAGTGGCCTGTCACTGGCCAAAACAGTCAAACTAGGTAAGCCTGTCTCATGTCACTGTCCAATTTCTGTAGTCCATTCTCTATCTAATAAGCTTTAACTTTCTGCCAGTTGTTAAGACTTTGAAGGCCATTTGTTGTAACCATCATGTTTTTCTGGACTTAAAGTTATGTAGTCCAGCCTTGAATTAATAAATATTTGAGTTTTAGAGGAGTCTAAGTTAATATCAAGTTTTGTGTATGTGTGTGTTAGCTTAATAGTTACAATAAAGGTTTCTTAGGTGCTAAAATATCAAGTGAAATTCTCACCAACAGGATACAACAATGTATTAAAAGGACTTTTCATCATGATCAAGTGTGGTTTTATCTCAGGTATGTAAAGTTGACTTAATATGTGTAATATATCTTAATATATGTGATCTGTCATATCAATACAAGCAAGACAAAAGACACATGATCATATCAATAGATGTAAAGAACCCCTCTAACAGAATATAACATCCCTTCATGATCAAAATGCTATAGAACATGGGGCTATATACATGAAAAACTTTTTAAGATATTGGAGTCTGTATATAGAAAACTTATCTATAGTCAACAGCATACTCATTGGTGAAAAACTGGAAGCATTACTTCTTATATCAGGTGCTAGATAGGGCTTCCAACTATCACCATTATTATTCAACATAGTGTTGGAAGTTCGTGTCATAGCAATTAAGCAAGAAAAAGGAATTAAAAGGGATATAGACTGGAACAGAAGTCAAACTTTCACAATTTAGAGATGATATGATAGTATACACAAGAAAACCTAATAAATATACTGGGAAGCTCTTAAAAATTATCAGGCAATATAGTAAGGTGCCAGGCAACAAAATGAACATGAAAATTTAAGTGGCATTCTTTTATGTAAACACACAGAAGAAATTTAGAAATCAACCAATTTTACTATAACAACAAAACACTACATTATCTAGGAATAAATCTAACAAAAGAAGTGAAATACTTGTATACTGAAAATGAAGAGTCACTGTACAAGGAAATAGAAAAAGACAAAGAAGTGGAAAGATAATCCACGTTCATAGGTTGAGAGAATTAACATTATTGGATGAATATATTACCATAAGCCATTTACAGATCTAACGCAATCCCCACAAAGATCCCACACAGTTTTCTTCTGGGATAATAGAACAAAAGTTACAAATGTTTATCTGGAATCAAAAAAGACCCAAAATTGCCAAAACAATATTGATAAGTACAGAACTGGAGGCATCACAGTCACAGATCTCAAACTGTATAAGGCCATTGTAATAAATAAACAGAAATGTAAACATAAATGGAAACACTAACCAGTGGAATAAAACTGAGAGTCTAGAAATAAAGTCACACACCTATGGAAATCTTATCTTTGACAAAGGTGCCCAGACTATTAAATGGGGAAAGGAGAGTCTCTTCAACAAATGGTGTTGGAAAATTTAGGTTGAACCTTTTAGAAGAATGGAATTTAACCACTATATCCCATTAAACAGAAACATAAATTCCAAATGGATCAAGGACTCAGATGTTAAACCAGAACCTATCAAATACTCAAAGGAAAAAGTACTGGCATAACTCTTTTCTATATAAAATTTGAAGGCAATTTTATCTAATAGATAATAGATGGACATCTACTAGAAAAAAATAAACCAGTGGGACTACACCAAATCTAAAGCTCCTACACTCACCAGAAACAAAAGACAAGTCCAAATGGATCAAAGACCAGAATGTTAGACCAGAAACTATCAAATACCTAGAGAAAACATTGGTGGAACACTTTCCCATCTAAACATCAAGGACATCTTTGATGATACAAATCCTATTGCAAGGAAGAAAAAACAAAAATTAATCAATGGGACTACATCAAATTGAAGAGCTTCTGCACAGCAAAGGAAACCATAACTCAAACAAAGAGAACACTCATAGAATGGGACAAGATCATTACATGATAAGCAAAATATACAAAGAGATTAGCAAACTTAGCAACAAAAAAGCAAATGACCCTATCAAAAAATGGGCAGAAGATATGAGCATAATATTCACTACTAAGGAGATCAAAAAGGTTAACAAATACATGAAAAATTGTCCAGGTCACTGATTGTCAGATAAATGCAAATAAAGACAACACTTAGATATCACCTCACCCCTTTGAGAATGGCATACAACAAATAGGACAGCAGCAACAAATGCTGGAGAGCTTGTGGGGACAAAAGAACCCTGCTGCACTGCTAGTGGGAATATAAATTGGTCCAGCCTCTGTGGAGAGCAGTCTGAAAAACTCTCACAAGGTTAGATATGGACCTTCCATATGATGCAGTTATTCCTCTCTGAGGTATATACCCAAAGGACTCCATAACACCCAACCAAAAAGATATATGTACACTTATGTGCATAGAGGCACAATTTGTAATAGTTAAAACCTGGACGCAACCCTGGTGCCCAACAACAGATGAAAGGCTGAGAAAGTTGTGGTATACACAATGGAATACTACACAGATACTAAAAACAATGAACCCACCTTCTCTGAATCCTCTTGGATGGAGCTAGAAGGAATTATTTTAAGTGAGCTAAATCAGAAAGACAAAGATGATGGGATGACACCACTCATAAACAGAAGCTGAGAAAGAAGAACAGACAGGGAAACTCAAAGCAGGATTGTACTGAGTTCAGAGTAGGGCACCAAGGTAAAAATCTATGGGTGGAGGCTGAGGGTACATGGTCAGATTCATTGGGTGGGTGGGGGGAATGGGATGGGACACAGCCTCTTGGTAGTTGGAATGGTGTTTATGTACACTCCTTTTAACTTGTAGTCATATAAATCACTATTTAAGTAAAGTGAGAGGGGAGAAATTGATTGACTGTCTCAAACTTCTCAATACCCAGACCATACGATGAGTCTTTGAAATGCTGACTTCCTAAAAGCTTAGACCAAGAGATCAGAAAGAACTGGTGGTGTTACTTTATAACATATATATAACATTAGAGGACAAATTACTGTGAGGTCATGTATGATACAGAAAATATTAACAATTGTATTTTCAAAGTCAATCCAATTGCTAAATAATTTGATTATAGCAATAACTATTGCCTTCTAAAACCCTAAGACAGCAGAAACCTCCCCCTTCCTCTATATAGCTCAAATTTCTCCCAGTCCTGGAACCTCTAGGTCAGACTCACTTTCCAGCATGCTTCTAACAATTAATACCAACTGATACTGCATATGCTGATTCCAACCTAATCAATGCAATACATACCGCCTCAGCATGCTTCACATTATAATATGTCCAGAGACTTCAGGCGTGGAATGTCAACCCTTCATCATCATTACTCATATGAGACCTTTCCTTTCTCATAAGACTCCTTACTTCCCTTGCAGGTTGTCCCCTTCCTAACAAAGCCCCCAAACCTAGATATAGACCAGGTTCCCTGAGATAGGGCATATGTATGCATGTATCCATAAATTAGGGGAAGTAAAAGTAAAAGTGCATAATACTCTGCAGTGAGTCAATAAATGAAGCAAGCAAGTAGAATGACCTAAAAAGACACCTAAAAAGACACCTAAGTACCTAATCCCAAAATCACCTAAATACCTAATCCAAAAAGACACCTAAGTACCTAATCCAATACTACTTAGACCTAAATACCTACTTCCTATTACACTTCCCTCAGTCACTCCAAAGATAATCTTATCAAAGTAAGGACTACAAAAGCTGAATAAGGACAAGAGACTGACATAATTTAATGATTCTTTAGTCACTATCTGGCCACCCCATCATCTAGGACCCTAGATGGGGAGTCCTGGGATTCCCACAGAGACACAATGAGCCTATACTTTGAATAGATCCCTCTCTCCATTATTGCTGGTGATTTCCATCACGAACAATGTAATGGACCCCTTTGGCAGTCCCCATAGGACCTTGCCCTCAATGTGGATCATCAATGGTAGAGATTTTTCCATCCTCTGAAGGGAAACTGGATAATATACTCTATCGAAGACCTGAAGATGATGGATCCTGAAATTGGTGCAACTCGGAATGTTCCTACTCATGACCACAGAATGCAAGTTCAGATCTACAGTGGTTTAGAGGTTACATAGGCTGCTATGTTGAATATGGTCCCGAGATCAAATTGATGGGATTTGCAGTCAACAATATTAATACACTTTTCCCATATTTTGGAGCTACTTTATTCCATGATCCAACTTGCTAGCCCTTTTCCCAGCCATAACATCATCTCGCCAGACAATAACTTGGGTCTACCTGCATATCAGATTCCTTCAGTTCAGTTACAGTATTATATTTTCTCCTAGTTGGCTTTTAGCTCAGCTATTTCATCTTTCAGTTCTCTAATTACCTTGAGGTAGCTAGTATTTTCCTTGAGGGTCTCATCTGTTGTTTCCCTCTTTCTGATGGCCCTTTTCTCCATAGTTGCCTTCATTTCTGTTATTATTAAGTTTATTATTGCTTGCATACTTTTATTAGTTATGATTAATTCTGACTGATTTCAAGTTTTTTCTGGGCTACTGTCCTGATTCATTATGGTAGTAGTTTTATTTGCTCTTGATTCAAAATTTTTCATTCATGTGGTTTGTATTTTTTTGGTTGTTCTTTCATTGTTATGTTGCTGTGTTGTGAGTACTAGCCAAGCTACAGTAAAGTCTTTTTACAAATGTAATCACAAACCTCAGAAAGTAAAACACTAACAACTAAAGCAAAGATTGATACAGTTCAATCAAAACCAATTAGCTAAACAACATCTTCAGTCTACAAACAAAAACAAGCAAAACAAAATGTAAATGAAAAAGAAAAGACAGAAAAAAGACAAAGCAAGAATGGACAAGTATGCAAATCAATTGTCCACTATAAATTCTAGAGACAGTGAGAGGAGAAGGAAAAGAAGAAATGAGAGAGACATACAAAAAGAAAAAATCCACTCTAAATTAGGCTTCTTCCACAAGATAATTCACAAACGAGTGCCAGTGAATACAGAAAAAAAAAGAAAGAAAGAAAGAAAAGGGAAAAAAAGCAGTGAAGGCAAAGATATTTTTTGTATTAGCTAGAAGGAGATAAAATGGAAGGTGGAGAAATGAGAGAGAGAATAGCAAGTTCCTCTCACAATGGTTAACATACCCAGTCACCTATCAATGGAAAAAGCAATAACAGTTAATTTTTATCATTTTGGAGAGGAGGGGAAAGAGACACATGCATATAAATTAATAATAAATAAAATATAATTAAAAACCCTAATAATCAGTCTGCAGCTTAGATCATTCCAGACTGACTGCGTACAGCCTGGTTCCCTTCCTAAGCCATGCAGTGATAAACAGTTGCAAGAAGTAATTATCAAACTCCAGAAATATCTAATCTTTTCAGGAAGGGCTGAGGCCAATTGGTTAGATATTTTGTTACTCAGATAGAGGCCCATCCCCCTTCTAAAAGGAAAAAAAAAAAAGGTTTGCTTAAGGGTGGTATCTTCTCTCTTTGGATTACATCCCCTACTGATCCAGGAATCTTGAAAAAGAAATTAGCTCCACAGGAAGCCTGACAGGAGCATCTGCCCCACCTATAGGGGCTGGTTTTAGGGTGTGGAGGAAGGTGACTGAAGAAATAGCCTAGCCAAAAATGTCTTTTTCCTTTGTTTTTTAGAGTCTTTTTTTGCCAACCCAAGAGAGGGTTTGTTGTCACCCTGGACTCTATTTTGGTGTCACCCTGACCACCCCTGCTCTCCTTCCCCCACTGTCCCAAAAATCCTACCTTCTCCCAAGATTGACAGGTTAAAAACTGCTTCCATGCATAACTCATCCCAGGTGTACTCTCCAAACTACCCTCTTAACTCCACCCACCCAATGACATTTTCTATCTCTCCATCTTCAGTTCTAATTTAATCTCTCTCAGCCTTGATTATTTTTATCATAGCCTTTTGTTTTGTGAACCTATTTAGTGGTTTATCTATTTTATTTTTGTTTTGAAGAACTAGCTATTGGTTTAATTAATATTTTGGGTCATCTGTCTAATAAAATGTGGTCAGCATAATGCCAGCATCTGGAACCTGGTGGCTGAAAAGAGAGTTAACATACATTGCCAAACAAATTGTTGAACAATCATGGACCTAAAGGCTGGAATAGTGCAGATGAAGTGTTGAGGGGTCCTCCATTTTGTAGACAGATAGTAGGCTTATTTTAGTTATATTTCAAAGGGCCTGTAGCTGTACTAGTTTTTTTAGATGTGTATTGTTCAGTCTCCATAATTTGGTTTATTTCTCTTTTTATTTCTTTGTTGTTAAATCTTAACTTTTTATCTCAATTCTTAAGTATAATTGATGTACAACTGAAAATAACCTATATTCATTTTGGGGAGATGAATAGCTCTAAATATATCTGTTAAAATTTCTCATTATGAATTCTTTAAATACATCTATTTTTATTCTTATCTCTCAATAATAAGCCTCTCACTGTGGGTATTGTGTTAAACTTTCCTGCAATTATTTTGTTGCTTTCAATGTCTCCATTAGTGTCTGTAAGTACTTGTTTCATATATTCTAGTACACTCATATTAAGTAGATATAAACTGATATTTATGTATTACTGTTTAATTGACACTCTGTCCACAATTTAGTGTCCATCTCTATCTCTTACCACTTTCTATGAGTGACTGTCTATTATAAATGAAGCAAACTAGCTGGGCCTGCATTCCAGTTGGCTTGGAATACTTTGTTCCAGCCTGTACCCTAGAGTTTCTGGTTGTCTTTTTTTCATAGTTGTGTTTCCTGTAAGGAGAAAATCGTTAGTTCTTACTTTTAAATCCTTTCACTTACTCTGAATATTTTGAATTGTGAAGTTAAGCCATTTATATTTAGGGTGATTATTGATAAATTTAGTGTGTTTATAGCAATTCTGTTTTATTTATTTTTGTGACCGTTTCATTTCTGCTTGTTACTTTATGTGGATGATTTCCTATTGTTGTTATGACTATTGCATATATGTTTACTAATTGTCTCTGTAATAAATTTTGTCATAAATATTGTGCCTACTATGAGCCTAGATGTTGAATTATCTTTCACTGTTTCTCGATTATCACTGATCATATCCATCAGGAACAATATAATAGACCCCTTTGAGGTGCCCTATAGGACCTTTCCTTCAATGTGAATCAACAATGGTAGGGAATGTTCCATCCTCCAAATGGGGGCTGGATAACATACTCTATCTACCACCTGAGGAAAATGGGTCCTAAAATTGGTTCAACTCAGAATGTTTCTGCTCATATCTTCACATGTATCCATAAGCTAGGGCAAAATATATATCTGAAAGCAAAAGTACACAATAGTCTGCAGTGAGTACCCCCTCAACACTTCATCTGCACTATTCCAGCCTTTAGGTCCATAAATGTTCAAAAAAATGTTCAATTTTTTGGCTTTGTATGTTAACTCTCTTTTCAGCCACCAGGTTTCAGATGCTAGCATTATGCCTACCAGACTTCCCTGGACAGAAGACCCCACCAATGTATCCTGGAGCTCCGCTTCCCCAGAGACCCTCCCTACTAGGGAAAGAGAGAGGCAGACAGGAAGTATGGACAGACCAGTTAACACCCATGTTCAGTGGGGAAGCAATTAAAGAAGACAGACCTTCCACCTTCTGCAACCCACAATGACCTTGGGTCCATACTCCCAGAAGGATAAATAATTGGAAAGGTATCAGGGGAGGGGATGGGATATAGATATCTGGTGGTGGGAATTGTGTGAATTTGTACTCCTCCTATCTTACAGTTTTGTTAATGTATCCTTTTTAAAATAAATAAATTAATTTTTAAACAAACTAATGATTCTTAAAAAAACATTCTACAGGCAAGGAAGGAGTGACACAAAGTATCCCAAGTCAAATACAAGAATTGCCAGGCACAAATATTCTACAAATAATTGGGACAAAAAATCAACAACAAAGGGAGTCGGGCTGTAGAGCAGCGGGTTAAGCGCAGGTGGCGCAAAGCACAAGGACCGGCATAAGGATCCCGGTTCGAACCCCGGCTCCCCACCTGCAGGGGAGTCGCTTCACAGGCGGTGAAGCAGGTCTGCAAGTGTCTGTCTTTCTCTCCTCCTCTCTGTCTTCCCCTCCTCTCTCCATTTCTCTCTGTCCTATCCAACAACGACAACAACAACAATAATAACTACAACAATAAAACAACAAGGGCAACAAAAGGGAATACATAAAAATAAAATAAAATATTTTAAAAATCAACAACAAAATAATGTCCTTAAATAAAGTCATAAATGAGGTGTACTTAACAGGTATATTCAGAACTTTTTATCCCCAAATAAAATTATATATAGGGGCAAATCCAAGATGGTGACTTGGGGACAATACCTCGTGTGAGCTCTGCAAAGAAGCTAATTTCAACCTGGGAATCTCAGAGAGGTTAGGATTTTTAGACCAACAATAGAGAGGGAGAGTAAGGAGTAGTCAGGATGACACCAAAGAAGAGTCTTATAACACACTCTTGAAGTGGCAGAGGCCATAAAGGACAAAGGAAACAAGATGTTTGGCTTGGTTAATTCTGAACTCACCCCCTGACACACACACTCCTAAACCAGCTGCTTTTCTGGCCTAAAGGATTAGTTTTGGCCCCTTCAAGATCTAGAGTTTTTAACATGACTACAAATATTTAAGACACACAAGGCTTGCTGCCTGCCTCTGCTATTCCAACAGGTGTGCTTTTGAAGTGTTTAAATTGATTAACTACTTCTTCATCTTCAAATTAAAATGCAAATTATATATAGCTAAAAAGGGTTCCAAGATATTATAGAGGGCAACAAAATGCCCTGTAAGCTGTTTTTGTAGAAACTGGCCCACAACAAATTTGGTATTTGTTTGGCACTGTAAATCTTCTAAAAAACATTGTCACAAATGTGTGTTAACTCTCTAAGTAACTTGAGTTTGTTTAAAGTTTAAAATAAATTTAGTTAAAAGTCAATATACTTTAGCTGAATTTGGTTTGAATATCCTGACATATAGAGATTGCTAAACAAGGTTAAATAAGATAATATTTAAAGTTATTTTCTTTAAAATTCAAACAGAACCTCTTAAAATAGATATCACACACTTAAGGTGTGTCTAGATCTTAACTGAGTGTGACATAAGACAAAAAAGGATATTATTGATATGTAAAGTTTTCAAATATCTCCCCAATTAAAGAGGTAGAAACAGTCTAGGTAGGTGAGAGATAACACAATGATTATGCTAATAAATTTCATGCCTGAGACTATTGTTCAGGTCTCCCTTTTTGCATTGATTCTACATTTAAATATCTGGTTTGTTTTGAAACACTGTCAGGGGTTTCTTCTTGATAAATTAAGTTGGTATGTGTGTTTCTTGTCTGATGAAAGATTTAATGTTTGGAAAATCTTAATTAAATAAAATTACTTATTTAGCCTAAAGTTGTTATTATAAAGTGATGTAAAAGTAAAAGATTATTTTGAACATTTAAGATATGAGGTTTACTTTAGCCTTTTTAAGTTGCCATCTCAGAGTTTTAAAGTATAAACTCTAGTAAAGTCTTATATCCACCCTTACTCATAACCACTCCAAGGAATATAAGAAATAAATACAGCTAAATATAAGGGTATGAACAAGTAATTAAATAAGTTTGTGATAAATTTACAATAAACAAATTACTAAGATCTTAACAGTAAATTAGGTTCTAATATTGTACTTAAGTAGTTTTAAAACCATACTAAAAAATGATAATCATTTTATTGTTAAAAAAAGGTCTTCCAAAATTATATAAAGCTATTTAAGTCAATTCTAATCATTGAATTATCAATTCTACTGAACTCCTAACTTGGTACAAGTTTTTTTCTTCCTCCTGGACTTGTGTATGTCTTGCTGGTCCCAAGTGAATGACTTACAGCTATGAAGAACCAACCCCTCATATGGTAAGATCTTTCTTATTATAAGAGGTTCTCCTATATATAGTCCAATTTCAGCTTATGTGACTTATCAGTATATTCTTGTTTTTTCTCATGGGTGATAAGTTGTTGATTATTATGCCAGGCCCCCTGCATTGCTTAAAATAATCATTCTTTTGTCTGAGAACTGCTCTGCCTGAAAGGCATTAGTTTAATCCCCACTGGTTAGAACATTTGCAACAGCTGAAGACCCACCTTGCCTGCAGGGCATTGGTTTAATCCCCACTGGTTACATGGAAGCTTTCCTTCTCTCCTCCCACTATTCTACGTATATCCTTTTCGACCTACCACTTCCTAATACTTCCACCTCAGAAGATATAAATGCAGATGAATAAAGCCAGCATGGCATTGCATTACCACTCAGCCATGAGATTTCCTGGTTCCTCTCCCACATCACTGAGTAAGCAGCAGCCTATGTTGACTCTGGTTGAATTCTCTCCAACCCGGATAGCATGTGCCCCCAAAGAAACACCCTCAGGCTAGCCTGGCAAGAAGTGACCCCTAAGGTCACTCAGATCCCTAGTTTTTATAAAATAAATAAAAGGGGTGATATAACCCCAACATACAATTGGACATAGCCTTAATAAAATTTTTAAATTTTCAAACGACCCCCCCATATGGCTCAAATAAAAGGACCTCCTAAATGGCTTGTAAAATGGGCCAGACCCCACTCCTAACCATGGGAAGAAAGTTTGCTTCTGTTTTTCTACAAGATCAACCAAAGCCTCTGTGGATACCAGGTCAAAATGCCAGATCACCTCCCTTGCCAAAGTGACATCCAGAACCGCTGTGTAGACAGCCAAGAAAGGCGGAATCTACATCTTCCTGCTGGAGGAGTGGTGTTTTTAAGTGAATGAATCTGGACTGGTTGAACAGAATATACTGACTTTGACTAAACTAAGTGATGACCTTTGCAGCTGCTACACCCTTGGGTCTTCCTCTTCATGGCTGCAAGGCCCATTGACCACCTGGGTCCTCCCCTTTGTAGGACCCATTATTTTGATTTATTTGTTCTTTCTCCTTGCCCCTTCCTGCTTAAGTTCATTCAGATTCACATTTGTGATATGACTAGAGTAATTGTTAATCAGGCTCTCATTCATCCCTACCAGCCTTTACCCACCAACCCTCAGCAACTTTATTTTGACTCTGAGCTCTAAATATTTCTGTTATCATATCTACCCCTTCATTTTTTTAATAAAAGAAAAGAGGAGGACATGTTGGGGGCTAGACCCATTGCTCGGGAAAGTCCAGGCAGTAGCTTCCATGAGGTATGAGTACATCTGACTCCAAACCCTCCACATTCCATGGGTTGAGATGTGGCTGATTCCCCCCTGACCCCTGGAATTTATGACGGTTGGACCCCGGACATAGACACCTTTCTACACATGCCACACCTCCCCACTTTCCTTCTTTAATTAAAAGCCATAGATTACTCTGTATAGTTAACTTAAAAACTGCTAAAACAGGCTGATTGCTCAGCTGCCTCTCTTCCAACCCCTGCTGCCCCAAAGTGCCTGCAGTCTACCTCCAGAAAAATATACATAGTAAAGCTGTGACCAAACCTTGTATAGTAATCTTTTACTTGTGATCAGTCAAAATATGACTATGCATTGTGATACTCTGCGTTTGGGTTAATGATTACCTCAAGTTTCCTCTGAGTTATGGATATATTTTCCTGCTCTTTCTTTCAGTAAACGAGTTGCCCACCTTTCTGGGGCCACTCCTGGAGGTGAATTAACCTGAGATTCTCTCCGTGTACATTGCCCCTGACATGCAGAGCTACGTCAGGACTCCCTAAGGAGCTGCTCTGACCCTCGTCCCCAGAGTGTCCTGCAGCAAGATATGAAAACCTCAATGAAAAGGGGTTTCAACAAAGGACTGTATATCCTGCTAGACTCTCAGTCAGACTAGATGGAGGGAACAAAACCTTCTCAGACAGGCAACAGTTAAAGGAGTCAATTATTACCAAGACTGCTCTGAAAGAGTTTCTAAAAGACCTCTTATAAACAAAAAAAATCACCATAATACTTGCCATATACCAAATCAAATAAAAAATGTTGAATAGGGGGAGTTAGGAAGATGGCGGCCTGAGAAGTCACTGACAGCGAGTGCTCTAATCGCATCATCGGCAACGGTAGGATTTTCTGCCTTTAGCAGGCCAGTCAATAAGGGGGGGCACCAAAGAAGTGATTACAGTTTAATTTGGGTTAAGAATTAGAGTAAAGGTGACACGGACTAGCAGGGCTCCAGAATTCCCCAGCTGCGCCGAGCAAGGTGAGTGCGCCGGGCATTGTCCTCCGCCCGCCCAAGAAGGCGGCTCCTCCACCGATTGCAGAGCGCGGCAGGCAGAGGACCCAGAGAAAGCACTTTAGCTCGGGGGCTTCCTCTTGGGAGAATCCAGGGTCCACCGCGACCCTGTGGGTGGATCCAAAGACTTCTTGAGTATAGCTCTCATTGGATCAAAGGACTTGGAGCTAGTTTTCATTTTTGAGAAATCCTCTTAAAAAGTCTGGGAGGGGGGGTCTCCCAGAAGATGGCGGACTGAGAAGCGGCTAGCCTTTGAGCTCCAGACACATCTCGTGTAAACAATAGGATTTTCTGCCATTAGCAGGCCAGCCAATAAGGGGCCATAGCGGTCATACCAAGAAGGTGTCTATAACTTAATGTGGGTTAAGAATTGGAATAGGGGAAAAAAATTCTTTTTTCTTCCTTTTAATTTTCAAGCATACATCCTTCCCGCCGCCCCGCCCCCCATAAGCAGTGCCTGGGACCAGCTACTAGCAGGATACCCCATACTACCAAACAGAGGTTTTTTTTTTTTTTTAATTCACTGATACACATTTGGGAAGTTCCTCGCACTGCTCTTTAATTACAACCCTTCTTCTTATCTTCTCCCTTTTCTCTCTCTTATCTCTCTCTATCTCTATTTTTTTTTATCTTGTCATACACTTCTTTCTTCTTTGCCTTTCTGAATTTGTGAATTACATTGGGGAAGAAATCTGACCCAGAGTGGACTCTCTATGTGTGTATCTCTGCTCTAGTTCCCTTTACACTCTTGTTACCCCTAGAATATACACTGGATAGTAGATTTGCATAACTGTCTATTCTTGCTATCCTCTCTTTCTTTTCTCTTTCTTCACTGGGATTTGGTTACTATTTTTCACGGACTGGAGAAATTGTTTGGCTAACTGGTAACGATTAAACTCCTTCAATACTTACTTCAGTTGCTACTGTAATTCCGGAGGCTGGTGAGTGCAATTGTCATAAAGGTATTTAGTACAGTGTTACTTGTACTCAAGACACAACAACTGAGGAACAACAGAGCATAAAAAAAGAGAGAGAAACACATAAATTAAAAAAAATGGGTAGATTAAAAACAAATAAAACTGCTACCCCAATGAATGAAGACAAGAGGCCAGAAGAAACCACAAATCAGTCAGAAGTAACCATAGATAAGAAAAGTATGCAAGCAGTAATAAACTTATTAATCACAGAAATGAAAACAACATTGGAGGAAAGGAATGGCAGTATTAGGGAAACAACAGTTGAGACCCCCAAGGAAAATACTGATTATCTTGAGACAATTAGAGAACTGAAAGCTGAAATAGCTGTAATGAAGAAAGAAGCTGAGGCAAGGGAAAGCAGACTAACAGAAGCAGAAAACAGAATTAGTCAGACAGAGGATGAGTTAGAGAAAACTAAGAAAGCAGTGAAAGAGCTTAAAAAGAGATTGAGAGACACTGAAAACAACAACAGAGACATATGGGATGATCTCAAAAGAAGTAACATTCGTATAATTGGCCTGCCAGAGGAAGAAAGAGAGGAAGGGGAAGCAAACATTCTAGAGGAAATAATACAAGAAAACTTCCCAGACCTGAATAACAGAAAGGATATCAAGGTGCAAGAGGCTCAGAGAGTACCAAACAGAATCAACCCAGACCTGAAAACACCAAGACACATCATAGTCACAATAAGAAGAAGTAAGGATAAAGAAAGGATCCTAAAGGCTGCAAGAGAGAAACAAAAAGTCACATACAGGGGAAATCCCATAAGACTTTCTGCAGATTTCTCAACTCAAACTCTAAAAGCCAGAAGAGAATGGCAAGATATCTATCGAGCCCTGAATGAAAAAGGGTTTCAACCAAGGATAATATATCCTGCTAGACTTTCATTCAAGCTAGATGGAGGGATCAAAACCTTCTTAGACAAACAACAGTTAAAGGAGGCAACTATCACCAAGCCGACCCTGAAAGAGGTACTAAAAGACCTCTTATAAACAAGAACATCACTATAATACTTGCAATATGTCAGAGTAAACAAATTGTTTTTTAGAACAATGGCACTACAATACATTAAATCCATAATATCAATAAATGTCAATGGCTAAAACTCACCCATCAAAAGGCACAGGGTGGGGGGATGGATCAGAAAACATAACCCAACCATTTGCTGCTTGCAAGAATCCCATCTTTCACAACAAGATAAACACAGACTTAAAGTGAAAGGATGGAAAACTATCATACAGGCTAACGGTCCACAAAAAAGGGCAGGAACAGCCATTCTCATCTCAGACACGATAGATTTTAAATTAAATAAAGTAATAAAAGATAGGCAAGGACATTACATAATGATTAGAGGATCAATCAACCAAGAAGACTTAACAATTATTAACATCTATGCACCCAATGAGGGACCATCGAAATACATTAAGCATCTACTGAAAGAATTTCAAAAACACATCAATAGTAATACAATAATAGTGGGAGACTTCAATACCCCACTCTCACACTTAGACAGATCAACAAAGCAGAGAACCAATAAAGATACAAGAGAATTGAATGAAGAGATTGACAGACTAGACCTCTTGGACATTTTCAGACTCCTCCACCCCAAAAAACTGGAATACACCTTCTTTTCAAATCCACATAACACATACTCAAGGATAGACCACATGTTAGGACACAAAGACAGCATCAATAAATTCAAGAGCATTGAAATCATCCCAAGTATCTTCTCAGACCACAGTGGAGTAAAACTAACTTTTAACAACAAACGGAAAATTATTAAAAAACATAGAATTTGGAAACTAAACAACATGATCCTTAAGAACCACTGGGTCAGAGACTCTCTCAAACAGGAAATTCAAATGTTCCTGGAAACTAATGAAAATGAAGACACAACCTATCAAAATATTTGGGACACAGCGAAAGCAGTACTGAGAGGGAAACTTATAGCCATACAATCACATATTAAACACCAAGAAGAAGCCCAAATGAACGACCTTACTAGACACCTCAAGGACTTAGAGGAAGAGGAACAAAGGAACCCTAAAGCAACCAGAAGGACAGAAATCACTAAAGTTAGAGCAGAAATAAACAACATCGAAAATAAAAGAACCATACAAAAGATCAATGAAGCCAAATGTTGGTTCTTTGAAAGATTAAACAAAATTGACAAAGCCGTAGCCAGACTCACCAAACAAAAAAGAGAGAAGACTCAAATTAGTAGAATTGTAAACGATGCAGGAGATATCACAACTGACACCACAGAAATCCAGAGAATTCTGCGAAACTTCTATAAAGAACTATATGCCACCAAGCTAGAGAATCTGGAAGAAATGGAACAATTCCTAGAAACCTATGCACTTCCAAAACTGAACCAAGAAGAACTACAAAATCTAAATGCACCAATCACAGACAAAGAAATTGAAACCGTTATTAAGAATCTCCCCAACAACAAAAGTCCTGGACCAGATGGCTTCACAAATGAATTCTACAAAACTTTCAGGAAACAGTTAGTACCCATACTTCTTAAGCTATTCCATAAGATTGAAGAAACAGGAATACTCCCTTCCACCTTTTATGAAGCCAACATCACCCTGATACCAAAAGCTGATAGGGACAGAACAAAAAAGGAAAACTACAGACCAATATCTCTGATGAACATAGATGCCAAAATATTAAACAAGATCTTGGCCAACCGGATACAGCAACACATCAAAAAGATTGTTCATCATGACCAAGTGGGATTCATCCCAGGAATGCAAGGCTGGTTCAACATCCGTAAATCAATCAATGTCATTCACCACATCAATAAAAGCAAAGCCAAAAACCACATGATTATCTCAATAGATGCAGAGAAAGCCTTTGACAAAATCCAACACCCATTCATGCTCAAAACTCTACAAAAAATGGGAATAGATGGGAAATTCCTCAAGATAGTGGAGTCTACATATAGCAAACCTACAGCCAACATACTCAATGGACAGAAGCTGAAAGCATTCCCCCTCAGATCGGGGACTAGACAGGGCTGTCCACTGTCTCCGTTACTCTTAAACATAGTATTGGAAGTTCTTGCCATAGCAATCAGGCAAGAGAAAGAAATCAAAGGGATACAGATTGGAAGGGAAGAAGTCAAGCTCTCACTATTTGCAGATGATATGATAGTATACATAGAAAGACCTAAAGAATCCAGTAGAAAAATACTGGAAGTTGTTAGGCAATATAGCAAGGTATCAGGCTACAAAATCAATGTACAAAAATCAGTGGCATTTCTTTATGCAAACACTAAATCTGAAGAAGAAGACATCCAGAAATCACTCCCATTTACTGTTTCAGCAAAATCAATCAAATACCTAGGAATAAAGTTGACCAAAGAAGTGAAAGACTTGTATACTGAAAACTATGAGTCTCTACTCAAGGAGATAGAAACTGATACCAAGAAATGGAAAGATATCCCATGCTCATGGATTGGAAGAATAAATATCATCAAAATGAATATTCTCCCCAGAGCCATATACAAATTTAATGCAATACCCATCAAAGTTCCACCAGGCTACTTTAAGAGAATAGAACAAACACTACAATCATTTATCTGGAACCTGAAAACACCTAGAATTGTCAAAACCATCTTAAGGAAAAGAAACAGAAATGGAGGCATCACACTCCCAGACCTTAAACTATATTATAAAGCCATCATCATCAAAACAGCATGGTACTGGAACAAAAATAGGCACACAGACCAGTGGAACAGAATTGAAACCCCAGAAGTAAATCCCAACACCTATGGGCATCTAATCTTTGATAAGGGGGCCCAAAGGATTAAATGGAAAAAGGAGGCTCTCTTCAATAAATGGTGCTGGGAAAACTGGGTTGAAACATGCAGAAGAATGAAATTGAACCACTTTATCTCACCAGAAACAAAAATCAACTCCAAATGGATCAAAGACCTAGATGTCAGACCATAAACAATCAAATACTTAGAGGAAAACATTGGTAAAACACTTTCCCACCTACACCTCAAGGACATCTTTGATGAATCAAACCCAATTGCAAGGAAGACCAAAGCAGAAACAAACCAATGGGACTACATCAAATTGAAAAGGTTCTGCACATCCAAAGAAACTATTAAACAAACAGAGAGACCCCTCACAGAATGGGAGAAGATCTTCACATGCCAGACATCATACAAGAAACTAATCACCAAAATATATAAAGAGCTCAGCAAACTTAGCCGCAAAAAAGCAAATGACCCCATCCAAAAATGGGCAGAGGAAATGAACAAAACATTCACCACAGAGGAGATCCAAAAGGCTAACAAACATATGAAAAACTGCTCTAGGTCACTGATTGTCAGAGAAATGCAAATTAAGACACCACTAAGATACCACCTCACTCCTGTAAGAATGGCATACATCAAAAAGGACAGCAGCAACAAATGCTGGAGCGGATGTGGGTACAGAGGAACCCTTTTACATTGCTGGTGGGAATGTAAATTGGTACAGCCTCTGTGGAGAGCAGTCTGGAAAACTCTCAGAAGGCTAGACATGGACCTTCCATATGACCCAATAATTCCTCTCCTGGGGTTATACCCCAAGGACTCCATAACACCCAACCAAAAAGAGGTGTGTACTCCTATGTTCATAGCAGCACAATTCATAACAGCTAAAACCTGGAAGCAACCCAGGTGCCCAACACCAGATGAGTGGCTGAGAAAGCTGTGGTATATATACACTATGGAATACTATGCAGCTATCAAGAACAATGAACCCACCTTCTCTGACCCATCTTGGACAGAGCTAGAAGGAATTATGTTAAGTGAACTAAGTCAGAAAGATAAAGATGAGTATGGGATGATCCCACTCATCAACAGAAGCTGACTTAGAAGATCTGAAAGGGAACCTAAAAGCAGGACCTGATCAAATTGTAAGTAGGGCACCAAAGTAAAAACCCAGTGGTGAGGGGTAGACATGTAGCTTCCTGGGCCAGTGGAGGGTGGGAGTGGGTGGGAGGGATGGGTCACAGTCCTTTGGTGGTGGGAATGGTGTTTATGTACACTCCTAGCAAAATGTAGACATATAAATCAGTAGTTAATTAATATGAGAGGGGGAAATCAATTGTATGTCTCAAAGTTTCTCAAAACACAGACTGAATCTTTTTAATATATAGGCTATGTATTTGATATACGGACTCTCTCAAAAGCCTAGACCAAGTAGATTAGAAGCTTCCAATAGCACAGCTATATACAAGATACTGGGTACTGTACAGCAAACCATAACAAAGGGACTTTTCAAAGTTAACCCAATTAACAAATAATGTGATGATAATATTAACTATTGATTGTCTTTTTGAACCCTAAGACAGCAGGAACCTCACATCTTCACTATAGAGCCCCTACTTCCCCCAGTCCTGGAACCCTTGGATAGGGCCCACTTTCCCGTATACATCTCCCAATCCAAACCAAATAATATTGCATCCGCCGATCACAACCTAACCAAAGCTACGATTGCCATCTCAACATGCTTCACCTCAGACTGTATCCAGAGACTTCACGTGTGGAATGACAACCCTTCAGCTTCATTACTCGGGTGAGACCTTTCCTTTAATAGTACACTCTAATTTCATCTCAGGTAGTTCACTTTCTAACAAAGTCCCATAACCTAGATATACACCAGTTTCTGTGAGAGAGAGCTTATGTGCACACGTATCCATAAACTACTGCAAAATATATACCTGAAAGCAGGACTACACTAGAGTTTGCAGTGAGTACCTCCCTAACACTTCCTCTCCACTATTCCAAGCTTGGGATCCATGATTGCTCAACAAATTGTTTGGCTTCATATGTTAACTCTCTTTTCAATCACCAGGTTCCAGATGCCACCAGGATGCTGGCCAGGCTTCCCTGGATTGAAGACCCCACCAATGTGTCCTGGAGCTCAGCTTCCCCAGAGACACACCCTAGTAGGGAAAGAGAGAGGCAGACTGGGTGTATGGACCGACCAGTCAACGCCCATGTTCAGCGGGGAAGCAACTACAGAAGCCAGACCTTCTACCTTCTGCAACCCTCAACGACCCTGGGTCCATGCTCCCAGAGGGATAGAGAATGGGAAACCTACCATGGGAGGTAGTGGGTTATGGGGATTGGGTGGTGGGAATTGTGTGGAGTTGTACCCCTCCTACCTTATGCTTTTGTTCACTAATCCTTTCTTAAATAAAAAATTAAAAAAAAATGTTGAATAATGGCACTTCAATGCCTTAGAAAATAATATAAATAAATGCCAATGGCTTAGACTCAACTATTAAAAGTTACAGAGTGGGAGAATGGATGAGAAAGCACAACTCAATCATATAGTGCTTGTCAAAATCCCACATGGCCTCACGAGAAAAACACAGAGTTAAAGTGAAAAGATGGAAAACTATCATACAGGATAATGGACCACAAAATAAAGCAGGAACAGCTATTCTCGTCTCTGACACAATAGATTTTAAATTAAATAATGTATTAAAAGATAGGCAAATTCGTTACATAATGATTAGAGGAGCAATCAACCAAGAAGATTTAACAATTATTAACATCTATGCACCCAATGAGGACCTATATAATACATCAAACACCTACTGAAAGAACTAAAAAAATGCATCAGTAGTAATACGATAATAATGGGAGCCTTGAACTCTCAGACAGATCAATGAAGCAGAGAATTAACAAAGAAATAAGAGAATTAAATGAGGATATCGACAGACTAAGCCTTCTGGACATTTTCAGTTCTTCACCCAAAAAAAGTGGAACACACATTCTTTTCAAATCCACACAGAACATACTCAAGGATAGACCACATATTAAGCCACAAAAACAGTGTCAACAAATTCAAAAACAATGAAATCATCGGAAGCATCTTCTCAGACCACATTGGAGTAAAGCCAGCATTCAACAATAAACAGAAAATTACTAAAAGTCACAAAATTTGGAAACTCAACAACATGATTTTAACAATCACTGTGCCAGAGGCACCCAAGCAAGAAATCCACATGTTCCTGGAAACAAATGAAAATGAAGACACAAAGTATAAAAATATTTGGGACACACCTAAAGCAGTACTGAGAGGGAAACTCACAGCCATACAAGCACACATTAGAGAACAGGAAAAGCTCAAAAACAGGACTTTACTGCATGCCTTAAGGTCTTAGAAGAAGAACAAAGGAACTCTAAAGCAACCACTAGTATGGAAATCATTAAAAATAGATCAGAATTAAACAACATCAAAAATAAGAGAACCAGGAAGTCGGGCAGTAGCACAACAGATTAAGCATACATGGCACAAAGTGCACTGACTTGTGTAAGGATTTCTCTTTGAGCCCATGACTCCCCACCAGCAGGGGGATTGATTCACAAGCAGTGAAGCAGGTCTACAGGTGTCTATCTCTCTCTCCCCCTCTCTGTCTTCTACTCCTTTCTCCAAACCTCTCTGTCTGTTCCAACAATGACATCAATAACAACAATAATAACCACGAGAAAAAGAAAACAACAAAGGCAACAAAAAGGGAAAAAAATAGCTTCCAGGAGCAGTGGTTTTGTGGGAGATGCACTGAGTCCCAAAATAACCCTAGAGGCAAAAAAAAAGAAATAAAAAGAAAATAAGAGAAACATACAAAAGATCAATGAAACCAAATGTTGGTTCTTTGAAAAATCAAAGAAAATTGACAAATCCTTAGCCAGACTAACTTAAAAAAGAAGAAGATTGTAAATGATAGAGTATATATCACAACTGACACTACAGAAATCTATAAAATCATGTGAAGCTTCTCAGAAGAACTATATGCGAACAAGCTAGTTAATTTGGAAGAAATGGAATATTTCCTAGAAACATATGCCCTTTCAAAACTGAACCAAGAAGAACTACAAAACTGAAATGGACCAATCAAAGATGAAATCTATACAGTTACAAATAATCTGCCAACAACAAAAGTCCTAGACCAGATGGTTTTACAAACAAATTCTACAAAACCTTCAGGGAAGAGTTAAAAACTAATTCTAAAGCTCTTCCAAAAGATCTAAGAAACAGGAAGACTCCCTTCCAACTTGAACTTCTAATTTGTTACAAGTTTTTTTCTTCACAAGTAACTGACTACAGCTATGTCAAGCCTTCACATGAAGAAGCATCTGCTCATATGGAATCCCGAGAAATCCATCTTGGACCTCTGTCCTCAGAAATTTCCCACAACTACACTCCCCCCAAAAAAACCATGATGTGACCTAACACGATCTGGAGAACCTTATTCATAGACTCCAAAGGACAGAACTTTCCTACCACCTTTCACCCATCGCTGTCTGCCCTTCCTGCTTCTGCTTCGCCTGTGACGTTTTGGCAGTTCCAGCTCACTCTCTACAAAAAAGAAAAGTTCCAGTGGTTGTCCTCCTCCATTGAGTTAGATGTGCAGCATTTCTTCCCCTGGTCATTGACATTGGACTGACATTTCTATCAGACTTGCTGATACACCTTTGGACACTCCCTTTACACTGCTGGATTTCTCGAGGACTAACTGTAGCAGTCCATGGACATTTCCACCAGCTGTCTTGGGACCTTGCAACACCAGATCACCCCTCTTGCCCCTCAGCCTATCTGGCCTCCACTTGTCCACCCATCAGGCAGCCCCCCCTCTGCCTACCAGGGCTCTCTTCAGTCTCACTCTGTCCCTTGCTACTCTTACTTACCTCTCCCTGTCTTGTGCTAGTTCTTTTTGAAGATACCTACATGATATGATTCAGGTTTCTTCCCAACAGGTTTCTGTTCACCCCTACACTGCTATTCCCTTGGCAGACATGGAGCCTTTTACGGACATTTACCCATTTATATATGGTCATTAAGTAAGAAGGAGATATTGGGATATTGTGAGGATATTGGGAATTATGCCAGCTCCCCCTGCTTAACTCTGTGTTCTATTTACATAATCACTGTTTTACCTGAGACCCTCCCTTCCTGTAGGGCACTGGTTTAATCCCACTGGTTTGCACTCTCTTTTCTCTCCGCCCCCTCTACTAGTCACACTCTACCACTTCCTTCTTGGGATGTATAAAAGAATCTTCTTTTCTGATTAAATACGTTGGATTGCCTTCCGGCTGCACAAGTTCCAGAGTCTCTCTCCTGCAATGCTATCCCGACATGAGTTCCTGATCCATCTCCCACACAGCAGCCTAGGTTGTCTCCAGTCGAGTTCTCTCCAACCCAGAGAGCACTTGCTTAGGAAGAAGCAACCTCAGGTATCGCAGCACTTGATTATTGTTTTAATTTATGTATTCATGACTGGCTTGTTAAGTTTATCTAATTCCTTTTGTTTCAAGGCTAGTTGTTGCTATGACTCTAAGAATGTGTACAAATCTTTTAAATTGTTGAATTTATTTCCATATATATGTCCATAACAGTCTTGCATGATTCTTTTTACCTGTGCCTCATCTTTTGTAATATATTCTCTCTCATTTCTGAGTGATTTTACCATAATTTTTTCTATTCTTTTGGTGAATGAAGTTTATCTATTTTATTTAACCTCCCAAGTAACCAGCTCTTTCTTTCATTAATTTTCCTAATGTTTTATTTTCTATTCAATTTATTTATGCTCTGATTTTAACTATTTTATTTTTCCTACTGACTGCTAGGTCTCTTTTTTTGATCCATCTCTAGTTAGTTCAGTTGGGTTGTTAGATGGTTACTCATTAATTATCTTCTTTATTAATGTGGGCCTGTATTGCTATGAATTTCCATCTCAGGAATGCTTTTGCTTCATGCCATAGACTCTTATATTTGGTTTCTTCATTTTCATTGGTATTAGGGTAATGTCTCTTTTGATCTTTTCAATGATGTGTGTTGTTCAGAATCATGTTGTTTAGTCTCCAGATATTTGAGGAAGTTTCTTTTCTTTTCTTTTTTTTTTTTTTGTTTATCTCTAGCTTCATGCCATCATGGTTTGAGAAGATGCATTTTATAATTTTATTTTTCACGTATTTGTATAGGCTGTCTTTGTGTCCCAGCATAGGGTCAATCCTTGTGAATGTTCAATGTGTACTTGAGAAGAATGTATATTCACTTCTTTTGGGATATAATGTGTTATATATGTCTGTTAGACACATTTTTAATGTGATTTAATTTCATAGCACTATTTTAATTTTGATATTTTGTGCAAAAGATCTGTTTCTGTTTGTGAGTGGTGTGTTACAAATTCATACTATTATTGTTTTGCTGTCAATGTTTCCCTTAAGTTCAGTAAATATTTGTTTAATATATTTGGGTGCACCCGAGCTTGGCACATATATATTTATAATGGTTATGTGTTCTTGTTGAATTAATCATTTGACCATTATATAGTGTTCCCCTCTGTCTCTGCTTATTTCTTTACCCAAAAGTCTGTTTGATCTGAAAACAAAATAGCTGTCCCTGCCCTTTTTTTTCTGAATTGCTAGCTTCAAACATCTTGCTATATTCTCTTACATTTAGCTTCAATTTGTCTTTTCTTTTTTACTAGTGATTTTATAATGATCAACAAGATTATAAGATAGCATGGGTACAATTCCATAAAATTCTCACTATCAGTGTTCCATATCCATCCCCTTCACTGGAAAGTTGCCTATTTTTCAGCCATCTCTGGGACTGTGGACCAAGATTCTGTATGGAGTGGATAAGGTCTGGCTTCTGTAATTGCTACTACACTGAACATGGACACATTGGTGGGGTCATCTGGCCAGGGAAGTCCAGTTGTCATCATGGTAGTATCTGGAACCTGGTGGCTGAAAAAAGAGTTAACATATAAAGTCATACAAATTGTTGACTAATCATGAACCTAAAGGCTGAAATATTGCAGATGAAGACTTAGGGTCCTCGTTTTGAAGATAGCTAATAGGCCAATTTTAGTTATATTCCAAAGGGTCCATGACTATGCTAGTTTTTTCCTGAACTTGACCTCTGATATGCATGTGGACACAATTATTGTCTGGGGAGATGATGTCATGGCTAGAAAAAGATGTAGTAATCTGGATCAGGTAAGAAAGGATCTCTCAAATATAGGAAAGGTGTGTAAATATTGTTGAATGTAAACCCCATCAATTTGATCTGTGACCAATATTCAGCATAGGAGCCTATGTAACCTCTGCATTCCTGTAGGTCTGAGCTCTAATTCTGTGCTCATGAGGAGGAATGATGCCTCTGGACACAGTCTGAAGTGACATCTCCAGAAACGGTCCCTGTTCAGGTGCCAGATATTGGGTTGTGCGTGGGAGAGAGAAGAGACCAGGAACTCGTGGTGGCGCAGGAACACAAATCTTTATTCACACAGACAGTCCAGAGTTGGGTGTGAGCACAGCGGGTTTAGGCCGCATGGAGCTACCAAATGGCTGTCTCATGTTATGCATGCCAGCCCTTCCCCAGGTCTTCTCCAGGTCAGGATGTGGAAGAGAAAAGAGAGGGGAAGGAAAGGGGGAAAGAAGGGGAAAAGAGGGGGGGGGGAAGATAAGGGAAGGCACAAACAGGAGCAACTTTTAAAGGAGAATTCTGGAAGTGGAAGGGATTGGCTAGGAAAGGGGGTGGAGAGAGGCAAAAGGCATGCTGGGAAGGTGGAAGCATCCTTATCAACTGTTGCAATGGTTTTAACTGAATTAGCTGATTTTTAAAATTAACTGAATTTTAACTGAATTACCCCCTGAGGGTACAACATGGTGGGGATCTGTAAATAATACTTGCATGGAAATATAGTGGTTTGTGGGCCTTGCCAACGTTTGGTCACATCTGCACAATTTCCCAACACTGCCACATAAATAAATGCAAGACCAAAAACCACATGATTATATCGACAGATGCAGAGAAAACCTTGAACAAAATCCAACATCCATTTATAATAAAAAAAAACAGGAATAGATGGAAAATTCCTCAAATTAGTGGAGTCCATATATAGCAAACCTACAGCCAACATCATACTCAGTAGTGAAAAACAAGAAACATTTCCCTTTAGATGGGGTACTAGACAGTGCTTCCCACTATCACCATTACTGTTCAATATAGTGTTGAAAGTTCTTGCCATAGAAATCAGGCAGGAGCAAGGAATTAAAGGGATACAGAACAGAAGAGAAGAAATCACACTTTCACTATTTGCAGGTGATATGATAGTATACTTAGAAAAAACTAAAGGGTTAAGGAATTCTGTTGTTTTCAACATTTAATAGTCAAAAAATAAAAAAGAAAAATACCTAATGAATCCAGCAGGAAGCTTTTGGAAATTATTAGGCAATACAGTGTGTTTTCAGACTGAAAATTAACATACAAAAGTCAGTGACATTACTCTATTCAAACACTAAGCTATCAAAGGAAATCAATTCCTAGAGCAACAAAAACAATAAAATATCTAGGAATAAAGCTAAGAAAAAAGTGAAAGACTTGCATACTGAAAATTATGAATCATTACTCAAGGAAACATAAAAATAGACAAAAAAGTGGAAAGATATTCCATGTTCATGGGTTGGAAGTATTATCATCATCAAAATAAATATACTAAAAATACATTCATATGCAACTATCAAGAACAATGAACCCACCTTCTCTGACCCATCTTGGACAGAGCTAGAAGGAATTAAGTTAAGTGAACTAAGTCAGAAAGATAAAGATGAGTATGGGATGATCCCACTCATCAACAGAAGTTGACTAAGAAGATCTGAAAGGGAAACTAAAAGCAGGACCTGATCAAATTGTAAGTAGGGCACCAAAGTAAAAACCCTGTGGTGAGGGGTAGACATGCAGCTTCCTGGGCCAGTGGGGGGTGGGAGTGGGCGAGAGGGATGGGTCACAGTCTTTTGGTGATGGGAATGGTGTTTATGTACACTCCTAGCAAAATGTAGACATATAAGTCAGTAGTTAATTAATATGAGAGCGAGAAAATCAGTTGTATGTCTCAAAGTTTCTCAAAACACAGACTGAATCTTTTTAATATATAGGCTGTGTATTTGATATGCAGACTCTCTCAAAAGCCTAGACCAAGTAGATTAGAAGCATCCAATAGCACAGCCATATACAAGATACTGGATACTGTACAGCAAACCCTAACAAAAGGACTTTTCAAAGTTAACCCAATTACCAAATAATGTGATGATAACATTAACTATCTATTGTCTTTTTGAACCCTAAGACAGCAGGAACCTCACATCTCCACTATAGAGCCCCTACTTCCCCCAGTCCTGGAACCCTTGGATAGGGCCCACTTTCCCGTATGCATCTCCCAATCCATACCAAATAATATTGCATCCACCGATCACAACCTAACCAACGCAACGATTGCCACCTCAACATGCTTCACCTCAGACTGTGTCCAGAGACTTCACGTGTGGAATGACAACCCTTCAGCTTCATTACTCGGGTGAGACCTTTCCTTTTATAGTACACTCTAATTTCATCTCAGGTGGTTACCTTCTAACAAAGTCCCATAACCTAGATATACACCAGTTTCTGTGAGAGAGAGCTTATGTTCACACGTATCCATAAAATACTGCAAAATATATACCTGAAAGCAGAAGTACACTAGAGTTTGCAGTGATTACCTCCCTAACACTTCCTCTCCACTATTCCAAGCTTGGGATCCATGATTGCTCAACAATTATTTTGGCTTAGTATGTTAACTCTCTTTTCAACCACCAGGTTTCAGATGCCACCAGGATGCTGGCCAGGCCTCCCTGGATTGAAGACCCCACCAATATGTCCTGGAGCTCAGCTTCCCCAGAGACACACCTTACTAGGGAAAGAGAGAGGCAGACTGGGAGTATGGACCGACCAGTCAACACCCATGTTCAGCGGGGAAGCAATTACAGAAGCCAGACCTTCTACCTTCTGCAACCCTCAATGACCCTGGGTCCATGCTCCCAGAGGGATAGAGAATGGGAAAGCTATCATGGGAGGGGATGGGTTAAGGAGATTGGGTGGTGGGAATTGTGTGGAGTTGTACCTCTCCTACCTTATGGTTTTGTTCATTAATCCTTTCTTAAATAAAAATTTAAAATTAAAAAATACATTCAAAATGAACATACTAAAATTTTAATACAATCCTCATTAAGGTATCCACCTATCTTTTTATGATAATAGAACTAAAGCTGCAAATGTTAATGTGGGACCAGAATATGCCTAGAATTGTCAAAATATTCTTGAGAAGAAAGAACATAACTGGAGGCAACACACTCCCAGATCTCAAATTATATTATAGAGCCATTGCAATAAAAACTTCTTGGTTATTAGAACATAAATAGACACATTGACCAGTAGAACAGAAACAAGAGTTCAGAAATTAGCCCCAAAACCTATGGAAATCTATTCTTTGAGGAAAGTGCCCAGACTCTTAAAGGGGAAAGGAGAGTCTCTTCAAAAATGGTGCTTGAAAAATTGGGTTAAAGGATGCAACATGTTGCCTGTAAACCATCAGTCCTCTAACCTAGAAATAAAAAAGTGGATTATTACTATTCTCTGTTGTTGTGTTATTGTTAATGTCTCTCTTTACCTCAGTTAATAAATGATTTATATATCTTGACAATCACTTCTTTTTATTATAGAATGGAAATATAGACAATAATATAGAATAAGAGGGAGGCATTTTCACACCATGCCTACACCTAGAAATCCATATCCAATTCCATTGATATCAATATCAATATCCCTGATAGCTTGCCTATTCTTTATGGACACAGGATCATTGCGGTATACTCCAAGACCATTGTGGGGTGCAGAAGGTGGAATGTCTGCCTTCTGTAATTGCTTCTCTGCTGAACATGGGTGTTGGCAGTTCAATCCATATTCCCAGCCTGTCTCTCTCTTTCCCTAGTGGGGCAGGGATCTGGGGGGGCCTTCAAGACACATGGTGGGGTTGGCAAAAAAAAGTTGGGTTGGCATTGTGGTATCATCAGGAACCTGGAGGCAAGGTAATGAAGCTGAAGATTTGACATTCTTTGCCAGACATCTCTGGACACAGTCCAAAATGAAGCATGCTGAAGTGGTACTGGTTGCCTTGATTAGCAGATGCAGTATCAGTAGGTATGACTTAAGAGAAGCATGAGGGAAAGTGAGCTCCATCCTAGAGATTCTAGGACTGAAATATGTATAGGCTTTATAGAGAAAGGGGAATGTTCCTGCTGTCTTAGAGTTTAAAAATATTAATTCTCAACCTATTACTTCTTATATAATTAATTCTTAGTAATTAAGAGTTATAAGTAATAATTGTCTGGCAATTGGGTTAACTTTGAAAATCCCATTGTTAGGATTTGCTGTATCATACAAGATCTCACCATAATTTATGTCCTTTCAAGCTATTTATATATAACTGTATCTTATAAAATAATGCCACCAGTTGCTTCTATTCTCCCTGATAAAATATTTTTGTAGAAAATATTTCAAAGAACAAGTAATTATTAGAAATGTATTAACAAATTTAACCTACTGTTATATTTTAATCAGATTACCAATCTGAAGTCTTAAGTGCTTAGACTGAAGGAACATATTGTCAGAGCTATGGTATATCTGTCAAAAAGTTTGAGACATTCAACCCATTTTCCCCTCTCATATTAATTAAGTAGTGATTTGGGAGACTGTAAGTTAATAGAGTGTATATTAACACCATTCCCACAAGTAACGTTTTGTGTCCCTCTTTCCCCTTCCCCAGTGAAGCTAAACATCTACCCTCAGCCTTCTTACTTTGGTGCTCTATTCCAAACTCAGATTCTGCTTTAAGTCCTCCCCCTTTTGACACCTTTTGTTTTTCTTTCTGAACTTCTGTTTATGAGTGGGATAATATCATACTCATCTTTGTCTCTCTGACTTAGCTCACTTAATGTAATTCCTTCTAGCTCTACCCAAGATGGTACAGAGAAGGTGGGTTTGTATTTCTTAATAGCTGCAAAGTATTCCGTTGAGTAAAGATAACATAGCTTTCTCAGCCACTCTTTTGTTGTTGGGCACCAGGTTTGGTTCCAAGTTTGAGCTATTATGAATTTGTGGCTATGAACATAGGTTTACACATATATTTTTGGTTGGGATCTATGAAGTCCCTAGGATATATCCATAGGAGTGAAGTTATTGGGTCATATCAGAGGTCTATTTATAGCCTTTTTAGAGTTGTCCATACTGATCTCCACAGAGGATAGACCAATACACATTTCCACAAGCACTGCAGAAGGATTCCGTTGTCCTCACAAGCTTTCCAGCATTTGTTGCTGCTGTCTTTTTGATGTATGCCATTCTCACTGGGGTGAGGCAGTATCTCAATGTTGTCTTTATTTGCATTTTTTGACAATCAGTGACCTAGAGCAATTTTCATAATTTTTCTTTAGCCTTTTGGATATTTTCTGTAGTGAATATTCTTTTTTTAAATTTCTTTATTGGAGAATTAATGTTTTACATTCAACAGTAAATACAATAGTTTGTACATGAATAACATTTTGAAACCTGTACTCTCCAGCCCCCTGCCAACAAACCCAGAGTTTTTTATTTTGGTTCAATACATCAATTCCACTTCAGGTTCTACTTATGTTTTCTCTTCTGATCTTATTTTTCAACTTCTGCCTGAGAGTGACTTCATCCCATATCCACCCTTCTGTTCTGACTTATTTCACTTATTAACATGATTTTTTCAAGCTCCATCCAAGATGGGCTGAAAACGGTGAAGTCACCATTTTTAATAGCCGAATAGTATTTAATTGTTAATATACACCACAACTTGTTCAGCCACTCATCTCTTGGACACCTGAGTTGCCTCCAGGTTTTGGCTATTAAAAAGTGTGCTGCTAAGAACATATTTGTACACAGATCTTTTTTGGATGGGTGTGTTGGGTTCCATAGAATATATCCCCAGGAAAGGAATTGCAGGATCATAAGGTAAGTCCATTTCTAGCCTTCTGAGAGTTCTCTAGACTGTTCTCCTCAGAGGCTGGACCAATTTACATTTCCACCACAGTGCAGGAGGGTTTCTTTGACCCCACAATCTCTCCAGCATTTGCTGCTGCTACCTTTTCTGATGTAGGGCTTTCTCACAGGAGTGAAGTGGTATCTCATTGTTGTCTTTATTTGCATTTCTCTGACAATCAAAGACTTGGAGCAGTTTTTCATGTGTTTCTTGGCCTTTTGGATCTCTTCTGTGGTGAATATTCTGTCCCTGTCCTCTACCTATTTTTGGATAGGTTTGTTTGTTTTCTTGTTATTGAGTGTGGCAAGCTTTTTATATATTTTGGTTATTAGCCTCTTGTCTGATGTATGGCATGTAAAGATCTCCAGTTCTGTGAGGGATATCTTGGTTTGGGTATTGGTTTATTTTGTTGTGAAGAAGTTTTTTAATTTGATGTACTTCCATAGGTTTATGCTTGCCCTAGTCTTCTTTGTAATTGGGTTTGTTTCATTGTAGATGTATATAAAATTTATGCGGACAGTAGTTCTGCCAATATTTTCCTCTAAGTATCTGATAATTTCTGGTCTAACATTCAAGTGCTTGATCAACTTGGAATTTACTTTTGTATTTGGTCAATTATAGTGGTTCAGTTTCATTCTTCTGCATGTTTCAACCCATTGACTTACTTATGTTGAACCAGCCTTGCATTCCTGGCATAAATCCCACTTGGTTGTGATGAAAAATCTTTTGATATACTGCTTCATCCAGTTGGCTAAGATCTTGTTTAATATTTATCATCTATGTTAATCAGAGATATATGTCTGTAGTTTTCTTTGTTGTGGGGTCACTATCTTTTTGTTGGACTTTTGTTGTTGGGAAGATTCTTTATAACTGTTTCAATTTCTTTGTGATTGGTGCATTTAAGTTTTGTAGTTCGTCCTGGTTCCGTTTTGCAAGGGTATATATTTCTAGGAATTCTTTCATTTCTACCAGATTCTCTAACTTGGTTGCATATAGTTGTTTGTAGAAGCTTGGCATAATTTTTTGGATTTCTGTGATGTCGGTTGTGATATCTCTTCAGGCTGACCAAAATCAACTTTTATTGTATTTTCCATTGATAGGTTACTGGGTGTCTTATCTATTGTGAGTGGAACTTGTTTCACTATACCTGTCTCCTCTATCCACTCTCCCCCTTCTCCCTCCTCCTAGCTGATTAAAAACAAAAAACAAACCTCTTTCCTTTCACTGTTCTTTTTTATCTTTTTTTCTTTTTCTTTTCTCATTCTTGTCTTCTTTTATTCCTCCTTCTTCTGCTTTCTGAATTCACTGATATTCTTTTGTGAGTTATTTTGGGGAATAAATCTGACTCAGAGTGGACTCCCTTTGTGTGTGTCTCTTCTCTATTTCCCTTTCTACTCTTGCTACCCCTAGACTTTACAGTGGACAGTAGATTTGCATAATTGCCTATTCTTGCTATTCCTTTTTTACTGTCTCTATCTTTTTCATTTGTATTTGATTGCTATTTTTTTCTTGGACTGGAGGCATTGTTTGGCTAACTAGTTTTGGTTGAACTGCTTCATTCTTTGCTTCGGTTATTATTGTAATTTCCGAGGTTGGTGACTGCATTTGTCATAAAGGTATTTAATATAGTGTGGCTTGTACTCAAAACACAACAACTGAAAAACAACAGAACATAAAAATAAAAAAAATCAATAAAAAATGGTTAAACCAAGAGCAAATTAAACTGCTACTACAATGAATGAAGACAGGAGCCCAGAAGAAACTACAAATCCGTCAGAAGTAACCACAGAAAAGAAAAGTATGCAAGCAGTGATAAACCTAATAATTATATAAATGACATATATGGAGAAAAGTGCCGGGATGTTGGCACTCCCATGAGGGGAAATCCAGCTGGAAGGCAAACCATCCAGTTCTCCCTCGCTCTCTTAAGAGATGACGTGAAATAGAGACAAGAGAAACTGGGGAGAATGGAGGCACTCTCATTTAATGGTAGAAAAATGTGGGCTTAAATAGGAATTCAGACAAAGAACATATTTCAAAGATGTCAGGAATTACAGGTTTCTTAAAGGCCAGCTTGACCCTATGGTAGGGGGCTGGTATGACAGGAATTGATGAAATACATAAAGGTCAAGACAATTATTCTTCATGATGCAAGAAAGTTAATTATCCAAAGGTATTTGAGAGAAACATAGGGGTTAAACCAGTAGGGTGAGACAGAGAGAAGATGGATATCAAAGGCCATATAGTTTGGAATTTATCTTGTCTGGGGTCTGAGATGTATGATGGAGTCTATGATAAGGTGTGTTCTCCTCTGTGATAAGAAGGTGAGGTTAACTTTGAGTAAATGAACCTTAAGGCAGGCATCCATGTGGCCTGCAGTTAATGGAAAGAGTCAGTGAGGTCTCTGTGGGCTTGAGTGTCTGGAAGGGAAGAACTAAGTCTGAGAGACAGTTTCTCCCCTTTGCTCACCTTGGCAAGAGAGACTTACAAGGGGGTATCTTCTCAGACCCCCATCCAAGGATGGGGGAATTCTCCCTAAGCTCTATCAAGCTTCCATATATCCCAACATCTCCTCCTGTTTTCTTTAATTAATGAACTGTCTCTATGGATCAATGTCAGCAAGAGCATTTACATCTTCCATAGGAATACAAGTGTAAGGGTGAACAGAGACCCTCTTAACTAACATGAATAATGTTATATATATGCGCTTTTTGAGAAATTGAATGAGACAAGGAGAAATCAGTAATAGGACTACAATAGCCAGCAAGGGGCCTAGGAGAGGCAGAAGCCAAGAAGTTAAAGGAGAAGAAAACCAAGAGTTAGTACCAAAAGAGGAAAAGGAATTCTTAATATCACAGCCGAGTTTGTGCAAGGTATCAACATTTTGTTCTACAAATCCAGTTTCATTTATGAAAAAACAACATTCTTCTAAACAAAGATCACACTGTTTAGCATAAATCAAGTCCATACCATGGCGATTCTGGAGTACCACCTTTGCAAGGGAGTTTATCTGTCTCTGGAGAGGCTCCTAGCTGTCAGAGGTGAAGTCGACGGACTGTTGAAGTTGATTTTCAATGAGTCCAGCAGCATAGAGAGATTGTCCCAAAGCTCCACCAGCAAGTCTAAGAAACACAGCACGTCTGGTCCTCTGGTGGTCATCAGTGCCAGCTGATGACATTCTTCTTCTTCATAGAGGGTTATTTGTGGAACAAGGGAAACTAGGAGACAAGGACCAGGTAGAGAATAATTGACACAAAAATATAGGGTGGTGTTGCACCAGAACACAAACAGAGGAGGTGCATACACATTAGATGTTGAGGTGAGGTTCCTTGAACATAGAGGAACATTGGAAAAAAGAAGAGGTCAATAAACATGTAAGGATGAAATCAGAGCCAATGGCTTCTTTGTAGAGAGGAATTGAAGTCAGTGGTGATAGGGCAGCAGAGAGAGAAGACTTGGGTAGGCTGGTGAGGTCAGCTGGAGTATATACTGGCATGGTGTCTTTTATGGTAAGGACTTGCCAACACGGACTCTGTGGATTTTGCAAGACCAATAATGGCAGCCACCATAATATTAAAAGGAAAACAAACATGGACATCCAGTGTTGAAAAAATAAAATAAAAAGGGAAAAATATGTCTATGACTGGAAGAGTGGGTGGCTTTGCCAATGAGATATGATAAATGGACAATTCAATTTTTTGTAAATATTAAGAAGGTTTAAGTATAGCTACTTCACTAAAACTTTATCCAACTGAATATTGGGGGTTGCATTCCCCTTCTTTTTTATTTAATTGAGCCTAAAGATACAGTATAGGGAATGCTGTAATGAGAGTAATGTTTTAAAGGGAGCAAAAATACATGGAATGGATATGTCTGTTGAAGCAAAACAGGAGAGCATGTGGCTCATAAAGTTTTTGAGCTTTCATCTGTTTGAGCTGTAGTATACATAAATTTAGAAAAAGTATCAATTGAGAAAAAAAAACATATTTTTGTTTACCAAACATGAACAGGTGAGTAACATCAGTCTGCAAGAGAACATTGGATTTTAACATAGGGGATTAATCTTGAAAATCTGAGTAGCAGAAACCTTAATTAAACTAGCAAAAGAAGCCAGTAAAGTGCTCTCACTATGGCAGGGCAAGTGTTAAAATTTAAGAGGCTTGTAAAAGATGAGAGAAGTATATAAAAATTTAAGGATATGAGTGACTTTAGGAGTCATCACACATCCATGAATAAAATATATGAAAAAGAAAAAAAATTTTAGTTTTAAGTCTTACCATATGAGCAGTTGGTTCATGTGGAGGTTGTATCTGTTATCATCTACTTAAGAGGAAGAAAACTTGTACCAAGTTATAAGTTCACTATAATTGATGATTCAATGGTTAGAATTGGCTTAAGTATATTCATATGATTTTAAAAGGCTCTTTATTTATTAAAATATACCAGTACATTATAGAAAGTCAATACCTAGTGTGTTTACATGATAAAATGATTACTATTTTTTGTATGATTTTAAAATCACTTAAACAATTTTAAGTTAAATTTTAAACTTAGTTTGTTGTTAGGATCTTTGCTTATCACAAAGCATATCATACCTATCATACCATTAGGGCAGCTATGAGCAAGGGTGGGCACACAATTAATTGATTTAGATATGTAACTTAAAAGGCTAAGATAAACATCATAGCTTAAATGTTCAAAATAAAATTTTACTGTTACATTTTCTTTTAGATGACATTTTAGACTAAATAATTTTGTTAAATCAAATTTGCCGAATATTAAATTATTTTTATCAGGCCAGGAATACCATGTTTAACCCTTTTTCCTGACAGGGCTAGTGCTCCATCCTGACTGGGTCATTAAAGCCAGTCCAAACGTGGACTTTGTTACAAACAATGGCAGTTGGTATTGGGGTGCTAGTAAGATTTAGAATTCTCACAAGAGTGAGAGAGACTGCAGAGGCATCTTACCACACCTAGAGATCTCAGCAAATCTCTACCTAATAAATTAATGCTCATATTAGCTATCAAAAGGATTAAACTGTCTTATATTCCAGTCTGGTTGTTCCCACACATGGGGAATTTTATGAAGTCTAGGTCTAAGAAGATGTTCTCCCAGTGCCAGGGACATCTCTTTGTCTCAAAATAGTTTTTGTTTACTCCGGTATATTTTGTCAATTCAGATTTATCAAAAGACGGTAACCCTGTCTCATAACAGGTTGTCCAAAAATATTCAGGCTTTGAATCTTAACCATCTACTTGTCCCAGGCAGCTGCTTTTACATTGGGAGCTCCAATATGCAGAGCGCTTCCCCCTTCTCCTGCTTTAGAGGAGAGGGCAAGGACTAGGATCTCCCAGGCTGGGCATTTGATTACTTAATAGAGGTGCATCAGTCTTTGTCAAGGTCCAGTAAAGGCGTGCCAACTCTGAGTCGGGATCTTTAAAACTACATTTAATTTAACTAAATATGATTTAAAACTTAAAACAAACTCTAGTTATTTTAGAGGGTTAACACACATTAATGAAAACAAGGTTGGCTCACAGACATACACTTAAAACAGATAGTGCTGGTGAAAGGAAATTTTCCCTTTGGAAACAGCTTCAGTTCATGGTTCATGGCAGCTCCCCTGCCAAAGGAGGGGAGGGTGTGGCTAGGGGAATGATTGACTGAATTCTATGCCAATCTCTTGGAGAAGAAGCTTTACTATGTGATTGGCTTAGTAAGCATTCTAGAGGAAATTATAGAATAAAACTTCCCAGACCTGAACAACAGAAAGTACATTAAGATTCAAGAGGCCCAGAAAGTCCCAAACAGAATCAACCCAGACCTGAAGACACCAAGACACATCATAGTTACAATGAAGAGAAGTAAGGATAAAGAAAGTATCCTAAAGGATGTAAGAGAAAAAGAAAACTTCAAATACAGGAGGAAACCCATAAGATTATCAGCAGACTTCTACATTCAAACTCCAAAAGCCAGAAGAGAATGGCAAGATATCTATCAAGCCCTGAATGAAAAAAGGTTTTCAACCAAGGATAATAGATCCTTCTAGACTTGCATTCAAACTAGATGGAGTCAAGAAACCTTCTCAGACAAACAACAGTTAAAGGAGGCAACCATGACCAAACCTGCCCTGAAAGAGGTTCTAAAAGACCTCTTATAAACAAGAACATGACTATAATACTTAGCATATATCAGAGAAAATAAAGCAACTTTTGAGCAATGGCACTACAATACATTAAATCCATAATATCAGTAAATGCCAATGGCTTAAACTCACCCATCAAAAGGCATAGAGTGGGAGGATGGATCAGAAAACATAACCCAAGCATACGCTGCTTGCAAGAAGCCCATCTACCCAACAAGATAAACACAGACTTAAAGTGAAAGGGATGGAAAACTATCATACAAGCTAATGGGCCACAAAAAAAGACAGGAACAACCATTCTCATCTCTGACACAATAGATTTTAAATTAAATAAAGTAATAAAAGATAGGCAAGGCCATTACATAATGATGAGAGGATCAATCATCCAAGAAGACTTAACAATTATTAACATCTATGCACCCAATGAGGGACCATCTAAATACATCAAGCACCTACTGAGTTTCAAAAATACATCAATAGTAATACAGTAATAGTGGGAGACATTAACACCCCACTATAACACTTAGAAAGACAACAAAGTAGAGAATAAGCAAAGAAACAAGAGAATTTAATGAAGAAATGGACAGACTAGACCTACTGGATATTTTCAGAGTTCTTCACCCCCCAAAACTGGAATACACATTCTTTTCAAATCCACATAACACATACTAAAGGATAGTACACATATTAGGACACAAAGACAGCATCAGCAAATTCAAGAGCATTGATCCCAAGTACCTTCTCGGACCACAGCGGAGTAATGATAACATTTAACAACAAACAAAAAATTACTAAAAGACACAGAATTTGGAAACTAAACAACATATCTAAACTGCTTAAGAACCACTGGGTCAGAGAGACACTGAAGCAAGAAATTCAAACATTCCTGGAAACAAATGAAAATGAATACACAAGGTATCAAAATATTTGGGACACAATGTAAGGAGTATTGAGAGCAAAACTCACACCCAGACTGTCACATATTAAAGAAAAAGAAAAAGCTCAAGTAAACGACCTTACTGCACACCTTAAGTACTTAGAGGAAGAGTAACAAAGAAATGCTAAAGTAACCAGAAGGATAGAAATCAATAAAATCAGAGCAGATCTAAACAAAATTGAAAATAAGAGACCATACAAAAGATCAATGAAGCCAAATGTTGGTTCTTTGAAAAATTAAAAAAGATTGACAAACCCCTAGCCAGACACACTAATAAAAAAGGGAGAACAATCAAATTAATAGAATCATAAACGATAGAGATATCACAACTGACACCACAGAAATCCAGAGAATCATGTGAAACTTCTATGAAGAACTATATGCCACCACGCTAGAAAATATGGAAGAAACTGATGAATTCTGATAAACCTATACCCTTCCAAAACTTAATCAAGAAGAACCACAAAACCTAAATACACAAATCACAGACAAAGAAATTGAAACAGTTATTAAGAATCTCCCCAACAACAGAAGTCCCAGACCAGATGGCTTCACAAACGAATTCTACAAAACCTTCAGTAAACAGTTAATACCCAAACTTCTAATGCTTTTTCTACAAGATAGAAGAAACAGGAACACTCCCTTCCACCTTCTATGAAGTCAACATCACCCTGATACCAAAAACAGATAGGGACACAGCAAAAAAGGAAAACTACATAACAGTATCTCTGATAAAGATAGATACCAAAATATTAAACAAGATCTTGCCCAAATGGATACAGCACTATATTAAAAGGAAGTCAAGCTCTCACTATTTGCATATGATATGATAGTATACATAGAAAAGCCTAAATAATCCAGCAGAAAACTACTGGAAGTTAATAGGCAATATAGCAAGGTGTTAGGCTACAAATTCAGTGTACAAAACCAGTGGCATTTCTTTATGCAAACTCTAAATGTGAAGAAGAAGATATCCAGAAATCACTCCCATTCACTGTTGCAGCAAAGTCATTAAAATACCAAGGAATAAAGCTGACCAAAGAAGTGAAAGATTGTATACTGAAAACCATGAGTTCCTATTCAAGGAAATAGAAACTGACTCTAAGAAATAGAAAGCCATACCATGTTCATGGATTGGAAGAATAAATATCATCAAAATGAATATTCTCCCCAGAGCCATATACAGATTTAATGTGATACCCATCAAAATTCCACTAAGCTTATTCAAGAGTATAGAATAAAAACTAAAGTAATTTATCTGGAAGCAGAAAACACCTAAAATTGCCAAAACAATCTTAAGGAAAATAAACGTAAATGGAGGCATCACACTCCCAGATCTCAAACTATATTATAAGATCATCATCATCAAAACACCCTGGTACTAGAACAAAAATAGGCACACAAACAAGTGTAACCGAACTGAAAGCCTGGAACTAAGCCCCCACACATATGGACATCTAATATTTGATAACGAGGCCCAAAGTATTAAATGGAGGAAGGAGGCTCTCTTCAATAAATGGTGCTGGTATAACTGGGTTGAAAGATACAGAAGGATGAAACTGAGCCACCTTATCTCATCAGAAACAAAAATCAGCTCCAAATGGATCAAGGACCTGGATGTTAGACCAGAAACTATCAAATACTTAGTGGAAAACACTTTCCCACCTAAACCTCAAGGACATCTTTGATGAAACAAACCCAATTGCAAGGAAGACTAAAGCAGAAACAAACCAATTTTACTACAACAAATTCAAAAATTTCTGCACAGCCAAAGAAACTATCACACAAACAAAGAGACTTCTCAAATATTGGGAGATCTTCATATGCCATACATCAGACAAGAGACTAATCACCAAATATACAAAGATCTCAGCAAACATAGCACCAAAAAAGCAAATGACCCCATCAAAAAATAGGCACAGGATATGAACAAAACATTCAGAGGAGATACAAAAGGCTAACAAACACATGAAAAATTGCTCCAGGTCATCGCTGATTGTCAGATAAATGCAAATGAAGACAACATTGAGATACCACCTCACTCCTGTGAGAATGGCATACATCAAAAACGACAGCACCAATAAATGCTGGAAAGGCTTTGGAGACAGAGGGACACTTCTGCACTGCTGCTGGGAATGTAAATTGGTCCAACCTCTCTATGAACTCTCACAAGGCTAGACATGGACCTTCCATATGACCCAGTAATTCCCCTCCTGGGGATATACCCCAAGGATTCCATAATGCCCTACCAAAAAGATATGTGTACACCTAAGTTCACAGCAGCACAATTCATAATAGGTAAAACCTGGAAGCAAACCAGGTGTCCAACAAGAGATGAATGGCAGAGAAAGTTGTGGTATATATACACAACGGAATACTAAGCAGCTATTAATAACAATGAACCCACCTTCTCTGACCCAACTTGGATGGAGCTAGAAAGAATTATGTTAAGTGAGCTAAGTCAGAAAGATAAAGATGAGTATGGGATGATTCCACTCATCAACGGAAGTTGAGACAGAAGAACAGAAAAGGAAACTAAAAGCAGGATTTGACTAAATATAGAGTACGGCACCAAAGTAAAAACCCTGTGGTGAGTGAGAGGGTGGACATTTGGCTTCCCAGGGTAGCAGGGGGGTGGAGTGGATAGGTGGGATGGGACACAGACTTTTGGTGGTGGGAGTGGTGTTCATGTACACTCCTATTAAATTGTAGTCATGCAAATAACTATTTAATTAACATGAGAGGGGAAAAAGTGATTGTATGTCTCGAACTTTTTAATGCACAGACTGAGTCATTTTAATACATAGGCTGAGTCTTTGATATGCTGACTCTCTCAAAAGCCTAAACCAGGGAGAACAGAATCAACCAGTGGCGCAGCTATATACAAGATGTTGGGTATTGTACAGCAAATCCTAACAAAGAGACCTTTCAAAGTTAACTCAATTACCAAATAATGTGATGATAAAATTAACTATCCATTGTCTTTGTAACTAGCAGTGACTAAATGAATTGGTGTTGTTGCCTAGGTAACAGCCAGGAGAGATGAGTCTGTATCTCATCGGTATTAAAGCAGCAATCTGCTGTGACTCATTGTGGGGATTAGATATCAGAACAACACTCTGGGGGAACAGATTCAGAGGAAATGATGGCATCAAAAGCTTCCAACAAATCCCTTCCCAGCAGGTTAATATTGACCTCTGCCACTAGGAGACGTATGTGTACTTTAACAGCATCAGAATTTTCCCAGACATAATATTCTCTTATTATGAAAGCCTGGGAGCACCCTCCCATGCCAAGAAGGTAAGGGCCAGGGAGTATTGGCTAAGTAGGCAGTACTTCTGATGGTTTCAAAATGGTCCTATCAGATCCTATGTCAATCAAGCACTTAACGGAGACACTGCCAATTTTAATAGTAATCACAGGATGGCTCTTTTCCAAGACAGGAGTGGTCCACAAAGTACTAGGTGATGTGTCTGGGGTTTCTTTTGGATGTTGGGCTGAGTGCTGTCCCACTTCCAGTAAAAGTGGGAGTCAGTTACCGTTTCTATGAAACAGCCCAACAATCTTTCCTCCAATGAAAACTTTTCTGGCATCTAGGACAAGGTGTTCAGGACTTCCGAGAATCTGGCCAGGGGCAAAAATTACACCTAGGATTGGGGCAATCATTCTGCCAATGGCCAGAACTGCAGCACCTAAAGCAGTCCCCTTTTTGTTTCTCTAAAACGGCGTCAAAATCTTGTGCCATGGCTAAAGCTTGGTGGGTTTTAGAATCTATCTCTTGAGTTGCCACAATCTATTGGTCAGGGCACTCATCTTTAAGACTGAGGAAAGTCTGACAAAAATCACGAAGCATCCCATCCTAGACTATAGAGTGCAGGAGAAGGAAATGGGCATAAGGATCAGAAATCTTTCTCTCCAAACCTAATTGGACCCTGGTAATGAATTTAGCTAGGAATTCATCAGGTTTGTGGTGAAAGGAGAGAATGGGGGCTGAGGCTGCTCCCGTGGGGGGTGTTAACTGCTCCCATACTTGTAATGCACAGAGGTGTAGCCGGGGGGAGGCATTTCCCCTCTGCTTGCTGGATACCTGTTTCCCAGTGTCCCACTCCAAAAAGGGCCTCAAAATCCTAGTTAGGCTGGTTCTGACTGTTCCTACGGGATTGCTGCAGGCATTCATCCCTGAAAAAGGCTTCCCATTGAAGGAAGAGTGGGCCCGAGAGTGTAGAGCAAGCTACATCTCTCCAGTCTTGGGGAGTGTTAAGGTTGTGGAGAAGGCCTTGTAAAATAGATCTGGTCCATGCAGTGTGTATTCCATCCTCTTTAACCACTTGGTGAAATTCCTTAAGATCTGTGGAGACATAAGAATGTCACACCTTGGGAGTTTGGCTGTAGCACAGCGGGTTAAGCACAGGTGGCGCAAAGCACAAGGACCGGCATAAGGATCCCGGTTCGAACCCCGGCTCCCCACCTGCAGGGGAGTCACTTCACAGGCGGTGAAGCAGGTCTGTAGGTGTCTATTTTTCTCTCCTCCTCTCTGTCTTCCCCTCCTCTCTCCATTTCTCTCTGTCCTATCCAACAACGACAACAACAATAATAACTACAACAATAAAACAATAAGGACAACAAAAGGGAATAAATAAATAAAATAAATATTTAAAAAAGAATGTCACGCCTGAGGTCTCTGTCTATTGGTGCTAACATTTACTGGGAATGTGTGGACTTACTCCAGAGGAAAAGCTCTGTCAAGAAGCTGGCAAAGGTATTCTGTGTCCAATAGCAGTGAAGCAGCAGGGGGAAGAGCCACAGTGGGAGGAACTGCAGAAGTGGTGGGGGCAGCTGGAGATGTGTCTGTCACAAAGGGAGCCACTGGGTGAAGTGCAGAGGGCTTGGGAGCCACTGGGTGAAGTGCAGAGGGCTTAGGATGGGTCAGGTGGGGAGATAGTCTTGGGAGGTTTCGCTTTCTTTGGAAGGCATGTATGGTGCTGGGCAAACAGAATGACCTTCTGCTTTAAATCTTGGATCACAGCCTCAAGGTCTGGGGCCGTTTTCCAAGTTAGAGTTGCCACTCTTCACGGGAGACACAGAAGGGGGATCTGGGATAGTCTTAAGGGGAAGTTCCTTGGTTTTTTTGGGAGGGGGCCCTCCGTATCTCCTGAGAGCTGTGATCATGGTCAAGAGGAACCATAGTGTGGCACAGAATGAAAACCTGTCTGGTGGAAAAGGAGTAGAGGATTTGGGGATCTTCTTGATAAGGAGGAAGATTGCCCATGTCTGTCATCAAAATAGCTGGGGGGGGGCATTTCCCCTCTGCTTGCTGGAGACATGTCTCCCAGTGCCACTTGTGTGAAGTCAGGGGGATAGGTCCCATGTTTGGGCACCAGATACCGGGATAGCTTGTGGATGCCTCTTCCCAGGCATATACTCTCTGGGTTGGAGAGAACATCACTGGAGGCAGCCTGGACTGCTACTCACTCAGCGACTCAAAGGAGATGACTCATGAACCCAGCTCGTGGCAGTCAGGTAATGAAATTCTTTATTGATCAGAGAACCAAGGCTTTTAAAGGGCAGACCTGGAAGTGGCAAGTTGGAAACAGAAATAGTTAGGAAATGGGTGGAGAAAGGCAAAAGGGGTGGAAAGTTAGGAACTTCCTTAGCAACTGTTGCGAGGGTTTTAACTGGTATGCAGGCAAGGAGGGTCTTGAGGATATAAAGAAGATAGATCAAAGGAATGGAATGGGTGGGGATCTTTCAGGCAAAACAATGATTTTGTATATCGGCCATAGTATCAGGAATGCAGGGTGGAGCAGGGGGACCTGGCTTAATGTTTTAAGGAATGCCAGGCTCCTGGAGGCAGAAAAATGCAGGGTGCTTTGTGAGGCTCCTCACAATTTACTGACAATGGACAACACTCTCTACCATTCTTGATTCAAGTTGAGGGCAAGGTTCTATGAGGGCCCCACAAAGGGGTCTATTTTGTTGTTCCTGATAGAGATTACTGAAACAAGGTGAGAGGGATTTATTTGAGGTCTAGGCCCATCATGTCTGTTTGAGAATCTCAGGACAATTTGAATAGGGCCCCAGCTGATGGGGTAGCCTGATAGTGACTAAAGAGTCATCATTAAAGTATGCCAGTCCCTTGCCCTTATTCAGCTTTTGCAGTCCTTGATTTGATAGGGTTAGCTTTGGAGTGAGAGAACTCTAATAGGAAATAGGTTAGGAGGGTATAGTCTAATTAGATACTATTTCATTAGGAACTTTATACTGAATCACAGCAGCCTATTATGTAATTTTGCTTTCAGGTATACATTTTGCCCTAATTTCTGGATACATGTGGATATATGCTCTATCTTAAGGGACATGGTCTATATCTAGGTTTTGGGATTTTGTTAGGAAGTGAACCACTTAGAATGGAATTAGAGAACACTATGAAAGCAAAGGTATCACGTGAGTAATGAAGCTGAAGGGTTGACATTCCATGTCTGACGTCTTTGGACACACTCTGATGTGAAGCATGCTGAGGTGGTACTCATTGCATTGATGAGGTTGAGATCAGTGAATGAAATATCATTTGATATGAATTGAGACAAGCATGCAGAAATTGAGCCCCCCCAGAGGTTCCAGGACTAGGGGAAATATAGGCTCTATTGAGGGAGTGAGAGGTTCCTGCTGTTTTAGGGTTTAAGAAGACAATAGATAGTGATCGCTATAATCACATTATTTGGCAATTGGGTTAACTTTGCAATATCCCTTTGTTAGTATTTGATGTATCATACACAACATCACCATAATTTATGTCCTTTGACATTATTTGTATATAGCTGTGCCACCAGTTGCTTCTGTTCTCCCTGGTCTAGGCTTTTGAGAGAGTCAACATTTCAAAGACTCAACCTATGTATTCTTCTTCTAGCGTTTGCCAACATATGTATTAAAAAGACTCAGTATGTGCTTTAAAAATTTTGAAACATACACTCAATTTCACCCTCTCATATTAATTAAATCATGATTTATATGACAACAAATTAATAGGAGTGTACAAAAGCACCATTCTCAACACCAAAAGGCTGCCTCCTATTTTTACTGCATTACTATTGATTTATTTTTTATAACTCTTTCAGTTATTGTTTGATGTATTTAGTTAGAACCTCATTTGGTGGAAAGATGTTAATTGCTAAATCTTCTTGGTTGATTGATTATCTGATCATTACAGTCGTTATGTAATGAACTTGACTATCTTTTGTTTCTTTATTTAATTTAAAGTCTATTGTGTCAGAGATGAGAATGGCTGTTCCTGACTTTTTTCTTTTCCATTAGCATGTATAATAGTTTTCCACCATTTCCCTTTATCTCTGTTTCTCTTGTTGGATCAGATCGGATTCTCCAAAGCAGCATATGACTGGCTTGTGTTTTCTGATCTATTCTCCAACTTTGTGCCTTTTCATGGGTTAATTTAAGCCATTGATATTTATTGATACTATGGATTTATGCTATTTCAATGCTGTTATTCAACAATTTTTAAAAATTTTGTTTAATTTTTTATTTAAGAAAGGATTAATGAACAAAACCATAAGGTAGGAGGGGTACAACTCCACACAATTCCCACCACCCAATCTCCATAACCCACCCCCTTCCCTGATAGCTTTCCCATTCTCTATCCTTCTGGGAGCATGGACCCAGGGTCATTGAGGGTTGCAGAAGGTAGAAAGTCTGGCCTCTGTAATTGCTTCCCCGCTGAACATGGGCGTTGACTGGTCGGTCCATACTCCCAGTCTGCCTCTCTCTTTCCCAAGTAAGGTGTGTCTCTGGGGAAGCTGAGCTCCAGGACACATTGGTGGGGTCTTCAATCCAGGGAAGCCTGGCCAGCATCCTGGTGGCATCTGGAACCTGGTGATTGAAAAGAGAGCTAACATACGAAGCCAAACAAATTGTTGAGCAATCATGGATCCCAAGCTTGGAATAGTGGAGAGGAAGTGTTAGGGAGGTACTCACTGCAAACTCTAGTGTACTTCTGCTTTCAGGTATATATTTTGCAGTAGTTTATGGATACGTGTGAACATAAGCTCTCTCTCACAGAAACTGGTGTATATCTAAGTTATGGGACTTTGTTAGAAAGTGAACTACCTGAGATGAAATTAGAGTGTACTATAAAAGGAAAGGTCTCACCCGAATGATGAAGCTGAAGGGTTGTCATTCCACACTTGAAGTCTCTGGACACAGTCTGATGTGAAGCATGTTGAGGTGGCAATCGTTGTGTTGGTTAGGTTGTGATCGGTGGATGCAATATTATTTCGTATGGATTGGGAGACGCATACGGGAAAGTGGGCCCTATCCAAGGGTTCCAGGACTGGGGGAAGTAGGGGCTCTATAGTGGAGATGTGAGGTTCCTGCTGTCTTAGGGATCAAAAAGACAATCAATAGTTAATGTTATCATCACATTATTTGTTAATTGGGTTAACTTTGAAAAGTCCTTTTGTTATGATTTGCTGTACAGTATCCAGTGTCTGCAGATAATCTTATGGGTTTTCCCTTGTATGTGACTTTTTGTTTCTCTCTTGCAGCCTTTAGGATCCTTTCTTCATCCTTACTTCTTCTCATTGTGACTGTGATGTGTCTTGGTGTCTTCAGGTCTGGGTTGATTCTGTTTGGTATTCTCTGGGCCTCTTGAATCTTGATATCCTTTCTGTTATTCAGGTCTGGGAAGTTTTCTTTTATTATTTCCTCTAGAATGTTTGCTTCCCCTTCCTCTCTTTCTTCCTCTGGCAGGCCAATTATGCGAATGTTACTTCTTTTGAGATCATCCCATATGTCTCTGTTGAGTTTTCCATGTCTTTCAATCTCTTTTTAAGCTCTTTCACCTCTTTCTTCGTTTTCTCTAACTCATCCTCTGTCTGACTAATTCTGTTTTCTGATTCTGTTAGTCTGATTTCCCTTGCCTCAGCTTCTTTCTTCATTACAGCTATTTCAGCTTTCAGTTCTCTAATTGCCTCAAGATAATCAGTATTTTCCTTGGGGGTCTCAACTGTTGTTTCCCTAATACTGCCATTCCTTTCCTCCAATGTTCTTTTCATTTCTGTGATTAATAAGTTTATTCTTGCTTGCATACTTTTCTTATCTATGGTTACTTCTGGCTGATTTGTAGTTTCTTCTGGGCTCTTGTCTTCATTCATTGGAGTAGCAGTTTTATTTGTTTTTGATCTACCCATTTTTTTAATTTATGTGTTTCTTTTTTTATGCTCTGTTGTTCCTCAGTTGTTGTGTCTTGAGTACAAGTAACACTGTACTAAATACCTTTATGACAATTGCACTCACCAGCCTCCGGAATTACAGTAGCAACTGAAGTAAGTATTGAAGTAGTTTAATCGTTACCAGTTAGCCAAACAATTTCTCCAGTCTGTGAAAAAATAGTAACCAAATCCCAGTGAGGAAAGAGAAAAGAAAGGATAGCAAGAATAGACAGTTATGCAAATCTACTATCCAGTGTATATTCTAGGGGTAACAAGAGGGGAAAGGGAACTAGAGCAGAGATACACACATAGAGAGTCCACTCTGAGTCAGATTTCTTCCCCAAAATAATTCACAAATTCAGAAAGGCAAAGAAGAAGGAAGAAGTGTATGACAAGATTTAAAAAAAAGAGAGAGACAAGAGAAAGAAATCGTAGAAGATAAGAAAAAGAGTTGTAATTAAAGAGCAGTGAAAGGAAATTCCCAAATGTGTATCAGTGAATTCAAAAAAGCACCCTGTTAGGTGGTGTGGGGGATCCTGCTAGGAGCTTGTCCTCAGGGACTGCTTGGGGGGGCAGGAAGGAGATATGCTTGAAAATTAAAAGGAAGAAAAAAAAATTTTCCCCTTTTTTCCCTACTCTAATTCTTAACCCAAATTAAATTATAGTCACCTCCTTGGTGTAACTGCTAGGACCCCTTATTGGCTGGCCTGCTAAAAGCAGAAAATCCTACCATTTCCAGGAGATGTGGTCGGAGCTCAGCTGCTAGCAGCTTCTCAGTCCGCCATCTTCTGGGAAACCCCCCCCTCCAGACTTTTTTTAAAGTATTTCTCAAAAATGAAAACTAGCTCCAAGTCCTTTGATCCAATGAAAGCTGTACTCAAGGATTGTTGGTATGCATGAGACCCCTTCTGTTTCATTTGGTTTAAATCCCCCCTGCTTAACACTATTCTATTTACATAACCACTTCATTCTATTTACATAACCACTGTTAACAAGTTCCACCCTCCCTCCAGGGCATTTGTGGTTCAGTGATAGGATTCTCTCCTAATCTGCCCCCTCTTTCTCACACTCTGATTTTCACCAGTCACTTTTCTCTCCACCCTCTCTATGTCACATCCTGTTTCCACCTTACTTGGCAAGTATATATAAAGACAGCATTGTGAGTTTTACAGTACTGTACTTTGAGTTTAACTTAGCTCGTCTTAGATTGTGCTGCGTCCTGCATGAATAAAGAGATACTGCCTACAGCTCAACCATGAGTCCCTGGTCGTCTGTTACCCGCCCGTGAAGCCAGCCCGGTGAAAACAACATAACCCTTCGAAAACAACAAAGGATGTCCTCGGATCCGCCCTCAGGGTCACGGTGGTCCCCGGAGACTCCCAAGAGAAAGCCCCTGAGCTACAGTGCTCCCTCCCGGTCCTCTGCCGGTCACCAAGCAGCGCTCTGCAACTGGCGGAGGAGCCGCCTTCCCGGGCAGAGGACAGTGCCTGGCGCACCTGCCTTGCCTGCCACCGCCTGGGAAGTCTGGAGCAGCTGCCCGCTAGTCCATGCCACCTTTACTCTAATTCTTAACCCAAATTAAGTTATAGTCACCTCCTTGGTGTTACCGCTAGGACCCCTTATTGGCTGGCCTGCTAAAGGCAGAAAATCCTACCATTTCCAGGAGATGTGGTCGGAGCTCAGCCGCTAGCAGCTTCTCAGTCCGCCATCTTCCTGCAGTCCCTTCTCAACAATTTTTTATTTGCTCTAACATATGGCATATATTTTGGACTTTTCTTGTTTATAGAAGGTCTATTAGAACCTCTTTCAGGGAAGGCTTGGTTATAGTTTGCTTCTTTAACTGTTGCTTGTCTGAGAAGGTTTTTATACCTCCATCTAATATGAATGAAAGTCTATACAATCCTTTGCTGAAATCCCTTTTCACTGAGAGTTCAATAGATATCTTTTACATTCCCTGATTTTCTCTTGCTGCTTTTATTATCCCTTCTTTATCCTTACTTATTTTCATTGTAATTATGATATGTCTTGGTGTCTTCAGATCTTGGTTGATTCTGTTTGGGACTATCTGGGCTTTTGTGGAACCAGATGTTGTAGTGCGCGGGCCGCAGAGAAGAGAGAGTGTCCGGAGCGAAGAGGAAACACAAATCTTTATTCGTGCTGGCACCTCAGAGTTGGGTGTTAGAGAAGCAGGTTGGGCCACGTGGAGGTAGAGAAAATGGCCGCCTCATGCAGTAACCTTTCCTGCGTCTGAACACCAGAGTGGAGCGCCAGCAAGAGAGCGAGGTGCGGAAAATGAAGGGGTTTTCATAGGAGTAGCTTTTGCGAGAATGGGAAGGGGGAGGAGTAACCATAGCACTCCAGGATAGGATGATAACTCTCATGAGAATGGGAGGGGGGAGGAGTAACCAGAGCACTCCAGATATCACAGGGATATAGACAATGTCCTGAGGGCACAACATGGCTGAACAGGCACTCCGAGAATGTCCCAACTCTCCAGGGAACTAGCACTAGCCTGAGGGGACAACATGGCAGATGTGACTGCATTGGCACAATTTCCCAGCACTGGGCCTCTTGAATCTTGATGTACTTTCTGTTGCTTAGAGCTGGAAAGATTTCCCCTATTACTTCCTCTAAGGTGCTTTCTTCCTTTTACTTTCTTTCTTCCTCTGGTTGGCCCATTATGTGAATGTTACTTCTTTTGAAATCATCTTCTATGTCTCTTTTGATGTTTCTCAGAGGAGTCTCTTTTTTGAGTCTTTTACACCCTTCTTAGTTTTCTCTAGCATGTCCTCTGTCTGGATAATTATGTTTTCTGCTTCTGTTAATTTTTTTCCCTTCCCTTAGCTTTCTTCTTCAGTTCAGCTATTATTTCTACCTTGCTCAGTTACAGTATTAACTTGTTCTGCCCATTGTCCTTTTAGTTCAGTATTTCAACTTTTTATTCTCTAATTACCTAGGGGGAGCTTGTATTTTTCTTGAGGTCTCTTTTGGTTGTTTCCCTATTTCTGACAGGTTTTTCCTCAACAGCTGTCCTCTTTTCTATGACTAATAGTTTAATTATTATTTGTATATTTTTCTTATTTATAGTTGCTTCTGGTTTATTTGGAAATTTTCTGGGATCTTGTCTTGATTCACTATGGTAGCAGTTTTATTTGGTCTTGATTTAGCCATTTTTTATTGGTGTGGTATTTTTTTTGTCCTATAATTATTACGTTGTTGTCTTGTGTAAGTATAAGCCATAGTAGTCTTTTTTCAAATGAAATTGCATACTTCAGAAAGTATAACAATAGCAGCCAAAGCAAAGATTGATGCACTTAAATCAAAACCAGTTAGCCAAGCAACGCCTCCACTCAAAAAACAGAAAACAAACAATACAAACAGAAAAGATAAACATAAAGGAAAGAATAGACAATTACAAAAACAAGCTGTCAGCTATAAATTCTAGAGATAGTGGGAAGAGAGAGGAAAGGAGACACACACACACACACACACAGAGACACACACACACACAGAGAGAGAGAGAGAAACCACTCTACAAGTAATTCATGATTGAGTGAATAAAAAAGAAAAAGAAAAATATTGTAAGGAAAGAGAAAATGTGGAGACTGGGGGATAAAACCCAGATTGTTGCACATTGTAACATTTGTGCCCAACCAGATGTGTCACCATCTTTTCTCCCTCCCATGAGTTCTTTATAGATATTTGCTAGTAATTTCTTGTGAGATGCACAGTGAGGAAATATCTTCTGCAATTTGCTGAACTGCCAGTTTAAACCTTAAGGGAGTTTATTTTGATTTGTATAATTTTTTGTTTTTGTTTTTGTTGTCATTGTTTCTTTGTTTGTTAAAACTTTTTTTCTTAACTTTTTTATCATCTTTATTTAACTTGTTGGATAGAGACAGCCAGAAATCTAGAGGGAAGGAGGTGATAGAGAGGAAAACTCAAAAACTTTCCTCCTGCAGGTGGGGACCGGGGCTTCAACTCTGGGCCCTAGTACATTGTAACATGTGTGCTCAACCAGTTGTGCCACCACCCAGCACCCCCTTTTTAACTTAAGCTAGTCCCATTTGTTAAATCATATTTTTGTTTCTCTGTTCATTGGATGGAGTCTCCAAATATATCTTTGATATTAAGGTCCTGAAATGTTTCATCATTATGTTCTTCTATGTATTTCATAGTTTCAGACTAAAATACAGATCATTGATCTGCTTTGAGCTAATTTTGGAGTATGGTGTTATGTGAATCCTAATTTATTTCCTTCTTTCTTCTTTTCTCTCTTTCTTTATTTCTTTCTTTTCTCCAGGGTTATTGCTGGGACTCGATTCCTACATTATGTATCCACTGTTCCTGGTGACCATTTTTTTTACATTCTCGGTACATTGGATAGTACCAAGACAAAATGAAATGGAGAGGTGGAAGTAGATAGGTATAGAGACAGAAAGATACCTTCAGATCTGCTTCACAGCTTATCGGTTAAAAAGTCCATGTGATTTTTATTTTCTTTTGTTGTTGTTGTGGCTGTTGATGTGGTGTATAACATGAATTTGTCTTGCAAATTTTAAACCATCTTTGTTTCCCAGGAATGAATCTCACCTAATCTTGGAGATTTATCCTTTTAATATGTTGTCACATTCAATTAGCTAAAATTTTGTTAAGTATCGTTGCTCACTGTTCATCCTGATTTATGTCTATGGCTTTATCCTCTTCCTTCTCCTCCTTCTCCTCATACTCTTTCTCTTCCTTCAACTTCTGGACAGAGTACTTTGTGCTGTGGGAAACATAGTGATATTAGTTTCATAGAATGTGTTTGGGTGTATGACCTCTTCTTCAATTTTCTGGATATTTTTTAATACTAATGGTTGTCCATTGTTCTGTGAGTATCTTATAGACTGCATTAGGATAGCCATCTGGACCTGGGCATTTAATCTTGTGATTGCTTTCTACTACTATAGCAAATTATCAGCTAGTATTTGCTCTGTTGAATTTATATACTTCCTCCTGGGTCTAGGTTGACAGTTGCTATGACTCCAAGATTGCTCATTTATCTAGATTGTAAAGTTTATTATTTTAAAAGTGTATACATATTCATAATGATATGATCTTTTGTATCATTATTGCCAGGCTAGCAATACTCTAGGTTTAGAGAGAACATGACCAGAGCCAGCCTGGGCTGCTACTCACTCAAGGATGTGAGAGAGATGACCCAGGAACAGAGCTGCTGGTGGTGAGGTGATTCAATTTTTTATTCATCAGAATGCCGCAGAGTCAGGCGGTAGCACACCTGGTTAATCCACATGGTGTAAACCGCAATGGCTGATGTCAGCCTCCTGGTCTGCTCCAGTGCTTCTCCTGGCCTGGAAACCAGAAGCCCCCATGTCAGAAATGGAAGTAGCTTGACAATACTATACATGGTTAGGAAAGGGGTGGAGAACGGTAAAAGGGGGCTGGGATAGGTAGGGACTTCCTTAGCAACTGTTACTAGGGGGTTAACTGGTAGGATTAATAGTGCCCTGCAGTCTTGAGGGTAGGAAAAGGATATATTAAATGAGAAGAAATGGTAGAGGAATAGGGAGGAGGATTAAGTCATTTGTTATACAAAGCAGAATATTGATAAGTAGATAATAAAAGGGCAGGCCATAGTATCAAGGAATGCAGGGTGGAGCAGGGGTAGCTGGCTTAATATTTTAAGGAATTCTGGGCTCCTGGAAGCAGAAAAATACAGGGTTTCTGGAGATAGGGAGAGACTTACAGGGAGGCAAAAAACTGAGTCCTTGCCTCTTCCAAGCTCTGCCTCACAAGAGGGATCTTATAGGAAGATTCATTTTCTCAGTTCCCCATTTTTCAATGGGAAAAGCTGAACCATGCTCAACCTATTTCTCACAGTATACCAGCACATCATCAGTTGTAATCTTACCTTTATTATTTCTGAGTGATATAACTGTAAACTTTATCTAAGTTTTTCCTGGTGAGTGTAAACAGTGGTTTATCTATTTCATTTATCCTTTCAAAAGCCACCATTGGTTTCATTAATCTTCCTGACAGTTGTTTTGTTTTCTAGTTCATTGATTTATGCTCTGATTTTAACTATTTTCAGTCTCCTTTTGACTTTTGGATCTCTTCATTGCTCCTTTACTATTTGGTTCATTTGTGTTGGTAGATGGTTTATCTGTGACCTCTCCTCTTTATAAGTGTGACCTCTATTGCTATTAACTTCCTTCTTGGCTATGCTTTACTGCATTCCATTTGGGATACCTGTTTTCTTCATTTTAATTGATATTGAGGTAATATTTTTCTTCTTCAATGACCTATATGTTGTTTAGAATCATGTTTTTTTAACTCTCTATAATTTGGTGGTGTTTCTTTCTTTATTTTGTCATTTATTTATTTTTCATATATATTTTTGATTAGTAATATGTTATCAGATTGAAAGAATACAGTGTATAGTTTCACACCACAGCCACCACCAAAGTATTGTGTCCTTACTCTCCCACCTCCCAAAGATAATCACCATAGTGCTCACAGGTCTTAGAAACAGTTTGCTTCCTTCAGATTTTTTTCTCAAGTTCAAATGTATAAGTTTGCCAGATTCCACATATCAATGATCTCTTTTTACTTATTTATTATTTTTATTTTCACTTATTTTGCTAAGGATGATCAACTCCAGTTCTGTGTGTTTTGTCCCAAAGGATACATATAACATATAATCTTTGTTGAATACAGAATAGTATTCTTTGGAATATATATATATATAATGGGGGCTTAATTGTTTTGGGTATTCTGACATGTGGCCTGTTTTAGGTAAAGTTCTCATTGTTTAGAGGATAATTTAGAATCCCTTATTTTTAATATTATTCTCCCCTCTTATCTTTTTAGTTTAACTTAATTTTATTGAGGGGTTAATGAGCATTTGTATGCACACTTTCAAGGTTTCCCAGTTCTGTGTAACAGGTTTCTACCACATATTATCCAAACCACCCCCATTTGTGGACCACAACTCCACTCTCCCTTTAGACCTATTCCATTCCTTCCCTAGTATATTTTGTTTAGGTGCAGTACACCACCCTCAGTCCAATGTTTGCCCTATGTTCTCCCTGTCTGACTCTAACCCAAGTTTCACCTATATGTGTAATCATCCTATATTCATCCTTCTGTATTCATGATCTATCCCACCCAACACTTTTTTTTCTACTTCCAGCAAAGGTGAAGAAAATATTGAGATTTTAGACCTTCTTTTCTGATGTCTAGGTCTTTGATGATTGCCCTTGAATCTTCAAAATTCATATTGCTCAGTCCTTTCTACTATCCCTTTTCCTGTATCATTTTGTTTCTGTTATTTGAGTTTATATTTATATTATACCATATATTAGCCCAAATGGAGTTAGAGTTCCTTTATTTCTTCTCCTGTAGTACTCCTCTCAGTAATTCTTGCATTTCAGGTTCAGCAGTGATTAATTCCTTTAGTGTCTTTATGTTTTGCAATCTTGTCATTTTTTTCCTTCAAATTTGAAGCCTAGTTTGACAGGATATAGTATTTTGGGATGATAGTTATTATCTCTTAATACAGTAAAAATCACATTCCATTCCTCTCTTGCTTCTCAAATTTGTGTTGAAAGATCTTGTGCGAGCATTCTGGTTAAGCCTTTGTATGTTAGATTCTACTTTTCCCCTGTAGACTGAAATATTAATTCTTTGTCCTATCTTTGGAAAATGGTACTATTATATTTTGAGGGGGTTGGCTGTTTGGGATTCAGAAGTTTTGGTTTCTGTTCATCTTTCTCTACATCTCTATTTTAATATTGCTTAGGTATGGGCTTTTTATACAATAATTAATTTTAATATGCTCTCTTCTCTCTCTTTCTCTTCATCCTCAGTCACCTCAATAACTTTCATATTTTGTCTTCTGATGGAGTGTGTTATTTCACAGAGAATTGTTTTATTTTTCATCTACTTTTCTTCTTCAACAACTTTGGATTCTGAGAGTGTGGTGTTTTTATTTTCTAGCCTAGTTTTCCTATTCTCATGATGGGTTATTTTTAATTACCAGGTCTATTGTAGAGGTACAGTCTATGGTCTCTTTGAACACCAGAATTTCTTTTTGGAGTTCTAAGAGTTCATTAGCTCTTTGGTGAGGAGATCTGTGACTTTTTCAATATGTGTTTGTATGTCATGGTTGGTTTCTTGACTCATTATTATAGTTAGCGTTATGAAATCTAATTCTAACATGTTTTCAGAGTGATCTCGACCCTCAACTTTTGAGTTCTTATTCATGTTTTATCAGCAGGTGGTGCTGTAGTTATATTGTTTATGTGGTTTTATGGCAGGAGTATAGATATTTAGTCCAAGTGAATGGGTATTTCAGTATGGCTCAGGCTGCATCCAGCTCCAGATCTGAAAGGGGTGGGACTCATGCAATTGTCCGCAGCATGGGTCCCGATGTACTAACCTTTTCAACCATCATAAACCATAGTTTTTGCTTTTCCAAGGATGTTAACTGACTCTAAGCACCATGTCTGCACTTCAGAACTACTTCCTCTATTTTTCTCCTGGATGCAGTATAGCTGTTGGTTCCAGCAATCTTTGTTCCACAATGCTCTTAACTGTCCCTTTCAAAGCACATGTTGCACAAACCTGCCTCTCAGTAATTTCTTCAAGTTTTGTACATTATGTAATATTTTAAGTGCTCTTTTTTTCCACTTTATCTGGTTTTCCATGGCATGGTCTTTAATTCCTTACTATTCATTGGCCTAGTGCCCAGAACTCCACTTTTAGAACTTCTTGGAGAACATCTTTGGTGATAGTTGATTCCTTTAACTGTTGCTTGTATGAAAATATTTATTTTATCTCTCCAGTTACCTGGAAAGACAATTTAGAAGTATATTCTTGGCTGAAAACCATTATCAATGAGCACTTAATATATACCTTGCATTCTCTTCTGACTTATAGAATTTGCATGGAAAAATCTGTTGATTGTCTTATGTGACTCTTTGTTTTTCTCTTGCAGTCTTCAGAATCCACTATTTAACCTTCTTCCTTGCCATTTTTAACTATTGCATGTCTTGGTGTATGTAGATCCAGATAGACTCTGTTTGGAACTCCCTGGGACACTTGAATATGCTTTTAGTTTTTAAAGCAGGGAGGTTTTCTGCTATTATATCTTTTTAAAAATTTTATTTATAAAAGGAAACACGGAAAAAACAAAAAACAAAGGATGCGAGTGTTACAACTCCACACAGTTCCTACCACCAGAACTCCATATCCCACCTCCTCCCCTGATAGCTTCCCCATTCTTCATCCCTCTGGGAGTATGGACCCAGAGTCATCATGGGTGCAGAAGGTGGAAGATCTAGCCTCTGTAATTGTTTCCCCACTGAACATGGGCATTGACAAGTCAATCCATACATCTAGCCTGTCCCTCTCTTTCCCTAGTGGGGTGGGGTTCTGGGGAAGCAGAGCTCCAGGACACATTGGTGAGGTCATCTGTCCAGGTAAGTCCAGTTGGCATCATGTTAGCATTGGGAACCTGGTAGCTGAAAAAAAAGAGTTAATATATAGAGTCAAACAAATTGCTGACTAATCATTAACCTCAAGGCTGGAAAAGTTCAGATTAAGAGTTAGGGATCTCTATTTTGAAGATAGTTATAGTCCAATTTTAGTTATATTCCAAAGAGCCCGTGATTATGCTAGTTTTTTTTTCCTGATCCTGAAATCTGATATGTGGGTAGACCCAAGTTGTTGTCTGGGGAGATGATACCATGGCTGGAAAAAAGGAGCAGAAAGCTGGATCAGGGAAGAGAGTAGCTCCCAAATATGTGAAAGGAGTATAAATATTATTGACTGTAAATGCCATCAATTTTATCTGATCTGGGGCCCATATTCAGCTTAAGAGCCTATGTGCCCTCTGCATTCCTAAAGATCTGAGCTCAGATTCTGTGGTCATGAGTAGGAACATTGCAAGATGCCACAATTTCAGGACAAATATTCCTCAGATGGAACCTAGAGTATGTTGTCCAGCCTCCCTTTAGAGGATGGAACTTTCTTTACCATTGTTGGTTCATGTTGAGGGCAAGGTCCTTATTAAAATTTTTTTTATTTTATTTAAATCTTATTTGTTGGATAGATACAGTCAAAAATTGAGAGGGAAGAGGGTGATAGAGAGAGAGAGACAGAGAGAGACCTCCATCACTGCTTCACCACTTGTGAATCTTTCCTCCTGTAGGTGGGGACCAGGGACTCGAACCTGGGTCCTTGCACACTGTAACATGTGTGCTCAACCAGGTGCGTCACCACGTTGCCCTGAGAGCAAGGTCCTATTAGGGCCTCAAAATGGGTCTATTGCTTTGTTTTTTTCCTGCTAGAGATGACCAGTAACAATCGAGAGAGGGATCTATTTGAGATCTAGGCCTGTCATGTCAGTTTGGGAATCTCACCACTCCCTGTCTAGGGCCCCAGCTGATGCAGTGGCCTGATAGTGACTAAAGAGTCATCATTAAAGTATTCCAGTCTGTTGCTCTCATTAAGCTTTTGCAGTCCTTACTTTAATAAGATAAGTTTAACTTTGGAGTGGCTGAGGGAAGTGTAAAGAGAGGTAAATTTAACATAACATGGAAACTTCCTGCAATTGAGTGGGGGTTGAGTTCAAACTCAGGTTTCAAACATGGCAAAGCAGGTGCCTTATCCAAAGAAGTTATTTTGTTAGACATGCCAGATTGACTTAAAATTTTTTCAGTCCTTACTTTGATAAGGTTATCTTTGGAGTGAGTGAGGGAAGTATAATAGGAAGTAGGTGAGGAAGGTATCTAAGTCAAAGTAGACAATAGTTCATTAGGAACTTTCTGGTGTCTTTTTTTAGGTCTTTCTACTTGCTTGCTGCATATACTGACTCAGTTCAGATGACTATGCACTTTTGCTTTCCTATATATTTTTCCCTAATTTATGTATACATGTGAACATATGCCCTATTTCATGGGACCTGGACTATATCTAGGCTTTGGGACTTTGCTAATAAGTGAACCATCCAGAATGGAATTAGAGAATCCTATGAAAGGAAAGGTCTCACCCAAGTAATGAGGCTGAAGGATAGACATTCCACTTCTAATGGCATTGGACACAGTCTGAAGTGAAGCTTCCTGAAATGGTACTCATTGTGTTGATTAGGTTGGAATCAGCAGTTGCAATATCATTTGGTATGAATTGAGAGAAGCATGTAGGAAAGTGAGTACCACCCTAGAGGTTCCAAGACTGGGGGAAATATAGGCTCTATAGAGGAAGCGGGAGGTTTCTGCTGTCTTAGGGTTTAAGACGGCAATAGTTATTACTGTAATAAATTTATTTGGCAATTGGATTAACTTTGCAAAATCCCTTTGTTAGTATTTGCTGTATCTTATATGAAATTGCCATAATTTATGTCCTTTGAAATTATTTGTATACATTTGTGTCTTATAGAGTAATTCCACCTGTTGCTTCTGTTCTCCCTGGCCTAATCTTTTAAGAGAGTCAACATTTCAAAGATTAAGCCTATGGTCTATGCATAAAAATATTGAGAAAGTTAATCAATTTCCCTCTCATATTAATTAAATAGTGATTTATATGATTACAAGTTAGTAGGAGTGTACATAAACATCATTACCACCACCAAAAGACTGTGTCACATCAAGTACCCCCATCCCCTCTGGAAGGCTGAACATCCACCCTCACCATCAGCCCAGAGATTTTTTACTTTGATGCCCTACTCCAAATTCAGCCAAATTCTGCTTTGAGTTTCCCTTTCTGTTCTTCTTTCTCAATGTCTGTTTATGAGTGGGATCATCCCATGCTGTTCTTGTCTTTCTGACTTAGCTCATTTAATAGAAGTCCTCCTAGCTCCATCCAAGATAGGTCAGCGAAGGTAGGTTAATTGTTTTTATTAGCTGTATAGTATTCCATTGTTATATATACCATGGCTTTCTCAGCCATTCATCTATTTTTGGGCACGTGGGTTGCTTCCAGTTTTTAGCTATTACGAATTGTGCTGCTATGAATGTAAGTGTACACATATCTTTTTGGTTGGGTGATGTGGAGCTGGGGGTGTCCCTATGTCCCTAGGAGAGGAATTACTGGGTCATATGGAAGGTCTATATATACCCTAATGAGAGTTCTCCAGACTGCTCTCCATAGAGCTTGGACAAATTTACATTTCCACCAGCAGTGCAGAAGGGTTCCTCTGTCCCCACAACCTCTCCAGGATTAGTTGCTGCTGTCCTGTTTAATGTATGTCATTCTCATTGGGGTTAGGTGTTATCTCAGTGTTGTCTTTATTTGCATTTCTTATTTTTAAGTCTTTTTTAAATATTTATTTTATTTATTTATTCCCTTTTGTTGCCCTTGTTGTTTTATTGTTGTAGTTATTATTGTTGTTGTCGTCATTGCTGGATAGGACAGAGAGAAATGGAGAGAGGAGGGGAAGACAGAGAGGAGGAGAGAAAGATAGACACCTGCAGACCTGCTTCACCGCCTGTGAAGCTACTCCCCTGCAGGTGGGGAGCCGGGGTTCGAACCGGGATCTTTATGCCCATCCTTGTGCTTTGCACCACCTGCGCTTAACCCGCTGTGCTATAGCCCGACTCCCAAAAATGGAAAGAGTTTATTTGTATTTCTTTGGCAATCTGTGATTGGAGCAATTTTTCATGTGTTTGTTAGCCTTTTGTATCTCTTCTGTACTGAATGTTCTGTTCATATCTTCTGCCCATTTTTGGATGGGGTCATTTGTTTTTTGTTGCTAAGTTTGATGATCTCTTTGTATATTTTGATGATTAGTCTCTTGTCTGATGTATGGCATGTGAAGTTCTTCTCCCATTCTGTGAGGGGTCTCTTTGAGTGATGGTTTCTTTTGCTGTGGAGAAGCTCTTCAATTTGATGTAGTCCTACTGATTTGTTTTTGTTTTAGTCTTCCTTGCAATAGGATTTGTATCATCAAAGATGTCCTTAAGTTTTAGGTGGGAAAGTGTTTCAACAATGTTTTCTTCTAGGTGTTTTATAGTTTTTGTTCCAGGTCCAGGTCCTTGATCCATTTGGAGTTGACTTTTGGTTCTGCTGAAATAAAGTGGTTCAGTTTCTTTCATCTGCATGTTTAAACCCAGTTTTCCCAGCACCATATATTGATGATAGCCTCCTTTCTCCATTTAATATTTTGGGCCCCCTTTTCAAAGATTAAATGCCCATAGGTTTTGAGCATGGTTAATTATGAACTTTCAATTCTGTTCCACTGGTCTGTGTGCCTATTTTTCCAGTACCAGGCTGTTTTGATGATGATGGCCTTATAATGTAGTTTGAGATCTGGGAGTGTAATGCTTTCATTTCTGTTTCTTTTCCTCAATTTTGTTTTGGTGGTTGTGGGTGCTTTCTGGTTCCAGACAAATGATTGTAATTTTTGTTCTATTCTCTTACAGAGGCTTGGTGGAACTTTGATGGGTCTCACATTAAATTTGTATATGGCTCTGGGGAGAATATTCATTTTAATAATATTAATTCTTCCAATGCATGAGCATGGGATGTCTTTCCATTTCTTGGTATAAGTTTCTATTTCCTTGAATAGTAACTCATAGTTTTCAGTATACAAGTCTTTTACTTCTTTGGTCAGTTTTATTCTTAGGTATTTTCTTGATTTTGCTGCAGTGAATAAAAGTGCTCTCTGGATAAGTTCTTCTTCAGGTTTAGTGTTTGCATAAAAATGATCCTAAGATGATGCTACTAGACTTCCCTGGACAGACAACTCCACCAATGTGTCCTGGAGCCCCTCTTCCCCAGAGCTCTGCCCCACTAGGGAAGGAGGGAGAGACAGGGTGAGAGTATGGATTGAACTGTCAACACCCATGTTCAGTGGTGAAGCAATTACAACAGCCAGACCTTCCCCCTTCTACACCCCATAATGACCTTGGGTCCATACTGCCAGAGGGATAAAGAATAAAGAAGCTATCAGGGAAGGGATGCAATACAATGTTCTGGTGGAGGGAACTGTGTGGAGTTTGACCTCTTTTATCCAATGGGTTTTGTCACTGTTTTTTTTTTAAATAAAATAAATACAAATAAATAAATAATAAGTAAAAAAAACACTGATTTTTGCACATTGGTTTTGTAGCCTGGCACCTTGCTATATTGCCTACTAATCTTCTAGTAGCTTTCTACTGGATTCTCTATGTTTTTCCATGTACAATATTATATCATCTGCAAATAGAGAGAGCTGACTTTTTCCTTTACAATATGTATTTATTTGATTCCTTTCTCTTGCCTGACTGCTATGGCAAGAACTTCAAATACTATGTTGGAGAGCAATGATGATAATGTACATCCCTGTCTAATCCCCGATCAGAGGGGGAATGCTTTCAGCTTCTATCCATTGGGTATGATGTTGACTGTAGCTCTATCGTAGATGGACTCCACTATCTTGAGGAATGTCTCATCTATTCCCACTTTTGTAGTGTTTAGAGCTTGAATGGGTGTTGGATTTGGTTAAAGGCTTTCTCTTTATCTACTGAGATAATCATGTGATTTTGGTTTTGTTTTTATTGATGTGGTGAGTGACATTGATTGACTTATGTATAATATTGAACCAGCCTTGCATTGATGAGATAAATTCCACTTGGTCTTGATAAACAATTTTTTTGATATACTGCTGTTATATGGTTGGCCAGGATCTTGTCCAATATTTCGGCATCTATTTTTATCAGATATATTGGTCTTTAGTTTTCCTTTTATTTCTGTCCCTATCTGCTTTTGGTATCAGGGTTATGTTGGCTTCATAGAAGGTGAAAGGAAGTGTTCCTGTCTCCTCAATATTTTGAAAGATCTTTAAATGTATAGGTATTAACTGTTTCTTGAAGGTTTTATAGAATTCATTTGTAAAGCCATCTGGTCCTGGACTTTTGTTGTTGGGAAGATTCTTTTTTAAAATTTTGTTATTATATTTATTTATTTTCCCTTTTGTTGCCCTTGTTGTTTTTATTTTTTCTGTTGTTATTCATGTTGTCATTGTTGGATAGGACAGAGAGAAATGAAGAGAGGAGGTGGAGACAAAGAGGGGGAGATAAAGACAGATACCTGCAGACCTGCTTCACTGCCTGTGAAGGGACTCCCCTGCAGATGGGGAGCTGGAAGCTCAAACCGGGATCCTTATGCTAATCCTTGCACTTTGTGCCACATGCACTTAACCACTGCCCTACTTCCCAACTCCTGGAAAGATTCTTAATAACTATTATTGATGTGGTTTGTATTTTTTGTTCTGTCGTTCTTCATTTTTTGGTTTTTTTTTTTTTAATACAAGCCACACTTTACCAAGGTCTTTTCACAAATGCAGTCACAAACCTCAGAAATTACAATAATAGCACCTGAAACAAGGATTGATGCAGTTCATCCAATACCAGTTAGCCCAACAGTACTTCCAGTCCAATAATAATAATAATAATAATAATAATAATAATAATAATAATAATAATATAAAAATGAAGAGAAAGGAAAAAAGCCAATGCAAGAATAGACAATTATGTAAATGTACTGTCCACTATCAATTCTAAGAATATCAGGAGGAGAAAGGACAGTAGAAAAGAGAGCTACACACACTGAGAGACCACACCGAGTCATATTTCTCCTACAAAATAATTCACAAACTAGTGTCAGTGAATTCAGAAAGTGAAAGAAAGAAGAAGAGAAAAAAGCAGTGAAAGAAAGGAAAGGTATATATGTGTGTGTGTGTGTGTGTGTGTGTGTGTGTGTGTGTGTGTGTGTGTATGTCAGGCTGGGATGCAGAGGAGAGAGAGGAGATATGGAGTGGAGAGGGAACACAAATCTTTATTCAAGTGGACACCTCAGAGTTTGGTGAGAGCACAGTGGTTCAGGCCACGTGGAGCTAGCAAAATGGCTGCCTCTGTGTAGCACCCTTCCCTGCGTCCGGTCACTGAGGTGAAAAGCGGGCAAGAGAGAGGTGTGGAAAAAGAAGGGCTTTTATGGGAGAAATTCCGGAAGTGACAAGTTGGGACTTGATTGTCTAGGAAACAAGGCACTCGGGGAGAGGATTACAGCTCTCTCGGAAATGGGAAGGGGGAGGAGTAAACAAGGCACTCCAGGAATACTGTATCAACTCTCGAGGGGGAATTAACAATACCCTGAGGGGACAACAAGGTGGATGTGACTGCATCTGCACAATTTCCCAGCATATATATATTAGCCAGGAGGAGAGAAAAATAAAGGTGGAGGGAATGGGGAGAGAGAAACAAATTCATCCAACAATGGATAGGACACCCAGTCACCTATCAATGGAAAAAGCAAAAACAGTTAAATTTTGTCAACCTGAAGAGGAGGAAAAAGGGACATGTGTATATAATAATAGTAATAATAAAATAAAATAGAGTAAAAAATCCTAACAGTCAGTCTGCACCTTGGAGTGCTCCAGATTGGTTGAATGTAGCCTTTTCCCTTTCCTAAACAAAGCAAACACAACCAATTATAAGAAATATCAAAAACTGTTTGAGTCCCCGGCTTCCCACCTGCAGGGGAGTCGCTTCACAGGTGGTTAAGCAGGTCTGCAGGTCAGGTGTCTATCTTTCTCTCTCCCTTTCTGTCTTCCCCTTCTCTCTCTATTTCTCTCTGCCCTATCCAACAACAACAACATCAATAACAACAACAATAATAATTACAACAATAAAAAAACAAGGACAAGGGAAAATAAATAAATACTAAAAAAATAAAATATTAAAAAAAAACTCCAGGTAGTCTTTCCTGAGGCCCTAATTAGACAGGTTTTCTGATGCTCAAATAGAGCTCCAGTTCCCTTCAAAAAGAAAAGGAAAACAAAAAGAGAAAGGCTTGGAATGACACCCCTGACTCCCTAGGCAGATGAACCCACCATTTGTCTTAGAGACCCACCTACCCAGATCTGTGCCCCACTAGAGAAAGTGAGAATCAGGCTGGGAGTATGGTTCAACCTGCCAATAGTCATGTTCAGAGGGGAAGCAATTACAGAAGACAAACCTTCCACTTTCTGCACTCCACATTGATGCTGGGTCTATATTCCCAGAGGGATAAATAATAGGGAAGCTATCAAGGGAGGGGATTGGATATGGAGCTCTGGGTGTGGGCATTGTGTGGAAATGTAGCCCTTTTATCCTATAGTCTTGTCAATATATCCATTTTATAAATACAATAAAAGAAAGAAAGCAGAAAAAGGGTAGACAATTTGAGAAAGAAACAGAAAATCTACTCTCAGCATTGTTTCACTACTTGGGAACTGCCCCATGCAGATGGAGACCAAGGGTTTGGACTTAGGTTCTTGAGCATAGTAAATAGGTGAACCCTACTGAGTGAGCTGCTATCTTTTACAACAACATATCTTATTGAGAGCAAAATAAAGCTTTAGGTGAAAAAGACTATAAGAGCATCATTAATAAAATATAGTTTCACCAATATTCGTTTTCCTGCAAAAGCTTACAAAGAAAATGTATCATAATTTCAATATTCCATATTCTATGCATGGTGATATGAAGTTAATCCTAGGGTCTTAGGCTGCAATTATGTCACTTGCTGGGTGATTTTTCAGAACTGAATACAGTATCTCAACATGCAGAGACAGACAACATAGGAAAGAAAATATGTATTTCTGCAGTTAAACTCCAATGTAAAAAACAATGAACATATTTACCAATTTATTTTACTTTGTTAATATATAGTGAGAAAAATCTCAGCCACTTCTTGCCTCAATACTCCATAGTATTGAGATAGACAGAGATTTGAGACCTGACTTTTGGTCAGATATCCTAGACTTCCTGATACACTAGACCCCCAGAAGCAAGAGCTGATTAGCCAGGGTATTTCTCCCATGCTAGGTTGTCAAACCATAGGACTATTGGTTAAATCCTCTGTGTTGTAAGTTCTCCACTGACTGTATAAATAATTTAAACAATATTAGACAAGTTAGTAGGACAAAATATTTAATGATATGTGTGTACGAAGGGATAATAATTAAAAGTGAATCCCCTTTTTAGTAAGTAATCGGATTTTTATCAGAGGCTGTGATTTTAGAGAATCCAAGTAGTGCCAGAGGGGGCTCTGTTGGGAGTTGTCAAAGGATATATGTAACCTACAATTTAGACAAAAGTAAAGGACTGGTAAAGTAAATATAATCTAGACAAGAGGAGAAGAATAATTTATCACAGAGAATGTATGATTTTCATTTTCTCTTTAAAATAATCTACATAAAACAGAAGTATTTCTGAAACCTGGTATCTAGGTGTCTGCAGCACCTTCATGGTCTATGGTATTTCCAGGAATGTTCTGAGAGACATTGTGTCATGGAGCCATGTATCTTTCATGAAATAGAATTGGGTTTGTCTAATTATGTGTAGGAAAATTAGAGACCCAGAACAATAATGAGATGTGAAGGGATGTCAGAGAGAAATTATAGACATTATTAAGTGGGTAAATTTGATTTACAGCAAAAAAATCTGAGGAGCTACATTTTACAGATACAATAAAAAACTGAGAAAAGACTACATTGTAGTTTATAAATAACTGGAAGGAAGAAAGGAAGGGATTTCAGATAGTTCAACTACATATTGCATTAATTTGCCATATGTTCAGTTCTCACTCATCAAGCACTGTCACAGTGAATAACACTTGGATGCTAAGGTTTATTTCCCTCTCAAATGCTCTATCCCTGCCTCTCAATATCTATTGAAAAATAATCTGACATGTATTAATACAATAGAGTAAGGGATAAGAATTTACGGGGTGCAGGTGGTAGTGCAGTGGGTTAAGCTCACCTGGCGTGAAGTGTAAGGATCCTGGATCGAGTCCCCGACTGCTCACCTGCAGCGAGGTCACCTAGCAGGCAGGTCTGCAGATGTTTATCTTTCTTTTACCCTCTCTGTATTCCCCTCCTCTCTCGATTTCTCTCTGTCCTATCCAACCACAATGACAACAATAATAATAACAACAAGGATAAAAAACAAGGGCAACAAAAGGGAAAAATGGCCACCAGGAGCAGTGGATTCGTAATGCAAGCACCTAGACCAGCAATATTCCTAGAAGAAAAAAATATAGGGTGGACTTTTAGGGTGGGGATATACTTAAAACTATACCTAATAGTTGAAAGTTGGCTCTCTCCCAGAAAACATTTTTTTTAAATTTCTTTATTGGGGGGTTAGTGTCTTACTGTATTTACTGTAGACAGTAAATACAATAGTTTGTACATACATAACACTTCCCAGTTTTCCATATAAGGATACAACCTCCGCTGGGTTCTCTGCCATCATGTTCCAGGACTTGAACCCTTCCCCCATACCCACCCCAGAGTCTTTTACTTTGGTGCAATAAACCAACCAGAAAACAAATTTTAAGCAACATAACTAAATGGACTTCATCTCAGAACATCTGGGATTTCTGGTGAACTGAGGAGTATCATTATCTGAAGGGAAGGAAGCAATTTTCTGGCTCACTGCCTGACACTGCCTCTACAGTCACCAGCAGTTCCTGCCTTTGGCTGCTGCCACTGTGGCCATCTCCATTATTGCCACCTAAGAAGGGTCTGAGCCTCCCACTGGGCTATGACCTCCATTACAGCTCTGTCACATGAAGAAGGACAGGGCAGTGATTGGCCCTTTTCCTCACCTGCTCACCACTTTCCCAGAACCCAGAGGTATTGATATTCCCTAGGTTCTGGTCCCACTCCCCAAGCCTAGAAAGTACTGTCTCAAGCACTTTTAAGGACAAAGGGAAGTTGCTACCCCCATAGAGCCCTTGAATGACTGCATTCATCAGGTATACTAGGTTGATCCCTGGAAGGGGCCAACTTCCCTGAGTGACAAGTTTTTCAGCTCAGTGGTAGGAAAGTGTCCAAAACCCTTTTTGTAACTACCATTAGGAGTGGTCCTGGTTGTGGTATGCTTCTAGTTCTGCTGCTGGGATACCTTCTGTTACATTGCTTGACATTGTGGTCTATATACATGGTCATTCTGTTACATTGTTTTGGTCTCACTCCCCCTGCCTCTGGAAGATTTGATTTGGCCCTTGCTAGTTTCGTGCTTTTTTTCTTCTCCCCACCCCCTATCCTACATACTTCCTGGGTTCCTGATGATACAGCTGGAGGAGAGAGGTGAAAGAGCACATTGTGTGGTGATTAAGTTGTTGGACTGCTTGACCACTAGTGAATAAAGATTAAACTATGTTCTCAGCTCAGCCATGTGTCCCTGGTCATCTGTCTACCGCTGCAAAGCTAGCCTGGCATACTGGTGCACTGAACTTAAACGACACCTGGTTAGCTGTCTATCCTTTGAAAACTTTTGGGGAGGCAAAATGGGGACAGATAAGGGGAATAACTACAAGCTGTATCTGCAACCTAAGGTGATCAACAGACTCTATTGCAGTGATTTATCTGTAGCAGCCTGAACCCACTGGGTTGTACTCCCCAGAAACAGCATTATTTTTCAAGCCACAATCAACCCAGAAATGTAGCCCCACTCACACCTTACCACAGCAGAGAATCACAAATTTAGAGAAAGGTGCATTACATTAGAAAAATAGCCTGTTCATTACTAAGGCAAATCACAATGTGGTTGGTTACAGGCACTAGGATCAGCAAAGCAGAGACAGTCGAACACCACATTTGAAAAGCAACAACCCAGATAAAAAGTTCAAAAGACACCAAATACAATGGTCAAATCAAAAATAATCACTACAACAGAGGCAGGATAGAAAACCAGAAAAAATTCTCAACAAGCTTGTAACAAAAATGAAGAAAACATTGTTCTTAATAGCTACAAAGTGTTCCATAGTGTAAATATACCACAGCTTTATCAACCATTCATCTCTTGTAGGGCACCTGGGTTGCTTCCATGTGCTACTTAGCAACAAATTTTGCTGCTATGAACATAGGTGTACATATATCTGTTTGGCTGGGTGTTATGGTATCCTTAGGGTATATCGCTAGGAGAGGAATCACCAGGTCATATGGAAGGTCTAACACTACCCTTGTAAGGCTCCTCCAGACTGTTCTCCACAGAGGTTGGACCAATTTACATTCCCACCAGCAGTGCAGCAGGGTTCATTTGTCCCCATAACTTCTCCAGTATTTGTTGCTGCTGTCCTGTTTGATGTATGCCATTCTCACAGGGGTGAGCTGGTATCTCAATGTTTTCTTTATTTGTATTTCTCTGACAATCAGTGACCTAGAGCAGTTTTTTATGTGTTTGTTAGACTTTTGGATCTCTTCTGTTGTGAATATTCTGTTCATATCCTCTCCACATTTTTGGATGCAGTCATTGGATCTTTTGTTGTTAAGTTTGGTGAGCTCTTTATATATGTTGGTGATTAACCTCTATTCTGATCTATGGAATGTGAAGATCTTTTCCCATCCTGTGAGTGGTCTCTTTGTGTAATGGTTTTTTTGGCTGTTAAGAAGCTTTTAAATTTGATGTACTCCCATTGATATTTTTTGTTTTAGTCTTTACACAATGGAATACTATGCAGCTACCAAGAACAATTAACCTACCTTTTGTGACCCTGCATGAGTGGAGTTAGAAGGAACTGTCTTAAGTGATCTAAGTCAGAATGACAAATACGAGTATGGAATAATACCACTCATAAACAGAAGTTGAGAAAGAACAGAAAGTGAAACTCAAAACAGAATTTGACTGAGTTTGGAGTAGGGTACCAAAGTAAAAATCTCTGGGTTGAGGGTATGAGTAGATGTTCAGCTTCACAGTGGGGAGTGAGGGGTGGAGGGGGAATCTGGACAAAGTCTTTTGGTGGTGAAAGTGGTGTTGATGTAAACTATTAACTTGTAGCCTCATAAATCACCATTTGATTAATATGTGAGGGGGAAAACAAATTGAATGTCTCAAAACTCTTAAAAGCACAATCTATAGCCTGAGATCCTTCAAAATAAGCACTTAAGATTTCAAATGTAGGAGGAAGGGAGGATGATGGCGGATTGAGAAGTCGCTAACAGCGAGCGCTCTGATCGCATCGTCGGCAATGGTAGGATTTTCTGCCTTTAGCAGGCCAGTTGATAAGGGGTGACACCAAAAAGTGAGTACAATTTAATTTGGGTTAAGAATTAGAGTAAAGGTGACACGGGCTAGTGGGGTTCCAGAATTCCAAGGGTGCCGGGCAAGGCGAGTGCGCCTGGCATTGTCCTCCGCCTGCCCAGGAAGGCGGCTCCTCCGCCGGTTGCAGAGCGTGGCGGGCAGAGGACCCGGAGAGAGCACTTTAGCTCGGGGGCTTTCTCTTGGGAGTTTCCAGGGTCCACCGTGACCCTGAGGGCGGATCCAAAGACTTCTTGAGTATAGCTCTCATTGGATCAAAGGATTTGGAGCTAGTTTTCATTTTTGAGAAATCCTTTAAAAAAGTCTGGAGGGGGGGGTTTCCCGGAAGATGGCAGACTGAGAAGCGGCTAGCCTTGGAGCTCTGGACACATCTCTTGTAAACAATAGGATTTTCTGCCTTTAGCAGGCCAGCCAATAAGGGGGCATAGCGGTGACACCAAGGAGGTGTCGATAACTTAATTTGGGTTAAGAATTAGAATAGGGGAAAAAAATTCTTTTTTCTTCCTTTTAATTTTCAAGCATACATCCTTCCCGCCGCCCCTCCCCCATAAGCAGTGCCTGGGACCAGCTACTAGCAGGATACCCCATACCACCAAACAGAGGTTTTTTTTTTTTTTTTTTTTTTTTTAATTCACTGATACACATTTGGGAAGTTCCTCGCACTGCTCTTTAATTACAACCCTTCTTCTTATCTTCTCCCATTTCTCTCTCTTATCTCACTCTATCTCTTTTATTTATTTATTTTTTTATCTTGTCATACACTTCTTTCTTCTTTGCCTTTCTGAATTTGTGAATTACTTTGGGGAAGAAATCTGACCCAGAGTGGACTCTCTATGTGTGTATCTCTGCTCTAGTTCCCTTTACACTCTTGTTACCCCTAGAATATACACTGGATAGTAGATTTGCATAACTGTCTATTCTTGCTATCCTCTCTTTCTTTTCTCTTTCTCCACTGGGATTTGGTTACTATTTTTTCACGGACTGGAGAAATTTTTTGGCTAACTGGTAATGATTAAACTCCTTCAATACTTACTTCAGTTGCTACTGTAATTCCGGAGGTTGGTGAGTGCAATTGGCATAAAGGTATTTAGTACAGTGTTACTTGTGCTCAAAACACAACAACTGAGGAACAACAGAGCATTAAAAAAAGAGAGAGAGAAACACATAAATAAAAAAATGGGTAGATTAAAAACAAATAAAACTGCTACCCCAATGAATGAAGACAAGAGCCCAGAAGAAACCACAAATCAGTCAGAAGTAACCATAGATAAGAAAAGTATGCAAGCAATAATAAACTTATTAATCACAGAAATGAAAACAACATTGGAGGAAAGAAATGGCAGTATTAGGGAAACAACAGTTGAGACCCCCAAGGAAAATACTGATTATCTTGAGACAATTAGAGAACTGAAAGCTGAAATAGCTGTAATGAAGAAAGAAGCTGAGGCAAGGGAAAGCAGACTAACAGAAGCAGAAAACAGAATTAGTCAGAGGATGAGTTAGAGAAAACTAAGAAAGCGGTGAAAGAGCTTAAAAAGAGATTGAGAGACACGGAAAACAACAACAGAGACATATGGGATGATCTCAAAAGAAGTAACATTCGTATAATTGGCCTGCCAGAGGAAGAAAGAGAGGAAGGGGAAGCAAACATTCTAGAGGAAATAATACAAGAAAACTTCCCAGACCTGAATAACAGAAAGGATATCAAGGTGCAAGAGGCCCAGAGAGTACCAAACAGAATCAACCCAGACCTGAAAACACCAAGACACATCATAGTCACAACGAGAAGAAGTAAGGATAAAGAAAGGATCCTAAAGGCTGCAAGAGAGAAACAAAAAGTCACATACAAAGGAAAACCCATAAGACTTTCTGCAGATTTCTCAACTCAAACTCTAAAAGCCAGAAGGGAGTGGCAAGATATCTATCGAGCCCTGAATGAAAAAGGGTTTCAATCAAGGATAATATATCCTGCTAGACTTTCATTCAAGCTAGATGGAGGGATCAAAACCCTCTTAGACAAACAACAGTTAAAGGAGGCAACTATCACCAAGCCGGCCCTGAAAGAGGTACTAAAAGACCTCTTATAAACAAGAACATCACTATAATACTTGTAATATATCAGAGTAAACAAATTGTTTTTTAGAACAATGGCACTACAATACATTAAATCCATAATATCAATAAATGTCAATGGCTAAAACTCACCCATCAAAAGGCACAGGGTGGGGGGATGGATCAGAAAACATAACCCAACCATATGCTGCTTGCAAGAATCTCATCTGTCACAACAAGATAAACACAGACTTGAAGTGAAAGGATGGAAAACTATCATACAGGCTAACGGTCCACAAAAAAGGGCAGGAACAGCCATTCTCATCTCAGACACGATAGATTTTAAATTAAATAAAGTAATAAAAGATAGGCAAGGACATTACATAATGATTAGAGGATCAATAAGCCAAGAAGACTTAACAATTATTAACATCTGTGCACCCAACGAGGGACCATCTAAATACATTAAACACCTATTGAAAGAATTTCAAAAATACATCAATAGTAATACAATAATAGTGGGAGACTTCAATACCCCACTCTCACACTTAGACAGATCAACAAAGCAGAGAACCAATAAAGATACAAGAGATTTGAATGAAGAGATTGACAGACTTGACCAATTGGACATTTTCAGACTCCTCCACCCCAAAAAACTGGAATACACCTTCTTTTCAAATCCACACAACACATGCTCAAGGATAGACCACATGTTAGGCCATAAAGACAGCATCAATAAATTCAAGAGCATTGAAATCATCCCAAGTATCTTCTCAGACCACAGTGGAGTAAAACTAACTTTTAACAACAAACGGAAAATTATTAAAAGACATAGAATTTGGAAACTAAACAACATGCTCCTTAAGAACCACTGGGTCAGAGACTCACTCAAACAGGAAATTCAAATGTTCCTGGAAACTAATGAAAATGAAGACACAACCTATCAAAATATTTGGGACACAGTGAAAGCAGTACTGAGAGGGAAACTTATAGCCATACAATCACATATTAAACACCAAGAAGAAGCCCAAATGAACGACCTTACTGCACACCTCAAGGACTTAGAGGAAGAGGAACAAAGGAACCCTAAAGCAACCAGAAGGACAGAAATCACTAAAGTTAGAGCAGAAATAAACAACATCGAAAATAAAAGAACCATACAAAAGATCAATGAAGCCAAATGTTGATTCTTTGAAAGATTAAACAAAATTGACAAACCACTAGCCAGACTCACCAAACAAAAAAGAGAGAAGACTCAAATTAATAGAATTGTAAACGATGCAGGAGATATAACAACTGACACCACAGAAATCCAGAGAATTCTGCGAAACTTCTATAAAGAACTATATGCCACCAAGCTAGAGAATCTGTAAGAAATGGAACAATTCCTAGAAACCTATGCACTTCCAAAACTGAACCAAGAAGAACTACAAAATCAAAATGCACCAATCACAGACAAAGAAATTGAAACCGTTATTAAGAATCTCCCCAAAAACAAAAGTCCTGGACCAGATGGCTTCACAAATGAATTCTACAAAACTTTCAGGAAACAGTTAATACCCATACTTCTTAAGCTATTCCATAAGATTGAAGAAACAGGAATACTCCCTTCCACCTTTTATGAAGCCAACATCACCCTGATACCAAAAGCTGATAGGGACAGAACAAAAAAGGAAAACTACAGACCAATATCTCTGATGAACATAGATGCCAAAATATTAAACAAGATCTTGGCCAACCGGATACAGCAACACATCAAAAAGATTATTCATCATGAACAAGTGGGATTCATCCCAGGAATGCAAGGCTGGTTCGACATCCGTAAATCAATCAATGTCATTCATCACATCAATAAAAGCAAAGCCAAAAACCACATGATTATCTCAATAGATGCAGAGAAAGCCTTTGACAAAATCCAACACCCATTCATGCTCAAAACTCTACAGAAAATGAGAATAGATGGGAAATTCCTCAAGATAGTGGAGTCTATATATAGCAAACCTACAGCCAACATCATACTCAATGGAGAGAAGCTGAAAGCATTCCCCCTCAGATCGGGGACTAGACAGGGCTGTCCACTGTCACCGTTACTCTTCAACATAGTATTGGAAGTTCTTGCCATAGCAATCAGGCAAGAGAAAGAAATCAAAGGGATACGGATTGGAAGGGAAGAAGTCAAGCTCTCACTATTTGCAGATGATATGAGAGTATACATAGAAAGACCTAAAGAATCCAGTAGAAAATTACTGGAAGTTGTTAGGCAATATAGCAAGGTATCAGGCTACAAAATCAATGTACAAAAATCAGTGGCATTTCTTTATGCAAACACTAAATCTGAAGAAGAAGACATCCAGAAATCACTCCCATTTACTGTTTCAGCAAAATCAATCAAATACCTAGGAATAAAGTTGACCAAAGAAGTGAAAGACTTGTATACTGAAAACTATGAGTCGCTACTCAAGGAGATAGAAACTGATACCAAGAAATGGAAAGATATCCCATGCTCATGGATTGGAAGAATAAATATCATCAAAATGAATATTCTCCCCAGAGCCATATACAAATTTAATGCAATACTCATCTAAGTTCCACCAGGCTTCTTTAAGAGAATAGAACAAACACTACAATCATTTATCTGGAGCCTGAAAACACCTAGAATTGCCAAAACCATCTTAAGGAAAAGAAAGAGAAATGGAGGCATCACACTCCCAGACTTTAAACTATTTTATAAAGCCATCATCATCAAAACAGCATTGTAGTGGAACAAAAATAGGCATACAGACCAGTGGAACAGAATTGAAATCCCAGAAGTAAATTCCAACACCTATGGGCATCTAATCTTTGATAAGGGGGCCCTAAGGATTAAATGGAAAAAGGAGGCTCTCTTCAAAAAATGGAGCTGGGAAAACTGGGTTGAAACATGCAGAAGAATGAAATTGAACCACTTTATCTCACCAGAAACAAAAATCAACTCCAAATGGATCAAAGACCTAGATGTCAGACCATAAACAATCAAATACTTAGAGGAAAACATTGGTAAAACACTTTCCCACATACACCTCAAGGACATCTTTGATGAATCAGACCCAATTGCAAGGAAGACCAAAGCAGAAACAAACCAATGGGACTACATCAAATTGAAAAGCTTCTGCACATCCAAAGAAACTATTAAACAAACAGAGAGACCCCTTTCAGAATGGGAGAAGATCTTCACATGCCAGACATCAGACAAGAAACTAATCACCAAAATATATAAAGAGCTCAGCAAACTTAGCCGCAAAAAAGCAAATGACCCCATCCAAAAATGGGCAGAGGAAATGAACAAAACATTCACCACAGAGGAGATCCAAAAGGCTAAAAAACATATGAAAAACTGCTCTAGGTCACTGATTATCAGAGAAATGCAAATCAAGACAACACTAAGATACCACCTCACTCCTGTAAGAATGGCATACATCAAAAAGGACAGCAGCAACAAATGCTGGAGAGGATGTGGGGACAGAGGAACCCTTTTACATTGCTGGTGGGAATGTAAATTGGTACAGCCTCTGTGGAGAGCAGTCTGGAAAACTCTCAGAAGGCTAGACATGGACCTTCCATATGACCCAATAATTCCTCTCCTGGGGTTATACCCCAAGGACTCCATAACACCCAACCAAAAAGAGGTGTGTACTCCTATGTTCATAGCAGCACAATTCATAATAGCTAAAACCTGGAAGCAACCCAGGTGCCCAACACCAGATGAGTGGCTGAGAAAGTTGTGGTATATATACACAATGGAATACTATGCAGCTATCAAGAACAATGAACCCACCTTCTCTGACCCATCTTGGACAGAGCTAGAAGGAATTATGTTAAGTGAACTAAGTCAGAAAGATAAAGATGAGTATGGGATGATCCCACTCATCAACAGAAGCTGACTAAGAAGAATTGAAAGGGAAACTAAAAGCAGGACCTGATCAAATTGTAAGTAGGGCACCAAAGTAAAAACCCAGTGGTGAGGGGTAGGCATGTAGCTTCCTGGGCCAGTGGGGGGTGGAAATGGGCGGGAGGGATGGGTCACAGTCCTTTGGTGGTGGGAATGGTGTTTATGTATACTCCTAGCAAAATGTAGACATATAAATCAGTAGCTAATTAATATGAGAGGGGGAAATCAATTGTATGTCTCAAAAGTTTCTCAAAAGACAAACTGAATCTTTTTAATATATAGGCTATGTATTTGATATGCGGACTCTCTCAAAAGCCTAGACCAAGTAGATTAGAAGCTTCCAATAGCACAGCTATATACAAGATACTAGGTACTGTCCAGCAAACCATAACAAAGGGACTTTTCAAAGTTAACCCAATTAACAAATAATGTGATGATAATATTAACTATTGATTGTCTTTTTGATTGTCTTTTTGAACCCTAAGACAGCAGGAACCTCACATCTTCACTATAGAGTCCCTACTTCCCCCAGTCCTGGAACCCTTGGATAGGGCCCACTTTCCCGTATGCATCTCCCAATCCAAACCAAATAACATTGAATCTGCCGATCACAACCTAACCAAAGCAACGATTGCTACCTCAACATGCTTCACCTCAGAATGTATCCAGAGACTTCACGTGTGGAATGACAACCCTTCAGCTTCATTACTCGGGTGAGACCTTTCCTTTAATAGCACACTCTAATTTCATCTCAGGTAGTTCACTTTCTAACAAAGTCCCATAACCTAGATATACACCAGTTTCTGTGAGAGAGAGCTTATGTGCACACGTATCCATAAACTACTGCAAAATATATACCTGAAAGCAGGACTACACTAGAGTTTGCAGTGAGTACCTCCCTAACACTTCCTCTCCACTATTCCAAGCTTGGGATCCATGATTGCTCAACAAATTGTTTGGCTTTGTATGTTAACTCTCTTTTCAATCACCAGGTTCCAGATGCCACCAGGATGCTGGCTAGGCTTCCCTGGATTGAAGACCCCACCAATGTGTCCTGGAGCTCAGCTTCCCCAGAGACACACCTTACTAGGGAAAGAGAGAGGCAGACTGGGAGTATGGACGGACCAGTCAACGCCCATGTTCAGCGGGGAAGCAATTACAGAAGCCAGACCTTCTACCTTCTGCAACCCTCAACGACCTTGGGTCCATGCTCCCAGAGGGCTAGAGAATGGGAAAGCTACCATGGGAGGGGGTGGGTTATGGGGATTTTGTGTTGGGAATTGTGTGGAGTTGTACCCCTCCTACATTATGCTTTTGTTCACTAATCCTTTCTTAAATAAAAAATTAAAAAAAAAAACTGCATGTAAATTAAAAAAAAAAAAAGATTTCAAATGTAAAAAAAAAAGACTTCAAATGTGTAACCAGACTGAATTTTAACAGTGGTTTCAAATTGTTAATACATTCCTGATAATGACTTGTACTTTGTATTGCTGACTTTTCTAAAATCTTAGACCAAGGAGAAAAGAAGCAACCTCTGTTGTTATTTATGAGACACAACTATATATATAAAATGTCAAAGGACATAAATTATGGTGATGTCATGTAGGATACAGCCAATCCTAACAATGGAATTTTCAAAGTCAACCCATTTGCCAAATAACTTCATTAAAGAATAACAGTCTATTAGCTTATTAAAACCTAAGACAGCAGGAAATTCCCACTTCCTTTATAAAAGCCCTATTTCCCCCTGTCCTGGAACCTCTATGGTCAGGCTAACTTTCCTACATGTTTCTCCCTTATGCCTTTATTGATTTTCTGCCTGGATGATCAGTCCAGTTGAGAGAGTGGGTTGTTGAAGTACCCTAATATTACTGTGTTGCCATTAATATATTGTTGTAGCCTTTTAGTGGATGTTTGATATATTGAGATGGATTCTTATTGGGTGCATAGATGTTAATACTTGTTAAGTCCTCTTGATATAATGATCCTCTGAGCATTAAGTAGTGTCCATTCCTATCTTTTTAAATCTTATCTGTTTTAAAGTCTATCGTGTCAGATATGAGAATAGCTGTTCCTGAACTTTTTTATGGGTCATTGGCCTGTATGATAGTTTTCCATCCTTTCACTTTTGAGTCTGTGTTTGTCTTGTTGAGTTAGGTGGGTTTCCTGTAGACAGCATATTATTTGATTGTGTTTTCTGATCCATCTTCCCACTCTGTGCCTTTTAATAGGTGAATTCAGGTCATTGACATTTATGGATACTAAAATTTGAAGTTATTTTAACGTCATTATTGTAGATTTTTAGAGTGTTCTGATTGATGGCCTATTCATGGTGGTTTGACTGTTTATAGGAGACCTTTCAGAACTTCTTTCAGGGCAGGCTTGGTGATAGTTGATTCTTTCAACTGTTGCTTGTCTGAGAAGGTTTTTATGCCTCCATCTAGTCTGAATGACAGTCTAGCAGGATACAGTAGTCTTGTTGGAAAACCCTTCTCATTGAGCACTTGATAGATATCTTGCAACTCTCTTCTGGCCTGCAGTTTTTGTGTGGAGAAGTCTGCTGCTAATCTTATGGGTTTTCCTCTGTAGGTGACTCTTTGTTTTTCTCTTGCAGCCTTCAGGATCCTTTATCCTTTATCCTTACTCCTTTCCATTCTAAATATGATGTGTCTTGGTGTCTTTAAGTCTGGGTTAATTCTGTTTGGGACCCTCTGGGCTTCTTGAACCTTTATGTCTTTGATGTTGTCTAGACTAGAGAAGTTCTCAGCTATTATGTCCTAAAGAATGCTTTCTTCCCCTCCCTCTCTTTCTTCCTCTGGTAAGCCAATAATGCGTATAATGATTCTTTTTAAGTCATCCCATAGGTATCTGTTGTTGTTTTCAGCATCTCTTAATCTCTTTTTTAGATCTCTTACTTATTCTTAGTTGTCTCTAATTCGTCCTCGATCTTGCTAATTCTGTCTTCAGCCTCATTGATTCTATTCTCTCTTCCCCTCTACTGTTTTCTGGAGTTAATCTATTTTGTTACCTTGTTCTGATACTGTTTTATCTTGTTCAGCTAGTTGTGTTCTTTACTCAGCTATTTCAGCTTTCAGCTCTGTAATAACCTTGAGAAAATTACTGTTTTCTTTTGTAGTCTCATTGGTTGTAGTCTCATTGGTGTTTCTGATGACAATTCTTTCAAACTCTTTCCACACTCCTGTGATTATTTCCTTAACTAGTGTTTGAATGTTGACCTCATTATATTGTGCTTCAATGTTTGGTGGGCTTTTAGCTGGACTCTTGTCCTGGTTCATTTCTCCAATATTTCTCCTTGTTGGTTTAACCATTTTATATATTTTTTCAAATATTTATTTACTTATCCCCTTTTGTTGCCCTTGTTGTTTTACTGTTGTAGTTATTATTGATGTAATTATTGTTGAATTGGACAGAGGAAGTTGAGAGGAGGGAAAGACAGAGAGGGGGAGAGAAAGATAGACACTTGCAGACCTGCTTCACCGCCTGTGAAGCGACTTCCATGCAGGTGGTTAGCCGGTGGCTCAAACCTGGATCCTTAACCAGTCCTTGTGCTTTTCGTCACATGAGCTTAACCAGCTGCGCTACTGCCTGACTCCCAATTTTTTTTATATTTATTCCCTTTTGTTGTCCTTCTTTTTATTGTTGTAGTTATTGTTGTTATTATTGATGTCCTTGTTGTTGGATAGGACAGAGAGAAATGGAGAGAGGAGGGAAGACAAAGAGGGGGAGAGAAAGATTGACACCTGCAGACGTGCTTCACCACTTGTCAAGCAACTTCTCTACAGGTGGTGAGCCGGGGACTCTAACCAGGTTCCTTATCCTGGTCCTTGTGCTTTGTGCCAAGTGCACGTAACCTGCTGTGCTACTGCCAGACTTCGGGTTTAACCATTTTATATAGTATGCTATGAGGTTCCTCTCTCAGTACTTTTCAAAGTACTGATCAGACTTACCTGTGTCTAAGTAAGGTAATTAAAGTGTTCATAGTTGGGTAAATTGTCAGTTGTTTCAATAGTATTTTAATCCCTGAGTTGGAGCACAGTGGCTTAAATGCCTCTATTGTTATTTTTATTCCCTGTAGGCTATGGGAGCCAGAGGGATTTTAAACTATAATTAAGCTTCTTAGCTTAATCCCGCTCCTCTGACCAAGAGGTAAAGCAGGGTGGGGCAGAGACAATACAGTGGTTATGCAAGGAGACTTTCACAGCCCTACCACTAGACCACAGAGGTATAGATCTTCTCCTGAATTTCCTCACTAGTTCTCTGTCCCCTGGTGTCAGCACAGGGCCTCCCCCCTGGACATACACACACTGATCCAGATTCTGAGGGCTTTAGCAATGCAGACTCATAGTTGCATTTGGTGAGTCTTAGAGGAGTCCTCTTCTCCCTTCAGCCATCTTTTTTTTGGTGAAACAGACTGGAAGTGGTGTCTCAACTAGTAAACTGCCAGACTGTTACCAGCCACTTAATCTTTCCCGAGACTCCTCTCTGTCCATGATCCACACGTGTTTGCAATCACTGGTGATTTAGTGGGTTCCTGAAGTCGTTCTAGTACTGTCTTGTTGTGGTCACCGTGGTCTCTTTTGGTATTCCTAATTGACCCAGGAGAGGAGAGGAGAGAAGAGGAGAGGAGAGGAGAGGAGAGAAACACAGCTGCTGCTGCTCCATAGCCTGCCTTCAGAAGTAATGAGTGACTTTCTCACAGGGATAAATCAGTATATCATTGGTACCTCTGTTTGAATTTATCTATGAATCAGTGACCAAAGACTTTCTCATATCTTAAAGCTGCATTATATTTTTAAAATGGCATTATAAAATATCAGAAACTAGGTATCTTAAAGTAACAAGAATTTAATGTCTAGACTCTAAATTCCTGAATAACTGTATTGGTTCTAAGGGATGTGAGGGAAAATACATTGCATATCTCATTTTGAATTCTAGTGATTCTAGCAATATTTTGTGGTCCTTAGTACATCATACCAATATTCTGCATTCATAGACTCTTCCCTCATATCTCCCTATATAATATTCTCTATTTCGATATGACTCTGTGTGAACATATACAAAATTATCAAGTTTTATGGTTCATATTAATTCAATTTTTTAGGAATAATAATTTTTTCCTTTACTAGAGGATTAAATTTTTTACATTTAACAGCAAATACAATAGTTTTGCATGCATAACATTTCTCAGTTTTCCACATAACACTACAACCTCCACTAGGTCCTCTGTCATCCTTTTCCAGGGCCTGTACTCTCCCCCAAGCCACTCCAGAGTCTTTTACTTTGGTGCAATATACCAAATCAAGTCCAGGTTCTCCTTAGTGTTTTCTCTTCTGATCTTGTTGTTCAGTTTCTACCTGTGAATGAGATCATCCCATATTCATCTTTCTGTTTCTGATTTGTTACACTTAGCATGATTTCTTCAAGCTCCATTCAACAAGGACTAAAAATTGTTAAATCACCATTTCTAATAACTGATTAGTATTCCATTGTGTATATATACACCACAACTTGCTCAGCAACTCATCTGTTGTCTGACACCTGGGTTGCTTAAAGGTTTTGGCTATTACTAATTGTGCTGCTAAAAACATATGTGTACACAGATTTTGAATATACACAACTATTTTTGGATGGGTATGTTGGGTTCCCTATCATAGCCCCAGGATATATACCTTATCATAAGGTAGATCCATTTCTAGCCTTCTGAGATTTTTCCACACTTTTCTTCATAGGTATTAGACCAATTAATATTTCCACCAGCAATTCAGGAGGGATCCTTTTCCACCACAACCTGTCCAGCATTTGTTGCTGCTACTTTTCTGATTATGACATTCTCACAGAAGTGAAGTGATATCTCATTGTTGTTTTTATTTGCATTTCCTTGACAATCAGTGACTTGGAGCATTGTTTAGTATTTTATCATGTGTTTCTCAGCCTTTCAATCTCTTCTCTGGTGAATATTCTGTTCATTTCCTCTCCCCATTTTTAGATAGGGTCATTTGTTTTCTTGTTGAGCTTGTCAAGCTCTTTATATATTTTGGCTATTAACCTCTTTTATGATATATGGCATGAAAATATCTAGCCTGTGGGGGAGTCTCTTTGTTTGGGTAGTGGTTTCTTTTGCTGTGCAGAAGCGTTTTAATCTGATGTAGTCCCATTGGTTTATCCTTTTGTTAGTTTTCTTAGTAATTGGGTTCAATTCATTGAAAATGTCTTTAAGATATATGCAAAGGGGGCCAAGATGGTGACTCGGAGACAAAGCATGGCCTGAGATCTCCAAGGAGGCTGATGCAAAAATGGAAAGTTAGGGTGAGAATAGGAATTCTGGGTTAATAGTGGGATAGGGGTGCACTGGGTGAGCAGAACTAAAGAAGAATCATATAATTCATATTTAGGTTGGCAAACAGAGCCTGAAAAGGGACTACAGAAACAGGGAGATTGGCTCGGAGTTTTGTTTTGCTAGGTCCCAGCCCCCACACCCACTACTCCTGGTGAGACTCCTGAGGAAGAAATTTCTTTAGCAATATTCTTGAATCAGCAGGGGTGTCTTTCAAATGTGTGTCATTCAAAAGACATTGAACTAAACTGGAGTTCTGAGTGACAGAATAACTGGACAAATCAATGCTTCTACCTTGCCTGTTGTGTCATTCCAGGGTATTTTTCAAAAGACATTGAAGGTGGGAGGAACGGTATCTGAGTGGCAGAATAACTGACCAATCAGGGCCTCAGTCTTGCCTGGGTAAGGAACCTGTGTTCTTGTCTTAAAACTTGAATTTGCCCTATAGTTACTTTTTTTCTTCTGGTTTTTTTTTTTTTATTTAAGAAAGGATTAATTAACAAAACCATAGGGTAGGAGGGGTACAACTCCACACAATTCCCACCCACCACCCAATCTCCATATCCCACCCCCTCCCTTGATATCTTTCCCATTCTCCATCCCTCTGGGAGCATGGACCCAGGGTCATTGTGGGTTGCAGAAGGTAGAAGGTCTGGCTTCTGTAATTGCTTCCCCGCTGAACATGGGCATTGACTGGTCCGTCCATACTCCCAGTTTGCCTCTCTCTTTCCCTAGAAGGGTGTGTCTCTGGGGAAACTGAGCTCCAGGACACATTGGTGGGGTCTTCAATCCAGGGAAGCCTGGCCAGCATCCTGATGGCATCTGGAACCTGGTGACTGAAAAGAGAGTTAACATACGAAGCCAAACAAATTGTTGAGCAATCATGGACCCAAAGCCTGAAATAGTGGAGAGGAAGTGTTAGGGAGGTACTCATTGCAAACTCTAGTGTACTTCTGCTTCCAGGTATATAATTTGCAGTAGTTTATAGATACGTGTGAAGATATGCTCTCTCTCACAGAACCTGGTGTATATCTAGGTTTTGGGACTTTGTTAGAAAGTGAACCACCTGAGATGAAATTAGAGTATACTATGAAAGGAAAGGTCTCACCCGAGTCCTGAAGCTGAAGGGTTGTCATTCCACATGTGAAGTCTCTGGACACAGTCTGAAGTGAAGCATGTTGAGGTGGCAATCATTTTGTTGGTTAGGTTGTGATCGGCGGATGCAATATTATTTGATATGTATTGGGAGAGGCATACGGGAAAGTGGGCCTTATCCAATGGTTCCAGGACTGGGAAAGTAAGGGCTCTATAGTGGAGATGTGAGGTTCCTGCTGTCTTAGGGATCAAAAAGACAATCGATAGTTAATGTTATCATCACATTATTTGGTAATTGGGTTAACTTTGAAAAGTCCTTTTGTTAGGGTTTGCTGTATAGTACCCAGTATCTTGTATATACCTGTGCTATTGGATGCTTCTGATCTACTTGGTCTAGGCTTTTGAGAGAGTCCGCATATCAAATACACAGCCTATATATTAACAAGATTCAGTTTGTGTTTTGAAAAACTTTGAGACATACAATTGATTTTCCCCCTCTCAAATTAATTAACTAGTGATTTATATGCCTACATTTTGCTAGGAGTGTACATAAACACCATTCCCACCACCAAAAGACTGTGACCCATCCCTCTCACCCACTCCCACCTCCCACTGGCCCAGGAAGCTGCATGTCTACCCCTCACCACAGGGTTTTTACTTTGGTGCCCTACTTACAATTTCGTCAGGTCCTGCTTTTAGTTTCCCTTTCAGATCTTCTTTATCAACTTCTGATCATGAGTGGGATCATCCCATACTCATCTTGACCTTTCTGACTTAGCTCACTTAACATAATTCCTTCTAGTTCTGTCCAAGATGGGTCAGAGAAGGTGGGTTCATTGTTTTTGATAGCTGCATAGTATTCCATTGTGTATATATACCACAGCTTTCTCAGCCACTCATCTGGTGTTGGGCACCTGGGTTGCTTCCAGGTTTTAGCTATTATGAATTGTGCTGCTATGAACATAGGAGTACACACCTCTTTTTGGTTGGGTGTTATGGAGTTTTGGGGGTATAAGCCCAGGAGAGGAATTACTGGATCATATGGAAGGTCCATGTCTAGCCTTGTGAGAGTTTTCCAGACTGCTCTACTCAGAGGCTGGACCAATTTACATTCTCAACAGCAATGCAAGAGGGTTCCTCTGTCCCCACAGCCTCTCCAGCATTTGTTGTTGCTGTCCTTTTTGATGTATGCCAATCTTACAGGAGTGAGGTGGTATCTTAGTGTTGTCTTGATTTGCATTTCTCTGATAATCAGTGACCTAGAGCAGTTTTTCATGTGTTTGTTAGCCTTTTGTATCTCCTTTGTAGTGAATGTTTTGTTCATATCCTCTGCCCATTTTTGGATGGGGCCATTTGCTTTCTTGGTGCTAAGTTTGCTGAGCTCTTTATATATTTTGGTGATTAGTTTCTTGTCTGATGTATGGCATGTGAAGATTTTCTCCCATTCTGTGAGGGGTCTCTTTGTTTGTTTAATAGTTTTTTTGGATGTGCAGAAGCTTTTAAATTTGATGTAGTCCCATTGGTTTGTTTCTGCTTTAGTCTTTCTTGCAATTGGGTTAATTTCATCAAAGATGTCCTTGAGGTGTAGGTGGGAAAGTGTTTTACCAATGTTTTCCTCTAAGTATTTGATTGTTTCTGGTCTAACATCCAGGTCTTTGATCTATTTGGAGTTGAATTTTGTTTCTGGTGAGTTAAAGTGGTTCAATTTCATTCTTCTGCATGTTACAACCCAATTTTCCCAGCACCATTTATTGAAGAAAGCCTTCTTTTTCCATTTAATCCTTTGGGCCCCCTTATCAATTAGATGTCCTTAGGTGTGGGGACTATAGTTAATTTTTATAATTGCTTATTTTTAGCTTGGTCAAGGAAAGAGGTGAAGTTGTGTGGAGCCAATCTATACTGGTTCAATCTGCAGACTGACTGTTAGGGAATTGTATTCAATTTTATTCTATTGTCATTATTATTTGTGTTTGTCTCTTCCCTCCCCCCTCCAACTTGAGTAAAAGTAGTCATTGCTACTTCTTCTACTGATAGGTGATTGGGGTTGCTACACATTCTTGGAAGGACTTGCCCTCCTCTCTTTTCTCTACTTCTTTTTCTTTCCTTAAAGCTGATCTGAAAAATTTCTTTCCTTTCGCTGATTTTTACTTTCTCTCTTTTATACTCACTGATACTGGTTCATGAATTATCTTGTAGAAGAAGTCTGACTGAGAGTAGACACTTTCTTTTTTTCTCTATCTCTACAGTACCTCTCTCCTCTTTCGTTCTCTCTCTCTTCCCATTATCTGTAAAATTATAGTTGACAACTTACTCTCATACTTGTCTATTCTTTTTTTATTTAAGAAAGGATTAATTAACAAAACCATAGGTTAGCAGGGGTACAACTCAACACAATTCCCACCACCCAACCTCCATATCCCACCCTCTCCCCTGATAGCTTTCCCATTCTACATCCCTCTGGGAGCATGGACCCAGGGTCATTGTGGGTTGCAGAAGGTAGAAGGTCTGGCTTCTGTAATTGCTTCCCCGCTGAACATGGGCATTGACTAGTCCGTCCATACTCCCAGTCTGCCTCTCTCTTTCCCTAGTAGGGTGTGTCTCTGGGGAAGCTGAGCTCCAGGACACATTGGTGGGGTCTTCAATGCAGGGAGGCCTGGCCAGCATCCTGATGGCATCTGGAACCTGGTGACTGAAAAGAGAGTTAACATACGAAGTCAAACAAATTGTTGAGCAATCATGGACCCAAAGCTTGGAATAGTGGAGAGGAAGTGTTAGGGAGGTACTCATTGCAAACTCTAGTGTACTTCTGCTTTCAGGTATATATTTTGTAGTAGTTTATAGATACGTGTGAAGATATGCTCTCTCTCACAGAACCTGGTGTATATCTAGGTTTTAGGACTTTGTTAGAAAGGGAACCACCTTGCAGCGGGAAGCTTCACAAGTGGTGAAGCAGGGCTGCAGGTGTAATTCCTTTACATGCTGCTCTTTTCTTGGTTTGTCTCTCTCACCTGCTCCACCCCCTCTCCTTGTCACACCCTGATCCTCTCCTTGTCACACCCTGATCTTCCGCCTGTCACTTTTCGCTCCACCCTCTCTATATCACATCCTGTTTCCACCCTACTTGGAGAGTATAAAAACAGCTGCTCTTCTGATTGAAGACACTTGGAAATTGCTTTCTGGCTCTGAGAGTTCCAGAGTGTATCTCCTGCAAAGTTAGTGCGGCACGAGTTCCTGATCCCTCTCCCACGCAGCAGCCTAGATGGGCTCCAGTTGAGTTCTCTCCAACCCAGAGAGCAGTAGCTCGGGAAGAAGTACCCTCAGGCTATCCTGGCATCTGTCGCCCGTAACAGGGACATGTAAGCAGCAGATTTACAAGAAGACATCCTAGATAAGTACACACATTTTGGGTATCTGCAATATTGTGTTAAGGTGCTGTGATTTTTTTTTCTTTCTTATTGTTTTCCTGAGATCTCTCCACCATGGAAAATCTTTTCCAAATTCTGCATTCTTTTTCCAGTATACAATTTTTATATATCTGGGACATTTTACTTGGGGCTGCACCTTATATCCTGTTGATCATCATAGCAGCTTTTAAGGGATATATAGGGCAACCTCTCAAAAGGCTTAAGGACCTATAGGCTGAGGTCCAAGAGATAAAGGAAGTGATCATAGAACTTAACCAGCACCTTAAAAACAAGAAGAAGCAAAGACCTGTCGTGATCCTGACCCACCCTAAATCCTCTGCATCTTGCCCTGAGGCCCCTATTTTGGAAGACACGTGTCCGAATTCCCCTTTGGACTCCACAGCCACTTCTTCGGCCACCCCCATTTTGGCAGAAACACGTCCGGAACCTCCTGCTGCCTCCATGGCTGCTTCTTTGCCCACCCCCGTTTTGACAGACACATGTCCGAATTCTCCTGTAGCCTCCAAAACCACTTCTTCGGCTGTTTGTCCAGAAGCTTCCACTTTGGTGACTCCTCCTACCACTACAAACTTATTAGAACAAGTCCACACATTTCCGGTCAATGTTGCCCCCAATAGACAAAAACCTCAGGCCTGGTATCCATATTCTGCCACAGACCTGAAGGAACTACTCCAGGCTATCAAGGATGATGGTATTCATGCCCCATGGACCAGGTCCATTTTACAAGGCCTACTTCAGAACCTTAATACCCCCCAAGATTGGAGGGATGTAACTCACGCTAAGCTCCCAGGCCCCCTCTTCCTGCAATGGGAGGCATTCTTTCACGACGAATGTTTACAAAAATCACGGAAAAATATTTAAAATCAGCCAGAGGGGAATTTTGATGCATTGTTTGGAACAGGCCAATTAGAAACAGGGATTCAACAGGTGGAAGCCAAGTTTCCACTGGGGTATTTTGATCAGGTACACCTGTGTGCATTAAAAGCATGGGAGCGATTAACACCACCCATGGGAGCGGCCTCAGCCCCCATTCTCTCCCTTCAACAAGAACCTGATGAATCCCTCGCTAAATTCATTGCCAGGGTCCAGTCGAGTTTGGAAAGGAAAATTTATAATCCTGACGCTCGTTTTCTCCTCCTGCGATCCATAGTCTGGGATGGAATGCTTCCGCATTTTCGACAGGCCTGTATCACTCTTAAAAACGAACACCCAGATACTTGGATTATAGCTACACAGGATCTCAGATCAAGCTCTGTTCAAGGACCTATGTTACAGGCCTATGCAGCTACCTTACATAAGCAAAAAGGGGCTTGCTTTCAGTGCAGTCGTCAAGGGCATTGGCGTAACCAATGTCCAGAAAATAGACCGCGACCCCGCCTCCAGTGAGGGCAACCCCGCCTCCAGTCAGGGCAACCCCGCCTCCAGACAGGGAATCAGAGACCACGAATGCCTTGTCCCAGATGCCAGAAAGGATTTCACTGGAGGAGAGATTGTTGGTCAAGGTTCCATAGGAACGGCATGCCTCTGCCAAATGTAAACAGGGATTTAAACTAGGTGTGGGGATTCCCTTAGCCCCGCCCCCAAGAGGGAAGGAAGCAGGTCGCCCACTTGGTGCTGTGCCCTTCTTCCACAAACAGAAGCCCAGCTTTGGACCCAATCCATCACTACACCCACCACGCCAAGTAACAATAACAGAGGGTGAGCAGAAGGAGGAACCTGCGGTATGTGGGAACTTCCAGCATAGAAATAACCGGCTGGAGCAAGAGAAAAACTCGAATTCGGAGCCTGAGATTTTATGGACCACCCCTGTTTTAGAAAGGGGTCACCCAACTATGACAGTAAAGATTGGTAATATTCCTTTTAAGTGTTTGATTGACACGGGAGCAGATAAGACAATATTAAGACAAGCAGGGGTTCCCCAGAGTTGGGAACTCCTCCCAAGACCACGCTTACATGGTGTTGGAGGATTGACCCAGGCATTCCGCACACGAGATTCCCTTGTGTGGGAAGATCCAGAAGGGACTACCGGACGCTTTCAGCCTTTAATAGCTGATATAAGCACCAATTTATTGGGAAGAGACTTGCTGGAATCTTAAGATGTAGTGATATCCTCAGACACCTCTGCAGGACACCACACTCACTCCTGTGAGACTGCTAGACCCAACCAGCACCCCCAATACTAACTGCCACTGTTCTTAAAAGAACTCCCCGCTTAGATTGGCTTTCTAATGAGCCTGTCTGGGTGGAACAGTGGCCTTTGCCTAGGGAGAAGCTAGAAATTTTAAAAGAACTCGTCCAAGAGCAGTTATCTTTGGGACACATTCGTCATTCTCGGAGCCCATGGAATACTCCAGTCTTTGTGATTAAAAAGCGCTCAGGAAAATGACGCCTCCTCCAAGATCTTCATGCAGTTAATAAAACCATGCAGGTTTGGGGCTCCCCCCAAAGGAGTTTGCCTCTTGCTTCAGCAATTCCCACAGGAATTCCAATCATAGATATTGATATACAGGATTGTTTTTTTCTCTATTCCCTTACACCCACAAGATTGTAAACGTTTTGCTTTCTCTGTTCCTTCTATTAATAATGCCAGCCCTGCCGATAGATTTGAATGGGTGGTACTGCCCCAGGGCATGGCTAATAGTCCTACTATTTGTCAAGAGGCTGTTAAATCTGCCTTTTTTTCCATATATTCATAAGGGCTTTAAGATTTTTCATTATATGGATGACGTGTTAATATGGGGAGAATTAGATACAGATCTCTCCGCCCTACGTGATTTTCTAATCCCTGCCTTAAAGAGAAGTGGACTTAATGTAGCTCCTGAGAAAATACAGCTAATTCCTCCAATAACTTTCTTAGGCTCAGAGATTTCCCTAACGCAGATTCATCCTTTAAAACCTTGTGTTACTTTTCCTTCTAATCTCACTCTTGCTTCTTTACAAAGTTTTCTTGGAAATTTGAATTGGCTTGGGGAGTATCTTTATCTGCCTACGAGCTGCCTGCAACCACTGTTCGAACTGTTAAAAGGAAACAAACAGCCCTCCTCAAAGCGTATGTTAACCCCTGAAGCCTCCTTGGCACTGGAAAAAGTTAACCAGGCTCTCCAGGACATGCACCTCGTTCGGTTCTCACCCTCCTCTCCAGTAAATCTTCTAATCTTTAACTCCACCCCCATGGTAGTGGGGGCATTGTGGCAGAAACATGGCATTCTCGAATGGCTTCATACGCCAGTAGGCAGAGCTCCAAGACTCCTTACCGAGATTGATGCTTTAGCATTTATGGTTCACCAAGGAAGAAACAGATTGGTTCAGGTCTTAGGAAGGGAACCAGATTCAATCATTCTTCCCTTTTCTCTCACAGATACAGAATGGCTCATATGCCACCATTCTCGTTTTGCCATAAGTTTAATGGGTTTTCCAGGACAATTAGATAATCATTTTCCCTCTAATAATTTGATAGCTTCTTTACCTCTGTTGCCTCTACTAGTACCTAACCTTTTCTCTCTAGATCCCATCCCCTCTGCTCCTACAGTGTTCACTGATGGTGGAAAAAAGGGAGCTGCTGCCCTTATATATTATCCAGACCAGCAATACCCCAAACCTCTCTTTACTGAACTTCCTTATAATTCCCCTCAGTACAAAGAACTTTATGCTGTTTTCCTTGCATTAAAAGTTGTACCAGAATCCTTCAACCTTTTTTCTGACAGTGTGTATACTGTTAACTTACTTCCATGGCTTGCTCAATCTTATGTAAGAATTGATGACAACCCACTTTTTCCTCTTTTAATTCAAATTGCCTCTATGCTCTGTTCTCGAACCCAACCACTGTATGTTCAGCACCTACATTCCCACAGCCCTCTTCCTGGTCCCCTGTCCGAAGGGAATGCTGCAGCCGACCACCTTGCCTCCACAGGAATTCTCCTAGCCTCTGTCTCTAATCCTGCTGACTTTCATTCCCTAACCCATGTTAATCTTAAAGGTCTTCGAGCTCGATTTCCTGATATTCCTCTGCCACAGTTAAAACGTATTCTTGCTACATGTTCCTCCTGTGCAGGTCTAATCAAAACACCTGCTATTCAAACTCTGGGGGTTAATCCTCAAGGTTTAAAAGCCAATGCTCTTTGGCAAATTGATGTTACCCACATACCCAACTTTGGCAAACAAAAATATGTGTTCGTCTCAATTGATACCTTCTCTAAGTTTATGTGGGCTACAGCTCAGACTGGAGAAAACTCAAAAAAGCTTATAAGCCATATGCTTTCCTGTTTTGTTGTAATGGGCTTACCTCTTTAACTTAAAACGGATAATGGACCTGCTTTTACCAGCAAACAATTTAAAGATTTTTGTTCCCTCTGGAACATTACCCATACTACAGGCACTCCGTATAATCCACAGGGACAAGGCATTCTTGAGAGGGCCCATCAAACTCTTGAGGGTCAATTAAATAAAGAAAAAGGGGAAATGTACCCCCCAATATCCACCTGGCAAAAGCCTTAACTACATTAAATCTCTTTAATATTTACAAAAACTCAGACCAACCTCCTATTATTCTTCATTGGCAAACACCACCCACCCTCCCAGCTATTAAATTCAAATGGAAAGACCCACTTGATAAAATCTGGAAAGGACCTGACCCCCTGTTGACTATGGGGAGGGGCTTCGCATGCATTTTTCCACAAAATTACTCCAAGCCTGTTTTGGTTCCTGTCCGCCATGTCCGGCAATACCCACATGATGGCGCTGACATCCCTGAAGAACAAGAAACACTGCAAGAAGACTGGCTGCAAGAGGACTGGATGCAGGATGCACCCCAGGATCCATAATACAGCATGGCAGAATATATATATATATATATATATATATATATATATATATATATATATATATATATATATATATGATTCACAGAACTCTTCCCCCCCCCGAATGTCTTATGCTATGACTGGCCAGTTGTGTTTTGTGAGTGAGTGAGTGAGAAAAAAAAATTGAGTGAGTTGAGTGACCAAAATTTTTGTACGACCCATTGTGCTCAGAGTACTCTGAAAGTTAACTGACTTTATATAAAATGGCTGGACGCAGCCATGGTTTCTGGAGACGTCCAGAAACAGTCCAAAAATTGTTCATTCCCCTTTTTGATTTCTTTTTTAAGTCATGATATCAATATGAAATGTTTAGTCTTAAACTGTGTGAGTAAAGATGGTTCAACTATGACAGTAGATCTAAATTCACATTTGAAATGATATGTCTTATTTACAAGTTTTTCTCCTCCTGTGTGTTATAAACTATATGTTTAATATGAGTGTTTCAAGTTTGGTAAACATTAACTTAACGGTTAAAGTGTAACTTTGAAGCTACATTCTTACCAGAAGAGGTAAAATCAATTCATTAAAGTAGCTTAGTGTTTAAGGTAAAACTCTAAATATTCAATGTGACAATTCATCATCTCCTAAGTTAAAATACAAATCCTCTATACAGGACATTTTTGGAGGGTCCCCAAAAATGTCCTGTAAACTATCTTGTGGAAATTAATCCACAACAAATTTGGCATCAATCTGATATTTTAAATGTACCAAAAAAATTGTCACTAAAATGTGTTAACTCTAGTAACCTGAGTTTGCTTAAAAACCCAATGTAAAAATAGTTAAGAATCAATATATGTGACTTAAATTCTGTATGAAAATTTTGCTATATAGAGACTGCTACATGAGATGACCTTTACACGAAATTATGAAGATACCTAAACCAATTATAATCAGTGAGTTATCAATTGTAGTAAACTTCTAATTTGTTACAAAGTTTTTTCATATGTAATTGACTACAGCTATGACAAGCCCTCGCATAAAGAAGCATCTGCTCATATAGAATCCCCAGAAATCCATCTTGGACCCCTGACATCACCCACAATTACAGCCATCCCCCGAAACCCATGATGTGACCTGACACGATCTGGAGAACCTGATTCACAGACTCCAAAGGACAAGACTTTCCTGCTGCCTTTCTATCAACCATCGGTGTCTGCTCTTTCTGCTTCTGTTTCGCCCATCATGTTTTTGCAGTTCCAGGTCACTCTCTACAGAGAAGAAAAGTTCCAGTGGCTGTCCTCCTCCATCAAGATAGACGTGTGGCATTTATTTCCTGGCCGTTGACATTGGACTGATGCTTCTATAGAACTTGCTGGACACTCCCTTTATACTGCTGGACTTCTTGAAGAATAACTGTAGCAGTTCATAGAACTTTCCGCCAGCTGACTCGGGATTTTGCAATGCCAGATCACCCCTCTAGCCCCTAGGCTTATCAGGCCCCCACTCCTCCACCCATCAGGCTCACTCTGTCTCTTGCTACTCTTACTTATCCCTCCCTGTCTTGTGATAGTTCTTTTTGAAGACACTTACACGCTATCATTCTGCTTTCTTCACAACAGGTTTCTGTTCACCCCTACACTGCTATTCCCCTGACAGAGATGAAGCCTTTTACAGACATTGACCCAGTTATATATGGCCATTAAGTAAGAGATGTTGGGGAATTGTGAGGATATGGTTGAGCTTGGAAGGGCTTGAGCCTGAGGGGTGTGTCAATCCTGTTAGTCTCTCTCTCTACGGAGAGGTTGAGGAAAGAGGGACAGTAGAAGCCAAAAAAAGTGTGCCTCTTGTCAGTCTCCCTGCCTCACAAAGTTCCCTGCACTCCTGATACTATGGCAAATAGTTAAAAAGAAAGGGGGAGATGTTGGATAGTATGCCAGCTCCCCCTGGCTTCTGCTTAACCATATGGCTATATAGGGATAGATTTAATCCTATTCAAAGCTTTGGTCTATTTACATAAATCACTTTTACATTTACATAAAGCACCACACTCCCTCCAGGGCATTGGTGGTTTAGTGGTAGAATTCTCACCTACTCCACCCCCTCTCCTTGTCACACCCTGATCTTCCACCTGTCACTTTTCGCTCCACCCTCTCTATATCACATCCTGTTTCCACCCTACTTGGAGAGTATAAAAACAGCTGCTCTTCTGATTGAAGACACTTGGAAATTGCTTTCCGGCTCCGAGAGTTCCAGAGTGTATCTCCTGCGAAGTTAGTGCAGCACGAGTTCCTGATCCCTCTCCCACGCAGCAGCCTAGATGGGCTCCAGTTGAGTTCTCTCCAACCCAGAGAGCACTAGCTCGGGAAGAAGTACCCTCAGGCTATCCTGGCATGTCTCTACTCAATAAAAGTACTAAAAGCTGAAAAAAAAAAAGCGAACCACCTGAGATGAAATTAGAGTATACTATGAAAGGAAAGGTCTCACCCGAGTCATGAAGCTGAAGGGTTGTCATTCCACACGTGAAGTCTCTGGACACAGTCTGAAGTGAAGCATGTTGAGGTGGCAATCGTTGCATTGGTTAGGTTGTGATCGGCGGATGTAATATTATTTGATATGGATTGGGAGAGGCATACGGGAAAGTGGGCCCTATCCAAGGGTTCCAGGACTGGGGAAATAGGGGCTCTATAGTGGAGATGTGAGGTTCCTGCTGTCTTAGGGTTCAAAAAGACAATCGATAGTTAATGTTATCATCACATTATTTGGTAATTGGATCAACTTTGAAAAGTCCTTTTTTATGATTTGCTGTACAGTACCCAGTATCTTGTATATAGCTGTCTAAGTCAGAAATATAAAGATGAGTATGGGATGATCACACTCATCAACAGAAGTTGACTAAGAAGATCTGAAAGGGAAACTAAAAGCAGGACCTGACCAAATTGTAAGTAGGGCACCAAAGTAAAAACCCTGTGGTGAGGGGTAGACATGCAGCTTCCTGGGACAGTGGGGGGTGGGAATGGATGGGACGGATGGGTCACAGTCTTTTGGTGGTGGGAATGATGTTTATGTACACACCTAGCTAAATGTAGACATATAAATCACTAGTTAATTAATATGAGAAGGGGAAAATCAATTGTACGTCTCAAAGTTTTTCAAAACACAAACTGAATCTTTTTAATATATAGGCTGTGTATTTGATATGCGGACTCTCTCAAAAGCCTAGACCAAGTAGATCAGAAGCATCCAATACTTGTCTATTCTTACTTTTTCTTCCTTCTTTTCTTTCTTTTCCTTTTTATTTCCCTTTGTATTTTTGGTTTTTGTTTTTAGAGTGGATGTGTTGCTTGACTATCTGGTTTTAGTAGAACTGCATTAATCTTTGTTTTGGCTGCTAGTATACTTTCTGAGGTTTGTGACTTCATCTGAGAAAAGACTCTAGTGTGGCCTGTACTCACACAACACAACAGAAAAATGACAGGACAGAAAAATACAAACAACACCAACTAAAAAAAATGGTGAAAATGAAAGCAAATAAAACTGCTAGCACAATGAATGAGGACAGGGCCCAAGAATAAATTGCAAATAAGTCAGAAACAATTATAGATAACAGAACTATACTAACAGTAATGGAACTATTAGTTACAGAGATGAGAACAACTATTTAGGAAAGGGCTATAAGAAATAGGGAATTAATAGATGAGATCCTCAAGGAAAATACCAACTACCTCGAGATTACTGGAGAACTGAAAGCTGAAATAGCTGAGCTTAAAGGACAACTAACAGAACAAGCTAATATTGTTACTGAACTGAAGAAGGAAGCTGATGGAAGGGAAAGCAGGTTAACAGAAGCAGAAAACAGAATTAACCAGACAGAGGATGAGCTAGAGAAAACTAAGACTGAGGTAAAAGAGATAAAAGGAGATTGAGCGACACTGAAAACAACAACGGTGATTTATGGAATGATCTCAAAAGAAGTAACATTTGTAAAATTGGCCTACCAGGGGGAGAAAGAGAGGATGGGAAAGTAAACATTCTAGAGGAAATATAGAAGATACATCCCAGACATAAACAACAACAAAAAAATTAAGATACAAAAGGCTCAGAGAATCACAATCAACACAGACCTGAGGACATCAAAACACATCATAGTTACACTGAAAAGAAGTAAGAATAAAGAAAGTATACTAATGAGTGCAAGAGAAAAATCAAAAAGTCACATACTATCAGCACACTTCTCCATTCAACTCTAAAAGCCAGAAGATAAGGGCAAGATATTTATCGAACCCTCAACAAAAAAGGATTTCAGCCAAGGATACTATATCCAGCTCTACTTTCATTCATACTAGATGGAGGGATAAGAACCTTCTCAGAAAAGCAACAGTTAAAGGAGGCAATTGTTACCAAGATTGCCCTGAAAGGGGTTCTAAAAAACCTCCTATAAACAAGAATATCAACAAATTACTTACCACATATCACAGAAAAAAAAACTGTTGAGTAATGGCACTGCAATACCTTAAATCCATAATATCAGTAAATGGCAATGGCTTTAATTAACCCGTTAAAAGGCACAGAATAGGAGGATGGATCAGAAAACACAACACAACCATATGCTGCTTGCAAGAATCTCACCTGATCCAACAAGAGAAACACAGACTTAAAGTGAAAGGATGGAAAACTATTATACAGGCTAATGGACCACAAAGAAAGGCAGGAACCACCATTCTCCCCAGAGCCATATACAAATTTAAATTGATATATATATATATCAAACTTCCTCCAAGCTTATTTAAGTAAGAGAATAGAACAAAAACTATAGTCATTTATCTGGAACCAGAAAACACCTATAATCACCAAAACAATCTTGAGGATAAAAAACAGAAATAGAGGCATCACACTCCCAGATCTCAAACTATATTATAAGACCATCATCATCAAAACAGCTTGGTACTGAAACAAAAGTAAGTACGCAGACCAATGGAATAGAATTGAAAGCCTAGAACTAAACCCCTATACCTATAAACGTCTAATTTTTGATAAAGGGCACCAAAACATTAAATGGAAAAAGGAAGCTCTCTTCAATTTATGGTGCTGGGAAAACTGGGTTGAAACATGCATAAGAATGAAACTGAAACACTTTATCTCACCAGAAACAAAAGTAAAATCCAAATGGTTCAAGGACCTGGAGGTTAGATCAGAAACTCTCAAATACTTAGAGAAAAACGCTTGCCCACCTACACCTCAAGGACATCTTTGATGATACAAATCCTCTTGCAAGGAAGACTAAACCAAAAACAAATCAATGGGACTACATCAAATTGAAGAGCTTCTGCACAGAAAATGAAACCATCATTCAAAACAAAGAGACTCCTCACAGAATGGGAGAAAATATTTACATGCCATACATCAGACAAGAGACTAATTACTAAAATATACAAAGAGCTCAGCAAACTTAGCAACATAAAAGCAAATGACCCCATCCAAAAATGGGCAGAGGATATGAACAGAATATTCATTACAAAAGAGATCCAAAAGGCTAGCAAACACATGAAAAATCGCTCCAGGTCATTGATTGTCAGAGAAATGCAAATAAAGAAAATGTTGAGATACCAGATTACCCCTGTGAGAATTACATACAGCAAAAAAGACTGCAGCAACAAATGATGGGGAGGTCATGGAAACAAAAGAATCTTTTTGCAATGCTGGTATGAATGTAATTTGGTCCAACCTCTGTGGAGAGCAGTCTGGAGAACTCTCACAAGGCTAGATATGGACCTTCCATATGACCCAGTAATTCCTCTCCTAGAGATCCCAAGGACTCCATAGCACCCAACCAAAAATATATGCGTACACTTATGTTAATAGCAGCATAATTCATAATAGCTAAAACCTGGAAACAACCCAGGTGCCCAACAAGAGATGGATGGCTGAGAAAGCTGTGGTATATATACAGCATGAAATACTATACAGCTATCAAAATCAGTAAACCCACCTTCTCTGATCCATCTTATATGGAGCTAGAAGGAATTATTATATATTAAGTGAGCTATGTCAGAAAGACAAAGACCAGTATGGGATAATCCCACTCATAAACAGAAGTTGAGAAAGAAGAACAGAAAGGAAACACAAAGCAGGGTTTGACTGAGTTTAGAACAAGGCACCAAAGTAAAAATCTCTGTGTTGATGGTGAGAGTGGATGTTCAACTTCACTGTGGGGGGGTGGGGTGGCGGTCAGAGGATAGGATGGGACACAGTCTTTTGGTGGTGAGAATGGTACACCTATTTACTTGTAGTCATATAAATATTTAATTATTATGAGAGGGGAGAAATTGATTCAATGTCCCCAACTTTTCAGTATGCATACCATAGGCTGAGTCTTTGAAATGGCAACTCTCCTAAAAGCTTAGATCAAGAGTCATGATACTTTTTAAGAGTAATGATAGATCATCCTTTGCTTGGTATGAGTGATCTAAAAGAGCTGTAATCTTGTATAGTTGTAACACCTAAGGGCTGTAACACTTTAGAGCTGTGTGACTTGAGAGCTGTGTACTAATTATGCTGGAGTTGTCTTCTAAAAGTGCTGTGGCACCTAAAAAGAACTTGAAGAAATCTGTAGTTAAAACTGAGAAGAAATAAGGGAGAAGGCACAGAAGAATCTGGAAAGAAAGCTATTCAGTCTACATCTACAAGGTGCTGAAGCAAGTGCACCCTGATACTGGTATCTCTTCAAAAGCTATGAGTATTATGAACAGTTTTATCACTGATATCTTTGAGTGGATTGCAGGGGAGGCCTCCCATCTGGCTCATTATAATAAGCAGTCTACTATTACCTCCAGGGAGATTCAGACTGCTTTGCGCCTGCTATTGCTAGGAGAGTTGGCTAAACATGCAGTGTCTGAGGGCACTAAGGCCATCACCAAGTACACCAGCTCCAAGTAAACTTACCAATATCTCACAGCTTCATAATTATATTAAGTGAATAGCAATGAGGAAAGATGTTCATTTTGAAATGAAAAATCTATAGGCAGCTGCTGGTGGACCCTCACTTCGGCATCCCAATATGCCCAGTGGCAGGCTCTGATTGTAGCCAACCTGATCTCACCTTTATTGTCAGTACCTTGATGGACTCTAATCAATCAGCTTGTGTCACACCCAGTTTGAAACTGATAAAAAGCTGGGTACTGCAGCACAAGCTGGTGCAGGTCTGGTAGGATTAGGCCTGTAACTTGTTATGGTAAAATAAACTTAATTCCCTACCTTCAAAAAAAAGAGTAATAATAGATCAAGTGTAGTGATGGTAATGAGTATCAAGAGTAATGATAGTAATGAAAGATCAAGAGTAATGATAATTTTACTTTATAAAATACAAATGAATATAAATAACATCAAAGGACAAAATATGGTGAGGTCATGCATCATACAGCAAATCCTAACAAATGTAGTTTCAAAGTCAACTCAATTGCCAAATAATTTGATTATAGAAATAACTATTTATTGCCTTCTTAAACCCTAAGACAGCAGGAACCTCCAACTTCCTCAATAAAGCCCAAATCCCCCCCCCCCCCAGTCCTGGAAACTGTAGGGTGCGACTCACATTCCAACATGGTTCTCTCAATTCATACCAACTGATACTACATCTTCTGATTCCAGCCTATTCAATGCAGTGAATACCACCTCTCCATGCTTCACTTAGGAATGTGTCCAGAGATGTCAGTCATGGAATGTCTACTTTTCAGCATCATTACTCCGGTGAGCACTTTCCTTTATCATAGGACTGAATTCCATTTCGGGTAGTCCACTTCCTTACAAAGCCTCAAAACCTATATATATATAGACTAGGTCCCATGAGATAGGGCAGATGTCCACATGTATCCATAAATTAGGGAAATATATATACCTGAAAGCAAAAGTGCACAATATGTATCAATATGGATCGACCTCTCAATGCCCATGTTCATCTGGGAAGCAATTACAGAAGCCAGACCTTCCACATTCTGTATCCCATGGTGACCCTTGGTTCATACTCTCAGTTAAAGAATAGGGAAGCTACCAGGGGGAGGGTATAGGATACAGAGCTCTTGTGGTGGGAATTAAACCCCTCTTATCCTATGGTACTGTTAGTGTTTCCATTTTATAAATAAAAAAATTTTAAAATAACCAATTAAAAATTATGTCTAAAAGAGAGCTTCCAATATTTTCCTTTAAGTACATGAGAATTTCTTGTCTAACATTCAAGTCCTTGATCCACTTGGAATTTACTGTTGTGTTTGATGAAGTATAGTGGTTCAGTTTCATTCTTCTGCATCTTTCAACCCACTTTTTCCTACACCATTTGTTGAAGAGACTCCCTTTACTCCCAGTTAATAGTTCTAGGTACCTTTGTCAAAGATTAGATGTCAATAGGTATGGGGACTTACTTCCAGGCTCTCAATTCTATTCCATTGGTAAGCATGCATATTCATGTTGCAGTACCAAGCAGTTTTGATTACAGTGGCCCTATAATACAAATTGAGAACTGGCAGAGTGATTCCTGCAGTTCTATTCTTTCTTCTCAAGATTGTTTTGGCAATTATATGTCTTGTCTGATTCCACATAAACTTTTGCATCATTTGTTCTATTATTCTAAAAAACATAGTTGGGATATTGATGGGGAGAGCATTAAATTTGTATATGGCTCTGGGTAGTTTATTCATTTTATTTTACTTTTGGGGGGGTTCCCCAGATTTATTGAAATGATTAACATATAGAATTGTATCTGTTTATTTGTATGACATAATTTTACTTACTTATATTTTATAAAATATTACCAAAGTTAATTTCTATCAACACAATTTTTTCTGTGATGATAACTTTTACTTATTATTGAAAAGAGTAAATTTATTTTTAATACAACCACCACTAGGTTCTCTGTCATCCTTTTTGGATTGGTATTCTCCTCCCCCACCCACCCCAGAGTCATTTACTTTGGTGCAATATGCCAATTCCAGTTCATGTGTTCTACATGTGTTTTCTCTTCTGATCTTGTTTTTCAACTTCTGTCTGAGACTGAGATCATCCCATATTCATTCTCCTGTTTCTCACTTATTTTACTTAACATGAATCTTTCAAGGGCCATCCAAGATGGGCTGAAAACAGTGAAGTCGCCATTTTTATTGCTGTACAGTATTCCATGGTTTATATATACCACAACTTGCTCAGCCACTCATCTGTTGTTGGACATCTGGATTGCTTCCACATTTTGGCTACTACAAATGGTGGTTAAAAGAACATATATGTACATAGATCTTTTTGGATGGGTGTGTTGGGTTCCTTAATATATATCCTCATAAGAATTGCAGGATCATAGGGTAGGTCCATTTATAGCCTTCTTAGAGTTCTCCAGACAGTTCTCCACAGAGGTTGGACAAATTTACATTCCCACCAGCAGTGCAGGAGTGTTCCTTTGACCCCACAACCTCTCCAGCATTTGCTGCTGCTACCTTTACTGATGTATGACATTCTCACAGGAGTGAAGTGGTATCTCATTGTTGTCTTTGTTTGCATTTCTCTGACAATCAAAGACTTGGAGCACTTTTTCTTCTGTTTCTCAGCATTTTTGGATCTATGATGTTGTGAATATTCTGTCCATGTCCTCTACCTATTTTTAAATGGGGTTATTTGTTTTCTTATTGTTGAGTTTGACAAGCTATTTATATATTTTGGTTATTAGCCTCTTTTCTGATATATGGCATGTAAAGAGCTCCAATTCTGTGAGGGGTCACTTGGTTTGGGTAGTGGTTTCTTTTCCTGTGCAGAAGCTTTTTAATTTGATGTAGTGCCATAGGTTTATGCTTGCTTTAGTCTTCTTTGTAATGGGATACGTTTCATTGAAGATATCTTTAAAATTTATGCAGAAAATAGCTCTCCCAATATTTTTCTCTAAGTATCTGATTGTTATTGGTCTAACATCCAAGTCCTTGATCCACTTGGTATTTACTTTTGTATTTGGTGAAATATAGTGCTTCACTTTCATTCTTCTGCATGTTTCAACCCACTTTTCCCAAGACCATTTGTTGACAGGACTCTGCTTTCCCCATTAAATAGTCTGGGCATCTTGGTCAAATATTAGATGTCCATAGATGTGGAGACTTACTTTTGGGTTTTAAATTCTATTCCACTGGTCAGTGTGTCTAGTCATGTTCCAGTACCAAGAAGTTTTGATTACAATGGCCCTATAATACAATTTATGATCTGGGAGTATGATGCCTCCAGTTCTGTTCTTTCTTCTCAAGATGGTTTTGGCAATTCTAGGTCTTTTCTGGTTCTAGATAAACATTAGTATCACTAGTTTTATTCTCCTAAAAATGCTGTTGGGATCTTGATTGGGATAGTATTAATTTGCATATGGCTCTGGGTAGTATATTCGTTTTGATGATGTTAATTCTTCCAACCCATGAATATGGAATGTCTTTCCATTTCTTTGTGTATTTTTTTATTTCCTTGAATAGTGACTTATAATTTTCAGTATACAAGTCTTTAACTCCTTAGGTTAGGTTTATTCCTAGACATTTTAATGTTTTTGTTACTATAGTAAAAATAATTGATTTCTGGATTTTATCTTCTTCTAACTTAGTGTTTGCATAGAGGAATGCCAAGGAATTTTGAATGTTAATTTTGTAGCCTGGCAAACTACTTTATTGCCTGATGATTTCCAAAAGCTTCTTGCTAGATTCCTTAGGTCTTTCTATGTATACTATCATGTAATCTGAAAATTAGGGATAGTTTGATTTTTTTCTCTTCCAATCTGTATACCTTTATTCCTTGCTCCTGCCTGATTGCTGTGGCAAGAACTTTCAATACTATGTTGAATAGTAATGTCGATAGTGGGCAGCCCTGTCTAGTTCCTGATTTGAGGGGAAATGCTTCCAGTTTTTCACCATTGAGTATATGTTGTATATGGACTCCACTATCTTGAGGAATTTTCCATCTATTCCCATTTTTGTAGTGTTTTGATCATAAAGATATGTTGTATTTTGTGAAAGGCTTTCTATGAATGTATTCATATGATCATGCAATTTTTGGTTTTGCTATTATAGATGTGATGGATCACATTGATTGATTTACATATATTAAGCCAACCTTACATCCCTGAGATAAACCCCACTTGGTCATGATGAACTATCTTTTTAAATTTGCTGCTGTATCCAGTTGGCTAGATTTTTGTTCAATATTTAATATCTGTGTTCATCAAAGATATTGGTCTGTAGTTTTCTTTTTTGATTGTGTCCCTATCTGCTTTTCATATCAGAGTGATGTTGGCTTCATACAAGCTGGAAGGGAGTATTCCTGTGTCTTCAATCTTCTGGAAGAGTTTTAAAAGTATAGGTATTAGTTCTTCTTTGAAGGTTTTATAGAATTCATTTGTAAAATCATCTAGTCCAGGACTTTTATTCTTGGGAAGGTTTTTCATAACTGCTTCAATTTCATTAGCTGGTATTGGCCGGTTCATATTATTTAGTTCTTCTTTATTTCACTTTGGAAGTTTGTTGGTATTTAGGAAATCATCCATTAGCTTAGTGGCATATAGTTATTCATAGAAGCCTTCCATGATATTTTGAATTTCTGATATGTCTGTTGCGATATCTCCTTTTTCCTTATGATCCAATTTATTTTTATTTTCTCACTTTTTTTCTTGGGTGTTGGCTTTTGTTTCTTTTTTAATTTGTTATTTATTTAAGAAAGGATAAATTTAAAAAAATTAAAAAAGAAAGGATAAATTAACAAAACCATAGGGTAGGAGGGGTACAACTCCACACAATTCCCACCACCCAATATCCATATCCCTTCCCCTCCCCTGATAGCTTTCCTCTATCCCTCTGGGAGCATGGACCCAGGGTCGTTGTGGGTTGCAGAAGGTGGAAGGTCTGAATTCTGTAATTGCTTCCCCGCTGAACATGGATGTTGACTGGTCAGTACATACTCCCAGTCTGCTTCTCTCTTTCCATAGTAGGGTGGGTCTCTGGGGAAGTAGAGATCCAGGGCACATTGGTGGGTTCTTCAGTCCAGGGAAGCCTGGCCAGCATCCTGATGGCATCTGGAACCTGGTTGCTGAAAAGAGAGTTAACTTACAAAGCCAAACAAATTGTTGAGCACTCATGGACCCAAAGATTGGAAAGTGGAGAGGAAGTGTTGGGGGGTACTCACTGAAAACTCTAGTGTACTTCTGCTTTCAGGTATATATTTTGCACTAGTTTATGGATAAGTGTAAACATATGCTCTCTCTCTCACAGTACCTGGTGTATATCTAGGTTTTGGGACTTTGTTAGAAAGTGAGCCACCTGGGATGGAATTAGAGAATACTATGAAAGGAAAGGTATCACCTGAGTAATGAAGTTTCTTCTTCTAGCGTTTGCCCTTCTTCTGTAGCCAGTAAACAGTGTCAGGTTGAGCTGAAGGGTTTTCATTCCACACGTGAAGTTTGTGGACACAGTCTGAGCTGAAGCATGTTGAGGTGGCACTCGTTGTGTTGGTTAGGTTGTGATTGGCGGATGCAATATTATTTGATATGGATTGGGAGAGGCATGTGGGAAAGTGGGCCCTATCCTAAGGTTCCAGGACTGGGGAAAATATAGGCTCTATAGTGGAGATGTGAGGTTCCTGCTGTCTTAGGGTTCAAAAAGACAATGGGTAATTAATGTTATCATCAAATTATTTGGTAATTGGGTTAACTTTGAAAAGTTCTTTTGTTAGAGTTTGCTGTATAGTAAGTACCCAGTATCTTGTATGTAGCTGTGCCATTGGTTGCTTCTGATCGAATTGGTCTAGGCTTTTGAGAGAGTCTGCATATCAAACACACAGCCTATATATTAAAAAGACTCAGTCTGTGTTTTAAAAACTTTGAGACATGCAATTAATTTCCCCCCTCATATTAATTAACTAATGATTTATATGACTACACTTTACTAGGGGTGTACATAAACACTATTCCCATCACCAAAAGACTATGTCCCATCCCAACCACCCACCCCCACCCACCACTGGCCCAGGAAGCTGCATGTCTACCCCTCACCACAGGGTATTTACTTTGGTGCCCTACTTACAATTTAGTCAGATCCTGCTTTTAGTTTCCCTTTCAGATCTTCTTTATCAACTTCTGTTGATGAGTGGGATCATCCCATACTCATCTTTATCTTTCTGACTTATCTCACTTAACATAATTCCTTCTATCTCTATCCAAGATGGGTCAGAAAAGGTGGGTTCATTGTTCTTGATAGCTGTATAGTATTCCATTGTGTATATATACCACTGCTTTCTCAGCCACTCATCTGTTGTTGGGCACCTGGGTTGCTTCCAGGTTTTAGCTATTATGAATTGTGCTGCTATGAACATAGGAGTACACACCTCTTTTTGGTTGGGTGTTATGGAGTTTTGGGGGTATAAGCCCAGGAGAGGAATTACTGGATCATATGGAAGGTCCATGTCTAGCCTTCTGAGAGTTTTCCCGACTGCTCTCCACAGAGGCTGGACCAATTTACATACCCAGCAGCAATGAAAAAGGGTTCCTCTGTCCTCACAACCTCTCCAGCATTTGTTTTTGCTGTCCTTTTTGATGTATGCCATTCTTACATGAGTGAGGTGCTATCTCAGTGTTGTCTTTATTTACATTTCTCTGACAATCAGTGACCTAGAGCAGTTTTTCATATGTTTGTTAGCCTTTTGGATCTCCTCTGAGGTGAATGTTTTGTTCATATCTTCTGCCAATTTGTGAATGGGGTCATTTTCTTTTTTGGTGCTAAGTTTGCTGAGCTCTTTATATATTTTGGTGATTAGTTTCTTGTCTGATGTATGGCATGTGAAGATCATCTCCCATTCTGTGAGGGGTCTCTTTGTTTGTTTAATAGTTTCTTTGGATGTGCAGAAGCTTTTCAATTTGATTTAGTCCCATTGGTTTGCTTCTGTTTTAGTCTTCCTTGTAGTTGGGTTTGATTCATCAAAGATGTCCTTGAGGTGTAGGTGGGAAAGTGTTTTACCAATGTTTTCCTCTAAGTATTTGATTGTTTCTGGTCTGACATCCAGGTCTATGATCCTTTTGGAGTTTATTTTTTGTTTCTGGTGAGATAAAGTGGTTTAATTTCATTCTGCTGCATCTTACAACCCAGTTTTCCCAGCACCATTTATTGAAGAGAGCCTCCTTCTTCCATTTAATGCTTTGGACCCCCTTATCAAAGATTAGATGACCATAATTGGGGATTTATTTTTGGGCTTTCAATTCTGTTCCACTGGTCTCCGTGCCTATTTTTGTTCCAGTACCATGCTGTTTTGATGATGATGGCTTTATAGTATAGTCTGAGATCTGGGAGTGTGATGCCTCCATTTCTGTTTCTTTTCCTCAAGATAGTTTTGGCAAGTCTAGGTGTTTTCAGGTTCCAGATAAATGATTGTAGTGTTTGTTCTATTCTCTTAAAGAAGCTTGGTGGAACTTTGATGGGTATTGCATTAAATTTGTATATGGCTCTGGGGACAATATTCATTTTGACGATATTTATACTTCCAATCCATGAGCATGGGATATCTTTCCATTTCTTGGTATCAGTTTCTATTTCCTTTAGTAGCGACTCATAGTTTTCAGTATACAAGTCTTTCACTTCTTTGGTCAACTTTATTCCTAGGTATTTTATTGATTTTGCTGAGACAGTAAATGGGAGTCTTCTTCTTCAGATTTAGTGTTTTCAAAAAGAAATGTCACTGATTTTTGTACATTGATTTTGTAGCCTAATACCTTGCTATATTGCCTAATAACTTCCAGTAGTTTTCTGCTGGATTCTTTAGGTTTTTATATGTATACTATCATATCATCTGCAAATAGTGAGAGCTTGACTTCTTCCCTTACAATCTTTATTCCTTTGATTTCTTTCTCTTGCCTGATTTCTATGGCAAGAATTTCCAATACTATGTTGAAGAATAATGGTGACAGTGGACAGCCCTGTCTAGTCCCTGATCTGAGGAGGAATGCTTTCAGCTTCTCTCCATTGAGTATCATGTTGGCTGTAGGTTTGCTATATATAGATTCCACTATCTGGAGGAATTTCCCATCTATTCCTATTTTTCTAGAGTTTTGAGTATGAATGGGTGTTGAATTTTGTCAAAGGCTTTCTCTGCATCTATTGAGATAGTCATGTGGTTTTTGGCTTTGCTTTTATTGATGTGGTGATGGTTTTCTCACTTTGTTTTTTTAGTCTGAGTAAAAGTTTGTCAATTTTTTTCACTCTTTCGAAGTCTCAACATTTACTTTCGTTGATCTTTTGTATGGTTTTCTTATTTTCAGTGTTATTTCTGCCCTAACTTTAGTAATTTCTATCCTTCTGGTTGCTTTAGGGTTCCTTTGTTCTTCTTAGTCTAGGTCTTTAAGGTGTGCAATCAGGTTGTTTATTTGTGCATTTTCTTGTTTCCTAATGTGTACTTGTATGGCTATGAATTTCCCTCTCATGACTACCTAGCTGTTTACCAAATATTTCGATAGAGTTCATTTTCATTGAACTCTTGAAACATTTTGATTTCTTCCTTTATTTCCACTTTGACCCAGTAATTGTTAAGTAGTGTACTGTTGAGCTTCCACATTTTGGGACTCTTACTAATCTTTTGTTGATTGTTAAGTGTTAGGTTAATTGCACTCTAGTCTGAGAAAATGCTTGGGATGATTTAAATGCTCTTGAATTTGCTTGTGCTGTCTTTATGGAATAACATATGGTCTATTCTTTAGAACAAGCCACGTGGACTTGAGTAGAATATGTATTCCAGTTTCTTGGGATTAATGACTCTGAAAATCTTCAATATTTCTAGTTTATCTATCTCCTCATTTAGCTCCCTCATTTCTTTTTTTTTCCTGCTTGGGTGATCTGTCCACTTGAGAGATTGGGGTGTTGATGTCCTCTAATATTACTCTGTTGCTGTTAATATATTGCTGTAGCTCTTTCAGTAGATATTTGATGTATTTAGATGGCTTCTCATTGGGTATATAGATGTTAATAATTGATAAGTCCTCTTTTTTGACAGAACTTCTGAGCATTACCATCCCTATATTTTTATTTTATTTATTCTAAAGTCTATCATATTAAATATGAGAATAGCTATTCCTGCCCTTTATTTAAGGTCATTGGCTCGTATGATAGTTTTCCATCCTTTCACTCACTTTGAATCTGTGTTTGTCTTGTTGAGTTAGGTGAGTTTCCTGTAGACAGCATATTGTTGGGTTGTTTTTCTGATCAATCTTCCTATTCTGTGCCTTTTAGTAGATGAATTCAAGCCATTGACATTTATTGATATCAAAGATTGAAGATATTTTAATGCCATCACTATAGATATTTAAAGTGTGCTGACAGATGATATATTTATGTTCATCTTACTGTTTATAGGAGACCTTTCAGAACTTCTTTCAGGGCAGACTTCTTTCAACTGTTGCTTGTCTGAGAAGGTTTTTATGCCTCCATCTAGTCTGAATGACAGTCTAGCAGGATATGGTAGTCTTGTTTGAAAGCCCTTCTCATTGAGCACACGATAGCTTCCTTGTCATTCTCTTCTGGCCTGTAGTGATTGTGTGGAGAAGTCTGCTGCTAATCTTATGGGTTTTCCTTTGTAGGTGACTCTTTGTTTTTCTCTTGCAGCCTTCAGGATCCTTTATCCTTTATCCTTATTCCTTTCCATTCTAAGTATGATGTGTCTTGGTGTCTTTAAGTCTGGGTTAATTCTGTTTGGGACCCTCTGGGCTTCTTGAACCTTTATGTCTTTGATGTTGTCTAGAGAAGTTCTCAGCTATTATGGTCTGAAGAGTGCTTTCTTCCTCTCCCTCTATTTCATCCTCTGGTAAGCCAATAATGCGTATATTGTTTCATCTGACGTCATCCCACAAGTCTCTGTTGTTTTCAGTATCTCTTAAATCTCTTTCTGAGATCTCTTACTTCTTTTTTATTTGTCTCTAATTCATTGTCCATCTTGCTGATTCTGTCTTCAGCCTCATTTATTATATTCTTTTAAAAAAATTTTTTAAAACAGAGAGAAATGGAGAGAGGAGGGAAGACAGAGGGGGGAGAGAAAGACAGACACCTACAGACCTGCTTTACCTCCTGTGAAGTGAACCCCCTGCAGGTGGGGAGCCGGGTGCTTGAACTGGGATCCTCATGCCAGTACTTGCACTTTGCACCATCTGCGCTTAACCTGCTGTGCTACCGCCTGACTCCCCATTTATTATATTCTTTCCCCCTCTACTGTTTTCTGAAGTTCATCTATTTTGTTACCCTGTTCTGATGCTGTTTTAGCTTGTTCAGCTAGTTGTTTTCCTGGCTTAGCTATTTCGAATTTTCAGCTCTGTAGTAACCTTGAGATAATTAGTGTTTTCTTCCAGAGTCTCATTTGTTGTATCTGTATTTCTGGTGACAATTATTTTAATCTCTTTACTCACTCCGTGATTATTTCCTTAACTAGTGCTTGGATGGTGACTTCATTATTTTGTGCTTCAGCCTTTGGTGGTCTTTTAGCTGGACTCTTGTCCTGGTTTATTTCTCCATTATTTCTTCTTGTTGGTTTAACTATTCTATATACTATGTTATGTTGTTCCTCTCTCAGTATTTTTCAAATTACTGATCACTCTTGCCCAGATTGACTAGTGTCTATGCAATCTATTTAACTGGTTTACAGTTGTGGAAATTGACAATTGTTTTAATATTATTTTAATGCTTGAAATGGAGCACAGTGGCTTTAAAAGCGTCTTTTTTTCTTTTTTTCCCTGTAGGCTATGGGAACCTGAGAACTTTTAAACAATAAGTGAGCTTCTTAGCTTAATTGCTCACTCCTGATCAAGATATAAATTAGGGTGGAAGAGATATAATACAGTGGTTATGCAAAGAGACTCTCATACAAAAAGGATCCAAAGCTCAGGGATCAATTCAGCTTCTCTACCAAGCTGAGCAGCACTTCTGGGCCCTGTGAGCTTCTCTTTTTTTCCTTTTTTTAAATATTTGATTTATTTTATTTTTGAGAGAAATGAAGAGAGTGAGTGAGAGAGAGAGAGAGAGATACAGAGAGAAACACCAGAGCACTGCTCAGCTCTGGCTTATAGCGGTGTGAGGGATTGAACCTGGGATTTAGGAGCTTCAGACTTGAGAGTCTGTTTGCATAACAATTATGCTATCTCCCCTGCCTGGCCCTGAGTGAGTTTCTGTACAAGTCGTGTTTATAGTCTGTAGGTTCTTAGGCAACTATTCACTATGTTCTCATCAGAAGAACAACATGGAAAGGTTCCAAAAGCACAGACTCCACTATCTTGAGGAATTTTCCATATATTCCCATTTTTGTAGTGTTTTGATCATAAAAGGATGTTGGATTTTGTCAAAGGCTTTTTCTGCATCTATTGATATGACCATGTGTGTTTTTTGTCTTGCACTTATTGATGTGGTGGATCACATTGATTGATTTATGTATATTAAACCAACCTTGTGTCACTGGGATAAACTCCATTTGGTAATGATGAACAATGCTTTTAATATACTGCTGTATCTGGTTGGCTAGAATTTTGTTCAATATTTTAGCATCTATGTTTGTCACATATATTATTTTGTTGTTTTCTTTTTTGGTTGTGTCCATATCTGCTTTTGGTATCAGAGTGATTTTTGCCTTCAAAGAAGCTGGAAGGGAGTATTCCTGTGTCTTCAATCTTCTGGAAGATTTTTAAAAGTAGAAGCATTAACTTTTCCTTCAATAATCTGTAGATTTAATTCAATTTTATATATAAATAATGTCTCAACTTTATTAAAAAATAAGTGCCATAAGATAGCACACTTTCATGGGATAAATTTCACGAATATCACCAAGTATTTTTTTCACCATGATTTAGAGCCTCCATATAAGATATTCAGAAATAATTATCCAAACACTCAAGTATGGAAATTTGGGTTCTAGTGTGGTGTACAAGATGATACCATGATGCCAACTGGACTCACCTGGGCAGACAACTCCACCAATGTGTCTTGGAGCCCTGCTTCCCCAGAGCCTTGCCCCATTAGGGAATGAGAGAGACAGGCTTGGAGTATGGATTGACCTGCCAATGCCCATGTTCACCGGGAAGCAATTACAGTGGCCAGACCTTCCACCTTCTGCACCCCATAATGATCCTGAGTTCATACTCCCAGAGGGTTTAAGAATAGGAAATATATCAGGGGAGGGGATGGGATATGAAGTTCTGGTGGTGGGAATTGTGTAATATTGCACCCCTCTTATCATATGGTCTTATCAGTGTTTCCATTTTATAAATCAAAATAAAAAAAAATGAAAAGCCAAAGAATGCTATATAAGTTAACCTGTTTAAAGTTTTAAATATAACTATGCAAGGATCTTGGTTCAAGCCTTCAGGTCCCCACCTGCAGAAGGCCACTACACAACCACTAAAAATAGGTCTGCAGGTTTCTATGTTTCTCACTCTCTATCTTCCCCTCCCCTCTCAATTTCTTTCTTCTATATCCACCAAAAATGGAAAAAAAATAGCTGCCAGGAGCAGTGGATACTGCAGGCACTGAGCCCCAGTGATAACAATGGGGGCAAAAAAAAAAAAAAACTTTAAATAGAGTGCTGATAATGTAAAGTTCCTGAGAATCAGTAGGTAAAAGTCTTTACTACCTGCATAAAAGAATGTACATGGATGGGGAGTCGGGTGCTAATACAACGGAGTAGGCACACATGGTGCAAATTGCAAGGACAGGTGTAAGGATCCCGGTTCGAACCCCTGGCTCCCCACCTGCAGGGGGGTCGCATCACAAGTGGTGAAGCAGATGTGCAGGTGTCTATCTTTCTCTCCCCCTCTGTCTTCCAATCCTCTCTCCAACTCTCTCTGTCCTCTCCAGCAATGATGAGATCAATAACAACACCAATAATAACTAAAACAACAAGAGTAACAAAGGGGAAATAAATAAATAAATATAAAATAGTCTTTAAAAGCCTCCTGGAGCAGTGGATTTGTGGTGCAGTCACTGAGCCCAAGCAATAACCCGGGAGGAAAAAAAAGTAAGTAATAAAAGAGACCAAGTAGTGGCACACCTGATTAAAGAAAAAGAAGAATGTACAGGGATATTGAAAATTCAGATACCCAAAAACATCAAAATGTGTGTGTGTGTGTGTGTGCACGTGCACTTGTGCGTGCTCACCCACGTGCGCGCACACACACACAATAGGAAATAACATAGTGGTTTATATAAAGTATTTAATGCATGAGGCTATGAGGTTTCAGATTCAATTTCAGCACCATATGGTAGAGTTATCTGATAAGAAAGAAAAAGAAGGAATAAAAGAAGGAAGTAAAAAGTGGAAATTCCAAGCTAACAGAAAACAGTAAGCAGTATCATGATAATGTTTTCAGATATATCAAATAATATTTTAAATTAAAATGTATTAAATTACTCAGTAAACATTAAACACCTTAATTAAACCAAAATGGAAAAAATATAATAATATTTTGCCACAAATTATAAAATAAATAATAAACACATCATATATGTGTCAAGCCCAGGATTTGATCTCTGAGACCATATTAGGACATCAAAAATTTTTAAATGTAGTTGGAAATATATCAATGAATGGTGGAACACTGTTTTTTTTTTTTTTTTTTTTTTTGGACATTGTTAGGAAGTGAACCTCCTAGAACAGAATTAGAGAATACCATGAAAGGAAAGGTCTTACCCGAGTGATGAGTGTGAAGGGTTGGCATTTCTTGCCTGACATCCCTGTACTTAGTCTGAGGTGAAACATGCTGAGATGGTACTCGTTGCATTGATTAGGTTGGAATCGGCGAATGCAATATCATTTGGTATGACTTGAGAGAAACATGCAGGGAAGTGAGCCCCACCCTAGAGGTTCCAGGATTGGGAGAAACATAGGCTCTATAGAGAAAGCAGAAGATTCCTGTTGTTTTAGGATTTAAGAAGACAATAGTTATTGCATTAATCACATTGTTTGGCAATGAGGTTAACTTTGAAAAATCCCTCTGTTAGGATTTGTTGTATCGTACACACCATCACTATATTTTATGTCCTTTGACATTGATTGCATATAAGCTATGCCACCGGTTGCTTTTGTTCTGTCTGGGGAACAATCTTACTGTGTCTCTTACTTTCTCCATTTTCTCTCACAAGAAAATATATAGCTATCTACAAAATGGAGATCCCCCTCAAACTCTTCATCTGCACTATCCCAGCCTTTAGGTTTGTGATTAGTCAAGAATTTGTTTAGCTTTATATGTTAATGTTGGTATGCTTCTAAATTCTGCTTATAAGACCTTCTGTTTGATCATCACTTTAGGTTCACTTGTATTGCTTAACACTGTGGTATATTTACATAATCATTGTTTTCATTGGTTTAATTCCCATTGGTTCACATGCTTTTTCCTTCTCCCCACCCTCTATCCTATGTACTTCCTCTTCCTGACACTCCTGCCTCAGGAGATATAAAGGACAGTATTTTCTAATGAATAGTGATTAGATTGTTGAACTGCATCCCCGCTTGTCAATAAATATTGAACTGCATTCCCAGCTCAGCCATGAGTCCCTGGTAGTCTCCCACCCACAAAGCTAGCCCGGCATGTTAACTCTCTTTTCAGCCACCAGGTTCCAGTAGCTACAGGGATGCAGAGGTCACATAGGCTCCTAAACTGAATATGGGCCCCAGATCACATTAAATCAGTGGGGTTTACAGTCAATAATATCTATACACCTTTCCCATATTTGGGAGCTACTCTTTTTCCCTGATCCAGCTTTCTTCTCCTTTTCCCTACAATGACCTTGGGTCCATACTCCCAGAGGGTTGAAGAATAGGAAAGCTATCGGAGGAGGGGATGGGATATGGAGGTCTGATGGTGGGAATTGTGTGGAGTTGTACCACTCTTATCCTATGGTTTTGTCAGTGTTTCCTTTTTATAATATATATATATATATATATATATATATATATATATATATATATATAATTGAATTTAATTTTTGGCATTGGATTAAATAATACTACATTTTTCTTAATCTTTGTGGATTTTTTTTCTATCTTAATATATTGTGTCATGGTGCTTTAAGTTTGAATAAATTCTGTTTGGAATTCTTTTTATTTATTTTATCTTTATGTCTTTCCTGCTGTTTAGAGTAGGTAAGTTTTATCTTTTGTAAGTTTTCTCTCCCTCCCTCTCTTTCTCCTCTGGCAAGCCAATAAGCCAGTACTTCATATATTACTTCTTTTGAGGTCATCCCATACATCCATGTTGCTGTTTTCAGTGTCTTAAACTCTTTTTTTAGTTCCCCTTTTTCTTTCTTAGTTTTCATTCTTCACCTTATCCTCTATTTCTTTCTTCATTTCCCTCCAGGGTTATTGCTGGAGCTCAGGGACAGCACTAAGAACCCACTAATCCCATTGGCTTTTTTTTTTCATTTTTATTGGAGAGAACAGAGAGAAATTGAGAGAGGGGAGAAGATATAGAGGGAGAGAGAAAGATAGGTGCATATGCTTATTAAGCAACCTCCCATGCAGGTGGGGATCCAGAGGCTTACACCAGGATCCTTGTGCAGTTCCTTGTGTTTCCTACTATATGCACTTAAACTGATGTACCAAAGGCTGGCCAATTTGTTTAATTTTCTTTAATTCTTCCTTAATCTGGCTAATTCTGTTTTCGGTTTCATTTATTCTGTTCTTGTTTCCCTCAGTTTCACTATTTAATTAAGCTATTTGTTACATGTTCCACCATTTGCGCTCTTAATTTGCTATTTCATCTTTCAGCTCTCTAAATCAGGGTATTTTTTATTTTCTTTCATGACATATTTGTTGTTTCCCCACATCTGATATTTCCATCAACATATTTTCTTTTTTTTTCATTTTTTAAATTTTTATATATATAATGAAAATATTGACAATGCCATAGGATAAGAGGGGTATATTTCCACAAAATACCCACCACTAGAACTCTGCATTCCATCCTTACCCTTGAAAACTTTTCTATTCTTTATTTCTCTGGGATTATGGACCCAGGATCAGGATGGGTTGCAGGAGGTGGAAGGTCTGGCTTCTGTAATTGCTTTTCCACTGAAAATGAGCATTGACAGGTCAATCCATACTCCCAGCCAATCTCTTTCTTACCCTAGTGGGACAGGGTCTGGGGAGGTGGGGCTCCATAACACACTGGTGGGGTCGTCTGCTCAAGGAAGTCAGGCTGACATCATGGTAGCATCTGGAACCTAGTGGCTGAAAGAGGAGTTAACAAATAAAGCAGAACAGATTATTGATTAATCATGAACCTAATGTCAAGAATATTGCATATGAAGATTTGGGGTCTCAGTTTTGGAAAAAGAACTGGTAGGTATATTTTTAAGTATATTATAAGGGGCCCATGGCTTTACTAGTGTTTTCCTGAGTCTGACATCTAATATGGACCCAAGATATTGTATGGGGAGATGGTGTCATAGTTGGAAAAAGGACTAGAATGATGGATCACAGAAGAGAGTAGCTCACAAAATATGGGGAAGTCTATAAATATTGTTAACTATAAAATCCACTGGTTTGATCTGGAGCCCATATTCGGCATAGGAGTCTTTGCATTCCTGTCTGGGCTTGAATTCTGTGGTAATGGCTAGGAACATTTCAGGATGCACTAATTTCAGGACCTATCTTCTTCAGGTGGTAAGCAGAGTATGTTGACCAACCTCCCTTCAGAGAATGAAATAGTTCCTAACATTGTTATCCACAATGAAGGCAAGATTTCCTAACTTCTTTGACTATCACATCAATTAATGTTTGCCAGTTTCTTTATTCTTTATTTTTAATTTTTAGTTATAAAAAGGAAACATTGACAAAAACCATAGGATAAGAGAGGTACAACTCCACATAGTGCCCACCACCAGAATGTTGTATCCCATCCCCTCCCCTGATAGCTTTCCTATTTTTAAACCATCTGGGAGTATGGACCCAGGGTCATTATAGGGTGCAGAAGGTGGAAAGTTTGGCTTCTGTAAGTGCTTCCCCATTGATCATGGGCATTAGCAGGTTGATCCATACTCCCAGCCTGTGTCTCTCTTTCCCTAGAGAGGTAGGGCTCTGTGGAAGTGGGGTTTCAGGACACATTGGCGGAGTTGTCTGCCCATGGAGGTCCATTAGGCATCATGGTAGCATCTGGAACGTGGTGGCTGAAAGACTTAAAATATAAAGTCAAATAAACTATTGACTACTTATGAACCTAAAGGCTGGAATAGTGCAGATGAAGATTTGGGGTCTCTGTTTTGAAGAAAACGAATAGGCCTATTTTACTCATATTCCAAATGGCTCATGACTATAATAGTTTTTTTCCTGAGCTGACCTCTGATATGCAATTGGACCCAACTTATTGTCTGAGAAGATGATGCCGTGGCTATAAATGGGCTAGAAAGCTGGATCAGGGAAGAGGGTAGCTCCCAAATATGGGAAAGGTGTGTAAAGGGAATTTTGTTGACTGTAAACTTCATCTATTTGATCTTGGTCCCATATTTAGCATAGGAGTCTATGTAACATCTGCATCCCTGTTGATCTGAGCTTACATTCTGTGGTCATGAGCAGGAACATTCCAAACTTCCCCAATTTCAGGACCCATAATCCTCAGGTGGAACATAGAGTATGTTATACAGCCTCCCTTCAGAGAATGGAACCTTCTTTTCCATTGTTGATCCACACTGAAGGAAATGCCCTATATGGGGGGCACAAAGGGATCTATTGTGCTGTTCCTGATGGAGATGACCAGTGACAATGGATGGTATGCATCTAGGTTTAAGTAGAAACTTTCACTAGGAAGTTTATGGTGTCTTTTTAGGTCTTTCTACTTGTTTGCTTCATTTATTGACTCACTCCATTTGATTGTGCACTTTTGCTTTCAGGTATATATATTTGCCCTAATATATGGATGCATGTGTACATATACCCTATCTCATTGGGACTTGGTCTATACCTAGGTCTGAGGGCTTTGTTAGGAAGTAAACCAGATAAAATGGAATTAGAGAATCTTATGAGATAAGAAAGGTCTCACTCAAATAATGAGACTGAAGGATTGACATTCCACACCTGACGTATCTGGACATAGTCCAAAGTGAAGCATGCCGAGGTGGTCCATGTTGCATTGATTAGGCTGGAATCAGCAGATGCAATATTATTTGGTATGAATTTATAGAAGCATGCAGGCAGATGTGTTTCCCACCTCTCCTCTCCTCTCCCAGATCAACTAAGGATACCAAAGGAAACCTCTTGGGACCGAAACAAGACAGGACTGGAAAGACTTCAGGAACACACCAAATCATTGGTGAGTGCAAACATGTATGGCTGGTAGACAGAGAGGAGTCTAGGGAAAAAATAAGTGGCTGGTAACAGCCTGGCAATTTATCAGTTGAGAAACCAACTCCAGCCTGTTCCACCAACAAAGGGACAGCTGAAGGGAGGAGAGGACTCCTCTGAGACTCACCAAGTGCAACTCTGAGTCTCCACTGCTACTGCTATTAGAATCTGTAGCAGTGGCAGGGAGGTCCTGTGCTGACACCAGGGGACAGAGAACTAACTATGAAACACAGGAAAAGACCTATACCTTGGTGGCATAGTGATGGGGCTGTGAAAGTCTATTTGCATAACCACTGGATTATCTCTGCCACACCCTGATTTATCTCTTGGTCATGAGTCAGTGATTTAGCTAAGGAGCCTACTTATAGTTTAAAAGCCTTCAGGTTCCTATAGCATACAGGGAAGAAAAAGCAGAAAAGAGGCTTTTAAGCCACTGAACTCCAAATGATGGATTAACATACTATTAAAACAACTGTTAACTTCCACAACTGTAAACTTTTTAATTACCTTACTCAGACACAAGGGAATCCAGGCAATAGTGATCAGAAATTTGAAAATTACTGAGAAAGGGACCTCATAACATAATATATAAAATGGTCAAAACAAAAGAAGAAATATTGGAGGAATGAACCGGGACAAGAGTTGAGCTAAAATCCCCCCAAACGTTGAAGCACAATATAATGAGGTAAACACCCAAACACTAGTTAAGGAAATAATCACAGGAGTGAGTAAAGAGTTTGAAAGAATTGTCATCAGAAACACAGAAGCAACCTATGAGACTACAGAAGAAAACAGTAATTTTCTCAAGGTTATTATAGAGCTGAAAGCTGAAATAGCTGAGTAAAGAACACAACTAGCTGAACAAACTAAAACAGTATCAGAACAAGGTAACAAAATAGATTAACTCCAGAAAACAGTAGAGGGGAAAAGAGAATAGAATCAATGAGGCTAAAGACAGAATTAGCAAGATCGAGGACGAATTAGAGACAACTAAGAATAAGTAAGAGATCTAAAAAAGAGATTAAGAGATGCTGAAAACAACAACAGAGACCTATGGGATAACTTAAAAAGAATCATTATATGCATTATTGGCTTACCAGAGGAAGAAAGAGAGGGAGGGGAAGAAAGCATTCTTTAGGACATAATAGCTGAGAACTTCTCTAGTCTAGACAACATCAAAGACATAAAGGTTCAAGAAGCCCAGAGGGTCCCAAACAGAATTAACCCAGATTTAAAGACACCAAGACACATCATATTTAGAATGGAAAGGAGTAAGGATAAAGGATAAAGGATTCTGAAGGCTGCAAGAGAAAAACAAAGAGTCACCTACAGAAGAAAACCCATAAGATTAGCAGCAGACTTCTCCACACAAAAACTGCAGGCCAGAAGAGAGTTGCAAGATATCTATCAAGTACTCAATGAGAAGGGCTTTCCAACAAGACTACTGTATCCTCCTAGACTGTCATTCAGACTAGATGGAGGCATAAAAACCTTCTCAGACAAGCAACAGTTGAAAGAATCAGCTATCACCAAGCCTTCCCTAAAAGAAGTTCTGAAAGGTCTCCTATAAACAGTCAAACCACCATGAATAGGCCATCAATCAGAACACTCTAAAAATCTACAATAATGACGTTAAAATAACTTCAAATTTTAGTATCCATAAATGTCAATGGCCTGAATTCACCTATTAAAAGGCACAGAGTGGGAAGATGGATCAGAAAACACAATCAAATAATATGCTGTCTACAGGAAACCCACCTAACTCAACAAGACAAACACAGACTCAAAAGTGAAAGGATGGAAAACTATCATACAGGCCAATGACCCATAAAAAAGTTCAGGAACAGCTATTCTCATATCTGACACGATAGACTTTAAAACAGATAAGATTTAAAAAGATAGGAATGGACACTACTTAATGCTCAGAGGATCATTATATCAAGAGGACTTAACAAGTATTAACATCTATGCACCCAATAAGAATCCATCTCAATACATCAAACATCCACTAAAAGGCTTCAACAATATATTAATGGCAACACAGTAATATTAGGGTACTTCAACAACCCACTCTCTCAACTGGACTGATCATCCAGGCAGAAAATCAATAAAGAAATGAGGGAGCCAAATGAGGTGATAGATAAACTAGAACTATTGGAGATTTTCAGAGTCATTCATCCCAAGAAACTGGAATATACATTTCACTCAAGTCCATATCAGTCATTCTCAGGGATAGACCATATACTAGGCCACAAAGACAGCATCAGCAAATTCAATAGCATTGAAATCATCCCAAGCATCTTCTCAGACCACAGTGGAATTAAACTAACACTTAACAATCAACAAAAGATTAGTAATAGTCCCAAAATGTGGAAGCTCAACAGGACACTACTAAACAACTAATGAATCAAAGAGGAAATAAAGGAAGAAATCAGAATGTTTCGAGAGTTCAATGAAAATGAAGACACAAGCAATCAAAATATTTGGTAAACAGCTAAGCAGTCATAAGAGGGAAGTTTGTAGCCATACAAGCACACATTAGGAAACAAGAAAAAGCACAAATAAACACACTGCAAATCTTAAAGACCTAGAAGAAGAAGAACAAAGGAACACTAAAGCACCTAGCAGGACAGAAATAACTAAAGTGAGGGCAGAAATAAATAACATTGAAAATAAGAAAAACATACAAAAGATCAATGAATGTAATTGATGGTTCTTCAAAAGAGTGAACAAAACCAACAAACCTTTAGCCAGAATCACAAAACAAAAAAGGGAGAAGACACAAATAAATCAGATCATAAATGAAAGAGGAGATAGCACAGCAGACAACTCAGAAATTCAGCATATATTGTGAGGCTTGTACGAACAAATATATGCCACCAAGCTAGAGAACCTGGAAGAAATGGACAATTTCCTAGATACCTATCAACAACAAAAACTAAGTAAAGAGGAACTAGATAACATGAACAGGTCCATCACAGCTAATGAAATTGAAGCTGTTGTCAAAAGCCTTCCCAAATATAAATGTTCTCGACCAGATGGTTTTACAAAAGAAGTCTACAACACCTTCAAAGAAGAACTAATACCTATACTTTTAAAAGTCTTCCAGAAGATTGAAGACAAGAATACTCCCTTCCAGCTTCTATGAAGTCAAAAGCACTCTTATACCAAAAGCAGACATAGACACACACAAAAAATATATCACTGATGAACACAAATCCTAAAATATTGAACAAAATTCTAACCAACCAGATACAGCAGTATATTAAAAAGATTGTTCATCATGACCAAGTGGTAAAACCCAGGGATGCAAGGTTGGTTTAATAAATGTAAATCAATCAATATGATCCACCACATCAATAAAAGCAAGACCAAAAACTACATGGTCATAACAATAGATGCAGAGAAAGCCTTCGACAAAATACAACATATCTCTATGATCAAAACACTACAAATATGGGAATAGATGGAAAATTCCTCAAGATAGTGGAGTCTAAGTATAGCAAACCTACAGCCAACATTATACTCAATGGTGAAAAACTGGAAGCATTTCCCCTCAGATCAGGTACTAGACAGGACTGCCCACTATCACCATTACTATTCAGCATAGTGTTAGAAGTTCTTGTTATAGCAATCAGGCAGATGCAAGGAATCCAAGGGATATAGATTGGAAGATAAAAATCCAAACTCTCCCTACTTGCAGATGACATGATAGTATACATAGAAAAAATGAAGGAATCCAGCAGGAGGCTTTTGGAAATCATTAGGCAAAATGATAAAGTGGCAGACTACAAAATTAACATTCAAAAGTCAGTGGCATTCCTCTACACAAACACTAAGTTAGAAATAGATGAAATCCAGAAATCAATTCCTTTACCTATAGCAACAAAACAATAAAATATCTAGGAATAAACCTAACAAAGAAGTGAAAGAATTGTATACTGAACATTATGAGTCACTCTTCAAGGAAATAGAAAAACACACAAAGAAGTGGAAAGATATTCCATGGTCATGGGTTGGAAGAATTAACATCATAAAAATGAATATACTACCCAGAGCCATCTACAAATTTAATGTTATCCCCATCAAGATCCCAACTACATTTTTTTAGAAGAATAGAATAGTGTGTTCTGGAGCTCTGCTTCCCCAGAGACCCACCCTACTAGGGAAAGAGAGAGGCATACTGGGAGTATGGACCAACCAGTCAATCCCCATGTTCAGCAGGGAAACAATTACAGAAGCCAGACCTTCCACCTTCTGCAACCCACAACGACCCTGGGTCCATACTCTCAGAGAGATAGAGAATGGGAAAGCTGTCAGGGGATGGGATGGGATATGGAGATCGGGTTGTGGGAATTGTGTGGAGCTGTACCCCTCTTATCCTACGGTTTTGTTAATGTCTCCTTTCTTAAATAAAAAAAAAGAATAGAACAAATGCTACATATGTTTATCCAGAACCAGAAAATACCTATATTTACCAAAACCATCTTGAGAAGAAAGAACAGAACTGGAGGCATCACACTCTCAGATCTCAAATTGTATTATAGGGCCACTATCATCAAAAGTACTCGGTACTGGAACATGAAGACACACTGACCAGTGGAATAGAATTGAAAGCACAGAAGTAAGCCCCCACACCTATGGACATTTAATCTTTGACAAAGGTGCCCAGACTATTAAATGGGGAAAGCAGAGTCTCTTCAACAAATGGTGTTGGATTAAATGGGTTAAAGCATGCAGAAGAATAAAACTGAACCATTATATTTCACCAAACACAAAAGTAAATTGCAGGTGGATCAAGGACTTGGATGTTAGACCAGAAACTATCAGATACTCAGAGAAAAAAAATTGACAGAACTCTTTTCACCTTAAATTTTAAAGACATCTTCAATAAAACGAATCCAATTGCAAAGGAGACTAAAGCAAGCATAAACCTATGGGACTACATCAAATTAGAAAGCTTCTCCACAGGAAAAGAAACCACTACCCTAACCAAGACACTCCTCACGGAATGGGAGATCTTTACATGTCAAACATCAGACAAGAGGCTAATAACCTGAATATATAAATAACTTGCCAAACTGAACCACAAGTAAACACATAACCCCATCCATAAGTGGGTAGAGGACATGGACAGAATATTCACCACAGAAGAGATCCAAAGAAAGACATGAAAAAGGCCAAGAAACACATGAAAAAATACTCCAAGTCTTTGATTGTCAGATAAATGCAAATAAAGATAACAATGAGATACCACTTTACTCCTATGAGAATGCCATACATAAGAAAAGGTAGCAGCAGCAAATGCTGGAGACACTGTGGGGTCAAAGGAACCCTCCTGCCCTGCTGGTGGGAATGTAAATTTGTCCAACCTCTGTGGAGGACAGTCTGGAGAACTCTAAGAAGGCTAGAAATGGACCTACCCAATTATCCTGCAATTCTTCTCCTGAGGATATATCTTTTTTTTAAAAGATGTTTACTTATTTATTATTCTATAGAGACAGAGAAATTGAGAGGAGAGGGGAAGTAGAGGGGGAAAGAGACAGAGACACCTGCAGTGCTGCTTCACTATTCATGAACCTTTCTCCCTATAGGTGGGGTCCATTGGCTTGAACCCAGATCCTTGCACACTGTAATGTGTGCCCTCAGCCAGCTGAGTCACCGCCTGGCCCCCTGAGGATATATCTTAAGGAACCCAACACACACATCTAAAAAGATCTTTGTACACATATGTTCTTAGCAGCACAATTCGTAATAGCCAAAACATGGAAGCAACCCAGGTGTCCAACAACAGATGAGTGGCTGAGCAAGTTGTGGTTTATATCCACAATGGAATACTACTCAGTTATAAAGAATGGTAACTTCACCATTTTTAACTGATTTTGGATGACCCTTGAAAGATTCATGTTAAGTGAAATAAGTCGGAAACAGAAGGATGATTATGGCATGATCTCACTTTCAGGCAGAAGTTGACAAACAAGATCAGAAGAGAAAACACAAGTGGACCTGAACTGGAATTGGTGTATTGCACCAAAGTGAAAGATTCTGGGGTGGGTTGGGGGCTGAGTGAGAGAGTACAGGTCCAAAAAGGATGTCTGAGAACCTAGTGGGGGTTGTATTGTTATATGGAAAACTGGGAAATGTTATGTATGTACAAAGTATTGTATTTACTGTGGAATGTAAAACATTAATTCCCCAATAAAGAAATAAAAATAATAAAGTCATTCTTTAGGAAGGACAGAGAATAAAATGTTGGTAATGATGTGGGCGTAATGAGCAATTCTATACTCATGGTGGAAATGTAAATTGATCTAATACTTGTGGGAAACTGTCTGGAGACTTCTCAGAACAATAGGAATGAACCTCCCTATAATCCAACAATTCATTTCCTGAGGAGAGAGCTATGTATCCTTACGTTTATAGTATTACATAAAATTTAGGAGGGTAGTTTTGTAAGGAATCTTTTAGATTTTTTTTTAGATTTTAAATATCTATAGTTACTGATTGAATTTTACACTACATCATACGAGTACTGCATAACTGTATATACTTTATTTTTTATTTAATGATATATAAGGTAGGAGTACGATTTCACACACCTTCAAATTGTACCAATGCTTTACCTACCAAAGAAAATGGCAATAGCTTTACAGAAAAAGAATACAGTGCCTACAAGATAACGCACTTGGATATTGTGCTTGTTTTGTCATGGATACAACCGGAGTTTGAGTCTGGTTCCCACTACACTAAAGGAAGCAACATAATGGCCCTTCACAGGATCTCAGTTCAGGGTCATGACCCAACCCTTTCCCTATACCACTGTGCTGTTTAATCTGTGTGTATTCTTTGTCCTGCTGTTTATGAAGTTAAATCTAATCATGTAACCTATAGTCAGGACTAAGGTAGGTTTATTAGAAGACTACACTCTCTGGAAAGTTTAATTCCCTGACCTCAGGTAGCTACAAGCAGTTCATTGGAATTAACTTCTCAGATTTGTCTACAATGCACTCCCCAAATATTCACGAAGAAGCTGCAGGATAGCCAGCATTCACTCTACATCTGATCTGCTTGAGCACTCCCACATTCTCAAGATGGGTATTGACCACCCTTTTATTTGTGTGCAGATGCACTCCTAATACAAAGGCACCATTAACCTACTCTTTTTCTTAATTTTTATTATTAAAAGGAAACACTGGCAAAACCATAGGATAAGAGGGGTACAACTCCACACAGTTCTCACCACCAGAACCCTGTATCCCCTTCACTCCCCTGATAGCTTTCCTGTTCTTTATTCCTCTGGGAGTATGGACCCAGGGTCATTATGGGGTTCAGAAGGTGGAAGGTCTGGCTTGTGTAATTGCTTCCCTGCTGAACATGGGCATTTGAAGGTCGATCCATACTTTCAGCCTATCTCTCACTCTTTCCCTAGTGGGGCGGGGCATGGGGAAGCAGGGCTCCAGGACACATTGGTGGGGTCCAGTTGGCATCATGATAACACATAAAACCAATCACATTGTTGACTATTCATAAACCTAAAGGCTGGAATATTGTAGATGAAGATTTGGGGTCTTCACTTTGAAGATAGTAGGCCTACTTTAGTTATATTCCAAAGGGCCCATGATTATACTATTTTTTTTTCCCTAAGCCTGACCTCTGATATGCAGGTGGACCTAACTTATTGTCTGGGGAGATGATCTCATGGCTGGAAAAAGGACCATAAAGCTGGATCAGGGAAGAGAGTAGCTCCCAAATATGGGAAAGGTGTATAAATATTGTTGACTATAGACCCCATCAATTTGATCTGGGACCAATATTCAGCTTAGAATCCTATGTAACCTCTATATCCCTGTAGTTTGGAGCTCAAATTCTATGGTCATGAGTAGGAATGATACAAGCTGCCCCAGTTTCAGGACCCATCCTCTTCAGATGGTAGATAGAGTATGCTATCCAGCCTCCCTTTGGAGGATGAAACTTTCTCTACCACTCCTTTAATTATATCATCCCATAGCAATTTTCTGAAAAATTTTTTTCTCCTTGAGAATGAGATACAATTTACCTCTGGAATAGGGTCAGGCATGATCTCAATTGGGGATCCAATTCAATTTAATACTAGAATGGAGACTTCTGTAGATGCTTTTCTTCCCCCCTCATGTCAGCAGATGTGTATTTTTAGCTTGTAATACTATCCTTTATAATGGTAAGATAGTGGAAGATTGAATTTAGACTAAAAACTCTCTTTATGCATTAAATATAGCCTCCCTTTATCAGGTGTGCACAAAGATGTTATCTTATTCCAAGGCTGAGCCAACAGAGTGGTTCAAATGGAGACAACCTGTGTTGGCTAGAACACTCTGGACTAGAGCAGTATTATAGGGTCAGGTTGGGGTTATTATTCTTTTACACACACACACACACACACACACACACACACACACACACACAAACACTTTACTCACATTGCATGCATCTGTCTTTCAAGTTTACTACAAGATCTGTACCCTAGGAGTGCAAAATTAGAATCTGTTTTTAGAATGTTTCTCCTGTGATTATGATATATCATAAAGTTTGAGAGCATTTATTTCATTTTCCCTTTTTATTGAGAAACATTTGATTTACAATACATATTGTGTCAGGGAAACAATTTCATATTTTCCCATAATGTTTGCTATCCCACTTCACCATTCACCAAAGTGTTACTCACCTTACACTGTAGTCCACTAAGGTTTATAAAGAGAACATGACTTTCTCAAGTTCACAAATAAAATAAAAATATTGAGAAAGAAAATTGTTGTTATCACTAAAATTTCAAAATGTTCTATCTTTGTAAGACCACTTTCCAGTATGTAAAACATGCACTTGACTTACAGTAGCTACTTTAATTAAATCAGACTTCTCCATCTATGAAATCTGGTACCAAAGAAATTAGGCTGTGGTATTATATTATTATTTTAATAAAAGTAAATATGTAGTATGGGGTTTGTGACTTTAATTTTAAACTCTGGGCTGGCATAAACACTGAAAATATATCTACGGGTCTTGGAATAAGGGAGACAAAAGACTTTGAGCTTTCTACCAAGCAAGCCATAGTCAAGTAAAGTTTATTTTGGTTAAATGAGCTAAAAATAAAACCTAAATAGTCTTTAAGGTGCTTTATTTCCTTCCAAAATTTCATTCAGAGATATTTATTTGAAGGATGAGACTAGATCTGTGTGGGATTAGATAAAAATGAACAAAAAGTTTCCATTTTTCCTGTAGCTCTGTAGTTTCTTCTGCAGAAGATATCTTCCAAGGTTTTGGCCCTAAGCTCATGTTCTTTTGAAAATTTGAGTCGGTTCAGATATTTTTGAGATGGGCCCTTTCATCCATGTCAGAAGAACAGCTTGGTTGGTTGGTTCTTCTTCAAGTTAAGCACAGAGTTTGTGAAGCCATTTTAATATGCTCATCATGAAACTTCAATAGGTGCTTTAGGGAAAAAAAAAGTTAATCAGTAACCAGGTTTTAAGTTAAGATAAAATTCTTGTTGGCATTGCACTCCAAACTCTAGTGATTTATCAGTGTCTTTGATTTGTTAACAAAGAGGGCAACAGTAAATGAGCTTCTGAGAAATTTGGTATTAAAAATAGAAAATAAAACAGAGGAGGACTATAAGAATCAGGAAGTCAAGAAGAAGAACAAGTGAGGCAAAGATGATTCCTGGAACATCAAGACTGATTCAGTACAGACAAGAGAATTTCCTCATTTTTCAAACTTACATTTTGTTTTTAAAATCTGTCAGTATAAAATATGGCCTTGAGAAAGAGAGCACGTGTTCTTTGATTTCTTGCAACAGTTTACACCAATTTTTCCCATTTCTTGTTCACTGGCTCTTCAATTTTTTATGGAGCTCCCTAGTCTCTGAATTGGAGAACAGTGTGTTGAAGATGGGAACAAATAGTAAAGCATAATATATTTTTTTATGCTGTTGTAAGGAAGAATTAGGGAGATAGTAATGATGTATAACTTCTTATTCTCTCAAAAAAGTGAATATTTATATTAATGAGCTAATTTTAAATTAACTGAGCCTCAGGTGTGAAGACAAAATTCATATACCCTAATGTTTAGTATAGATTGCTCCTACTACTTGCCCAGAAAGTAAGACTATATATTCATCAAATAGTGCAGGTGGGTTCCTTTCCCCTAGAACCTCTCCAGTATGTGTTGTTGTTGTTGTTGTTTCTGATATACGACATTCTTTTTTAAATTTACTTTCTATTTAAGAAAGGATAAATTAACAAAACCATAGGGTAGGAGGGGTACAACTCCACACAATTCCCACAACCCAATCTCCATACCCCATCTGCTCCCCTGATAGTTTTCCCATTCTCTATCCCTCTGGGAGCATGGACCCAGGCTCATTGTAGGTTGCTGAAGGTGGAAGGTCTGGCTTCTATAATTGCTTCCCTGCTGAACATGGACATTGACTGGTCAGTCCATACTCCCAGTCTGCCTCTCTTTCCCTAGTAGGGTGGGTCTCTAGGGAAGCAGAGCTCCAGGACACATTGGTGGGGTCTTCAGTCCAGGGAAGCCGGGCTGGCATCCTGATAGCATCTGGAACCTGGTAGCTGAAAAGAGAGTTAACATACAAAGACAAACAAATTGTTGAGCAATCATGGACCCAAAGGTTGGAATAGTGGAGAGGAAGTGTTAGGGGGGTACTCACTGCAAACTCTAGTGTACTTCTGCTTTCAGGTATATATTTTGCACTAGTTTACGGATAAGTGTGAACATATGTTCTCTCTCACAGAACCTGGTCTATATCTAGGTTTTGGAACTTTGTTAGAAAGTGAACCACCTGGGATGAAATTAGAGAATACTATGAAAGGAAAGGAATCACCTGAGTAATAAAGCTGAAGGGTTGTCATTCCAAACGTGAAGTCTCTGGACACAGTCTGAGCTGAAGCATGTTGAGGTGGCAATCGTTGAGTTGATTAGGTTGTGATCAGGAGATGCAATATAATTTGATATGGATTGGGAGAGGCATGCAGTAAAGTGGGCCCTTTCCAAGGGTTCCAGGACTGGGGGAAATATAGGCTCTATAGTGGAGATGTGAGGTTCCTACTGTCTTAGGGTTCAAAAAGACAATGGATAATTAATGTTATCATCACATTATTTGGTAATTGGGATAACTTTGAAAAGTCCTTTTGTTAGACTTTGCTGTATAGTACCCAGTATCTTGTATGTAGCTGTGCCATTGGTTGCTTCAGATCTAATTGGTCTAACTTTTGAGAGAGTCCACATATCAAATACACAGCCTATATATTAAAAAGCCCCAGTCTGTGTTTTAAAAACTTGGAGACATACAATTAATTTTCCCCCTCTCATATTAATTAACTAGTGATTTATATGACTACACTTTACTAGGAGTGCACATAAACACCATTCCCACCACCAAAAGACTATGGCCCATCCCACCCACCAACCCCCACCCACCACCCCCACCGGCCCAAGAAGCTGCATGTCTACCCGTCACTACAGGGTTTTTACTTTGGTGCCCTACTTTGAATTTTGTCAGATCCTGCTTTTAGTTTCCCTTTCAGATCTTCTTTCTCAACTTCTGTTGAGAAGAAGAACGCGTTTGGCAAAGGACAGCCCCTCAACATTAAGTTGGAGGACTCGAAGAGCAGGACCAACAGCTTGAAAGCTGGCAGGAGCTGCTTGTTGCTGGCTTTGAAAGTGACTGGGATCCAAGTGGATTCAGTCAGCTAGGAAAGATCGTCAGTTTCCCCAATGAAGGGGTACTCACGAGATGCACCACGGGAAGGTTGATCCAATGCATCCCACAACTTCTGTTGATGAGTGGGATCATCCCATACTCATCTTTATCTTTCTGACTTAGCTCACTTAACATAATTCCTTCTATCTCTATCCAAGATGGGTCAAAGAAGGTGGCTGCATAATATTCCATTGTGTATATATACCACATCTTTCTCAGCCACTCATCCGTTGTTGAGCACCTGGGTTGCTTCCAGTTTTAGCTATTATGAAATGTGCTGCTATGAACATAGGAGTACACACCTCTTTTTGGTTGGGTGTTATGGAGTCCTTGGGGTATAACCCCAGGAGAGGAATTACTGGATCATACGGAAGGTCCATGTCTAGCCTTCTGAGAGTTTTCCAGACTGCTCTCCACAGAGGCTGGACCAATTTACATTCCCACCAGCAATGTAAAAGGGTTCCTCTGTCCCCACAGCCTCTACAACATTTGTTGCTGCTGTCCTTTTTGATGTATGCCATTCTTACAGGAGTGAGGTGCTATCTCAATGTTGTCTTTATTTGCATTTCTCTGACAATCAGTGACCTAGATCAGTTTTTCATATGTTTGTTAGCCTTTGGATCTCCTCTGATATGAATGTTTTGTTCATATCCTCTGCCAATTTGTGAATGGGGTCATTTGCTTCTTGGGTGCTAAGTTTGCTGAGCTCTTTATATAATTTGGTGATGAGTTTCTTTTCTGATGTATGGCATGTGAAGATCATCTCCCATTCTGTGAGGGGTCTCTTTGTTTGTTTAATAGTTCCTTTGGATGTGCAAGAGCTTTTAAATTTGATGTAGTCCCATTGGTTTGTTTCTGCTTTAGTCTTTCTTGCAATTGGGTTAATTTCATCAAAGATGTCCTTGAGGTGTAGGTGGGAAAGTGTTTTACCAATGTTTTCCTCTAAGTATTTGATTGTTTCTGGTCTAACATCCAGGTCTTTGATCTATTTGGAGTTGAATTTTGTTTCTGGTGAGTTAAAGTGGTTCAATTTCATTCTTCTGCATGTTACAACCCATTTTTCCCAGCACCATTAATTGAAGAGAGCCTCCTTCTTCCATTTAATGCTTTGGGCCCCCTTATCAAAGATTAGATGACCATAGTTGGGGATTTATATCTGGGCTTTCAATTCTGTTCCACTGGTATGTGTGCCTATTTTTGTTCCAGTACCATGCTGTTTTGATGATGATGGCTTTATAGTATAGTTTGAGATCTGGGAATGTGATGCCTCCATTTCTGTTTCTTTTCCTCAAGATGGTTTTGGCAAGTCTAGGTGTTTTCAGGTTCCAGATAAATGATTGTAGTGTTTGTTCTATTCTCTTTAAGAAGCTTGGTGGAACTTTGATGGGTATTGCATTAAATTTGTATATGGCTCTGGGGACAATATTCATTTTGATGATATTTATACTTCCAATCCATGAGCTTGAGATATCTTTCCATTTCTTGGTATCAGTTTCTATTTCCTTGAGTAACGACTCATAGTATTCAGTATACAAGTCTTTCACTTCTTTGGTCAACTTTATTCCTAGGTATTTGATTGATTTTGCTGAAACAGTAAATGGGAGTGATTTCTGGATGTCTTCTTCTTCAGATTTAGTGTTTGCATAAGGAAATGCCACTGATTTTTGTACATTGATTTTGTAGCCTGACACCTTGCTATATTGCCTAATAACTTCCAGTAGTTTTCTGCTGGATTCTTTAGGTTTTTCTATGTATACTATCATATCATCTGCAAATAGTTAGAGTTTGACTTCTTCCCTTCCAATCCTTTGATTCCTTTCTCTTTCCTGATTGGTATGACAAGAACTTCCAATACTATTTTGAAGAGTAATAGTGATAGTGGACAGCCTTGTCTAGTCCCCGATCTGAGGTGGAATGCTTTCAGCTTCTGTCCACTGAGTATGAGGTTGGCTGTATGTTTTTAGATATAGACTCCACTATCTTGAGGAATTTCCCATCTATTCCCATTTTTTGTAGAGTTTAGAGCATTAACGGGTGTTGGATTTTGTCAAAGGTTTTCTCTGCATCTATTGAGATAATCATGTGGTTTTTGCCTTTGCTTTTATTGACTTACGGATGTTGAACCAGCCTTTCATTCCTGGGATGAATCCCACTTGGTCATGATGAACAATCTATTTGATGTGCTGTTGTATCCGGTTGTCCAAGATCTTGTTTAATATTTTGGCATCTATGTTTATCAGAGATATTGGTCTGTAGTTTAACTTTTGTGTCCCTATCAGCTTTTGGTATCAGGGTGATGTTGGCTTCATAGAAGGTGGAAGGGAGTATTCCTGTTTCTTCAAACTTATGGAAAAGCTGAAGAAGTATGGGTACTTTTTCCTGAAAGTTTTGTAGAATTCATTTGTGCAGCCATCTGGTCCAGGACTTTTGTTGTTGGGGAGATTCTTAATAACGGTTTCAATTTCTTTGTCTGTAATTGGTGCATTTAGGTTTTGTAGTTCTTCTTGGTTCAGTTTTGGAAGGACATGTTCCTAGGAATTGTTCCCTTTCCTCCAGATTCTCTAGCTTGGTGGAATATAGTTCTTCATAGAAGTTTCGCAGGATTCTCTGGATTTCTGTGATGTCAGTTGTGATATCTCCTCCATCGTTTATAATTCTATTAATTTGAGTCTTCTCTCTTTTTTGTTTGGTGAGTCTGGCTAGGGGTTTGTCAATTTTGTTTAGTCTTTCAAACAACCAACATTGGCTTCATTGATCTTCTGTATGGTTCTCTTATTTTCTATGTTGTTTATTTCTGCTCTAATTTTAGTGATTTCTGTCCTTCTGGTTTCTTTAGTGTTCCTTTGTTCCTCTTCCTCTAATTCCTTGAGGTGTGCAATAAGGTCGTTCATTTGAGCTTTTTCTTGTTGTTTCATATGTGATTGTATGGCTATAAGTTTCCCTCTCAATACTGCTTTAGCTATGTCCCAAATATTTTGATAGGTTGTGTCTTCATTTTCATTTGTTTCCAGGAACATTTGAATTTCCTGCTTGAGTGACTCTCTGACCCAGTGGTTCTTAAGCAGCATGTTGTTTAGTTTCCAAATTCTGTGCCTTTTAATAATTTTCTGATTTTTGTTCAATGTTAGCTTTATTCCACTGTGGTCTGAGAAGATACTTGGGATTATTACAATGTTCTTGAACTTATTGATTATGTCTTTGTGGCCTAACATGTGTTCTATCCTTGAGTATGTGTTATGTGGATTTGAAAAGAAGGTGTATTTCAGTTTTTTGGGGTGAAGGACTCTGAAAATGTCCACGAGGTCTAGTCTGTCAGTCTCTTCATTTAATTCTCTTGTATCTTTGTTGATTCTTTGCTTTGTTGATCTAAGTGTGAGAGTGGGGTATTGACGTCTCCCACTATTATTGTCTTACTATTGATGTATTTTTGAAACTCAGTAGATGCTTGATGTATTTATATGGTCCCTCATTGGGTGCATAGATGTTCATAATTATTAAGTCTTCTTGGCTGATTGATCCTCTAATCATTATGTAGTGACCTTGCATATCTTTTATTACTTTATTTAATTTAAAATCTATTGTGTCTGAGATGAGAATGGCTGTTCTTGCCTTTTTTGTGGTCTGTTAGCCTGTATGATAATTTTCCATCCTTTCACTTTAAGTCTGTGTTAATCTTGTTTTGTCAGATAGGATTCTTGAAAGCAGCATATGGTTGGGTTATGTTTTCTAATCTATCCCCCCACTCTGTGCCTTTTGATGGGTGAGTTTAAGCCATTGACATTTATTGATATTATGGATTTAATGTATTGTATTGTCATTGTTCAACAAATTTTTGTTTGCTCTGATATATTGCAAGTATTATAGTGATGATCTTGTTTATAAGAGGCCTTTTAGAACCTCTTTCAGGGCCGGTTTGATGGTTGCATCCTTTAACTGTTGTTTGTCTAAGAAGATTTTGATCCCTCCATCTAGTTTGAATGAAAGTCTAGAAGGATATATTATTCTTGGTTGACACCCTTTTTCATTAATGGCTCGATTGATATCTTGCCATTCTCTTTTGGCTTTTAGAGTTTGAGTGGAGAAGTCTGCTGATAGTCTTATGGGTTTTCACCTGTATGTGACTTTTTGTTTTTCTCTTGCAGCCTTTTTTATCCTTACTTCTTCTCGTTGTGACTATGATGTGTCTTGGTGTCTTCAGGTCTGGGTTGATTCTGTTTGGAACTCTCTGGGCCTCTTGAATCTTGATGTCCTTTCTGTTATTCAGGTCTAGGGAGTTTATTTTTCTTATCTATGGTTACTTATGGCTGATTTGTAGTTTCTTCTGGGCTCTTGTCTTCATTCATTGGAGTAGCAGTTTTACTTGTTTTTGATCTACCCATTTTTTTGATTTATGTGTTTCTTATTTTTATGCTCTGTTGTTCCTCATTTGTTGTGTTTTGAGTACAAGCAACACTATACTAAATACCTTTATTACAAATGCAATCACCAACCTCAGGAATTACGATAGCAACTGAAGCAAGGATTGAAGCAGTTTAATCACTACCAGTTAGCCAAACAATGTCTCCAGTCCGTGAAAAAATAGCAAGCCCAAGTGAAGAAGAAAGAGAAAGGAAAGAAGGGATAGCAAGAATAGATAATTATTAAAATCTACCATCCACTGTATATTCTAGGGGTAGCAAGAGGAGAAAGGGAAGTAGAGCAGAGATACACAAATAGAGAGTCCACTCTGAGTCAGATTTCTTCCCCCAAATAATTCACAAATGAATATCAGTGAATTCAGAAAGACAAAGTAGAAAGAAGTAAGAAATGGAAGACAAGATAAAAAAAGAGAAACAAGAGAGAGAGAAGAAAAGACATAAGAAAAAGAGCGGTAATAAAAGAGCAGTGAAAGTAGAGTTTTTTAATTGGTTAATTTATTTATTATTTCATTATTTTTAATTAGCTAGGAGGAGGGAGAAGGGGAGAGTCTTCAGAGGAGGTAGGAGTATTGAGACAAAGTCCTCTCACAATGGATAAGATGCCAGTCCCCTAGCAATGAAAGATACCCTAAGAATTAATTCTGGTCAGCCTAAAGGACGGGGGTAAGATATACACCTTTATATAATATTAATAATAAAATAGAGCAGGGTAAAAAAAAAAACCTGTCCCAGATTGCCTCAAGCCTCCTGAGCAGAGGCAGCTGACTGTTAAGAAAGAAAGAAAGAAAAAGAAAAAAGAAAACCTCAGGACTTGACAAGTATAGCAGGAATAGACAGTTATGCAAATCTACTATCCACTATATATTCTAGGGTTAGCTAAAGGAGAAAGGGAAGTAGAGCAGAGATACATGCAGAGAGAGTACACTCTGAGTCATATTTCTTCCCCAAAATAATTCCCAAATGTTTATCAGTGAATTCAGAAAGCTGAAGGAGGAAGGAAGGATGACAAGAATGAGAAAAAGGAGAAAAAAGAGAGAGAAAAAAAAGAAAAAGATAAGAAAAAGAACGGTAATAAAAGAGCAGTGAAAGGAAAGATTTATTTATTTATTATTATTATTTAATTAGCTATGTGGGGGGAGGGAGAGAATGGGTAGGAGCAGTAGGAAAAGTGAAGTAAGTTATTTTAGCAGTGAATAAGACACCCAGTCTCCTAGTAATGGATAATATACTAAGAGTTAATTCTGGTCAACCTGAAGGAGAGGGGGAAGGGGTACACGTTTATCTTGTATTGATAATGAAATAGAACAGAGTAAAAAAAAAACCTGTTCTGTCTTCAGCTTGGATGGCTTCAGATTGCCTCAGGCCCCCTGAGCAGAGGCAGCTGATTGGCTACTTAGAAAGAAAAAAAGGCCAAAGGTTTCAAAAAGGAATACAATTGGAATGAATGGCATGCCCTGGTGGGACAGGAATCTTGGTAAAGAAAAATGCTCAGCAGGGGAGCCTGCTAGGAGCATATCTCTGGTCCCCAGGGACTGGGGGGGTGCGCTTCGGGAATAATAATTTAAAAGAAAAAAAATTCCCTTTCTTTTTACTCTATTTTCTACCCCAAACTGAGTTATAGCCACCTCCTTGGTGTCACCACTAGGACCCCTTATTGACTGGCCTACTAAAGGCAAAAAATCTTACCGTTTCCAGTAGATGTGGTTGGAGCAGCTTATCATTCCACCATCTTCAGTACATCGATATATCACATTCTCACCAGAGTGAGGTGATATCTCATTGTTATCTTCATTTTCATTTATCTGGCAATCAGGGACTTTGAGCAGTTTTTCATTTTTCATTTGTTGGCCTTTTGTATTTTTCATGTAGTGAATATTCTGTTTGTACCCTCTCCCCACTTTTGAATTGGTACATTAGCTTTTGTTGCTGTTGTTGTTTGTTGCTCAGGCAAAAAATTAGTAAATTCATTGGCCCTCTGGAATATACATAAAATAGACTTCCTAGCTTCTTCCAACATGAAGATGCTAAATCTCATCTTCTATATTCTTACCTTTTGGTTCCTGATTACTAAACAATTTGTTCTGCTTTGTATTTTAATGCTTTTTAGCCATCCAGTTGCAGATGCTACCATAAAACCAACCTGATTTTCCTAGACAGACAACGTCACCATTGTGTCCAGGAACCCAATTTCCCCAGAGCACTACCCCACTAGGGGAAAATAGAAACAGGCTGGTGGTATGTATCAGCCTATAAACATCCGTACCCAGCAGATAATTAATTACAGAAACCAGACCCCCCTACCTTCTGCACTTCATAAAGATCTTTGGCCCATATTTCTAGAGGGATAAAGAATAGGAAGGTTTCCAATGAAAGGGATGGGATAAGGAATTGTATTGAATTTTACACGTTTTATCCCACAATCTTGTTTATCATTATTAAATTACTAATAAAAACAAGAATCATCAAATAAATAAATGCATAAAACTTAACGTTAACTTATGCCCCACTAAAATCCAAGCTGTATTTCTGCCATAACTTGAGGCCAATCCCTATATACCTAATACAAGTTAGGATTGTACTCAACACAGTAACAACTGGGAGAAAATTTAAGCTTATCAGACCAATAGGGACTCAGAGTTTACACAGGGTCTGGTGCTAAATATAAATATATACATATAACCCATGGGTTAGGTGGATGGCAGTAAATGATTCACTTATCCACAGAAAATTTTTTTTCAAGAATGGAAGCTACTCATTGCCCTAAATCAACTTCCTAGCTCTTTTATCTAGTTGGACACAATTTTCTCAGACAATATTCTTATTCATTTATGTACTTATTTATAAAATGGAAACATTGACATGACGATCGGAATAGGTTAAGAGGGGTACATATTTACACACTGCCCGCCCCCTGAGCTCCATTTCCAAACCTCACACACCGGATGGTTTCCCTATTCTTTATCCCTCTGGGAGTATGGACCCAGGATCATTGTGGGGTGCAGAAGGTGGAAGGTTTGTCTTCTGTAATTGCTTTTCTACTGAACATGACTATTGGCAGATCATTCCATAAACCCTACCTGTTTCTATCTTTCCTTAGTGGGGAAGGAGTCTGGGGAGCTGGTAACAGTCCAGCAGTTTACCAGTTGATAAACCACCTCCAGTCTGTTTCACCAACAAAAAGATGGCTGAAGCGAGGAAAGGATTCCCCTGAGACACACCAAGTACAACTCTGAGTCACCATTGCTACAGACCTTAGAATATGAAGCAGTGGGGTGGGGAGGGTCTGTGATGACACCAAGGGACAGAAAACTAACAAGGAAACTCAGGAGAAAAAAACTATATCTTTGTGGACTAGCAATGGGGCTTTGAGAGTGTCTTTGCATAACCACTGGATTATCTTTGTCCCACCCTGCTTTATCTCTTGGTCAGGAGTCAGTAACTAAACTAAGAAGCCTACTTATAGTTTAAAAGCCCTCAGTATCCCATAGCCTAAAGGGAAGAAAAATAACAAAAAAGGCTTTTAAACCTCTGAGCTCCAACTCAGGGATTAAAATACTATTGAAGCAACTGTCAATTTCCACAACTGTGAACCCTTTAATTATCTTACTGAAACACAAATAAATCCAGGCATAGTGATCAGTAATTTGAAAAATACTGACAAAGGGACCTCATAACATACTATATAAAATTGTCAAACCAAAAAGAAGAAATATTGGATAAATGAACCAGGACAAGATTCCAGCCTAAAGCCCCCCAAATGTTGAAGCACAACATAATGAGGTCAACATTCACACACTAGTTAAGGAAATAATCACAGGAGTGAGTAAAGAGTTTGAAATAATTGTCATCAGAAATGCAGAAACAACAAACGGGACTGGAAGAAAACACTAATTATCTCAAGGTTATTAGAGAGCTGAAAGCCGAAATAGGTGAGCTAAGAACAGAGCTAGATGAACAAGCTAAAAGAGTATCAGAACAGGGTAACAAAATAGATGAAGTCCAGATAACAGTAGAGGAGAGAGAGAATAAAATAAATGAGGCTGAAGACAAAATCACCAAGATTGAGGATGAATTAGAGACAATTAAAAAAGAAGTAAGAGATAGGGGGGTCAGGTGGTGGCTCAGTGGGTTAGGCGCATGTGGCACAAAGCTCAGGGACCAGCGTAAGAATCCCGGTTTGAGCACCCGGCTCCCCACCTGCAGGGGAGTCGCTTCATAGGCGGTGAAGCAGGTCTGCAGGTGTCTATCTTTCTCTCCCCCTCTCTGTCTTCCCCTCATCTCTCCATTTCTCTCTGTCCTATACAACAACAAACAACATCAAAAATGGCAATAACACTAACCACAAAGAGGCTACAACAACAAGGGCAATGAAAGGGGGGGAAATGGCCTCCAGGAGCAGTGGATTCATGGTGTAGGCACCAAGCCCAGCAATAACCCTGGAGGAAAAAAAAAGAAGTAAGAGATCTAAGAAAGAGATTAAGAGATACAGAAAACAACAACAGAGACCTATGGGATGACTTCAAAAGAATCAATAAATGCATTATTGGCTTACCAGAGGAAGAAAGAGAGGGAGGGGAGGAAAGCATGCTTCAGGACATAATAGCTGAAAATTTCTCTAGTCTAGACAAAATCAAAGACATAAAGGTTCAAGAAGCCCAGAGGGTCCCATACAGAATTAACCCAGACTTAAAGACACCAAGACACATAATATTTGGAATGTAACAGAATAAGGTTAAAGAAAGGATCCTGAAGGTTGCAAGAGGAAAACAAAGAGTCACCTACAGAGTAAAACCCATAAGAATAGCAGCAGATTTTTCCATAAAGATACAAGCCAGAAGAGAGTTGCAAGATATCTATCGAGTGCTCAATGAGAAGGGCTTTCAACCAAGACTACTGTATCCTGCTAGACTGTCATTCAGACTAGATGGAGGCATAAAAATATTCTCAGACAAGGAACAGTTGAAAGAATAAACATTCACCAAGCCTGCCCTGAAAGAAGTTCTAAATGGTTTCCTATAAACAGAGCACCATAAATATGCCATCTATCAGAACACTCTGAAAATCTACAATAATGACATTAAAATAACTTCAAATTTTAGTATCCATAAATGTCAGTGTCATGAATTCACCTATTAAAAGGAACAGAGTGGGAAGATGGATCAGAAAACACAACACAACAATATGCTCTCTACAGGAAACCCACCTAATTTAACATGACAAACACAGACTCAAAGTGAAAGGATGGGAAATTATCATACAAAGCCACTGGTCCACAAAATAAGGTCAGGAACAGCTATTCTCATATCAGACATGATAGACTTTAAAATAATTATCTCTCAGTTGTTTAGGCATTGAGTATCATTTGTTAAGCCCAAGAGTTAGGTTTGGGGCATCGGTCTTCTTTGGGACTTTCTGTTAGTCCCAAAGCACTTTGACTTTGGGTTATATGATTGTACCTAGTTTATGGATATGTGTGCACATGTGTCCAGTACCCTAAACCTTAGCCTAATTTGGTGTATGTTACTTAGTTAAATGAAGTGCCATCTAACTTGTATGTAGTTAGTCCCATGTGTTAGGAAAGGTCTCACCAGATTTGAAGAATTGTGAGGTTGACTTCCCAGGCTGGTATCTCTGGTTGCAGTGCACAGTAGGATTTCAATAGCATCATAATGCATGGTGGCAGCGCCAGTAGTGATTTGTCTGAAGTTGACAAAGTTGGTATAGCTGTAAGGAATAATAGGGAAGGAATTTCCAGAAGTGTGGGAATATCCTATAGGGACCAGGACTAGGAGAAATGCGGGTCTTAAAGTGGATAAAAGGAGTTTCTTACAGTCATAGAGACAGTTAAAATATCAATAATTGATTATTATAGCCAGTTTAGTTGGGAGGTTAGTATACTTGACTTCATTATGATTTAAACCCTTTTAGTGGTATCTGAACCTCTTTGTATTTAAAATACAAGGTCAAAAGTTCTTATATAAAGAAAGCTATAGTTGAATTAAATTTTTGCAGGGCTATATTTTCAGATACATTTTAGAGATCCATAGACAATTAATGCTCTTATCATAGTTTGATCATTAGGCAAATCTAAGATAAATATCTAGGCAGCTCAGGAACCTGAGATATTAAATCTATCCACCCCAAACCCCACATGTTGTATTATTATTGATAGGTTTAAATAATGATAGAACTAGAGTTTCACATCTTCCCTGCTATCAAAAGTCTGTGCCCTTCCACCTCCCCTCTAGGTAACCACTATAGTTTTCCAAATTTAAATATGGGCTGTGTTGTGTATTGTTGTTTATTTTATGTATGTGTATTGAGTTTTCTAAATTCCAAATATGAGTGAGATCATCCTGTAGTTTTCCTTTACCTCCTTGCTTATTTCATTAAGCATAATGTTCTCAAATTTCATCCATTTTATCCCAAAAGATGTAAAATCATCTTTTGTATTGCTGAGTTGTATTTCATTGACTATATGTCCCATAACTTTTTTAACCAGTCACCTGTAGAGGGACATTTTAGTTGCTTCCAATTTTTTTTGCTATTGTATAAAATGTGGCTATGCACATGGGGTACATATATCCCTTCAAATTAGTGATATTATCTCTTTTGTCTAGGAGTGAGATTGCTAGGTCGTAAGGTATTTCCATCTGTATTTGCCTAAAGATTCTCCATACAGTTCTCCATAACGGTTGTACCATTTTGCATTCTCACCAGCAGTGTATTAGAGTTCCTTTCTCTCCACATCCTTTCCAGCATTTATCTTCTCCTGTTTTGTTGATGAGGGCCATTCTTACAGGTGTGAGGTGGTATCTCAATGTGGTTTTAATTTGCATTTCTCTGGTGATGACTGAATTAGAGCATTCATGTGTTTGTGGGCCATGCATATCTCTTCTTTGAAGAACTGTCTATGCATGTCATCTTCCTAGTGTCGGGCTGTGCCGCGGAGAAGAGAGAGAGGAGATCTGGAGCGAAGAGGGAACACAAATCTTTATTTGCAAGGGCACCTTAGAGTTGGGTGAGAGCGCAGTGGTTCGGGCCACTTGGAGGTATCAAAAACGACCACTTCCCGGACCACCCTCCATCGTGTCTAATCACCAATGTGAAAAATGGGCAAGAGAGGCGAGGGGCGGAATAAGAAGGGCTTTACAGGGCAACAACCAGGAGTGACGTGTTGGGGCAGGATTGATTGAAAAAGGCTCTGTGAGAATATCGTGGGAAGTGGCAAAGCCTGAGGGGACAGCTTGGCAGATGTGACTGCATCTGCATAATTCCCCAGAACCCACTTTTTATTGGGTTGTTCTTTCTCTTTTTGTTGAGCTGAATGAGTTCTTTATAGATATTTGATATCAAGTGCTTGTCTGAAGTATGATGTGCGGATATGTTCTCCCATTTGCTGGGTTTCCTGTTTATCTTTATGAAGTTTTCTTTTGATGTATGGAACCTTTTTCATTTGATATATTCCCACTTGTTCAATCTTGCTTTTGTTTCCCTTTGCCATGGGATGAAGTCTCCAAATCTGTCTTTAGTGTTAATGTCATGAAATGTTTCACCAATATGCTCTTCTATTTATTTTGTACATTCAGGCATGATATCCAGATATTTTATCCATTTTGAGTTAATTTTGATGTATAGTGTTAATTGGTGGTATAGTTTTATTTTTCTACATGTGTACAATTCTTCCAACACCATTTGCTAAAGAGACTTTCTTTTCCCCAATGGGCAGATTTGACCCCATTATCATATATGAGGTATCTGTACATGCATGGATTGAGTTCTGGGCTCTTTATCCTATTCCATTGATCCATATGATCATTTTTGTTCCAGTACCACACTGTTTTGATTACAACTGCTTTTTAGTATAACCTGAAGTGGGTATTGTGATGCCATCCTTTTTTTTCTTTGTCCTTAGGAGTGCTATTCATGTTTTTTTAGAGTTCCACACAAATTTTTGAATAATCTGTTCCATTTTATTGAAATATATCATTGAGATTTTAATAGGGATTGTGTTGAATATATAGATGGCTTTTTTGGGCAAAATTGCCATTTTAATAATATTTATTCTCCCAACAGGGGATGTTGTTTCATTTCTTCATGGCATCCTCTATTTCTTTTCTTTTTTTTTTTAATTTTTATTTATTTATTTATTTATTTATTTTTTAAATTTTTTATTTAAGAAAGGATTAGTGAACAAAAGCATAAGGTAGGAGGGGTACAACTCCACACAATTCCCAACACCCAATCCCCATAGCCCACCCCCTCCCCTGATAGCTTTCCCATTCTCTATCCCTCTGGGAGCATGGACCCAGGGTCGTTGAGGGATGCAGAAGGTAGAAGGTCTGGCTTCTGTAATTGCTTCCCCGCTGAACATGGGCGTTGACTGGTCGGTCCATACCCCCAGTCTGCCTCTCTCTTTCCCTAGTAGGGTGTGACTCTGGGGAAGCTGAGCTCCAGGACACATTGGTGGGGTCTTCAATCCAGGGAAGCCTAGCCAGCATCCTGGTGGCATCTGGAACCTGGTGATTGAAAAGAGAGTTAACATATGAAGCCAAACAATTTGTTGAGCAATCATGGATCCCAAGCTTGGAATAGTGGAGAGGAAGTGTTAGGGAGGTACTCACTGCAAACTCTAGTGTAGTCCTGCTTTCAGGTATATATTTTGCAGTAGTTTATGGATACGTGTGCACATAAGCTCTCTCTCACAGAAACTGGTGTATATCTAGGTTATGGGACTTTGTTAGAAAGTGAACTACCTGAGATGAAATTAGAGTGTACTATTAAAGGAAAGGTCTCACCCGAGTAATGAAGCTGAAGGGTTGTCATTCCACACGTGAAGTCTCTGGATACATTCTGAGGTGAAGCATGTTGAGGTAGCAATCGTTGCTTTGGTTAGGTTGTGATCGGCAGATTCAATGTTATTTGGTTTGGATTGGGAGATGCATACGGGAAAGTGGGCCCTATCCAAGGGTTCCAGGACTGGGGGAAGTAGGGACTCTATAGTGAAGATGTGAGGTTCCTGCTGTCTTAGGGTTCAAAAAGACACTCAATAGTTAATATTATCATCACATTATTTGTTAATTGGGTTAACTTTGAAAAGTCCCTTTGTTATGGTTTGCTGGACAGTACCCAGTATCTTGTATATAGCTGTGCTATTGGAAGCTTCTAATCTACTTGGTTTAGGCTTTTGAGAGAGTCCGCATATCAAATACATAGCCTATATGTTAAAAAGATTCAGTTTGTCTTTTGAGAAACTTTGAGACATACAATTGATTTCCCCCTCTCATATTAATTAGCTACTGATTTATATGTCTACATTTTGCTAGGAGTGTACCTAAACACCATTCCCACCACCAAAGGACTGTGACCCATCCCTCCCGCCCACTCCCACCCCCCACTGGCCCAGGAAGCTACATGCCTACCCCTCACCACCAAATTGTAAGTAGGGCACCAAAGTAAAAACCTCTATTTCTTTTAACAATGTCTTATAGTTTTCCTTGAAAATGTCCTTTACATCCTTTGTTAGATTTATTCCTATGTATTTGATCTTCTTGGATACAATCTTGAATGTTATTGCTACTTTCAGTTTTGTTCTTCTGACCTATCTTTTGCATAAAGAAATGCCATGGTTTATGAGTATTGATTTTGTAGCCTGATACATTACTGAATTTATTGATGATTTCCAGTAGTTTCTAGGGTCTTCTAGGTATACCAGCATATCATCTACTGTCAGGCCTTAAGCCAGCCCCCCTCCCCCACTCTGCTTCATTTTCCATTGCTGATACTATAGTCTATTTACATAAACTTTTTTTGCCTGAAAGATCCCCACCTTTGATCTATCTTCTTTCTACCTCGAGAACTGCCCTGCCTGCAAGGTATTATCTAATCCCACTGGTTAAAACCTTCACAACAGTTGCTAAGGTAGTTTCTACCTTAACCCACTCTTTCCTTTTCTTCAACCCCTTTTATAGCCATTTATTTTTCCAACTTGCCGCTTCTAGTTCTAATAGATATAAGCGTTGTCTCTGATCAATAAAGACACATTGTGTTCTGCTCCGCCATGAGTTCCTGGTTTCTCTCCTCTATCACTGAGTAAGCAGTGGCCCAGGTTGGCTCTGGTCAAATTCTCTCCAATCCAGAGAGCATATGTCCGGGAAGAAACACCAGCGATGCTAGCCTGGCAATCTACAAATAATGAAAGTTTAACTTCATCCTTTCCAATTTGGATTATTTTCATATCTCTTTCTTGTCTTATTGTGATGGTAAGGACTTATGGGACTATGTTGAATAAAAAAGGTGAGATTAAGTATCTATTTCCTGATTTAGGGGAAAAGCTTTCAATTTTTCCCCATTAACTATAATGTTAGCTGTGGGTTTATCATATATAGCCTTAATTATGTTAAGGAATTTTGCTTCCACTCCCAGTTTCTCAAGGACCTTTATCATAAATGGGTGTTGTAACTTGTCAAATGCTCTTTTTTTCATTTTCCCTCTCTATTGTGTTTTTATTATTTTATTTTATTTAAAAAAGGAAACACTGACAAAAGCAAAAGAAAAGAGGGGTACTACAACTCCACACAGTTCCCACCACCAGAAGGGCGTATCCCATACCCTCCCTTGATATATTCATAGACTGGAAGAATTAATATCATCAAAATGAATATTCTCCCCAGATCCATATGCATATTTAATGCAATACCCATCAAAGTTCCACCAAGCTTCTTTAAGATAATAAAACATAAACTGCAGTATTTATCTGGAACCAGAAAATACCCAGAATTGCCAAAACAATCTTGAGGAAAAGAAACAGAAATGGAGGCATCACACTTCCAGGCCTCAAACTATATGATAAGGCCATCATCATCAAAACAGCCTGGTACTGGAACAAAAATAGGCACACAGACCAGTGGAATAGAAGTGAAAGCCCAGAACTACATTTCCACACCTATGGACATCTAATATTTGATAAGGGAGCCTAAAGTATTAAAAGGAGTAAGGAGGCTCTCTTCAATAAATGGTGCTGGAAAAACTGGGTCGAAACATGCAGAAGAATGAAACTGAATCACCTTACCACATCAGAAAAAAAAAAAAAAAACAACTCCAAAAAGATCAAGGACATGGATGTTAGGCCAAAAACTATCAAATACTTAGAGGAAAACATTGGTGGAACACTTTTCCCACCTAAACCTCAAGGACATCTTTGATGATATAAACTCAACTTTAAGGAAGACTAAATCAGACACAAACAGCTACATCAAATTGAAAAGCTTCTGCACAGTCAAAGAAACTATCACATAAACAAAGAGACCCCTCCAGAATGGGAGATCTTCACATGCCATACACCAGACAAGAGACTAATCACCAAAATATACAAAGAGCTCAGCAAACTTAACAACAACAACAACAAAATGACCCCATCAACAAATGGGCAGAGAATGTGGACAGAACATTCAGTGCATAAGAGTTCCAAAAGGCTAACAAACAGATGAAAATTGCTCCAGGTCGCTAATTGTCAGAGAAATGCAAATAAATACAACATGGACATACCACCTCACCCCTGTAAGAATGGCATAGAGCAAAAAGGACAGCAGCAATAAATTCTGGAGAGGCTGTGGGGACAGAGGAACACTTCTGCACTGCTGGTGGGAATGAAAACGTATCCAGCCTCCGTGGAGAGCAGTCTGGAGAACTCTCACAAGTTCACATGGACCTTCCATATGAACCAGTAATTCCTCTCCTAAGGATATCCATAAAACCCAACCAAAAAAGATATCTATACACCTATGTTCATAGCAGCACAATTTGTGATAGCTAAAACCTGGGAGCAACCCAGGTGCCCAAAAACAGATGAGTGTCTGAGAAAGATGTGGTATATATACACAGTGGAATACCATGTGGCTATTAAGAAGAGTGAACCTACCTTCTCTGACCCATCTTGGATGGAGCTAGAAGGAATTATATTAAGTGAGCTAAGTCATAAAGTTAAAAATGAGTATGGGATGATCCCACTAATCAACAGAAGTTGAGAAAGAAGAATAGAAAGGGAAACTGAAAGCAGGATTTGACTAAATCTGGAGTAGGGCACCAAAGTAAAAACCCTGAGGTGAGGGTGAGGGTGGATATTTGGCTTCTTGGGGGTGGCAGGGTGGTTTGGGGTGGGTGGGATGGGACACAATATTTTGTTGGTGGGAATGGTGTTTATGTACACTCCTATTAATTTATAGTCATATAAGTCACTATTTAATTAATATGAGATGGGGAAAATTGTATATTTCAAACCTTTTAAAGCACAGACTGAGTCTTTTTAATACATAGGCTGAGTCTTTGACATGTTGACTCTCTCAAAAGCCTAAACCAGGGAGAACAGAAGCAACCTGTGGCACAGCTATATACAATTAATGTCAAAGGACATAATTTATGGTGATGTTTGGTATTATACAGCAAATCCTAACAAAGGATTTTTTCAAAGTTAACCCAGTTACCAAATAATGTGATTATAACAATAACTATCTATTGTCTTCTTGAACCCTAAGACAGCAGGAACCTCACATTTCCACTATAAAGCCTATATTTACCCCAGTCCTGGAACCTTAGGGTGGGGTGCACTTTCCTGCATGCTTCTTTCAATTCATACAAAATAATATTGCATCTGCCGATCCCAACCTAATCAACTCAATGAGTACCAACCACCTCAGCATACTTAACTTCAGACTGTGTCCAGAGACTTCAGGTGTGGAATGACAACCCTTCAGCTTCATCACTCTGGTGAGACCTTTCCTTTCATAGTATTCTCTAATTTCATTCCAGGAGGTTCATTTCCTAACAAAGTCCCAAAACCTAGATATAGACCATGTCCCATGAGATAGAGCATATGTTCACATGTTCACATAAATTAGGGCAAAATATATACCTGAAATAGTCTGCTGTGAGTCAGTATAAAGTTCCTAAAGAAATAGTATCTAATTAAACTTAGATACCCTCCTCACCTACTTCCTATTACAGTTCTCTCACTCACTCCAAACCTACCCTTATCAAAGCAAGGACTGCAAAAGGTGAATAAGGGCAAGAGACTTGCATACTTTAATGATGACTCATTAGTCACTATCAGGCCACCCCATCAGCTAAGGCCCTATTCAGAAAGTCCTGAGATTCCCAAACAGACATGATCAGCCTAGACTTTAAATAAAGTCCACTGTTAGCAGTCATCTATATCAGGAACAAAAATACAGACCCCTTTGTGGGCCCCATATGACCTTGCTTCAACTTGGATCAACAATGGTAGAGGGAGGGCAGACAACATACTCTATACTACACCTGAGGAGGATAGGTTGATATTGGGACAGCTTGCAGTTGTCCTACTCATGACCACATAATGTGAGCTCAGATTTACAGGGATGCAGAGGTCACATAGTCTCCTAAGCTGAGTAGGGCCCCAGACCAAATCAAATCGATGGGGTTTATAGTCAACAATATTTATACACCTTCTGCATATTACTCTCTTCCCTGGTCCAGCTTTTTGTCCCTTTTATAGCCATAACATTACCTCCCCAGACAATAACTTGGATCCACCTGCATATCAGATTTCAGGCTCAGATAAAAAAAAAAAAACTAATATAGCTACAGGTCCTTTGAAATATAACTAAAATATGCCTACTAGCTATCTACAAAATGGATTACCCCCAATACTGCATCTGCACTATTCCAGCCTTTAGGTCCATGATTGTTCAACAATGTGTTTGGCTTTGTATGTTAACTCTCTTTTCAGCCACTAGGTTCCAGATGCTAACAGGATGCCGACACAACTTCCCTGAACAGACAACCCCACCAATGTGTCCTGGAGCTCCACTTCCCAGGAGCCCCACCTACTAGGGAAAGAGAGAGGCAGGATGGGAGTATGGATTGACCAGTCAATGCCCATGTTCAGTGGGGAAGCAATTACAGAAGCCAGACCTTCCACCTTCTGCATCCCACAATGATGTTGAGTCCATATTCCCAGAGGGATAAAGAATAATAAAGCTATGAGGGGAGGTTATGGGATACGGAGATTTGGTGGTGGGAATTGTGTGGAGTTGTACCCCTCTTATCCTATTGTTTTGTTAATGTATCCTTTTAAAAATAAATAAATAATAGGAGGGATACAACTCCACACAACTCCCGCCACCCAATCTTCATATCCCATGCCCTTCCCAATAGCTTTCCCATTCTCTATCCCTCTGGGACCATGGACCCAGAGTAGTTGTGGGATTATTTTAATGCTCTTGAATTTGTTGATACTGTCTTTGTGGCCTAACATGTGGTTTATCCTTGAGGATGTGCTGTGTGCATTTGAAAACAATGTGTACTCCTAATTTTGGTGGTGACAAACTCGGAAAATGTCCAGGAAGTCTAGTCTGTCCATCTCTTAATTTACTTCTCTTGTTACAAATGTTTTTTTTTTCTGCATTGATTGATAGAATCATGTGATTTTTATCTTTCCTTTTGCTGATATAATGGATTATGTTTATTGACTTATGGATGTTAAACCATCCCTGTTTCCAAGGGATGAACCCCACTTGATCTTGGTGGATTATTCTTTTAACATGTTGTTGTATTTGATTAGCCAATACCTTGTTCCGGATCTTTGCATCAATAGTCATCAGGGATATAGGTCTATAGTTTTCTTTTTTGGTGCTGTCCTTTCCTGCTTCGGTGGTCAGGGAATGTATTTGGGAGTGTTCCCTTTTCTTCTATTTTCTGGAAGAGTTTGAGGGGAGTGGGTTTAGCTCTCTGAATGTTTTATAAAATTCATTAGCATATCCACAAGGACCTAGACTTTTGTCTTTGTGTGGGCTTTTGATTACTGTTTCAATTTCTTTACTCATGGAATGTATTTGGGAGTGTTCCCTTTTCTTCTATTTTCTGGAAGAGTTTGAGGGGAGTGGGTTTAGCTCTCTGAATGTTTTATAAAATTCATTAGCATATCCACAAGGACCTAGACTTTTGTCTTTGAGTGGGCTTTTGATTACTGTTTCAATTTCTTTACTATTGATTGGCCTGCAAAGTTTATCTACTTCCTCTTGTGTCAAGGTTGGTTGTGGGTGTGACTCTAATAATGTATCCACTTCTTCTATGTTGTCAAATTTGGTTCCATAGAGGTGTCCATAATATTCTTGCATAATCTTTTGGATCTCTACATTATCTGTTGTAATATATCCTCTTTCATTTTGGAGTGATTTTACCAAATAATTCTCTCTTTTTCTCTTGGTGAGTGTAATTAGAGGCTTATCTATTTTCTTTATCCTTTCAAGAACCAGCTCTTGATTTCATCACTGTTCTGAATGGTCTTCTTGTTTTCTATTTCATTGATTTCTATTCTGATTTTGACTATATCCTGTCTCCTGCTAACTATTGGTTCTTTTTGTTGTTCCACTTCTAGTTGATTGAGGTGGGTTGTTGGATGATTTACTAGTGATTTCTCCTGTTTACCAACATGGGCCTGTATTGCTGTGAACTTCCCTCTGAGCACTGCTTTTGCTGTATCCTATAGTGTCTCTTAACTCGTTTCTTCATTTACATTGGTAGCATAGTTCTTAATTTATTTTTTGATCTCTTCAATGACCCATTTATTGGTCAGCAGAATGTTGTTTGGTCTCTTGGATTTGGGGAAATTCATTTTCCTTTTTGGACTGATTTCTAGTTTAATGGTCTGAGAGGACTAATTGTGTCTTCTAGATTGGAAATTCTTTCTTATGCATGTGTGAGTCTATTTCCTAAGCTTTATACCTGAGATTGAACTTCACTAAAGGTGTTTTACAGTCCTTGTAGTTCTGTTTGAAAATTTTCCTCCATGCTGCTTAGCTGCTTAGTGAACTCTGCTTTGAGTTCTTCCATGCTTTGTAGCTTTTTATCAAATTCCAAAGTAAAATGCTCTTTCAACTCTTTCTTATATTCTTATAAAGTTCTCATAAGCTTTCTATAGTCTGTCTCTTATAGACTCTCTGTATCTTGAATTCCTTGGATTTCATTTGATTTACTTCTCTCTGTGTGATGTGGCATGCTGTTTAACTGTCTGCCTCTTTGCTTTCACCTGTATAGTGTTGGTTATTGTTGCCCAGCAAGTAGTCCACCTGCATGTTAGCTATAGGACTCATGAAAAAAATTACTAAAGCCATGAGCAGCATGGAACATGCCTAGAATAAGGAGAACAGGTAGTGTTGTGAGTGATTAAGTGCTCGCATTACAGTGCACAAGGGCCCATGTTTAAATCCCTGGCCCTGGGTCTTGAACCTGGGCTCTTATGCATTGTAACGTGTGCTCAATCAGGTGTACCACCATGCATCCCCTCTTAAATAATTTTCAGTGGATAAAATCTGAAAGCTTTAGCCATAAAATTGGAACCAGACAAGTATGACCACTACCTCAACTATTATTCAGCATAGTTTTTGAGGTCCTTGACACTGCAATAAGATAAGAAAGAGATATCAAAAGCATACAGATTGGGAGGAAGAAATCAAACCATTACTATTTGTTGATGACATGATAATATACCCAGCGAGCCCCCAAGACTCCACCACAAAAATACTGGGAGTCATTAATAAATTCTATAAAGTATCAGGATAAAAAATCAATGCATAAATCTGTGACATTTCTGTATATAAAGAAGCAATCAGACAAAAGGGAAAGAAAATAGTCAAACTCATTTCCAATTGAACACCAAAAGATAAAATACCTTAAGTTGAATATGACAAGGGACATGAAGGACCTTTACAACAAAAACTATGACATTGCTAAAATAAATAGAAAATGACACACAGAAGTGGAATAACATTCCTTGTCTCTGGGTTGGAAGAAAAAACATTATTAAAATAGCCACTATGCCAAAAGCAACCTCCAATTTTAATGCAATTACCATCAAGACCCCAATGGCATTTCTTTCAAGAAAATCAAACAACTTATCCAAAAATTTCTGTGTAAACACAGAGGAAAAAGTAAAAATATGGAGATATTATGCTTCCCAACTTCAGTTTATACTAAAAAAACAATATTATCAAAACAACATAGTACTGCAATAAAAATACAGATTAATGGAGCAGAATAAAAATCCCAGAAATGAGCCCACACATATACAACCACCTAATATATGACAAAGGGGCCAAAACTATTCAATGGGGGTAAAAATGTCTCTTCAACAGATGGTGCTTGGAAAATTTGGCTGCCACATATAGAAAAGTAAAACTAGACCACCACCTAACACCATACACCAATGTCAAATCAAAATGAATTAGAGATTTAAATATTAAAATAAAAACTAAAACTTATAAAAGAAAATGTTGGTGAAACTTTTCTGCACCTTCACATCAGAGAGGTTTTTGGAGACTCAACCCCATGGACATGGGAAATGAAAACAAGAGCAAATAAACGGGATTACCTAAAACCAAAAAGCTTATACACATTGAAAGCAAACTACCCAAGGATAACCAGGCAACCCAATAAATGGGAAAATAAATTTGCACCTCATATATCAGACAAGTGACTGATATCAAACATGTACAAAAGAAGCAAAAATAATCCAATAAAAAAGTGGACCAAAGAACTAATGTTTTCTAAAGGAAAGATATACATGGCCTACAGTCACATGAAGAAATGCTCTTTCATGTATCATTAGAAAAATGCAAATTAAAACTACACTGAGGAAGATAACATCTCACACCTGAGATCATGGCTTATATCAACAAACCAGGAAATAACAGGTGTTGGAGAGGTTATGGAGCAAAAGGAACTCTGGTACACTGCTGGTAGGAATGCAAACTGGTACATCCATTTGGAAAACTGTATGGCAAGTATATCCTTAAATAAAATGGAAATACCTTAAGATCCAGCAATAGCACTCTTAGGCATTTATCACTGCAACACCAATTTGAAGGGACATAGACACTGCTATGTTTATAGATGCATTATTCACTGTAGCCAGAGTGGACACAGCCTAAATACCCATCAACAGATGACTAGATAAAGAATTTATGGGATATATACTCCATGGAATATTACTCTGCAATAAAAAATATGATATTGTGTCAATTGGGACAAAGTGGACAGATCTGTAGGTGACTATGCTTAGCAAAATAAGTAAGGAGAAGGAAGACAACTACTGGATGGTTTCACTCATATGTGGAATCTAGAGAATTGAAGCACATGAACTTGAAAAGCAAACAAATACCCCCACCTCCACCCCCCAAAAAAAACCCAGTAGCAAGCAATTCGTTCCTAAGACTCATGAGAACTATAGTGGTCATCTTTGGAAGGTGGGAGGGTGGGGATACAGAACTTTGGTGGTGGGTATAATCTTACAGTCTTGTAGCCTACTATTAATCACAAATAAATTAAATTAAATTATTAAAATATGTGATGATCTCACTCTCAGGCCGAAGTTGAAAAACAAGATCAGAAAAGAAAACACAAGTAGAACATGAAATGGAATTGGCATATTGCACCCAAGTAAAAGACTCTGGGGTGGTTGGGTGGGGAGAATGATAAATGACATAGTAGGGGTTGTATTGTTAAATGGGAAACTGGGGAATGTTATGCATGTACAAACTATTGTATTTACTGTTGAATGTAAAACATTAATTCCCCAATAAGGAAATAAATTTAAAAAACTGATTATATTCAGTTCCACTTGTCAATATGTCTACCTTTTCATCATTGTCTAGATTACTGCAGTTAAAATCAGCTTTTATGAATTATGATTTCACCATATTCAACTCATATTGATGGAGTTTAAAGGAATCATGTTAAGTTACATCACCCAGAAAGAATGACTATGGGATGATCTCAAACATGAACAGAAGTTGAAAAATAAGAACAGAAATCTGAAACACAAGGTAGAACTTGGACTGAGTTTTATGTATCTCACCAAAGTAAAGGACTCTTGGTGTTTAGAAGGGACTTTAAGTTCTTGGCGCATGATAGTGTTGGAGGACTAAGACTGGGTTAAGAGTGTTTTTCAGAAAATTGAGCATATTTATACATATATAAAAAGCTGTATTTACTGTAAACAATTAGTTCTCCCAGCAAGAAATAAAGAAGAATATTATATAAAATTAGCTTTATAGGAAGCCTGCCAGGATCATCAAGCACAGGGGTTGATTTTTCCCTAACGGGGCAGGGATCAGCAGACGTGGGGCTCTAAGACACATGGTGGGGTCATCTGACCAGGGAAGTCTGGTTGGTTACATCTGGAACCTGGTGACTGAAAAAAAGAGTATATAATGCAGAACATATTGTTCACTAGTCATGAACCTAAAGACAAGAATATTACAGATAAATATCTCTGTTTTGGATAAAGCTAGTAGGTCTATTTTGGGTATATTCCAGAGGGCTCTTGACTTTACTAGTTTTTGCTGTTGCCTGACATCTAAAACGCAGGTGGACCCAGGTAACTGTCTGGGGAGATGGTGTCATAGTTGAAAAAATCACTAGAAAGTTGAATCAGGGAAGAGAGTAGCTCCCAAATATGGGGAAAGTATGTAAATGTTGTTAACTGTAAACCCCACTGGTTTGATCTAAGGACCATATTCAGCACAGGAACCTCTGAATACCTGCAGGTCTGAGTTTGCATTCTGTGGTGATGGCTAGGAATATTCCAGGCTGCACTAATTTCGGGATTCATCTTCTTCAGGTAGAGTATGTTGTCCAATCTCCCTTTGGAAATGGAACTTTCCATATCATTATTGATCCACATTGAAGGCAAGGTGCTATAGGGGCCCAAAAAGGGGTCCATTATGTTGCTTTCTGATGGAGATGACTAGTGACATTGGTGACAGGGATCTGATAGGGCCTAGGCCCATCATGTCTGTGTGGTAACCCCAGGGCTCCCTGATTAGGACCCCAGGTAATAGGGTGGCCTATTAGTAACTGAAGAGTCATCATTAAAGTATGACAGTCTCTTGCCCTTATTCAACTATTTTTTTTTATTTAAGAAAGAATTAATTAACAAAACCATAAGGTAGGAGGGGTACAACTCCACACAATTCCCACCACCCAATCTCCATAACCCACCCCCTCCCCTGATAGCTTTCCCATTCTCTATCCCTCTGGGAGCATGGACCCAGGGTCATTGAGGGTTTGTAGTACTTACTTTGTCTAACAAGATTAGCTTTAGAGTGATTGGGGGATGTGTAATAGGAGGTATGTGAGGAGGGTTTCTAGGTCTAAGTAGAAAGTGTTTCATTGGGTACTTTAAGGTGTCCTTTTAGTTATTTATATATTCTTGCTTCATTTATTGACTCACTAAAAATTATTGTGCACTTTTGCTTTAAGGTACATATTTTCCCCCTAACTTATGGATACATGTATATGTGTCCTATCTCATGGGTTTGAGGTTTTGTTAAGGAGTGTGCCACTGAAAATGCATTTAAGGAGTTCTATAAGCTAGGAAAGGTCTCACCAGAGTAATCAAGCTAAAGGGTTGTCATTGCATGCCTGACTTCTCTGGACACAGTCTTAAGTGAAGCATGCTGTGGTGGTACTGGTAGCTCTGGATCAGAAGATGCAGTAATAGTTTGTATGACCTGAGGGACGCATGCAGAAAAATGAATCCCACCTTAGAGTTTATATGACTGGGAGAGGTTTTTTCTTTATAGAGAAAGGGTAAATTTCCTGTTGTCTTAGGGTTTAAGAAGGCAACAGATATTTCTTGCTATAACCAAATTATTTGGCAATTGGTTAGCTTTGAAAATCCCTTTGTTAGGATTTGTTGTATAATACAAGACTTCATCATAATTTATATCCTTTTATGCTATTCATATATAGCTGTATCTTATAAAGGAATACCACCAGTTGCTTCTGTTCTCCCTTGACTAAGCTTTTTGAGATAATATTTCAAAAAACAAGTCATAATTAGAAATATATTAACAATTTGAGCCCATTATTAAAATTCAATCTGATTACCAATCTGAAGTTTTAAGTGCTTAGATTGATGGAATTTAGACTATGCATTTTATTATAAAAGAAAAATTGATCACACATATAACTGTAAAACACAAAATTCTAATACATGTATAAAGAGTTATGTTTGGGATATATTTTCTAATCAGTTTTCCTAATCTGTAAGTTTAATGGGCTAATTCAGAACATCAACATTTATTGAAATTATGTATATATGATATTTCAGTGCATTATTCTAAACTTGACTTGAGTGTTCTGATACATGGTATATTTGCTCATGTGTGTTGGTTTATTGTAGTAATTAAAATTAGAAGTCTGGCTTAAACACGTAAAGGACTTTACTCTCGCATGGTTGGGAAAGGGTTTAAAGAAATCAAAGCTCTATTAGGGCAGTAAAATGGTACATGATGTTGTATTTTATGTATGTCAAAATAAGCAATTATGGGTAGGAATAAAAACAAAAAAACTAGTCTTTAGGTTCATTATTAGACAACAATTTGTTCTGCCTCATATCTGAATTATTTTTTAGCCACCAGGTTCCAGAGGCTATCATGACGCCAATCTGACTTCCCTGGGCAGACAACCCCACCAAATGTTTGCTGGACCCCCACCTCCCCAGGTCCTTACTCCTCTAGGGAAAGATAGAGATAGGCTGGGAGTATGGATCTACCTGGCAATGCCCATGTTCAGTGGGGAAGCAATTACAGAAGCCAGACCTCCCATCTTCTGCAGCCCACAATGATCCTGGGACCATACTCCCAGATGGACAAAGGATAGGAAAGCTTTCAAGGGACAGGATTGTATACAGAGTTCTATTGGTGGGAATTATATAGAATTGTATCCCTCTTCTCCTACAGTCTTGTCACTACTTCCATTTTATAAATAAATAAATACTAGTCACATAAGTACATGAATTAGTTAACAAAAATTCAGCCCCATGAGATAAGCAATTATCAGCAGAGGGATAGGTTACTCATTATGGTTGCTGTGGAATCTAGAGTTTCATGGCTAGCTGATTCACACCTCTTCAGTTCCCAGGAGAGGTATTCATGGCAGGCACTTTGAGCACCCTCAGCCAGGCTCCATCTGAGCAGCAAAAGAAGCAGGGGCCTAAAAGGCTGGACTTCTGACTGCCTGTGCTACAGTCCATTTTATATACCCACAATCCCTTGAGAGTTTGTGCATATCTTATTATGCTTTGTCACCAGGCTGATATCAACAGTGTGCTGTGTCCAACTTCATATGGTGGGCAAGTATACTGTGTCACAAATTTATATGAATCCTTTTACTTTATTTTGTTGTTGTTGACGATGTCACTGTTGTTGGATATGACACAGAGAAATGGAGAGAAGAGGGGTAGAGAAAGATAGACACCTGCAGACCTGCTTCACCACTTGTGAAGCGACTCCTGCAGGTGTGAAGCTGAGGTCTCGAACCAGGGTCCTTACACCAGTCCTTGCACTTTGTGCCACCTGCTCTTAAACTGCACTACAGCCTGACTCCCCTGTTCTTAATTTTTGACTTCTGTCTATGAGTGAATTTATCCTATATCCCTTCCCTTTCTGGGTGATCTCACTTAACATGATTCATTAAAGCTCTATCTAAGATGAGGTGAAGAAGTGAATTTTAGTAGCTGAGTAGTATTCCATTGTGTATATATACCACAATTAATTCAACCACTCATCTAATGATGTTGGACACCTGGGTTGCTTCCAGGTTTTGGCTATTAAAGATTCTGCTGCTATGAACATAGTTATACACAAATCTTCTTGGATGGGTGTATTTGGTTCTTTTGGATATATCCCAAGGAGAGAAATTACAAGACCATAGGGTAAATCTCATTCTGACCTTCTGAGAGTTATCCAGATTGCTCTCCACAGGTGTTTCACTAATTTATATTTTCCAGCAGTGCAGGAGGGTTCCTTTGTCTCCACAACCTCTTCAGAATTTGTTGCTGCTACCTTTTCTGATGTATGACATTCTCACAGGAGTGAAGTGGTATCTCATTGTTGTCTTTATTTGCATTTCTCTGACAATCAATGACTTGAAGCATTGTTTAATTTTAGTTGGCCTTTTGTATCTTTTCTTTTTTTTTCTTCTTGTTAAGTAGTATTCTTTTTTTATTTAAGAAAGGATAAATTAACAAATTGTAAGTGGGGCACCAAAGTAAAAACCCTGTGGTGAGGGGTAGACATTTAGCTTCCTGAGCCAGTGGGGGGTGGGAGTGGGTGAGAGGGATGGGTCACAGTCTTTTGGTGGTGGGAATGGTGTTTATGTACACCCCTAGTAAAATGTAGTCATATAAATCACTAGTTAATTAATATGAGAGGGGGAAAATTAATTATATGTATCGAAGTTTTTTAAAACACAGACTGAGTCTTTTAAATATATAGGCTGTGTATTTGTATCTTTGGTGAATATTCTGTTCATATCCTCTCACCATTTTGGATGGTGTCACTTGTTTGTTTTGTTGCTGAGCTGTCACTTGCTGTGGTGTGACGCAGAAAAAGGAGGTTTGGAGCAGAAAGGGGAACACAATCCTTTATTTGCACTGGTACCTCAGAGTTGCGTGAGAGAGAAGCAGCTTGGGTCCCGTGGAGGTAGCAAAAATGTCTGCCTCATGCAGCAACCTTCCCTGCGTCTAATCACTGAAGTGAAAGGCGGGCAAGAGAGTGAGGTGTGGAAGAAGAAGGGCTTTTATGGGAATAGCTCTTGCGAGAATGGGAAGGGGGAGGAGTAACCATAACACTCCAGGGTAGGATAATAACTCTCCTGAGAATGGGAAGGGGGAGGAGTAACCAAAGCACTCCAACTATTGCGGGGAATCAACAGTGCCCTGAGGGCACAACATGGCAGATGTGACTGCATCTGCACAATTTCCCAGCACTGAGCTCTTTATATATTTGGTTATTAGGCTCTTGTCTGATGTATGACATGTAAATGTTTTCTCCTATTCTGTAAGGGGTCTCTTTCTTTCTTTTTTTAAAATTCATTTTATTTTTATTTATTTGTTAAAAGGAGACATTAACAAAACCATAGAATAAGAGGGGTACAACTCCACACAATTCCCACCACCAGGTCTCCGTATCCCATACCCTCCCCTGATAGCTTTCCTATTCTTTATCGCTCTGGTAGTATGGACTCAAGGTCACTGTGGTATGCAGAAGGTGGAAGGTCTGGCTTCTCTAATTGCTTCCCTGATAAACATAGGCGTTGATTGGTCGATTCATACTCCCATCCTGCCTCTCTCTTTCCCTAGTAGGGTGGGGCTCTGGGGAAGTGGAGCTCCAGGACACATTGGTGGGGTTGTCTGTCCAAGGAATTCTGGTTGGCATCATGCTAGCATCTGGAACCTGGTGGCTGAAAAGAAAGTTAACATGCAAAGTCAAACAAATTGTTGAACAATCATGGATCTAAAGGCTGGAATGGTGCATATGAAATGTTGGGGGGGTTATCCATTTTGTAGATAGCTACTAGCATATTTTAGTTATATTTCAAAGGACCTGTAGCTAACTAGTTTTTTTTTCTCTGAGCCTGAAATCTGATATGCAGGTGGATCCAAGTTATTGTCTGCAGAGGTGGTGTCATGGCTGGAAAAGGTAAAGAAAGCTGGATCAGGGAAGAGAGTAGCTCCCTAATATGGGGAAGGGGTATAAATATTGTTGACTGTAAACCCCATTGATTTGATTTGATTTGGTCTGGGGCCCATATTCAGCTTAGGAGTCTATGTGACCTCTGCATCTCTGCAGTTCTGAGCTCACATTCTGTGGGCATGAGTAAGAACATTCCAAGCTGCCCCAATATCAACCCATCTTCTTCAGTTGTAGCCTAGAGTATGTTGTCCATCCTCCCTTCAGAGGATGGAACATTCTCTACCATTGTTGATGCAAGTATTGGTAGTGTTTTCTTTTGCTGAGCAGGTTTTTAATTTGATGTAATCTCATTGGTTTATTTTTGTTCTAATATTCTCTGTAATTGGATTCATATCATTGAAGATGCCTTTAAAATTTATATGGCAAAGAGTTCTGTCAATATTTTTCTCTAAGTATTTGATAATTTCTGGTCCAAAATCCAAGTCTTAGATCTATTTGTAATTTACTTTTTTATTTGGTGAAATATAGTGGTTCACTTTCATTCTTTGGCATGTGTCAAACCATTTTTTCCAAAAACATTTATTGACGATCAACTCTACTTTCTCCTATTTAATTGTCTGTATACTTTCATCAAGGATTAGCTGTCCATAGGTGGTGGGGCTTATTTCTGGGCTCTCAATTTTATTCCATTGTTCAATGTGTCCATTTCTGTTCCAGTGACAAGGAGTTTTGATTGCATTTGCCCTATAATTCAATTTGAGATCTGGGAGTGTTATGCCTCCAGTTCTGTTATTTATTCTAAAGATCTTTTTGACAATTCAAGGAATTTACTTGTTCAAGATAAATATTTGTAGCTTTTGTTTTGTTCTCCTAAAAATTGCTTGGGACATTGATGGGGATTGCATTAAACCTGTGTACGGATCTGGATAGTATATTCATTTTGATGAAATTAATTCTTCCAACACAATAACCTGGAGTATCTTTCCACTTCTGTGTGTGTTTTTCTATTTCCTTGAATGATGACTCATTATTTTCAGTATCAAAGTCTTTCACTTCTTTTGTTATGTTTATTCTTAGATATTTTATTGTTTTTTTTGTTGCTATAGTAAAAGGAATTTATTTCTGGATTTCTAACTAACTTAGTGTTTACAAAGAGGAATGCCACTGGCTTTTGAATGTTTATTTTGTAGCCTGACACCTTACTATATTTCCTGGTAATTTCCAAGAGATTCTTGCTGGATTCTTTAGTTTTTTTCTTTTTTAAGTATATTTTTATTATTACCTTTATTTATTAATTTGATAGAGTCAGACAGAAATTGAGAGAAGGGGAGATTGAGAGGGAGAGATAGAGAAAAACCTGAAGCCCAGCTTTACCACTTGTGAAGCTTCTCCATGCAGGTGGTGACTGGGGGCTTGAACCTGGGTCCTGGCACATTGTAACTTGCGCACTCAATCAGGTGCACCATTACCCAGTCCCCCTTTAGGTTTTTCTATGTATACTATCATGCCATCTACAACTAGTGAAAGTTTCACTTCTTCCTTAACAATCCGTATCCCATTAATTCCTTGCTATTGCCTGATTACTATGGCAAGAACTTCCAACACTATATTTCATAGTAATGGCGATAGTGGGAAACCCTGTCTAGTACCTCATCAAAGGGGACATGCTTCCATTTTTTTTCACCTTTCAGCTGTAGGGTGACTATATATACACTCACTATCTTTTTTTAATTTATTTTTTATTTAAGAAAGGATAAATTAACAAAACCATAGGGTAGAAGGGGTACAACTCCACACAATTACCACCACCCAATCTCCATATCCCATCCCCTCCAATGATAGCTTTCCCATTCTCTATCCCTCTGGGAGCATGGACCCAGGGTCATTGTGGGTTGCCGAAGGTAGAAAGTCTGGCTTCTGTAATTGCTTCCCCGCTGAACATGGACATTGACTGGTCAGTCCATACTCCCAGTCTGCCTCTCTCTTTCCCTAGTAGGGTGGGTCTCTGGGGAAGCGGAGGTCCAGGACACATTGGTGGGGTCATCAGTCCAGGGAAGCCTGGCCAGCATCCTGATGGAATCTGGAACCTGGTGGGTGAAAAGAGTTAACATAAAAAGCCAAACAAATTGTTGAAGAATCATGGACCCAAAGATTGAAATAGTGGAGAGAAAGTGAAGGAGGGGTACTCACTGCAAACTCTAGTATACTTCTGCTTTCAGGTATATATTTTGCACTTGTTTATGGATGCTTGTGAACATATGCTCTCTCTCACAGAAGCTGGTGTATATCTAGGTTTTGGGACTTTGTTAGAAAGTGATCCACCTGGGATGGAATTAGAGAATGCTATGAAAGGAAAGGTCTTACCCGAGTAATGAAGCTGAAGGGTTGTCATTCCACATGTGAAGTCTCTAGACACAGTCTGAGCTGAAGCATTTTGAGGTGGCAATCGTTGCATTGATTAGGATGCGATCAGCTGATGCAATATTATTTGATATGGATTGGGTGAGGCATGCGGGAAAGTGGGCCCTATCCTAAGGTTCCAAGACTGGGAGAAATATAGGCTCTATAGTGGAGATGTGAGGTTCCTGCTGTTTTAGGGTTAAAAAAGACAATGGATAGTTAATGTTATCATCACATTATTTCGTAATTGGGTTAACTTTGAAATGTCCTTTTATTAGTGTTTGCTGTATAGTACCCAGTATCATGTATGTAGCTATGCCACTGGTTGCCTCTGATCTACTTGGTCTAGGCTTTTGAGAGAGTCCGCATATCAAATACACAGCCTATATATTAAGAAGACTCAGTCTGTTTTAAAAACTTCGAGACATATATTTAATTTTTCCCCTCTAATATTAACTAGTGATTTATATGACTACACTTTACTAGGAGCGTACATAAACACCTATCCCACCACCAAAAGACTGTTTACCGTCCCACCCCCCAATGGCCCAGGAAGCCACCTGTCTACCCCTCACCACAGGGTTTTTACTTTAGTGCCCTACTTTCAATTTAGTCAGATCCTGCTTTTAATTTCCCTTTCAGATCTTCTTTCACAACTTCTGTTGATGAGTGGGATCATTCCATACTCATCTTTATCGCTCTGACTTAGCTCACTTAACATAATTCCTTCTAGCTCTGTCCAAGATGGGTCAGAGAGGGTGGGTTTATTGTTCTTGATAGCTGTATAGTATTCCATTGTGTATATATACCACAGCTTTCTCAACCACTCATCTGTTGTTGGGCACCTGGGTTGCTTCCAGATTTAGCTATTATGAATTGTGCCACTATTAAAATAGGAGTACACACCTCTTTTTGGTTGGGTGTTATGGAGTCCTTGGGGTATTACCCTAGGAGAGGAATTACTGGATCATATGGAAGGTCCATGTCTAGCCTTGTGAGAGTTTTCCAGACTGCTCTCCGCAGAGGCTGAACCAATTTACATTCCCACCAGCAATGCAAAAGGGTTCCTCTGTCCCTACAGCCTCTACAACATTTGTTGCTGCTGTCCTTTTTGATGAATGTCATTCTTACAGGAGTGAGGTGCTATCTCAATGTTGTCTTTATTTGCATTTCTCTGACAATCGGTGATGGAGAGCAGTTTTTTATATGTTTGTTAGCCTTTTGGATCTCCTCTGAGGTGAATGTTTTGTTCATATCCTCTGACAATTTTTGAATGGAGTCATTTGCCTCTTTGGTGCTAAGTTTGCAGAGCTCTTTATACATTTTGGTGATTAGCTTCTTGTCTGATGTGTGGCATGTGAAGATCTTCTCCAATTCTGTGAGGGGTCTCTTTGTTTTTTAATAGTTTCTTTGGATGTGCAGAAGCTTTTCAATTTGATGTCGTCCCATTGGTTTTTTTCTGCTTTAGTCTTCCTTGCAATTGGGTTTGATTCATCAAAGATGTCCTTGAGGTGTAGGTGGGAAAGTGTTTTACCAATGTTTTCCTCTAGGTATTAGATTGTTTCTGGTCTAACATCCAGGTCTTTGAACAATTTGGAGTTGATTTTTGTTTCTGGTGAGATAAAGTGGTTCAATTTCATTCTTCTGCATGTTTCAACCCTGTTTTCCCATAACCATTGATTGAAGAGAGCCTCTTTCTTCCATTTGATGCTTTGGGCCCCCTTATCAAAGATTAGATATCCATAGATGTGGGGATTTATTTCTGGACTTTCAATTCTGTTCCACTGTTATTTGTGCCTATTTTTGTTCCACTACCATGCTGTTTTGATGATGATGGCTTTATAGTAAAGTCTGAGATCTGGGAGTGTGATGCCTCCATTTCTATTTCTTTTCCTCAAGATGGTTTTGGCAATTCTAGGTGTTTTCAGGTTCCAGATAAATGATTGCAGTGTTTGTTCTATTCTCTTTAAGAAGCTTGGTGGAACTTTGATGGGTATTGCATTAAATTTGTATATGGCTCTGGGGAGAATATTCATTTTGATGATATTTATTCTTCCAATCCATGAGCTTGAGATATCTTTCCATTTCTTGGTATCAGTTTCTATTTCCTTGAGTAGCGACTCATAGTTTTCAGTATATAAGTCTTTCACTTCTTTGGTCAACTTTATTTCTAGGTATTTTATTGATTTTGCTGAGACAGTAAATGGGAGTTATTTCTGGATGTCTTCTTCTTCAGATTTAGTGTTTTCATAAAGAAATGCCACTGATTTTTGTACATTGATTTTGTAGCCTGATACCTTGCTATATTGCCTAATAACTTCCAGTAGTTTTCTGCTGGATTCTTTAGGTTTTTCTATGTATACTATCATATCATCTGCAAATAGTGAGAGTTTGACTTCTTCCCTTCCAATCTGTATTCCTTTGATTTCTTTCATTTGTCTGATTGCTATGGCAAGAACTTCCAATACTATGTTGAAGAGTAATGGTGACAGTGGACAGCCCTGTCTAGTCCCTGATCTGAGGGGGAATGCTTTCAGCTTCTGTCCAATGAATATGATGTTGGCTGTAGGTTTGCTATATATAGACTCCACTATCTTGAGGAATTTCCCATATATTCCTATTTTTGTAGAGTTTTGAGCATGAATGGGTGTTGGATTTTGTCAAAGGCTTTCTCTGCATCTATTGAGATGATCATGTGGTTTTTGGCTTTGCTTTTATTGATGTGGTGAATGACATTGATTGACCTACAGATGTTGAACCAGCCTTTCATTCCTGGGATGAATCCCACTTGGTCGTGATGGACAATCTTTTTGATGTACTGCTGTATCTGCTTGGCCAAGATCTTGTTTAATATTTTGGCATGTATGTTCATCAGAGATATTGGTCTGTAGTTTTCCTTTTTTGTTGATTCCCTATCTTCTTTTGGTATCAGGGTGATGTTGGTTTCAAAGAAGGTGGAAGGGAGTATTCTTGTTTCTTCAATCTTATGGAAAAACTTAAGAAGTATGGGTACTAACTGTTTCCTGAAAGTTTTGTAGAATTCGTTTGTGAAACCATCTGGTCCAGGACTTTCGTTGTTGGGGAGATTTTTAATAACAATTTCGATTTCTTTGTCTGTGGTTGTTGCATTTACGTTATGTAGTTCTTCTTGGTTCAATTTTGGAAGAGCATATGTTTCTATGAATTGTTCCATTTACTACAGATTCTCTAGCTTGGTGGCATATATTTCTTCATAGAAGTTTCTCATAATTTTCTAGATTTCTGTGGTGTCAGTTGTGATCACTCCTCTATTGTTTACAATTCTATTAATTTGGGTCTTCTCCCCCCCTTTTTAGTGAGTCTGATTAGGGGTTTGTCAATGATATTTAATCTTTCAAAGAACCAACATTTGGCTTCATTGATCTTTTTTAAGGTTCTCTTATTTTCGATGTTGTTTATTTCTGCTCTAATTTTAGTGATTTATGTCCTGCTGGTTGTTTTAGGGTTCCTCTTCATCTAAGTTCTTGAGGTGTGCAGTAAAGTCGTTCATTTGAGCTTTTTCCTATTGTTTAATATGTGATTGTATGGCTATAAGTTTGCCTCTCAATACTGCTTTAGCTGTGTCCCAAATATTTTGATTGGCTGTGTCTTCATTTTCATTTGTTTCCAGGAACATTTTAATTTCCTGCTTGAGTGAATCTCTGACCTAGTGGTTCTTAAGTAGTATGTTGTTTAGTTTCCAAATTCTGTGACTTTTAATAATTTTCTGTTTGTTGTTAAATGTTAGTTTTACTCCACTGTAGTCTGAGAAGATAGTAGGGATGATTTCAATGTTCTTGAATTTATTGATGTTGTCTTTGTGGCCTAACATGTCATCTATCCTTGAGTATGTGTTATGTGTATTTGAAAAGAATGTGTATTCAAGTTTTGGGGGGTGAAGAACTCTGAAAATGTCCACGAGGTCTAGTCTGTAATCTCTTCATTTAATTCTCTTTTATCTTTGTTGATTCTCTGCTTTCTTGATCTTTCTAAGTGTGAGAGTGGGATATTAAAGTCTCCCACTATTATTGTATTACTATTGATATATTTTAAAGTTCTTTCAGTAGGTGCTTGATGTATTTAGATGGTCCCTCACTGGGTACATAGATGTTAATAATTGTTAAGTCTTCCTGGCTGGTTGATCCTCTAATAATTATGCAATGTCCTTGCATATCTTTTATTACTTTATTTAATTTAAAATATATGTGTCTGAAATGAGAATGTTTGTTCCTGCATTTTTTTTTTGTTGTTTTTTTTTGTGGTCCGTTAGCCTGTGTGATAGTTTTCCATTCTTTCACTTTAAGTCTGTGTGTATCTTGTGTCAGATGGGATTCTTGCAAGCATATGGTTGGGAGTGCTGTTTATGTACAATCCTATTAAATGTAAATATTATATGAACCACTATTTAGTTAATATGAGAGGCGAATAACTGATGATATGTCTAGAACTTCTTAACACAGACTGAGTCTTTTTAATGCTGTCTTTGATAGGTTCTCTCCCAAAAGCAGGGAGAACAGAAGCAACCAACAGCACAGCTATATACAAGATGCTGGGTAGTATACCCCAAACCCTATCAAAGGGACTTTCCAAAGTTAACCCTATCACCAAATAATGTGATGATAACAATAACTATCCATGTTCTTCTTGAACCCTAAGACAACAGGAACCTCACATTTTCAATATAGAGCCTATAGGTCCCCAGTCCTTGAACATTAGGGTGGGGCCCACTTTTATGCATGTTGCTCTCAATTCAAATCAAATAATATTGCATCCGCGGATTGCAACCTAATCAACACAACTAGTGTCCCCCAGCATGCTTCACTTCAGACTGTGACCAGAGACTTCAGGTGTGGAATGACAAACCTTCAGCTTCATCACTCGGGTGAGACCTTTCCTTTCATAGTATTCTCTAATTCCATTCCAGGTGTTCCACTCCCCAATAAAGTCCCCAAACCTAGAAATAATCCACATCCCCTGAGATAGAGAATAGGTTCACCCGTGCCCATAAACTAGGGGAAAAATATATACCTGAAAGCAGAAGTACACAAGAGCATACAGGGACTATGCAGCTATCAAGAACAATGAACCCACCTTCTCTGACCCATCTTGGACAGAGCTAGAAGGAATTATGTTAAGTGAACTAAGTCAGAAAGATAAAGATGAGTATGGGATGATCCCACTCATCAACAGAAGCTGACTAAGAAGATCTGAAAGGGAAACTAAAAGCATGACCTGATCAAATTGTAAGTAGGGCACCAAAGTAAAAACCCAGTGGTGAGGGGTAGACATGCAGCTTCCTGGGCCAGTGGGGGGTGGGAGTGGGCAGGAGGGATGGGTCACAGTCCTTTGGTGGTGGGAATGGTGTTTATGTACACTCCTAGCAAAATGTAGACATATAAATCAGTAGTTAATTAATATGAGAGGGGGAAATCAATTGTATGTCTCAAAGTTTCTCAAAAGACAAACTGAATCCTTTTAATATATAGGCTATGTATTTGATATGCGGACTCTCTCAAAAGCCTAGACCAAGTAGATTAGAAGCATCCAATAGCACAGCTATATACAAGATACTGGGTACTGTACAGCAAACCATAACAAAGGGACTTTTCAAAGTTAACCCAATTAACAAATAATGTGATGATAATATTAACTATCGATTGTCTTTTTGAACCCTAAGACAGCAGGAACCTCACATCTCCACTATAGAGCCCCTACTTCCCCCAGTCCTGGAACCCTTGGATAGGGCCCACTTTCCCGTATGTATCTCCCAATCCAAACCAAATAATATTGCATCCTCCGATCACAACCTAACCAAAGCAACGATTGCCACCTCAACATGCTTCACCAGAGACTTCTGAACATTAGGGTGGGGTCCACTTTTATGCATGCTGCTCTCAATTCAAATCAAATAATATTGCATCCGCGGATTGCAACCTAATCAACACAACTAGTGTCCCCCAGCATGCTTCACTTCAGACTGTGACCAGAGACTTCAGGTGTGGAATGACAACCCTTCAACTTCATTACTCAGGTGAGACCTTTCCTTTTATAGTACACTCTAATTTTATCTCAGGTAGTTCACTTTCTAACAAAGTCCCGTAATCTAGATATACACCAGTTTCTGTGAGAGAGAGCTTATGTGCACACGTATCCATAAACTACTGCAAAATATATACCTGAAAGCAGAAGTACACTAGAGTTTGCAGTGAGTACCTCCCTAACACTTCCTCTCCACTATTCCAAGCTTGGGATCCATGATTGCTCAACAAATTGTTTGGCTTCATATGTTAACTCTCTTTTCAATCACCAGGTTCCAGATGCCACCAGGATGCTGGCTAGGCTTCCCTGGATTGAAGACCCCACCAATGTGTCCTGGAGCTCAGCTTCCCCAGAGACACACCTTACTAGGGAAAGAGAGTGGCAGACTGGGAGTATGGACTGACCAGTCAACGCCCATGTTCAGCGGGGAAGCAATTACAGAAGCCAGACCTTCTACCTTCTGCAACCCTCAACGACCCTGGGTCCATGCTCCCAGAGGGCTAGAGAATGGGAAAGCTACCATGGGAGGGGGTGGGTTATGGGGATTGGGTGTTGGGAATTGTGTGGAGTTGTACCCCTCCTACCTTATGTTTTTGTTCATTAATCCTTTCTTAAATAAAAAAAAAGAGCATACAGGGAACACCCCCAACACTTCTTCTGTACTATTACAGTCTTTAGGTCCATGATTGTTCAACAATTTGTTTGGCTTTGTATGTTAACTCTCTTTTCAGCCACCAGGTTCTGGATGCTGACCAGATTTCCCTGGACAGATGACCCCATCAATGTGTACTGGAGTGCCACTTCCTCAGAGCCCCACACTACTAGGGAAAGAGAGAGGCAGACTGGGAATATGGATTGACCCGTCCATGCCCATGTTCAGTGGGGAAGAAATTAGAGAAGCCAGACCTTCCACCCTCTGCAACCCACAAGGACCCTGGATCCATACTCCCAGAGAGATAGAGAATGTGAAGGCTATCAGGGGAGTAGATGGGATGTGGAGATAGGGTTATGGGAATTGTGCAGAACTGTACCCCTCTTATTCTATGGTTTTGTTAATGTCTCCTTTCTTAAATAAATCAATAAATAAATGAAAGAAAAAAGGCCAAAGGTTTCAGAAAGGAATAGAAGTAGAATGAATGACACCCCCTGGTGGGACAGGAATCTTGGTAAAGAAATAAGGTCAGCAGGGAAGCCTGCAAGGAGCAGATCTTTGGCCCCCAAGGACAGGTTATGGGGGGTGGGAGTGTGCTTTGGGAATAATAATTTAAAAAAAGGTTTTCCCTTTCTTTTTACTCTATTTCTAACCCAAATTGAGTTATAGTCACCTCCTTGTTGTCTCCGCTAGGACCCCTTATTGACTGTCCTACTAAAGGCAAAAAATCCTACCATTTGCAGTAGATGTAGTCAGAGCTCAAGCCACTGGCAGCTTCTCATTCCGCCATCTTCCGGAATCTCCGCACTCACTATCTTAAGGAATGTTCCATCAATTCCCATTTTTTGTAGTGTTTTGATAATAAAGGATTGTTGGATTCTGCCAAAGGCTTTCTCTGCACCTATTTATATAATCATGTGGTTGTTGGTCATGTTTTTATTGATTTGGTAGATCATGTTGATTGATTTATGTGTATGAAACCAATGTACATGCCTGGGATAACTATCACTTGGTTATGATGCACAATCATTTTAATATACTGTTGTATCCTGTTGGCAAATATTTTGTTCAATATTTTGGCATCTATGTTCATCATAGATGTAGATCTGTAGTTTTGTTTTTATCATTTTTATTGTAATTTATTATTGTTTTTATTTTAATTTACCTATTTTTATTGATTTAATAATGTTTAATAAGACTCTAGGAAAAGAGGGGTACACAATTTATACCAACAGAGTTACATATCCTATCCACTCCACTGGAAGCTTTCCTGATCTTTATCCCTCTGGGAACATGGATGCAGGAACATTATGGGGTGCAGAAGGTGGACATTTGGTTTCTGTAATTGCCTCTCTGCTGGATATGAATACTGGAAACTTGAACCATACTCCCAGCCTGTTTTTATCTTTCCCTAATGGGGCAGGGGTCTGGGGAGGTGGGGTTCTAGGGCACATCAGTGAGATCATTCGTCCGGAAAAGTCAGGTTGGCGTCATGGTAGCATCTGCATCTTGGTGGCTGAAAAGCATTAAGATATAAAGTAGAATAAATTGTTTAATAATCAGGAATACAAAGGTAAGACTATAGCTGAAAAGATTTGAGATCTTTATTTTGGAAAAAGCTATTAGGTCTATTTTAGGTATATTTCAAGGGGCCCATGTCATTAATAATTTTTTCCTGAGTCTGGCAGTTAACATACAGGTAGGCCAAAGGCATTGTCCAGGAAGATGGTATCAGAGTTGGAAATAGGACTAGGAAGCTGGATTTGGATAGAAAGTAGCTCCCAGATATGGGGAAATATGTGAATTTTGTTAACTGTAAACCTCAATGATTTGATCTGGGGCCCATACTCAGCATAGGAGCTTGTGCAACCTCTGCATCCCTGCAGGTCTGCAGTGACATTCCATAAAAATATCTAGGAACATTCTAGGCTGCACTCATTGTATGAACCTTCTTTCTCAAACAGCATGGTATGTTGACCCAGCCTCCTTTAGCAGAATGGGGCAGTCCCTACAAGTGTTGAAGTACATTGAGGGCAAGGTCCTGAAGAGGTCCACTATGATGTTCCTGATGAAGATGATCAGTGACAGTTGGGAGTAGGATCTATTACAGATCTAAGCCCATCATGTCTATGTGGAAATACCAGGATACCCCAACTAGGGTCCTGGAAAATGGGGTTGCCTGGTAGTGACCAAAAGTGTCACCAGTATGCCAGTCTCTTGACACTATCCAACTTTCAGTGTCCTCACCTTGCCCAACAAGGTTAGCCTTGGAATTATTGAGGGGAGTGAAACAGGAAGTAGGTAAAAAGAGTATCTAGGTCTAAGTAGATACTATTTGATTTACTACTTTATGGTACCTAATACAAAAGATGTCTTTTTTAGGTCTTTCTACTTGTACCCAGAGAAGGCCAGTTGGCATCATGTTAGCATCTGAAACCTAGTGGCTGAAAAAAGAGTTAACATATAAAGCCAAACAAACTGTTGATTAATCATAAACCTAAAGGCTGGAATATTGCAGATGAAGATTTAGGGGGCGTCTTCATTTTGTAGATAGTCTTCATTTTGTAGATAGGTCTATTTTAGTTATATTACAAAGGGCACATGATTATACTAGTTTTTTTTTTTTTTTTCTATTACAGCCTTCAGGATCCTTTCTTTTTCCTTATTCCTTTTCATTCTAAATATGATATGTCTCGGTGTCTTTAGGTCTGGGTTAATTCTGTGTGGGAGTTTTCTTGAACTTCTATGTCCTTTATGTTTTTAGAGTATAAAATTTTCAGCTACTATGTCCTATAGAATGCTTTCTTCCTCTTTCTCTCTCTATGCCTCTGCTAAGCATATATTACTTCTTTTGAAATCATCCCATATGTCTCTGTTGTTGTCTTCAGTATCTCAATCTCTTTTTTAGCTCTCTTATTTCTTAGTTTTATACAACTCATCCTCCAACTTGCTAATTATTTTTTCTACCTCAGTTATTCTGCTTATTCTCCTCTATGCTGTTTTCTGTAGCTCAATATCTTGTCACCCTTTCAGATACTGCATTAGCTTGTTCAGTTAGTTGTGCTCTTTCAGCTTTAAGTTCTCTAATTACATTGAGATAATCAGTGTTTTCTTTCAGAGTATAATTTGTTGTTTCCTCATTTCTGATGATATTATGTTCAAAAGCTTTCCTCACTCCTGTGACTAATACCTCAATTAACTTTTGGATGCTGTCTTCATTCTTATGTGCTTCTATCTTTTGGGAACTTATATCTGAGGTTTCCAATGTTTCTTCTGGATTTAACCATTATATTTTGTGGGATATGAGGTCCCTACCTCACTGCTTTTCAATCCACTGATCCCACTTGCAAGGATTAACTTGTGTCTAAATAGAGTACTTAAAAGTTCACAGTTTCAAAGAATAACAGTTGTTTCAATGTTATCTCAGTTCCTGATGTGAAGCACTATAGCTGAACATCCATGTGTTCTTATTTATCTTCCCTTTATTTCTAGGATTCTGAGAGATTTTTTTATTACAAATAGATTTTTGGCTTAATCACTCACTCATGACCAAGAGATAAAACAGGATGGAGAATATATAGCACAATGATTATGCAAAGAGACTCTTAAACCCAATTGTTCAAAGTCCTGGAATTAATCCTCTGTGCCAACACCATTCAGAAATGAGCTAGGCTGCAGTCTTTGGCTCTGTGAGTTTCTGAATAAATCCTATTTGTATTTGGTGGGTTCTGAACAAATTATTCAGTGTTTTTCCTAATTTATTAGAAGAAGAGTCTGGAAAGGATCCGACTCTATAGCCACACTTCCAGACCTCTAGAAGTATAAAACTTTTCCTCAGTCACTAGGAACGATCTTGCTCCCTGATGTCCATATAGGGTTTCCCTATTATTGTTTCAACCTCTGAGATGTAGTAGCAATGGAGATTCACATTTGTGAAATAGTGAGTCCTAGGTGATTCTCTACTCCATTCAACAGTCTTTTTGTTTGTAAAACTAAGACCAGAGGTGGTGTATCAACTGGCAAACTACTAGACTGGAACCAGTTGCTCTGAAGCATGTACAGGCTTTTAGCCCAAAGAATCTCCTTAAGCCCTTCTTTGTCCATGAGCCACCACTGTTTGCACTCAACTGAGACTTGGTGGGCTCCCAAAGTAATTCTGGTCTTATCTAGTTGCATTCTCTGGTGATTCTCTTTGTTTTTCCTAGTTGATCAGGGAGATTGAAAAGCAGTTGCTGCTACTCAATAGCCACACCTATGGAACTATTTCATATTGTATGTTTTTTGTAATGTTAATGTTTGTTGGAGACATTTCAGAATTTCTTGCAGCATATATTTATTGAAAGTTGTTTCCTTCAATTATTGCTCGTCTGAGAAGGTTTTTATCCCTCCATCTAGTCTGAATAACAGTCTCATAGGACACAGTAGCCTCAGTTTAAAGCCTTTTTTCATTGAGAGCTCTCTCTCTCTCTCCATATATATATATATATATATATATATATATATATATATATATATTAATTCTCTTCTGGTTTTTAGACTTTGTGTGGTGAAATATGATGATAATCTTATGTATTTCCTTGTGTATGTTACAATTTTTATTAATTGTCACAATTTTTATTAATTGCATCCTTTTGAATCATTTGTTCATCTTTACACCTTACCATTTTAACTATGATCTATCTTTGTTTCTCTCAGTCTGTATCAATTCTATTTGAGATTCTGGACTTCTTGAATATTTATGACCTTTCTGCTGTCTGGAGTGGTGAAATGACCTTTCCCTTTCTCTCTTTCCTCTTCTGGCATGCCAATAATGCATATATTACTTCTTTTGAGATTATCTCCTATGCCTCTGTTGTTGGTTTCAGTGTTTCTTATCCAATTTTTTTTAATTCTGTTATTTTTATTATTAATATTCATTTTCTGTATCTCATCCTCAATCTTGCTAATTCTGTTTTATGCCTCAGTTATTTTGTGCTCACTTCCCTCAGTTGTTTCCTTTGGTTCAACTATGTTGTTATCCTGTCCATTTACTATGGTAGATTGTTCATCTAGTTGGACTTTTAATTCAACTACTTCATCTTTTAGCTCTCTGATTATCTTTAGATAGTTCGTGTTTTCTTTCAGTCTCATTTATTGTTTCCACATTATTTATAATACCACCATCAAAAGCTTTCATCATGCCTGTGGTTATTGCAGCAGTATTTTGATGTTTTCAGCATTTATAAATATTAAGAAATAAATACCCTTAAGAAACAGAGTATTGCTCGTCTCAATGAATTTTAAAATGTACTCAGAGTCCCCATCATAACCAATGGTGAGAAACTAAGAGCTTTCTCTCTATAACAAATAAGGCTAGCATTACCAATCTCACCGTTACTATTCAATATAATTTGTGTAGTCTTTGTCATAGTAATTAGAAAAAAATAATGAAAACACAGGACACAAAAGATATACATAATTACCACTGCTTGCAGATGACGCAAGATTATGCATAGAAAACTCTATAACGCCACTATAAAAATTCACAGAAATATCATTTCAATAGGAAATTATTTGGTTACAAAATCTATAAAGAAATAGTAGTGTCATTCCATTTTATAAACAGTAAATTATATGAAAAATTAATCCCATTAATTAATTAATTAATTAAATCTCTTTTTTATCTCTTACTCACTAGTGAGTGATTAAGCCAAAATTCTAGCTATCAGTTTAAGCCTGCAGGGCAGTTAGAAAAATAATGCCCAGCCAAATTTCCAGCAGCAGCAATAGGGTTATCAACTACCTTTCTTTACATCAGGAAAAAAGCCACTTCATCATAATGTTTGATCTTTTTACTATAGTATTGGATTTTACTAAGGTTTTGTTTAGGACCTTAGCATATGTTTCTATCAGGGGTATTGACCTGTCATTTTAAAAAATTTATTCCCTTTTGTTGCCCTTGTTGTTTTATTGTTGTAGTTATTATTGATGTTCTTGTTGTTGGATAAGACAGAGAGAAATGGAGAGAGGAGGGGAAGACAGAGAGGGAGAGAGAAAGACAGACACATACAAGCCTGCTTCACTGCCTGTGAAGCAACTCCCCTGCAGGTAGGGAGCTGGGGGCTTGAACCAGGATCCTTACATGGGTCCTTGTGCTTTGCACCACGTGGGCTTAACCCACTGAGCTACCGCCTGGCTCCCCCTGCCATTTTTTTTTTGTAATGACTCTATGAGTTTTTATTTCAAGTTATAAGAGAAAATGTTCTGAATATTTCCTAATATTTAATTTTTGGATGAGTGTGAAACATATGGCATTTTGACCATTTGGTAAAATTCACTTGTAAAATAATTTGGTCTTGGAAATTTTGTTTGGGAGGTTATTACTATTTTAATTTGTTTGCTTTTAAATGGCTAATTTGGGTTTTCTTCTTTCTTATTCAGTTTTTGGAGATGGTATGATTCAAAGACATTGTTCATTTCCTTTAGTATCTGCAACTTAGTTTCATAAAGTTGTTCAGAGCATTCAAAAATATTCTATATTTCTGAAATTTGCACTGTAATCCCTCCCCTTTCTTTTCTGATTCTATGTAATTGATTCCTCTCTAGCTTAGTAAGTCTTGCTAAAGGTTTGTCAATTTTATTTATATATTTGATGAAGTGACTGAAATTTTCATATTTTTATTATTTTTTGCTGTTTCTTTCACTCTTTTTTTTGCCTCCAATGCTATCACTGGGGCTCTGTTCCTGTACTATGAATACACTGCTCCTTTAGGACATTTTTCCTATTTTGTTGCCTTTGTTCTTGTTATTGTAATTGTTGTTGTTATTGCTGTTGTTGGATAGAACAAAGAGAAATTGAGAGATCAGGGGAAGACAGAGAGGGGAAGAGAAAGATAGACATCTGTAGATCTGCTTAACTGCTTGTGAAATGAACTCCCTGCAGGTATGCAGCTTGGTGCTCAAACAGGGATCCTTATGACAATACTTGGGCTTCCCTCCATGTGCACTTAACCTACCAGGCTACTACCTGCTCCCTCCCTGGTGTCTGCTGTGATATGTATTATCCCCTCCTTCTATTGACATTAAGTTTCTATTTTTCATTTTATAGTTGCTTCAGATACATGCTTTGATTTTTATTTGAGATTTCTTACCATTTATGTGGCTTTGCATTTCCAAGAATTATCCTATTTCTACTGTTATTGTCATGTCCATAGATTTTGATAACTCTGGTTTTCAGTTTCATTTTTTTTTCTTGAGGAATATTTAAGCTTTTGTCTTAACATAATACTTACTGAGACACCTGTTGATATGTCTCTACATATATGATTTTTTTCAAATTTTGTTTATTGTATCTTTATAGTTTAATTCCATTATGAGTTGATAAGATATTAAGTATTATTTTCATAATCCTGACTTTACTGATACTTCTTTTGTATCCTAAAAGATAACCTATGCTTGATAATGTTCCAGGTCCATTATCCAAGGAGAAGTTGCTGCTTTCTTCTTTCCTTTCCTTTATTTTAATTTCCTTTCCTTCCCTTTCCTTTCTTTTCCTTTCTTTTTTGTTACCTTCTTAATTTTATCACAGACTGTATAATTACAAGTGAACTTTACTAGTGGCCATGGAAATACTTTATAAACCAACTTTTGTTGACATGTTCTGTTAGATTTAAACTTCATTATATTCTCTAGCACCAAAATTTCATCAGATTTTTTTATGACTTCTCTCTATATGTTAAATATATTTCTCTTGTATATTTACATTCCAATTTTCTGAGTTCTTTTTTCTGTTGTAGCTATTTGAGCTTCCTGCAAAACAAGACAGACGGAGACCAGAAAATTCTGGAAAATAAGAAACAGCTTGGTCCCAAACCACTAGCAGAAATACCTACACTAAACATCTGGGGTAGGGAATTAGAAAAAATAGTGAGAAGCAGAGGATCCCGTTTTGAAATACTCACTATACACCATGGGCTTATCTTAACCAGAACTGAATAACAATAATAAAGAAAACTCCACTCCCTCACCAAATCCACCCATCAGCATGCCTAAATGATACAACCACAGTGCCACCTGGTGATTGAACAGAACTAACACACAACTGGACCATGGAAATGCCTCATAACTTATAATATACATTTGAGGTTGTATTCAGGTAGTTAATGATTTAAAAAATTGAAGACACCAACAATAACATACAAATAAAAATTAAAGAAATAAGGAAGATCTTCATCAAAGAGATAAGAACTCTAAAAAGAAATATCAAAATTCTTCTTGGGCTGGATAGATAGCATAATGATGATGTATGGGTCTCATGCCTAAGGCTCCGAGGTCCCAGATTTATTCCCCAACACCATCAACTTGAACTGTATATAGAATTTTTCCTTAAGACAAAATACATCAATAATTTTTCTACTTTGCTTATTTCTTCACTTTATAGCATATTATTAAATTTATTTTAATATTACTAATTTTTTAGGTGAAACATATTTTCATATATCTAACTTTTCTCTTAATAAATGTTAATTTAAACAAAAATATAAATGGGGGCTCAAACAATAGCAACAAAAGGAAAAAACATATAGGAAAAGAGCTGGCAGAAAGGACAGAGTGGTATGATCAAAGTTAGTGAATCAAGGCCAACTACCAAATACCTATGTATACATAAGAACAGAAATTATTAAAACTTATAGTGTCTCGCCTTCACTGAAAGTAAAAACAAAAGTTCTGAGTGAGAAGAATGAGGAAGAAAGGGATTAATACAGGACAGTATCACATGTAGGTGATATTTAGAAGACTAAATTAAAATGGGAGAGCATAAAATAGAACTTGGACTGGTTCAGGGAGGGGGTATATGGCACCAAAGTAAGGGACTCTGGGGAGGGAAGTAAATAGGGGGTCTGGGGATAGAGGTGGTTTGGAGTCCTTATTGAGGGGGATGAAATGTATGTAGAAGATACCTGCTATGCAAAACTGACAGATAATGCACATCTATAAGCAAAGTGCTATAATTAATTACCCCCCAATAAAATTAAAAGAAAAATAAATTATTTTGTAGAAAATTGATACATTTTTTGGATTGGTTACTAGAATATAATTGTTTTGAAATTCTTTTTAAAATTCTTTTTTTATTTTTAATATTTATTTTCCCTTTTGTTGCCCTTGTTTTTTATTGTTGTAGTTATTATTGTTGTTGTTATTGATGTCATCGCTGTTAGATGGGACAGAGAGAAATGGAGAAAGGAGAGGAAGACAGAGAAGGGAAGAGAAAGATAAACACCTGTGACTTCTCTGCAGGTGGTGATGGTGTCTGCTCCAGGATTATCCTCTATTTTGAAACTACAATGACAAAAACTACAGTTATAGAAAACATGAAATTACTTAAAACAACCATAGAAATAGCCATTTGATCACTGAAAGTCCAAAAGTGGAGAGAAGTGGAAGTGCATGGAGTTGGAACTCAAGTGATGGGAAAAGGAGAACTACATACAGCTATAAGTCATGTAGCACATGGCATTAAGAAACCAAGGAAATTTAAAACTTGACTAGCCTTTTTAGATTTCCATAGATGCTAATCCAACTAAAGTTCCTCCTTAGAGCTTAGCCTGCAGCCAGAACTACCTGAACACTGATTTCCTGATTTCTGCAATATTATGTTACAGTTAGTTTTTACTTTATCAGCCATATCAGGGCACAGCTCATTCTGGTTCCGGCTGCACCAGGTGTCATTGACTTATGTTGTACCTGGCCTGCCTCTCTCTGTGTGTACATTCACCAACTATTCCCACTGTTCAAACCTCTTCCCTGTAGCACCAGCCCATGCTACATGTTGCATTTAGCCAGTGACACTGCCAAGTGCTTTCACTAACCTCTGTCATTAGGTCCCTGCGTGTCCCCGCATATGTGTTCCCATTGCTGTCTGAAAGTTCAACAGCAAGCACTCCTTTGAGAAGCCCAGAATTGACTGTCCTCTGCCTGCAATGCATATAACAAACAGGCTCTGATACGTGAATGAGCATCACCTATACCATGCTACACACTCAATTGATTTAATCTGCTTGTGGTATCTCCAATGTGTTCAGGCCCATATGCACCCCCACTCCATTTTCAAAGTCCAAACCCACTGGTCTCTGTTTATTCCCCTAACAGCTGATTTATTCCCCTAACAGCTGATTTTAATCCAGCATCACAAGCACCTCACACCTTCTATATTCCTATCTACTTGTAGGGTCCAATGTTACCAGACTCTTCTTAAAACCCATCACTACTCCATTATTTGTCCCTTTCAACTTATAGGACTTGTAGACAGTGGGTTCCTCTAAGTGGTCAGGTATCACAAGTCCTTCCCCATAATTGCTGACCTATAGTCTGAAGAATCAAACATGTCCATTTTCAGCTTGTTTGTGTACCCCTCCATCAGTTTGGTCTATAGCTGGTAGACTCCCCTGCTATATCTGTTGCTCACCACCTGCTAGTGTATCACACTGTGCCTGCAGTGGAAGCTTCCTCTCTATTACTACAACAATGTAGTGGGAACCTTAGGCAAAACTCATTTCTCACCCAGTTTGAGAATCACACCACTGGTCATGCATATATGAGAAACACAAACACACTCCCTGAATCTGAAATATTTCACCTGCCACATTTGATCTGTAGAAATACTATGAGGCTCTCCTTAGATTTATCAGTGATTGCACATGCATTAGACTTCATCTGTTTTACAGAGATAAGCAAATTATAAGAGGGAATTTTCCAGAGTTAGTCAAGTAACAAACTACACCAATCAGAATGGAAAAATAAAGGAAACATTATTATCAATGAATCATAACAAAAATCCGACCCTAAAAATCCAAATAAACTAGATTAAAAATTATTAGAGATATTCCCAACAATTAATCCACAAATTTGACACAGTGGTTAGAAGAGTCAAATAATGTTTAGTCAAACTACAGCAGACTAGACTCTGAGGGAATGTAGACTCCAAAACTTAAAAGAAAGAAATGCATGCTAAAATAACTTAATGAATATTCATATAAACTGAAATGAAACTCAGAACAGCTGCATTTAAAAAAACCAATTCTTGAGAAAATTAATCAATATAAAATCCACAACAGTAAAGCAAAACAACAACAACAACAACAAAAGGCAACAGAGACATTAGCAACTAAGGTCAAACTAAAAAACTAACTAGCAAAACTAATAGACTTTAGGATTTAGGAAAGCAATGAAGGTAGAAAAAGCATTCTTAAGGATAAAGCATCATAAATTTAAAATAAAATAGAAATACTTATAAAACAGATTAGGTAGCAATTAAGACACTATTGGGGGGAAAAGTCAAGATGGCTGCATAAAGACAGCACCTAGGCTGATTCTCCTAAAAAAATTCAAATCCTGGAAATTCTAAATGTAAATAGGATTTTCAGCTCAGTAGGAGAGAAGCTACTGAGGAGGGGGAAAGAAAAAACGTGGTTAATCATTATAACCCATCCTTAAATTGGTAAAAGTGTGTTATAAATGACAAAGGAGATATGAGTAGTGAGTTTCCCATTGTACCCTTGAAAACCATTCCCCAGACCAGAAGCAGTTTATTTGGGAAATAGGAGCAGCCTGAAAAAATACTCCCCTTCAGTGGAGTCAAACTCATCAAGCAAGATTCCAAGGCTGAACCCATTGTTAGAATGCAGGTTGGAAGGTTGGATCCATGAAACTTGCCTGACTGGATCTGAGCTACAGACATTCCAAAATTAGCAGACAGACTGATAAGCATCCCTTTTGAAATAATCTGACATATATATGTTCTTTTAATCTGTTGATCCCCTCTCTCGTTCTCTTTGTATATTCATTCTGTTGGCTGTACTTTGCTACCCTTTTTCTTTTTTTTTCTCTTCTTTCTCTTTATTTTAGCTTTTGTTTCATTATTGCCTTTTGTTATTGATTGTTTTTGTTTTGTTTGGGGAGTGATTTTTGTTTGCTTGCTTTGATATAACTTGTAGGCTTTTTGTTTGTTATATATTTTCTCTTATCACTTTCTTACCTACCTATTTCTAGGATCTTACCCTACTTCAATTTGGATCTGAACTACAGTCAGTACCAAGCACAGACAAAGCTTCATCACGAGTGCACTATGAATACACACACACACACACACACACATATTTCTATTAGTCTGTTAATTATTCATCTGGTTTTCAGTGTGTATGACTTCTTTTGGCTGTGGTAGGCTGTTTACCACCCCTGGTTTATTTAGTCTTTGTTTCTGTTTTTGTTGTTGTTGTTGTATTTACTGGTGTTTATACTTTGTTTTGTGGTAGGAGTTTGGCTTGGTTTTCCCATTTTTGTTGGTTTTTTTTTTTTTTGTAGTTGTTTCAGTAATCCCCACCCCACTTCAATTTAAACACAAGAGGCACTTCTCATACTTCAAAGGCAGTGGCAGTAGTTTCACAACAGCTCCAGCCACACCTAAGACTGATCACAAGGTGACTGGCTTTAGTAGTCTAGGAATATAAAGAGTCACCACAAATCATACCTGAATAGCAAAATTGAGGAGAGAAATAAAGAAAGGGGAGTCAGGTGGTAACACAGCTGGTTAGGCGCATGTGGTGCAAATCACAAGGACCAGCGTAAGGATCCCAGTTTGAGCTCCCCACCTGCAGGGGAGTGACTTCACAGATGGTAAAACAGGTCTGCAGGTATCTATCTTTCTCTCCCCCTCTCTGTCTTCCCCTCCTCTCTCCATTCCTCTATGTCCTATCTAACAATGACAACATCAATAACACCAGTTATAACTCAACAACAATGAAAAACAACAAAGGAAACAAAAGGGAAAATAAATAAATATTAAAAAAGAAATTAAGAAAGACACTAAAAATAATGGTTAAATAAAAAAGAAATACAAAACAGCAATGACCAGCACAGGGGGCTGGAAAAAAATCCCAGCAAGCTAGAAGCAACTAAGAATGAGGAAAGTATCCAAAAATTAATTTATGCATAAATCACAGAAGTGAGGAAAGCTTTTGAGGGAAGTACTATCAGAATTAGGGAAATAACAAATGAGACCCATAAACAAAACACAAACTATCATTAGGTAATGAGAGAATGGAAACTGAAAGAGCTGAGCAAAGGGATCAGTGAGCAGAACAAATGAATACTTTAAAGTAATATGTTAAAATAACTGAGTTGAAGAATAAAGATGAGGGAAGAAAGAACAGAGTAACAGAAGCAGAAAACATTATTATCTATGTCAAGGATGAATTATAGAATACTAAGAAAGAAGTAGGAGAGCTAACAAGTATATATTAAGCAATACTGAAAGCAAAACCATAGACATATGGGATGAGCTTAAAAGAAGTAATATACATATTATTGGCCTAAAAGAGGGAGAAATAGCAGAAAAGAAAAAAAAGAACCCTAGAGGAGTTAATAGAAGAAAACTTCCTAACCCTAAACAATAAAGAGGACATTAAGAATCAAGAAGCTCAGGGGTCAAATAGAAATACCAAAGTAGATCACCTGGGACCACAACAAGGCAGGACTAGAATGACTCAGGAACCCACCTAACTACTGGTAAGTGCAAACATGTGTGACTCATGGATAGAGAGGAGCCTAAGGAGAAATTGAGTGGCTGGAAACAGTCCAGCAGTTTACCAATTGAAGCACTACCACTACTCTGTTTAAACAACAAAAACACTGTTGAAGGGAGGAGAGGACTCCCTTAAGACTAAGCAAATGCAACTGTAAGTCTTCATTGCTAATGCCCTCAGTGGCTGGAGCATATGGGGGGAGGCCCTGTCCTGACACCTGGGAACAGAGAACTTACCAGAACATTCAGGAGAAGATTTACACCTCAGTGGCTTAGCAGTGGGGCTGTATAGTTGGAGACTTTCCATGTTGTTCTCCTGATGAGAACATGGTGAATAACTTCCTCAAAAACTACAGGCTATAAATGGGACATATTTAAAAACTAACAGGGCCCAGCAGTGCTGCCCAGCTTGGCAAAGAAACTGAATTGAGCCCAGAGCTTTGGATCCTTAGGGTGTGAGAGTCACTTTGTGTTGTGCCTTAAAGCCAGCCCCCCCTGCTCTGCTTACATAATCATTGTTTTGCCTGAAATATCCCCACCATGCTATCCCCTCAGGGTATTGCTAATTCAGTTAAAACCATCGCAACAGTTGCTAAGGATGCTTACACATTCCCAGCATGCCTTTTGCTTCTCTCCACCGCGTTTCCTAGCCAATCCCATTGCAGACTTGCCATTTTCATCTTTACCCTATAAATCCCTCTGCTGTTCCAGTTTCCCTCTCTTTCTCTTCTGCACCCTGACCTGGGGAAGACCTGGAGAAGACTTGGAGAAGGGCTGGTGGGTATAGTGGGAGGCGGCCATTTTGCCAACTCCACATGGCCTAAACTGCTGTGATAACACCCAACTCTGGGGCATCCACGTGAATAAAGATTTGCGTTCCTGCTCCACCACGAGTTCCTCGTCTCTTCTCTCTCTCGCAACACACAACCAGACATCTGGCACCGGAACAGGGACCTAACCCACTCAGACCCAGATAAGTATACATCCACTTGGCTCTCTGTAGCCTTGTGTTTAATTAAGGCACTGCAGTTTATTTTCTCCTTCTTCTTATTTCTCTGAGACCCCTACACCATGGGCGACCTTCCTTCTCATGAAGAGGTTTCCCAAACCCTCTACTTTTTTTTATGAGACAGGTTTTCTATCTCTAGGACATTTTTCTCAGGGCCACACCTTGGATCCTCTTGGCCATGGTTGCGGCTTTAGGAGATATGCAGGTTCCCCTCCAACAAGGCCAAGGGACCTTGAGGGTGAGATCAAATTGTTAAGGGAGATGGTCATTGCACTTACCCAGCACCATACATGCTTTCTAGAGAAATCAAAGCCTATCCCGATCCTGACTCACACTAAGCCTTCTGCATTTTGCCCCAAGGCTCCTGTTTTGGTAGACACATGTCCAGCTTCTCCAGCAGCCGCCGCAGCCACTTCTCTGGTGGCTTCCACTTCCGTGACTCCTCGCCCCGTGGCTATGCTGCTATCGACACTGAATATCTTTGCCGGCTTTGCAATGGAGCTTTTCCTCCAGAGCAAGTCCACACATTCCCTGTAAACATTGCCCCCAATATACAGAGACCTCAGGCAAGGTACATGTATTCCTCCACATATCTTAAAGAAATTTATCAGGCGGTTAAGGAGGATGGAGTCCATGCTCTATGGACCAGGTCCATTTTACAAGGCCTTCTCCAGAACCTTAATACCCCCTGAGAGTGGAGGGACTTAGCTCACACGATGCTTCCAGGCCCACTCTTCCTGCAATGGGAGGCATTTTTTAGAGATGAATGTTAACAAAAATCCTGGATAAATAGCCAGAATCAGCCCAAGAGGGATTTTGAGGATCTGTTTGGAATGGGTCATTTGGGAACCAGAATTCAAGAGGCAGAGGCCAAGTTTCCACCTGGTTATTTTGATCAGGTATGCCTCTGAACATTACAAGCATGGGAGAGGTTAACACGACCTATGGGAGCGGCTTCAGCCCCCATTCTCTCCCTTTGCCCAGAACCTGATGAATTCCTAGCTAAATTAATTACCAGTGTCCAATCAGGTTTGGAGAGAAAGATTTATAATTCTGACACCCATTTTCTTCTCCTGCATTCTATTGTCTGGGATGGCATGCTTCCGGACTTCCATCAGGCATGCCTCAGTCTTAAAAACAAACACCCAGACACCTAGACTTTAGTGATACAGGAGCTTACATCAAGCTCTTATCAGGCACCCATTATGACACAGGCCTTTGCAGCTACCTCACTTAAGCAAAAGGGGGCTTGCTTTCAGTGCAGTTACCAAGGGCGTTAGCGTAACCAATGTCCAGAAAATAAATGACAACCCAGCTTCCAGTCAGGGAGCCAGGATCCTGAACGCTTTGTCCTAGATGCCAGAAAGGTTTTCATTGGAGGAGAGATTGTTGGTCCAAGTTTCATAGAAATTGCACACCCCTGTTGAATATAGATTTAAACAGGGATTTAAAATAGGCGCGGGGCATCTCTCAGTGCCGCCTTCAAGAGGAAATCAAGTGGGTTGCCCGCTCAGCGCCTTGCCTTTCTTCCATAAACAAAAATCCAGCCCGGGACCCAACCCATCACTCTGCCCACCATGCCATGTAACAATAGCAGAGGGCGAGCAGGAGGAGGAGCACAAGCTGTGTGAGAACTCCCAGTGTAAAAATAGCCAGCTGGAGCAAGTGAACGTCATTGATTCAGAGCCTGATATTTTGCGGACAATCCCTGTTTTAGAAAGTGGTCATCCTACTATGACAAATTACTCAAAACCTATCTGGCTTCTTGCCCGCCATGTCCAGCAATACCTGCATGATGGCTCTGCTATCCCTGAGGAACAAGAAACACTGCAAGAGGACTGGCTGCAGAATGCACCCCAGGGCCCACAATATGACATGGCAGAATCTGAAAAATCTGGTTCACAGAGCCCTCCCTTCCCCTTCTCTGAATATCTTTTGCTATGCCTTGCCAATTGTGTTTTGTGATTGAGTGAGTGAGTTGAATAACCAAAAAATATTTTTTTTCAGTGAGCTGAATGACTAAATTTTTTTGTTAGACCCATTTTGCTCAGAGTACTCTTAAGCTTAATTGACTTTATATAAAAATGCTGAACACAGCCATGGTTTCTGGAGACATCCAGAAACAGTCCAAAATTTTGTTTTTCTCCTCCTTTGATTTTTTTAAAGTGTTGGCACAAATGTAAAATGTTTAGTCTTAAACTGTGTGAGTAAAGATGGTTCAACTAAGACAGTACAGATCTAAATTCATGTTTGAAATGATATGTCTTCGTAACAAATTTTTTTCTCCTCCTGTGTGTTATAAACTACATGTTTCTATGTGTATTTCAAGTTTGGAAAACATTAATTTAATGGTTAAAAGTGTAACTTTGAAGCTACATTATTACCAGGCAGAGTTAAATGAAGGAGTTTTCAACATGATTCTTATAAAGGTAAAATTAATTTGCTAAAGTAACTGAGTATTTAAGGTAAAGTCAATATTTAACTTGACAATTCATCTCCAAAATTAAAATACAAATTATCTACACAGGAATCTTTTGGAGGGCTCTCAAAAGTGCCCTGTAAACTAATCTTGTGTAATTAATCCACAACAAATCTGGCATCAATCTGACATTGTAAATTTTAAAAAAACATAGTCACTAACATGTGTTAACTCTCTAAATAACCTGAATTTGTTTAAAGTACAAAGTAAAAAATAGTTTAAAATCAATATATCTTAATAAAATTTAGTCTGAAGATCCGTTGTGCAGAGACCACTACACAAGGTCACATAAGATGACCTTCAAACAAAATTATAAAGATATTTAAACCAATTATAATCATTGAGTTATCAATTATAGTAAACTTCTAATTTGTTAAGTTTCTATTTTCTTCACAAATAATTGACTACAACTATGTAAAGCCTTCACATGAAGAAGCATCTGCTCATATGGTAAGAAATTAAACTATATAAGAAGCCCCCCATATACAACTTACGTAAATTAACAACAATATTCACATATTTTTCTACACTTAACTGGTGTATCTTGTTTTGCCACTATAGGCCTGCCTTTGTCAGTCAACAATTTAAAGAGTTTTTTCCTTTATAACATCAACCATGACACAGACATTCCTTACAACCCTCAAAGACAAACGATTGTTGAAAAGGCCCGCCAAATGCCTAGGCCCAATTAAGTAAAGAAAAAAGGGCCCCCAATAATCAGTTGGCTAAGGCACCAACTACATTAAACCTCCTTTAATATTTATAAAAATTCAAACCAGATGCCCTGCTAACCATGGGAAGCAGATTTCCTTGCGTTTCCTTCATAGGAATCCCTGGAAAACCATCTGGACCCCTGCAAACTCTGACATTACCCACTAGATGGCACAACTACAGCAGCGCACCCCCTGAAACCCATGATGTGACCTGACAGGATCTGAAGAACCTGATTCACCACTCCAAGGACAGAACTTTCTTACTGCCTTTTTCTCACCCATCGCTGTCTGCTCTTCCTGCTTCTGCTTCACCTGTCACCTTTTGGAGGTTCCAGCTCACTCTCTACAGAGAAGCAAAGTTCCAGTGGCTGTCTTCCCCCATCAAGATAAACGTGTGGCATTTCTTTCCCTGGCCATTGGCATTGGACTGATGCTTCTATCAGACTTACTGGGACACCTTTGGACAGTGACATTCCTTTATGAAGACTCTAAGTTAGAAGAAGATGAAATCCATAAATCCATCCCTTTTATTATACCAACAAAACCAATAAAATATCTAGAAAGAAACCTAACCAAAGAAGTGAAAGACTTGTATACTGGAAATTATGAGACACTACTCAGGAAAATTGAAAAAGACACAAAGAAGTGGAAAGATATTCCATGTTCATGGGTTGGAAGAATTAAATCATTAGAATGAATATACTATCCAGAGCCATATACAAGTTTAATGCTATCCCCATCGAGATGGAAACCACATTTTTAGGAGAATAGAACAAATGCTACAAATATTTAGCTGGAACCAGAGAAGATCTTGAATTGCCAAAACAGTCTTTAGAAGAAAGGACAGAGCTGGAGGCATCACACTCCCAGACTTCAAATTGTATTATAGGGCCATTGTAATTAAAACTCCATGGTACAAGACCGTGAATAGACACACTGACCATTGGAATAGCATTGAGAGCCCAGAAGTAAGCCCCCACACCTATGGACATTTAATCTTTGACAAAGGTACCCAGACTATTAAATGGGGAAAGCAGAGTTTCGTCAGCAAATGGTGTTGGGAAAAGTGGGTTGAAACATGCAGAAGAATGAAACTGAACCACCATATTTCACAAAATACAAAAGTAAATTCCAAGTGGATCAAGGACTTGGATGTTAGACCAGAAGCTATCAGATACTTAGAGGAAAATACTGGAAGAACTCTTTTCCGCATAAATTGTAAAGACATCTTCAATGCAATTACAAAGAATACTAAAGTAAGCATAAACCTATGGGACTACATCAAATTAAAAAGCTTCTGCACACAAAAGAAACCACTACCAAATCCAAGAGACCCCTCACAGAATGGGAAAAGATATTTACATGCCATACATCAGACAAAAGGCTAATAACCAAAATATATAAAGAGCTTGCCAAGCACAACAACAAAAAAATGACCCCATCCAAAAATGGGGAGAGGACATAGAGAGAATATTCACCAAATAAGATATCAAAAAGGCCAAGAAACATAAGAAAAAAATGCCCCAAGTCTTTGATTGTCAGAGAAATGCAAATTAAGACAAATAAAAAATGGTAAAACACAAATAAAAAATGCTCAAAGTTACTGATAATGGAAATGCAAATAGACAAAATGTGATACTACTTTATAGTGATGAGGATGTCATAGAATAGAACAGACTATTACAACAAATATAAAGAAGGATGTAGGAGAAATAAAATCTACACTGCTTGTGGGAATATAAATTGTTCCAGCCTCTGTGTAAAATAATCTGATAATTTCTTAGAACTCTAGAAATGAGTCTATCTTATATCTCAGCAATTCTTTTCCTGGTGCTATATCAAAATGAATCAAGTACAGTCATTTGAAGAGATATTTGTACACCTATGTTCATAAAAGCTCAATTTGAAGTAAACTAAATTTGTAAGAAATCCAGATGCCATTAAAAGTTGTGGTTTGACGGGAGTCAGGCTGTAGCGCAGCGGGTTAAGCACAGGTGGCGCAAAGCACAAGGACCGGCATAAGGATCCCGGTTCAAACCCCGGCTCCCCACCTGCAGGGGAGTCGCTTCACAGGCGGTGAAGCAGGTCTACAGGTGTCTATCTTTCTCTCCTCCTCTCTGTCTTCCCCTCCTCTCTCCATTTCTCTCTGTCCTATCCAACAACGACAACAACAATAATAACTACAACAATAAAACAACAAGGGCAACAAAAGGGAATAAATAAATAAAATAAATATTTTTTAAAAAGTTGTGGTTTGTATGATGAGGCTATACCTTTAATAGATCTCTTTCTACATTATCACTAGTCATCTCCATCAGGAACAACATAATGGGTCCTTTTGGGGGGGCCCATAGGACATTGCCCTCAATGTGGATCAACAATGGTAGAGAATGTTTCAACCTCAGAAATTACAACGGTAGTAACTGAAGCAAGGATTGATGCATTTTAACCAATACCAGTTAGCCAAACAACACCTCCAGTCCAAGAAAAAATAGCAACCAAATCCAAAAGAAAATGAAAGAGAAAGGAAAAAAAGGAAAGAAAGAATAGACAATTATGCAAATCTACTGTCCACTGTAAATTTTAGGGATAGCAAGAAGAGAAAGGGAAGTAGAGAAGAGAGACACACACAGAGTCCACTCTAAGTCAGATTTCTTCCCAAAACAATTCACAACTGATTATCAGTAAATTCAGAAAGCAAAAGAAGGAGGAAGGAAGAAAAGAAAACAAGAACAAGAGAAAAAAAAAAGAATAGTGAAAGGAAAGAATTTTCTTTTAGTTAGTGAGGAGGAGGGAAAAAGGAGAGTGGAGGGAAGAGGTAGAGTGAAACAAGTTCCTCTCACAGTGTAGAGTACACCCTGTAACCTAGCAAGGGGAAAAAACAATAACAGTTAATTTTGGTCAACTTGAAGAAGGAGCAGGGAAAAGACACACACACACACACACACACACACACACACACACACACACACAGTAACAATAAAATATAATAGAGTAAAAACGCTGTCAGTCTTCAGCTTGGCCGATTCCGGATTGGCTCAGGCAACCTGAGCAAGTATCCAAAAAAAAAAAAAAAACCCCAAAACTTCCAAGTAGTCTTTACCAGGCAGGGGTGAGTCTCTGATTGGTCAGATATTTTTTTCACTCAAATAGAACTCAGCCACTTAGAAAAACAAGAAGGAAATCAAAAAGGAAAAAGATTAGAATGACACCCCTGGTAAACCAGGAATCTTGGTAAAGAAAATAGCTCAGCAGGAAGCCTGCTAGGAGAAGGGGTTGTTTCTGGGGTGGACTGGAGGGCTGAGCTTCAGAAATAATCAAACTATTTCCTTTATTTTACCTCCTTTTTCTATCCCAAGCGTGAGCTATAAGACCCCTCCATGGTGTCACACTTAGGACCCCTTATTCACCCTCCTGCTGATGGCCCAGTATCCTACCCTATCCAGAGAACCCTAGGTCACAAGCTGCTGCTTGATGGAGCTCACACCAGCAGTTGCCTCCAAGTCTGGTAGAAAATGTTCCAAAGGGGGTTTGGATAACATACTCTACCACCTGAAGGCGGTAGGTCCTGAAATTGGTGCAACTCCAAATGTTCCTACTGATGAACACAGAATGCAAGTTCAGACCTACAGGGTTGTAGAGGTTACATAGGCTCCTATGCTGAATGTGAGCCTCAGATAAAATCAATGGGGTTTATAGTTAACAACATTTATACACTTTTCCCATATTTGGAAGTTACTCTCTTCCCTTACCCAGCTTTCTAGCCCTATTTCCAACCATGACATCATCTCCCCAGACAATAACCTGAGTCCACCTGCATATCAGATGTCAGGCTCAGGCAAAAGTTGATCAAGTCATGGGTACTTTGGAATATACCTAAAATAGACCTAGTAGCTATTTCCAAAACGGAGACCCCAAGCCTTCATCTGTGATAGTTCAGCCTTTAAGTTCATGATTAATCACCAATTTGTATGGCTTTATATGTTAACTTTTTCAGCTACCAGGTTCCAGATTCTAACATGATGACAACTGGGCTTCCCTGGACAGATGACCCTAGCAATGTGTCCCAGAGCTCCCCTTGCTCAGATCCCTGTTCCACTAGGGAAAGAGAGAGACAGGCTGGGAAAATGGATCTACCTGTCAACACCCATGTGCAGTGGAGAAGCAATTACAGAAGACAGACCTTCCACTTTCTGCAATCCATGGTGACCCTGGGTCCATACTCCCATGGGGTTAAAGAATAGTAAAGCTCTCATGGGGAGGGTATGGAATACGGAATTCTGGTGGTGGGAATTGTACCCCTCTTATCCTATGGTCTTGTCAGTGTCTACATTTTATAAATAAATAAATTTTTAAAAATAATAGGAAAACTATCAGGGGAGTAGGTGGGATATGGAGCTCTGGTGGTGGGAAGTGTACCCTTCTTATTCTGTGTTCTTGTCAGTGTTTCCATTTCATAAATAAATACATTTAAAAAAAGAAAAGGGAGTCAGTGGTAGTACAGTGGATTAAGTGCACGTGGCATAAAGCACAATAGCCAGCTTAAGGATACTGGTTCAAGTCCCTGGCTCCCCACCTTCAGGGGAGTCACTTCAAAAGTGGTGAAGCAGGTCTGCAGGTGTCTATCTTTCTTTCCCCCTCTCTGTCTTCCCCTCCTCTTTCCATTTCTCTCTATCCTGTTCAACGACAATGGAATCAATAACAACAACAATCATAGCTACAACAATAATACAACAAGGGCAATAAATAAATAAATAAATAAATAAATAAATAAATAAATAAATATTGTGGTTCAGCAGGAAGCGCTGTGACTAAGGCATCAGACTTTCAAGCATGAGGTCCTGAGTTCAATCCCCAGCAGCACATGTACCAGAGTGATGTCTGGTTCTTTCTCTCCTCCTGTCTTTCTCGTTAATAAATAAATAAAATCTTAATAAATAAATTTTTTTAAAAGAAAAAAGTTATGGTTTGTATGGCCAATGGAATATTATGCTGTTTTTTAAAATGACAGTCTTGTCTTTTGCCTTATCTTTGACAGAATTTGAAGCAATCATGCTGAAACAGAAGGGTAAATAATAGAAGGGTAAATGATAAAAAATAGAAAACATAGAAGGGTAAATGATCTCACTCATAGATGGCATAGTTGGAACCTAAGAAACAATAACAGTAAGGGAATGCATAATGAGAAACTTGGACTGAAAGTGTTATACTGCACCAAAGCAGAGGGCTTTGAAGAAGAATGGAAAAGGATGGTGCTTGGGGGTGTGGGCTTTGAGGTCCTGGTGCAGAAAAGAACTGAAGTTGAAATGAGACTGTTTTGCAGACACCACTCATGGGGAGATTATACCCACATGTTACTAACAGTACTGTAATCAATAACCCCTTCCCAATAAAGTATATATAAAAAGAAAACTACTGTTTTATTATTGGAGTAATGTTTTCTTGATACTTTATGTTTCTTGAACTCTCTTTGTATCACATTTGAAAAAGGAGTTACTCTTCTAATCTTTACTACTAGCTACATGAGAACAACAGCTCCACTGGCCATCCTGGCTAGAAATTCTGAGTGTCCCCATATAAACATTGTGTATGTCCCAACTCCACACTTCTTGTTCTTTCATGGGGAGGATTTTTTGACCCTTTGCTTATCCTTGCAACACAAGAGAGTACTGATAGCTTTCATTCCATTTTCCCAAATGTATTACTTCAAATTTTTCAAATATCAAAGATTTCTCCCAGACTCACTGAATCACTTTTTTATTTACATACTTAGCAACCATCTATAAGTATTTTAACTTGCCATTTTCAAACTTACACACAAGGGGGCAGCTATGAGGGGGTAAATATGATGTATTAAAGATACATATTAACACTTGAGGTTAATAGCTGAGGTATGCAGATGACTTATAGTTGAATGAAGCAATTAGGGATATGAGTGTCCTTTGATGGCATGCACGATGCATTACTATTATTTTTCTCCCAGCATCCTTGCTATACCAAACACTTCATTGTTTTTATTTTATTTTATTTTATTTATTTATTCCCTTTTGTTGCCCTTGTTGTTTTATTGTTGTAGTTATTATTGTTGTTGTCGTCGTTGTTGGATAGGACAGGGAGAAATTAGTTATTATGTAATCTAAAGAGGTCTATAATCAGATACTTAAAGGATTCTGTAAAACCTGAGGCATGACAATGTTTTTAAATTTAAATATGGATGTGAAATATATTTAGAACTTGATTACTACTTAAGCTGTAATTGGATTTGCAGAAAATGTCTCCTCCATTCTGTGAACCTCATACCTTCACAAGACTAGTGAAATTGAAAACATGTTATTATTTGATTGTATTTGGATACTAACTGATTATAGATGCATATATAATATTAACAAGGCTATTAGAGAAGATTCAAGAGGAAATAAAACATTAAGTGCTGAGTTACGAGATACTTAATGAATTTCTCACTACTAGGGGAATCCTGTTTGGTTAAGTGTTGAGTGACTGAGGATCTGGTATTTACTACTTAAAGACTGGACAGCATAGCTCTCATTTGTCCTTAACAAAAATATTTACTGTCCTGTACTCAATTAACTTTTAAGAATAAATTAAGTCATTCACATATATCTTTCTACAACTCAATTTGACTCAATCCACTTAATTACTGAAGCTTGAAGCTATCTTCTAGAAACTTGATTTTATCTCCTGATTAATTTGTCCTGGCCAGGCCCTCTTCCTTCCTTCCTTCCTTCCTTCCTTCCTTCCTTCCTTCCTTCCTTCCTTCCTTTCTTTCTATCTTTCTCTCTCTCTTTTTCTTTCAATTTCTTTATTAGGGTATTAATGGTTTACAGTCAACAGTAAAATACAATAGTTTGTACATGTGTAACATTTCTCAGTTTTCCACATATTAATTCAACCCCCACTAGGTCCTCCATCATGATCCAGGACCTAAACCATCCCCCCACCCCAGAGTCTTTTACTTTGGTGTAACATACTAACTCCATTCTAAGTTCTGCTTTGTGTTTTCCTTTCTGTTCTTATTTTCAACTTCAATCTATGAGTGAGATCATACCATATTCTTCCTTCTCTTTCTGACTCATCTCAATTAGCATGATTCATTCAAGCTCCATCCAAGATGAGGTGAAAAAGTGAATTCACCTATTTTAATAGCTGAGTAGTAGTCCGTTGTGTATATATACCACACCTTTCTCAGCCACTTATCTGTTGTGCCGTCCAGATTTCTGTCATCTGCACCTGTCACATATTATATTGTTCACCACAGCCATTAACAAAAATGTTGCATGAGATATGTTTAAGGCCAGTACTGTCATAACACTATATAGAACTATTTTGCTAACTACATTATGATCTCTATATTCATTTACAAATTTTCCATGGGAATATTATTAAATATTTTGTAAAACAGTAAATGAAAGTCAAGATATGTCGGTCAAGGATTATGCTAACCATTCAGTCTGAAATTATGTCTATAATAACATGCATATAAATATCATGATGACTCCAAATGGTGCTTACTTCCATTTATAAACTCAAAAAACTGTTAAACACCTATAGTTTCAAGATTAGGTTGGTTGAGTTATATTGTGTCATTGTAGAACCTAGTTTCTATTTTTGGAGTTTTAAAACCATTTATCTGTTTATTATTGCATAAGGTCGGAAAGAAATTGAGAGGGGAGGGTGAGAGAGAAAGAGAGAGACACCTGCAGCCTTGCTTCATCACTTTTGAAGCTTTTCCCATGTAGGTGGTGACTAAGGGCTTGAACCTGGGTCCTTGCACACTGTAATGTGTGCACTTAACCACGTACACCACCACATGTCCCCTCAGAGTTCTACTTTTATCACATAACTTTGTGATTTGAATAATTAAGTTCATCTCTGCATCCTCTGTTGGGAAATTGTAAGGCTGTGGTAGAGCCTGGTAGGGCTTGACCTGAGGAGTGTGTCTATCCTGCCAGTCTTTCTCTCTACCAAGAGGTTGAGCAAGGAGGGACAGGAGTAACCCCAAAGGTTTGCCCCATCTTATCAGACTCCCTGTCTCACAAAGCACCCTGAATTCCTGATACTATGACCATTAGAAAAAAATAAATAAAGGGGGAATGTTGGGAAATTGTGAGGAAGTGGTTGAGCTTGGCAGGGCTTGACTTGAAGGGACATCCATCCTCTCATCTTATCAGACTTATTATCTACATAATCATTGTTTTGCCTGAAAGATCCCCACCCATTCTATTCCTTTGATCTATCTTCTTTCTATCCTCAAGACCCTCCCTGCCTCCAGGGTATTATTAATACCACCAATCAAAACCATCACAGCAGTTGCAAAGGAAGTTCCTAACTTTCCAGTCCCTTTTGCCTTTCTCCGCCCCTTTCCTAGTCATTTCCATTTCCGACTTGCCACTTCCGTGTCTGACCTTTAAAGGCCTGGGCTCTGAAAAATGAAGAATTGAATTGTCTCGCCACCACGAGTCTGTTCCTGAGTCATCTCCCTCCCATCACTGAGTGAGTAGCAGCCCAGGGTGGCTCTGGTCGAGTTCTCTCCAACCCAGAGAGGATGTGCCTGGGAAGAGGCACCCCCATGCTAGCCCAGCAATCCTCAAAATGTACCATTCAACGGATAGAATATATAACTTCTAATGATTTATGCTACTTTGCTTATCTTGAATCACTTAGTTATGCCACCAAATAGATATTTCAGAATTTACCTTTCAAAGGGCTGGGTGATGGCTCACTACATTAACAGTACATGTTACAGTGCACAAGGACCCAGGTTCAAGAACTACAAAACTACATCAATAGTAATACAATAATAGTGGGAAACTTTAACACTCCACTCTCACACTTAGACAATCAATGAAGCAGAAACAAGATAATTAAATGAAGAGATGGAAACACTAGACCTTCTGTGTTGCTTGCTGTGGCAGCGGGATGCAGAAAAAGGAGGTTTGGAGCAGCAAGGGAACACAATCCTTTATTTGAGCGAGGAATTCAGGGTTGGGGTGGGAACGCAACAGTTCAGGTCATGTGGAGCCAGCCAAAAATGGCCATCCCCCACTACTGCACCACTGGGCAAGAGAACGGGGGGGGGGAGTAGGAGGGCTTTTTAGGTCAACACCCAGGAGTGACATGTGGAGACCGCATTGGTTGGGGACTGCACCTGAAAGTAGTGTATATCTCTGTGTGAAGTGGCACAGCCTTGGGGGACATCTGCACAGCACTTCTGGACATTTTCAGAGGTCTTAACCCCCCAAACTTGAAATACACATTCTTCTCAAATCTACACAACACATACTCAAGGATAGACATGGACCACAAAGACAGCATCAGCAAATTCAAGAGCATTGAAATCATCCCAAGTGTCTTCTCGGACCACAGTGGAGTAAAGCTAACATTTAACAACAAACAGGAAATTACTAAAAGACAGAATTTGGAAATTAACAACATACTCCTTAAGAACCACTGGGTCAGAGAGACACTCAAACAAGAAATTCAAACGTTCCTGGAAACAAATGAAAATGAAGACACAAAATATCAGAATATTTGGAACACAGCTAAAGCAGTAGTGAGAGGGAAACTCCTAGGCCTAATATCACACATTACAGAACAAGAAAAAGCATAAAAAAATTACCTTACTGCACATCTTAAGGACATAGAGGAAGTGGAAAAAAGGAACCCTAAAGCAAATAGAGAGACGGAAATCACTAAAACTAGAGCAAAAATAACCAACTTTGAAAATAAGAGAACCATACAAAAAATCAATGAAGCCAAATGTTGGTTCTTTGAAAAATTAAACAAGATTGACAAGCTCCTAGCCAGACTTATTTAAAAAAGGGAGATGACTCAAATCATTATAATTGTAAATGACAGAGGAGATAACACAATGGACACCACAGAAATCCAGAAAATCATGTGAAACTTCTATGAAGAATTATATGACACCAAGCTAGAGAATCTGGGAGAAATGGAAAAATTCCTAGAAACATATGCCCTTCTGAAACTGAACCAAGAAGAACTACAAAACCTAAATACACCAATCAAAGACAAAGAAATCGAAACAGGTAATAAGAATATTCCAACAACAAAAGTCCTGGACCAGATGGCTTGACAAATGCATTCCACAAAACCTTCAGGAAACAGTTAATACCTATACTTCTAAAGCTCTTCAACAAGATCGAAGAAACAGGAACACTCCCACCTTCTACAAAACCAACATCACCCTGATACCAAAAGCAGATATGGACACAACAAAAAAGGAAAACTACAGACCAATATCTCTGATGCCAAAATATTAAACAACATCTTGATCAACTGGATACAGCAGTATATAAAAATGATTTGGTCATCATGACTAAGAGAGATTTATCTGAGGAATGCAAGTCTGGTTCAATACATGTAAGTCAATCAGTGCCATTTACCACATCAGTAAAAGCAAAACCTACATGAATATTTCAAGAGATGCAGGGAAAGCCTTTGACAAAATCCAACACCCATTCATGTTCAAAACACTACAAAAATGGGAATATATGGGAAATTTCTCATAGTTGAGTCCATATATAATAAACCTACAGCCAACATCATACTCAATGGACAGAAGCTGAAAGCATTCCCCCTCAGAACGGGGACTAGACAAGGCTGTCCACTATCACCATTACTCTTCAACATAGTACTGGAAGTTCTTGCCATAGCAATCAGTCAAGAGAAAGAGATCAAAGGAATACAGATTGGAAGGGAAGAAGTTAAGCTTTCACTATTTGCAGATAATATGATCTATGCATAGAAAACCTAAAGAATCCAGCAAAAAACAACTGGAAGTTATTAGGAAATATAACAATGAGTCAGGCTACAAAATCAATGTACAAAAATCAGTAGCATTTCTTTATGAAAACACTAAATATGAAGAAGACATCCAGAAATCACTCCCATTCATTGTTGCTGCAAAATCAATAAAATACCTAGGAGTAAAGCTGACCAAACAAGTGAAAGACTTGTATACTGAAAACTATGTCACTATTCAAGGAAATAGAAAACGATACCAAGAAATGGAAAGACATCCCATGCTCATGGATTAGAAGAATTAATATCATCAAAATGAATGTTCTCCCAAGAGTCATATACAAATTTAATGTGATACTCATCAAAATTCCACCAGGCTTCTTTCAGAGACTAGAACAAAAACTACTGTCAGTTACCTGGAACCAGAAAACACCCAGAATTACCAAAACAATCTTGAGGAAAAGAAACAGAAATGGAGGCATCACACTCCCAGATCTCAGAATATATTATAAGGCCATCATCATTAAAACAGTATGGTACTGGAACAAAAATAGGCACACAGACAAGTGGGACAGAATTGAAAGCCCAAAACTAAACCACCATGCCTATGCACATCTAATCTTTGATAAAGGGGACCAAAGTATTAAACGGAGAAAGGAGGCTCTCTTCAATAAATGGTACTGGGAAAACTAGGTTGAAACATGCAGAAGAATGAAACTGAACCACCTTATCTCATCAGAAATAAAAATAAACTCCAAATGGATCAATGATCTGGATGTTAGACCAGAAACTATCAAATACTTAGAGGAAAACATTGGTGGAACACTTTCCCACCTAAACCTTAAGGACATATATGAAGAAACAAAGCCAATTTTAAGGAAGATTAAAGCAGAAACAAACCAATGGGACTACATCAAATTGAAAAGCTTCTGTAGAGCCAAAGAAACTATCACACAAACAAAGATACCCCTGACAGAATGGGAGATCTTCACATGCCATACACCAGAAAAGAGCCTAATAATCAAAATATACAAAGATCTCAGCAAACTTAGCACCAAAAAAGCAAATGACCCCATCCTAAAATGGGTAGAGAATGTGAAGAGAACATTAAATATTCAATTAATATGAGAGGGAAAATTGATTGTATGTCTCAAACTTTTTAAAGCACAGAGTCTTGTTAATAAATAGGCTGAGTCTTTGATATGTTGACTCCCTTAAAAGCCTATACCATAGAAACTGGAAGCAACGGGTGGCACAGCTATATACAAATAATGTCAAATGACATAAATTATCGTGATGCTGTGTATGATACAGCAAATCCTAACAAAGGGATATTTCAAAGTTAACCCAATTGCCAAATAATGTAATTATTGCAATTACTATATATTGTCTTCTTAACTCTAAGACATCAGGAGTCTCTCCTTTCGTCTATAGAGCCTATATTTCCTCCAGTCCTGGAATCTCTGGGGGGGTCACTTTCCTTCATGCTTCTCTCAATTCATACCAAATGATATTGCATACCCTAATCCCAACCTACTCAATGTAATGAGTGCCACCTCAGCATGCTTCACTTCAGATTGTACCCAGAGACTTCAGGCATGGAATGTCAGCACTTCAGCTTCATTACTCTGGTGACATCACTCCTTTAATAGTATTCTCTAATTCCTTTCCAGGCGGTTCACTTCCTAACAAAGTATCAAACCTAGATATAGACCAGGTCCCATAAGATAGAGCATATGTTCACAACTATCCAATAATTAGGGCAAAATATATACCTTAAAGCAAAATACACAATAGTCTGCAGTGAGTCAGTATAAAGTTCCTAAAGGAAATAGTATCTAATTAGTCTTAGATAACCTCCTCACCTACTTCCTACTACATTTTTCTCACTCACTCCAAAGATAACATTTTCAAAGCATGGACTGCAAAAGATGAATAAGGGCAAGAGACTGGCATACTTTAATGATGACTCTTTAGTCACTATCAGGCCACCCCATCAGCTGCTAGTCGGTGAGTCCTGAGGTTCCCAAATAGACATGATAGGACTAGACCTCAACTAAATCCCTCTCTCCATTGGTACAGGTCATCTCTATCAGTAACAACAAAATAGATGCTTTTGTGGGTCCTCCATAGGACCTTGCCCTCAACTTGGATCAACAATGGTATAGAATGTTCGACCCTCTGAATGTAAGCTGAAAGAAATACTCTATGCTACACTTGAGGAAGATGGGTCGATATTGGGCAGCTTAGAATGTTCCTACTCATGACCACAGAATGTGAGCTCATATCTACAGGGATGCAGAGATCATATAGGCTTCTAAGCTGAAAATGGGCCTCAGATCACATCAAATTGATGGGATTTACAGTCAACAATATTTATAGCCGTATACCTTATTAGGGAGCCACTCTCTTCCCTGATCCAACTTTCTGTTCCTTCTCCAGCTATGACATCATCTTCCCAGACAATGACTTGAATCCACCTGCATATCAAATTTCAGCCTCAGGGGAAAAAATAGTATAGACACAGGCCCTTTGGAATATAACTAAAATATGCCTACTAGCTATCTACAAAATGGAGGAACCCCCCCAACTCTTAATCTGCACTATTCCAGCCTTTAGGACCATGATTGATCAACAATTTTTTGGCTTTGTATGTTAATTCTCTTTTCAGCCACCAGATTCCAGATGCTGACCAGACTTCCCTTGACACATGACCCCACAATGTGTCCTGGAGCTCTGCTTCCCTAGAGGCCCATCCTACTAGGGAAAGGGAGAGGCAGATTGGGAGTATGGATCAACCAGTCAACACCCATGTTCAGAGGGGAAGCAATTACAGAAGAAGAATAGGAAAGCGATCAGTGGAGAGGATGGGATACAGATATTTGGTGGTGGGAACTGTGTGGAGTTGTACCCCTCTTATCCTATGGTTTTTTCAATGTTTACTTTTGATAAATAAAACATTATGGAGTCAGGCACTATATCAGTGGGTTAAGTGCACATGGCACAAAGTGCCATGACCAGCATAAGGATACTGGTTCGAGCCCCCAGATCCCCATATGCAGGGGAGTCGCTTCACAGGCAGTAAAGCAGGTCTGCAGGTGTCTATCTCTCTCTCCCCCTCTCTGTCTTCCCCTCCTTTCTTTATTTCTCTCTGTCCTATCTAACAACGAATCACATCAGCAACAACAATAATAACCACCACAAGGCTACAACAACAAGGGCAACAAAAGGGAAAAAAGGCCTCCAGGAGCAGTGGATTCATGGTGAAGGCACTGAGCCCCAGCAATAACCCTGGAGGTAAAATAAATAAAATAATAAATAAAATAAAAATAAGTAAATAAATAAATAAAAATACATAAAAACAAAAATATATATTTAGGACTGGAATCTATGCAACAAAATGTTTGAGAAATTCAATCTAATTTCCCTCTCTCATAATGATTAGTAATTTATAGGACTATAAGTTAATGGGAGGGTATATTGACACCATATCCACCACCAAAGGTCTGTGTCCTACCCCCACCCAAATATACTGAATCTGAAAGTCTACCCTCAGTTTGCCCCCAGAGATTTTTCTTTTGTGTAATACTCCAAACTCAGTTTCTGCTTTGCCTCTCCCTCCCTATCCTTCTTTCTCAACTTCTTTTAATGAGTAGGATCATTCATTTCATACTCATCTTTTTTCTTTCTGACTTATCTCACTTTAACATAATTCCTTCTAGCTTCATCCAAGATGGGTTGTAGAAGTTGGGTTCATTATTCTTAATAGCTGAGTAATATTCTATTGTGCATATATAACAGTTTTATCAACTATTCATCAGTTGTTGGGCACTTGTGTTGTTTCCACATTTTGGCTATTACATATTGTGCTGCTCTAAACATAGGTGTACACATATCTTTTTGAAGGGGTGTGACTGAGTCTTTAGGATATATCCCTAGGAGAAGTACTACTGGGTCATATGGGAGGCCTGTTTCTAGCCTTCTGAGCATTTTCCAGACTGCTCTCCACAGAGGTTGGACCAATTTACATTCCCATCAGCAGTTCATGAGGGTTCCTTTGTCCCCACATCTTCTCCAATATCTATTGCTGCTGTCATTTATGATGTATGACATTCTCATAGTGGTACGGTGGTTCTCACTGTGGTCTTTATCTGCATTTCTCTGATAATCAGTGCCTGAAACTGTGTTTCATATGTTTTATGACCTTTTATATCTCTTCTGTAGTGAATGTTCTGTTCATATCCTCTACCCATATTTGTATGGGATCATTTTTTGTTGTTGTTGTTGTTGTTGCTTAGTTTGGTGATCTCTTTATATATTTTGGTTATTAACCTCTTGTCTGATATATGGCCTGTAAAAATACCCCATTCATTGAAGAGTTTCTTTATTTGTCTTATGATTTCTTTTGCTGTGCAGAATCTTTTCGATTTGATGTAGTCACATTGCTTCATTTTTATTTGGTTATTCTTGTAACTTGGTCTGTATCATCAAAGATTCCCTTGAGATTTAGATGAAAAAGTGTTCTGTTAATATTTTCCTTTAAGTATTTGATAATTTCTGGCCTAATGTCAAAGTCCTTGAGTCACTTGGAGTTTACTTTTTTTTTCTGGAGATAAAATGTGGTTCAAATAAAATGTGGTTCAGAAAAACCCATATTCCATTAATTATTTTGGGCTACCTTGTCAAAAATTAAATGAGGTGTGAGGTTTTATTTCTAGGTTATCAGTTCTTTTATTTTTAATTTAAGAAAGGAGGCATTAACAAAACCATAGGATAAGAGGGGTATAGTTCTGCACAATTCCCATAACCCAATCTCCATATCCCATCCCCTCCCCTGACAGCCTTCCCATTCTCTATCTCTCTGGGAGTATGGATCCAGGGTCGTTGTGGGTTGCAGAGGGTGGAAGGTCTGGCTTCTGTAATTGCTTCCCCGCTGAACATGGACATTGACTGATTGATCCGTACTATCAGTCTGCCTCTCTCTTTCCCTAGTAGGGTGGGGATCTGGGGAAGCAGAGCTCCATAACACATTGATGGGGTCTTCTGTCCAGGGAAGTCTGGTCAGCATCTTGCTGGCATCCAGAACCTGGTGGCTGAAAAGAGAGTTAACATACAAAGCCAAACAAATTGTTGAACAATCATGGACCTAAAGACTGGAATAGTGCAGATGAAGTGTTGGTGGGGGGGGGGGGCTACTCACTGCAGACTCTTGTGTACTTCTGCTTTCAGGTATATATTTTTCCGCTAGTTTATGGGCACGTGTGAACCTATGCTCTATCTCAGGGGTCCTGGACTATATCTAGGTTTGGGGACTTTATTGGGGAGTGGAACACCTGGAATGGAATTAGAGAATGCTATGAAAGGAAAGGTCTCACCCAAATGATGAAGCTGAAGGCTTGTCATTCCACACCTGAAGTCTCTGGTCACAGTCTGAAATGAAGCATGTTGGGGTGACACTCATTGCATTGATTAGGTTGCGATCCACAGATGCAATATTATTTGATTTGAATTGAGAGCAGCATGAAGGAAAGTAGGCCCCACCCTAAGGTTCCAGGACTGGGGGAAACATAACCTCTATAGTGGAAATGTGAGGTTCCTGTTGTCTTAGGGTTCAAGAAGACAATGGATAGTTATTGTTATCACATTATTTGGTGATAGGGTTAACTTTGGAAAGTCCCTTTGTTAGGGTTTGGGGTATAATACCCAGCATCTTGTATATAGCTGTGCTACCGGTTGCTTCTGTTCTCCCTGGTCTAGGCTTTTGGGAGATATAACATATCAAAGACAGCCTATGTATTAAAAAGACTCACTCTGTGTTTTAAGAAGTTCTAGACATATGATCAATTTTTCGCCTCTCATTAATTAAATAGTGGTTTATATGTTTACACTTTAATAGGATTGTACATAAACACCACTCCCACCACCAAAAGACTATGTCCCATCCCCACCACCTACCCCTCCTCCATCTGCCACACCAGGAAGCCCAATGGCCACCCTCCCCTTCACCACAGGCTTTTTACATTGGTACCCTGATCTCGATTTAATCAGATCCTGCTTTTAGTTTCCCTTTCTGTTCTTCTTTCTCAACTTCTGTTGATGAGTGGGAACATCCCATACTCATCTTTATCTTTCTGATTTAGCTGACTTAACATAATTCCTTCTAGCTCTGTCCAAGATGGATCAGAGAAGGTGGGCTCATTGTGCTGCTATGAACATATCACATATCTTTTTTTATTGGATGTTATGGAGTCCTAAGGGTATATTCCTAGGAGAGCAATTACTAGGTCATATGGTAGGTCTATTTCTAGCCTTGTAAGAGTTCTCCAGACTGCTCTCCACAGAGGTTGGACCAATTTACATTTCCACCATCAGTGCAGAAGGGTTCAAAAGAACCTCTCCGACATTTGTTGCTGCTGTCATTTTTGATGAATGCCATTTTCACATGGATGAGGTGGTATCCCAATATTGCCTTTATTTGCATTTTTCTTACAAGCAGTGAACTGGAGCAAATTTTCATATGTTTTGGATCTCTTCTGTAGTGAATATTCTGTTCATATCCTCTGTTTATTTCTGGATGGTGTCATTTGCAATTTTGTGGCCAAAGTGCATTATTTATATATTATTGTCATTAGCTTTTTGTCTGATGTGTGTTATTCTGTGAAGGGTCACTTTATTTGGGTGATACTTTCTTTTGCTCTGAAGAAGCTTTTCAATTTGATATAGTCCTACTGATTTTTTCTTTTTTACTCTTCCTTGGAATTGTGTTTGTATCATCAAAGGTGTCCTTGAGGTTTAGGTGTGAAAGTGTTCTACCAATGTTTTCCTCTAAGTATTTAGTCTAATCTTCAGGTTCTTGATCTATTTGGAGTTGACTTTTGTTTCTGGTGAGATAAAGTGGTTCAATTTTATTCTTCAGCATGTTTCAACCCATTTTTCCAGCATCATATATTGAAGACAGTTTCCTTCCTCCATTTGTACTTTGGGCTCACTTATCAAAAATTAGATGTTCATAGGTGTGGGGGTTTAGTTCTGGAATTTCCACTCATCTGTGTGACTATTTTTGTTCGATTACCAGACTTTTTCAATTATGATGGCCTTATAACAGAGTTTGAGGGAGTTGGGCAGTAAAGCAGGGTTAAGTGCATGTGGCACAAAACACAGGAACCAGAAGAAGGATCCTGGTTCAAGCCCCTGGATCCCCATCTATAGGGGAGTCACTTTACAGGCAGTGAAGCAGGTTTTCAGATGTCTAATCCCCGATCTGAGGGGAATGCTTTCAGGTTCTGTCCCTTCTGTACAATGTTGGCTGTAGGTTTGCTATATATGTACTCCACTATCTTGAGGAATTTCCCATCTATTCCCACTTTCTGTAGTACTTTGAGCATGAATGTGTGTTGGAATTTGTCAAACACTTTCTCTGCATCTATTGAGATAATAATGTGGTTTTTGGTTTTGCTTTTATTGATATGGTGAATGACATTGCTTTCCTCATGTATATTAACCAGCCTTGCATTCTTGTGATAAATCCCACTTGGTCATGATGAACAATCTTTTTGATATACTGCTACATCCAGTTGACTAGGATCTTGTTCAATATTTTGTCATCTCTGTTCATAAGAGATATTGGTCCATAGTTTTTCTTTTTTGTTGTGTCCCTGTCTGCTTTTGATATTAGAGTGATGTTGGCTTCATAGAAGGTGGAAGGAGTGTTCCTATTTCTTCAATCTTTTGGAAGAACTTTAGAAGTATATGTATTAAGTTTTGTATAATTTGTTTGTAAAGTCACCTGGTCCAGGACTTTTTTTTTGTTGGGAAACTTCCTAATAACTGTTTCAATTTCTTTGTCTGTAATTGGTCCATGTAGGTTTTGTAAATCTTCTTGATTCAGTTTTGGAAGGGTTTATGTTTGTAGGAATTCTTCCACTTCTTCCAGATTTTCTAGTTTGGTAGTGTATAGTTCTTCATAAATGTATCCCATCATTTTCTCAATTTCTTTGGTTTCAGTTGTGATATCTCCTCTATTGTTTACAATCTTATTTATTTGAGACTTCTCCCCCCACTGTTTTTAATGAGTCTGGCTAAGGGTTTGTCAATTTTGTTTAATTTTTCAAAGAACCAACATTTGGATTCGTTGATTTTTGTATGGTTCTCCTATTTTCAATGTTTATTTTATTTCTGCTCTAATTTTAATGATTTACATGCTTCTGGTTGATTTAAGGTTCATTTGTTCCTCTTCTTATAAGTCCTTAAAGCATGCAGTAGGGTCATTTATTTGACCTTTACTTGTTACCTAATGTGTGCTTGTATGGCTGTGAATTTCCCTGTCTTTACTTCTTTAGCTGTGTCCCATGTATTTGGATAGTTTGTCTCTTAATTTTCATTTGTTTCCAGGAACATTTGAATTTCTTGCTTGAGTTCTTCTTTGACCCAGCGGTTATAAGCAGTATATTGTTGGGCTTCCTAATTTTGTGTCTTTTACTAATTTTTAGTTTGTTGTTGAATGTTAGCTTTACACCACTGTAGTCTCAGAAGATACTTGGGATTATTTCAAGTCTCTTGAATTTGTCGATACTGTCTTTGTTGCCTACTATGTATTCTATCTTCAGGATGGGCCATGTGGATTTGAAAATAATATGTATTCTGGTTTCTTGGAGTGAAGAACTCTGAAAATGTCCAGGGGTTCTAGCCTTTACATATCTTCATTCAGTTCTCTTGTTCAGTTCTCTTGCTTCATTGATCTAAGTGTGATCGTGCAGTGTTGAAGCCACCTACTATTACTATATTACTATTGATGTATTTCTGTAGTTCTTTGGTACATAGACGGTGATAATTGTTAAATCTTCTTGGTTGATTGATCCTCTGATCTTTATGAAATGACCTTGCCTATCCTTTACTACTTTGTTTTATTTAAAGTCTATTGTGTCAGAGAATGGTGTCCCAGCCTTTTATGATCCATTAACCTGTATGATAGTTTTCCATCCTTTCACTTTAAGTCTTTGTTGGCTTGTTGGGTCAGGTGGGATTCTTGCGAGCAACATATGGTTGGGTTGTGTTTCCTAATCCATTCACTGACTCTGTGCCTGTTAATGGATGGGTTTAATACATTGACATTTATAGATATTATGGATTTAAGATATTGCAGTGCCATTATTCAATAATTTTATTTGCTCTGATATATGGCAAATATTATGGTGATGTTCTTGTTAATAGCAGGTCTTTTAGAACTTCTTTCAGGGCAGGTGTGGTGATGGTTGCCTCCTTTAATTGTTGCCTGTCTGAGAAGGATTTGATCTCTCCATCTAGTCTGAATGAAAGTCTAGCAGGATATATTTTACCCTTGTTTGAAACCCTTTTTCATTGAGGGCTCAATAGATATCTCACCATTCTCTTCTGGATTTTTGAGTTTTAGTGGAGAAAACTGCTGATGGTCTTATGGGTTTTCCCTTGTATGTGACATTTTGTTTTTCTCTTGCAGCCTTTAGGATCCTTTATTTATCCTTACTTATTTTTATTGCAACTATGATGTTTCTTGGTGTCTTTAGGTCTGCGTTGATTCCATCTGGGACTCTGAGCCTCTTGAATCTTATTGTCTTATTGTTGTTTAGGACTGGGAAATTTTCCTCTAGGTTGTTTGCTTTCCCTTCCTCTCTTTCTTCCTCTGGTTGGCAAGCTATAAGAATGTTACTTCTTTTGAGATCATCACATATATCTCTCAATCTCTTTTTCATCTTTTTTTCCTCCTTCTTAGTTTTCTCTATGTCATCCTTTCTCTAATTTTGTTTTCTGCTTCTGTTAATCTGCTTTCCCTTCCCTCAGCTTACTTCTTTAGTTCAGTTATAGTATTAGGTTGTTTTGCTAGTTGACCTTTATCTCAGCTATGTCAGCTTTCAGCACTCTAATTACTTCGAGGTAGCTAATATTTTTCTTGAGGGTCTCATCTGTTGTTTCCCTATTTCTGATAGCCCCTTTCTCCATAGTTTTTGTCCTGATTCATTGTGATAACAGTTTTATTTGCTCTTGATTTAAGCATTTTTTAACTGATGTGGTTTTTATATTTCTGTTCTGTCGTTCTTTAGTTGTTGTGTTTTGAGTTCAAGCCACACTATACTGAAGTCTTTATAAATGCAGTCAAAAGCCTCAGAAATTGCAGTAGCTACTGAAGCAAGCATTGATGCAGTTGAACCAATAATCTTTAGCCAAGCAACACCTCAAGTCCAAGAAAAAAATGAAAAAAAAAGTGAGAAAGGAAAAAGGAAAGCAAGAATAGATAATTATGCAAATCTACTGGCCACTATAAATTCTAGAGATAGTAAGAAAGAAAATAGAAACACACATACACACACACAGAGTCCACTCCCAGGCAGTTTTATTCCCCCCAAATAATTCACAATTGATTGTCAGTGAACTCAGAAAGCAAAAGAGGAAAAAGAAGAAGGGAATAAAAGAGCAGTGAAAGGAAAGAAAGTTTTTTTTTAGATTTAGCTAGGAGGAGAGAAAAAGAAGGATAGCATACCCAGTCACCTATCAATGTAAAAGGCAACAAAAGTTATTTTTTGTCAACCTGAAGAGGAGGGAAAAGGGGCATGCATATATAATAATAGTGATAATTAAATAGAATGAGTAAAAAACCCTAACAGTCAGTCTGCAGTTTGGGCCACTCCGTATTATCTGCACAAAGCTTGTTTCTCTTCAAAAATCAATCAAAGACAACCAATTATAATAAGTATAAAAAGAAACCTCCAGCTAGTCTTTACCAGGCAGGACTGAAGCCCTAATTGGTCAGGTACTCTCTCACTCGAAGAGAGCTCCAGGCCCCTTCAAAAAGAAAATGAAAAGAAAAAGACTTGGAATGACACCCCTGCTCAACCAGGAATCTTGGTAAAGAAGACAGCTCCACAGGAAGCCTGCTAGGGGAGGTTGTCCAGCCTTTGGGGACTGGTTTTGGGGTGGGGGAAGGGTAGGTTCAGAAATAATCAATCCAAAGGTTTTCCTTTCTTTGTCCTTTTGGTCTCTGTTTTACAGCCCTTGAGTGGGTTATAGGACTCTTTTTTGGCATCACCCTGACCACCCCTTATTCTGTTTTTCCACTGATGTCCCAGATATCCTACCTGTTGTTAAAATTGGGAGGCTCCAGCTGGCCTGGCTAGCTTCACAGGCGGGAACAGAGACTCGAAGACACGTGGCTGGGCAGGGAAGCTGTATTTCTTTATTCAGGAACAACGATTCATAAACTAAACCAAACTAATCACCAAACAGAACTCTGCTGCCTCCTTCCCCCACGGCGGTGCCAAGAACTCTGGAACTCTGGAACTCTCTCGGGTTCCTTGGGGCGAGGACAAGTGGCCCGCAAAAACTAGCAGGACTGAACCAATTTTCTTGGCAGGGGGAGAGCATACAACACCTACCCTTTCCAGATAATCCCAGGTGTAAAGCTGCTTCTTTTGGGAGCTCACACCAGGTATTGTCTCCAAGTTGCCATCTTGGCTCTGCCCCCATATCCCCCACCACTATCTGTTTCTTATCAACATCTTTGCCAATAGTCTCTTTTATCTGATGGCATAATTGCTGTTCCTATCCTTTTACCCCATATTATTGGCTTTAAATTACTCATTCCATGATGATCTTACTTGGAGTTCCTGTTTGTCTTATATTTTTTCTGAGATATAAAACAAATGGAACTTACTTTTTTATCGGTGATTTAATAATGACTGACAAGATTATAGGGTATGAGGGATACAATTACATACATTTGCCACCACAAGAATTCTGCACCCCACTGCCTACATTGGAAGATTATTTATTGTTTATCCCCTGGGATTATGGACCAATGATCTTTATGGAGTGCAGAATGTGGAAGATCTGGCTTCTATAATTTTTCTTCAATGAACATGGATGTTGGGGTGTTGATCCATACCCTTAGCCTGTTTCTTTCCCTCTTGATATTGGGCTCTGGATAAGTGAGGTTCCAGGATGTAATGGTGAGGTCATCTACCGAGAGGTCTGGATAGTGTCATGGTAGCATCTGAAACATGGTGGCTAAATGTGGTAAGATATAAAGTAGGTCGACATGCTTAGTAATCAGGAACCTGTTATTTTCTCCAGGGCTGGCTTCACAGGTGGGAGACATAGAAGATCAGAAACTCATGGCTGAGCTGAGAACGCAGTTTAATCTTTATTCACGAGAGGGCAAGCAGTCCAACAACCTAATCATAACACGATTCTCTCCTGCCTTTTTCTCCTCTGGCTGCAGTGTCCGGAACCAAGCAAGTGTCTAGGATAGGGGGCGGGGAGAAGCAAGAAGCATGAAAAGGCAAGGACTAAACCAAAATCTCCCAGAGGCAGGGGGAGTGGGACCAAACCAATGTAACAGAATGACCATGTAAATAGACCACAAAACAGACAAAACATAAGATTGGTGTAGATAAAGGGACTGGCCATACTAGCATAGGGTGATTGGTGGGCCCTGCCTAACTCAACCACATCTGCACAATTTATCAACACTACCAGTTCTATTTTAGATATATTCCAAGTGGCCCATGACTTTACTAATGTTTGCCTGAGCTTCACAGCTAACATTCAGGTGGGGTAAAACAATAATATATAAAACTATATAAAAGTCTGGGAAGATGGTGTCAGAGTTGAGAATAGGACTAGAAAGATGGATCAGAGTAGAAAGTAGCTCCCAAATATGGGGAAAGTACATAAATACTATTAACTGTAAATCCAATTCAATCTGACTTAGGATCCATATCTATTCATATTTAGCTCAAAATACTACAAAATGTAAATAGATGCATTTTCTTTTCTTTCATGCCTTTTATATTTTACTACAAACTTGGTATTTAAAATATTAGTGTGGAATCTCTACATTTATTTCATATTTATCCCCCCAAATTCACATTTGCTTGTCAGGGGCTAATGCTACCAACATATTTTTTGAAGTCATATTAGTTTTGTGTGGAGACTGATGTCTTTACACTATTGTTCCACCATCTTTAGACAAAATTTTAGTTTCCTTTACTTAACTATCTAAGATACTGCTGAATCTTATGGTAGTTCATTTTTATATGTTTATGGTCTCTTTGTACAATTTTCCAAATGTATTGCACTAGTTTCCATTCTAGCAAAGGTGCAACTGAGTTCGATTATCTTGTCATCCTTGCCAACACCTGTCATTTCCTGTATTGCTTATGTAGAACATTCTCACAGTGTGAGGTGGAATATCAGGATAGCTTAAATTTGCATTTCTCTGATGATAAGCAGAGCCGTTTCTCATACATCTGTAGGGCATATGTATCTCTTCTTTAGGAGTCTGTAGATTCAGATCTTTCGTACATTTTTTGATTTCTATGATTTTTATAGGTGTATGATATCAGTTGCTTATAAAATGCATGATGTGCAAATATTCTCCCTATATACTGAGTGTTCTGCTTATTATTATTCAGTTGGCTTTCAATTTATAGATTTTTTATAGCTTGATGTATTCTCATTTAGGTAATCTTGTTTTTGGCTCACATGCTGATGGGTTTAGTCTCCAAATACCTCTATGATGTGTGTGTCACCAGTGGTGTTATCTATGTATTTTATAATTCTGGTTTTAGTACTTGTATTTGATCTGTTTGGATTTAATTTTGGTACACAAAAATCACAAAGGCAGAGGATTAAAATCACAATAAACCCAGAAGAGACAAGAACAATTTCAAGATAACATGTGTTATGAGATGGTCTAGTTTAAATTTTTTCTTATGTGTGATTGTTCAGTTTTTCTAGCACCAATTATTGAAGTGGCCTTCTTTTTCTATTGAACAATTTTGGCTAAATTATCATATTATATGTTCACTTATGTTTGGAAATTTTTATCTTCTTTATTGATTTAATAGTGATCAACAAGACTATAGGATAAGAGGAGTACAATCCCCACCACCAGAATTCCTCATCCTATATTGTCCACTGGAAAGGTTCCTATTCTTTTTCCCTCTGAGAGCTTGGTCCTAGGATAATTATGGGGTACATAAGGTGGCAGGTATGGCTTCTGTAATTGTTCCTCTGCTGAACATGGGCATTGGAAGGTTGATCCATATTCCCAGCCTGTTTCTATCTTTCCCTAGTGGAGCAGGACTATGGAGAAGTGTGGTTCCAGGACACATTGGTGAGGTTATCTGCCCAGGGAAGTCAAGTTGGCATCATGGTAGTATCTGAAACTTTGTAGCTGAAAATGTATTTAAGATATAAATCAAAGGACATTGTGTAATAATCAGGAATGTAAAAAGAATATATCAGATGAAATTTGGGATCTCCATTTTGGAAAAAAGTTAGGAAATCTGTTTTAGGTATATTCCAAGCGACACATGACTTTACTAATTTTTTTGCTGAACCTGACAGTTAATATGCAGTTGGGCCAAAGGTAATGTCTGGGGAGATGGTGTCAGAGTTGTAAATGAGACTAGAAAGCTGGATCAGGAAAAAAAATAACTCCCAAATATGGGAAAGTATTTAAAGTATTGTTAACTGTAAACACCATTGGTCATTGTGCCTATTCACAGTCTACTACCAAGCAGTTCTGATTACAATGGCCCTATAATACAATTTAAGATCTGAGAGTGTGATGCCTCCAGCTCTGTCCTTTCTTCTCAATATTCTTTTGGCAATTCTAGGTCTTTTCTGCTTCCAGATAAACATTTGTAGCATTTGTTCTATTCTCCTAAAATGTGGTTAGGATCTTGATGGGGATAGCATTAAATTTGTAGATGGATACAGGTAGTATATTCATTTTGATGATGTTAATTTTTCCAACCCATGAAAATTGAATGTCTTTTCACTTCTTTGTGTCTTTTTCAATTTCCTTGAGTAGTGACTCATAATTTCCAATACACAAGACTTTCACTTCTTTGAATATATTTATTCCTAGATATTTTATTGTTTTTATTTTTATAGTAAAACAAATGAATTTCTGGATTTCATCTTCTTCCAACTGAGTGTTCCAGAGAGGAATGCCACTGACTTTTGAATGTTAATTTTGTAGCCAGACACTTTACTGTATTGCCTGATGATTTCCTACAACCGCTTGCTGAATTCCCTAAGTTTTTCTATGTATACCATCATGTCATCTGCAAATAGTGAGAGTTTGACTTCTTCTCTTCCAATCTGTATCCCTTTAATTCCTTGCTCCTGCCTAATTGCTATGGCAAGAACTTCCAACACTATGTTGAATAATAATGGTGATAGTGGGCAGCCCTGTCTAGTACCTGATCTGAGGGAAAATGCATCCAGTATTTCACCATTGAGTATGATGTTGGCTGTAGGTTTGCTATATATAGACTCCACTGCTGTGTAGATGTCCCACAAGGCTCTGCCACTCTACACAGAGAGTTACGGTACCCTTAAGTGCTCTCCTGAAGGCTCTGCCACTTCCCACATAAATATATGGTACTCAGGTACTTTCCCCAACCAATCCTGTCCCAACAAGTCACTCGGGGGTGTTGACCTAAAAAAGCCCTCCTACTCTCTGCCCCCTCTCTCGCTCTCTTGCCCTATGGTGCGGTAGTGGGGGAAGGCCATTTTTGTCTGGCTCCACATGGCCTGAACCACCCTTCTGACCTAACAATAAAGAATTGTGTTTCCTTTCTGTTTCATACCTCTCTGCTGCGTGCCACTGCTGCCAGTGTGGGGCCGAGAGTCACGCGCAGCCCAGCCTGAGGTCCAGAGAAGCCACTGCAGGGACATCCCTGCAGCTGCCCCAATGGCAGAGCCGGAGCCGGCCTGTCTTTGGGTGACAAACTGTTTGTGTCGCAGCCCGCCACCTCCTGAGGGGACTTCCCGCCACTTGAGGAGACATGAGACCCCACCAAACCCTCCTGCCGCCTGCAGCTGAAGAGACGCGGGTCCCCGCCACAGCCGGAGGAGATGCGAGTCACCGTCCCTCCCACCACCACTGCCCACCGCCCACCCCTGGATGCCCAAAGCCGCCCAGACACAGGTAAGTAACAGCTGCCTGACTCTTTGCAGCCACCGTGTCTGCCCACCATGGGGTTTCTCCTGTTTTATGAGGAGGCGTCCCAGACACTTTATTCTTTTCTCAATGGACAGGCTCTCTATCTTGAAGACGCTTTACTTGGGGCTGCACCGTGGGTTCTCTTGGCTACGTTTGTAGCTTTTGGGACATATATAAGGCACCCTGACAAAAGTTTAAGAGACCATGAGGCTGAGATACAAGAGTTAAAGGAGATGGTCTCGGCTCTCAAGCACCCTAAGCCCTCTGCATTTTTCCCCGGAGTTCTGTTTGGGCAGACACAGGTTCAGTTTCTCTGGCAGCCGCTTCTCCAGTGGATTCCACTACCAAGACTCCTTCCCCCACTGATACCTCATCATCAAAACAAGTCCACACCTTCCCAGTAAATGTGGCCCCCAATAAACAAAACCCTCAGGTGTGGCATCCATACTCTTCCAACTCAGAGACCTCAGGCAGGCAGTGAAGGAGGACGGCATTCATGCCCCATGGACCAAGTACATTTTACGAGGCTTTTTCCAGCACTTAATACCCCCCAAGATTGGAGGGACTTAGCTCTTGCTACTCTCCCACCCCGTCTACCTGCAATGGGAGGCATGCTTTCATGATGAATGCTCAAAACAATCCCAGAAAAAATAGTCACAAACAGCTAGAATGGAATATTGATGCACTGTTTGCAGCGGGAACGTTTGAAACTGGAATTCAGCAGGCAGAAGCCAAGTTTCCAGTTGGTTATTTTGAACAGGTATGCATCTGCGCAACACAAGCATGGGAGAGGTTAACCCTATCCACAGGAGAGGCCTCAGTCCCCATTAACTCCCTTTGCCAAGAAACCGATGAATCCCTACCTAACTTCATTGCCAGGGTGCGGTCAACCTTAGAGAGAAAGATTTATAATCCTGAAGTCCGTTCTCTCCTCCTGCGTTCTATTGTCTGGGATGGCATGATTCCAGAATTCCTTCAGGCATGTCACAGTCTTAAACACCAACACCCAGATAATTGGATTTTAGTGACACAGGAACTTAGATCAGGCTCTTATGGGGCACCCATTATGACACAGGCTTATGCAGTGACCCCACATAATCAAAACTGAGCCTGCTTTCAGTGTGGTCGCCAAGGGCATTTGTGTAACTAATGTCCACATAAGCTGTGACCCCGCTTCCAGTCAGGGCAACCACGCCTCCAGTCAGGACAACCCCAGCTTCAGTCAGGGAGCCAGAGGCCACAAACACCTTGTCCTAGATGTCAGAAAGGTTTTCTTGGAGAAGAGATCCTTGGTCCAAGTTTCATAATGATGGCACACCCCTGAATGGTACAAATTCAGGGCCTCAGATTTTGTGGACCATTCCTGTTTTAGAAAGAGGTCACCCTACTATGACAGTAAAGATTGGCAATATTCCTTTTAAATCTTTGATTGACACTGGGGCATAAAAGACGTTTTTCAGGCAGGTAGAGGTTCCCCAAAATTGGGAACTCCTCCCAGGACCCCATTTACATGGAGCTGGAGGATTGACCCAAGCCTTTCTCACACGAGATTCGCTCATGTGGGAAGACCCATAAGGGACTACGGGACACTTCTGCCCTTTGGTAGCTGGTATTAGCACCAGCCTACTGGGCAGGTATCTTCTGGAATGTCTTGATGTTAGGATATCAACAGATACCTCTGCAGAGGGTAACACCTGCTCCTGCAAGACTAGATCTAATCAGCAACCCCAATACTAACTGCCGCTGTTTGTAACCAAACTTCCTGCTTAGACTGGATTTCTAATGAGCCTGTCTTGGTGGAACAGTGGCCTTTGCCTAGGGAGAAGCTAGAAATTTTAAAAGAGCTCATCCGAGAGCAGTTGTCCTTGGGACACATTAGTCATTTCTGAAGCCCATGGAATACTCCTGTTTTTGTGATTAAAAAGTGCTCAGGAAAATGGCACTTCCTCCAAGATTTCCGTGTGGTAAATAAAACCATGCAGGTCTGGGGCTCCACCCAAAGGGGTTTGCCTCTTGCTTCTGCAATTCCCATGGGAATCTCAATCATAGCTACTGATATACAAGATTGATTTTTCTCTATTCCATTGCACCCTCAAGATTGTTAAAGTTTTGCCTTCTCTGTTCCTTCTATTAATAACGCCAGCCCTGTTGATGGATTTGAATGAGTGGTGCTGCTCCAGGGCATGGCCAATAGTCCTACAATTTGTCAAAAGGTTGTTAAATCTGCCTTTTTTCCATATATTCATAAGGGCCTTACGGTTTTTCACTACATGGATGACGTCTTATTACGGGGAGAATTACATACAGATCTCTATGCCCTACATGATTTTCTTATTCCTGCCTTAAAGAAAAGTGGCCTTAATGTAGCTCCTGAGAAGATACAGCTAATTCCTCCAATATCTTTCTTAGGTTCAGAGATTTCTCTAATGCAAATTCGTCCCTTAAAACCTAGTGTTACTTTTCCTTCTAACCTTACTCTTGCTTCTTTACAAAGTTTTCATGGAAATTTAAATTGGCGTAGGCAGTATCTTTATCTGCCTACTAGCTGCCTCGAGCCACTGTTTGACCTGTTAAAAGGAGACCATCAGGCCTCCTCAAAACATATGCTAACTCCTGAGGCCTCCTTGGCACTGGAAAGGGTTAACCTGGGGTTAACCAGGTTAACCTCCAGGACATGCACCATGTTCCATTCTCCCTCTCCCCTCCAGTAAACCTTCTAATCTTTACCTCAACCCCCACAGTAGTGGGGGCACTGTTGCAGAACCATGGAGTTCTCGAGTGGCTTCACATGCCAGTAGGCAGCGCTCCAAGCTTACTGAGATAGACGTGTTAGCATTCATGGTTCACCAAGGAAGAAACAGGTCTGTGCAGGTCTTAGGGAAGGAACCGGATTTAATTATTCTTTCTTTTTCTCTCACAGATACAGAGTGGCTCATACACCACCATTCCTGTTTTGCCATAAGCTTTGTGGGGTTTCCAGGACAAACAGATATACATTTTCCTTCTAATAATTTGATAGCTTCTTTACCTCTTTTGCCTCTACTAGTACCTAAACTTTTCTCTCGAGATCACATCCCCTCTACTCCTACAGTCTTCACTGATGGTGGAATAAAGGGAGCTGCTGCCCTTATATATTACCCAGACAAACAATCCCCTAAACCTCTCTTTACTGAGCTTCCTGAGAATTCCCCTCAGTACAAAAAACTTTATGCTGTTTTCCTTGCATTAAAAGCTGTACCAGAATCCTTCAACCTTTTTTTCTGACAGTGTGTATACTGTTAATTTACTTCCATGGCTTGCTTGTTCTTATGTGAAAATTGATGACAACCCACTTTCCCCACTCTTGATTCAAATCTCCTTTATGCTCTGTTCTCGAACCCAACCACTGTATGTTCAACACCTTCATTCCCACAGCCCTCTTCCTGGTTCCCTGTTCAAAGGGAATGCTGCATCTGACCGCCTTGCTCCACAGGAATTCTCCTAGCCTCTGTCTCTAATTCTGTTACTTTCATTCCCTAACCCAAGTTAATCTTATACGCCTTCGAGCTTGATTTCCTGACGTTCCTTTAGCACATTTGAAACATATTCTTACTACATGTTCTTCCTGTACAGGTCTCATAAAAACACCTGCTATTCAAACTCTTGGGGTTAACCCCCGAGGATAAAAAAACAACACTCTTTCTTAAATCGATGTCACCCACATACCCAACTTTGGTAAACAAAAATATGTGTTTGTCTCAATTGATACCTTTTCTAAATTTATGCGGGTGACAGCTCAGATGGGAGAAAGCTCTAAAAAGCATATAAGCCATATGCTCTCCTGTTTTGTTGTAATGGGCTTACCTCTTCAACTAAAAACTGTCAATGGACCCACATTTACCAGCAAACAATTTAAAGATTTTTGTTCCCTCTGGAACATTACTCATACCACAGGCATTCCCTATAATCCACAGGGACAAGGCATTGTCGAGAGGGACCATCAAACCCTTAAGGCTCAATTAAATAAAGATAAAGGAGGAATGTATCCCCCAATATCCAGCTAGCAAAAGCCTTAACTACATTAAATCTCTTTAATATTTACAAAAACTCGGACCTACATCCTATTATTCTTCACTGGCAAAAACCATCCACCATCCCAGATATTAAGGTCAAATGGAAAGACCCACTCGATAAAATTTGGAAAGGGCATGACCCCATATTGACCATGGGGAGGGTTTTCACATGCGTTTTTCCACAGAATTACTCCAAACCTGCCTGGGTTCCTGCCCGCCATGTCCGACAATACCCTCCTGATGGCGCCGCTATCTCTGAAGAACAAGAAATACTGCAAGAGGACTAGATGCAGAATGCACCCCAGGACCCATAACACAACATGGAGAAATCTGAAAAATCTGGCTCACAGAGCCCTCTCTCCTTCCCCTTCTCTGAATATCTTATGCTATGACTGGCCAGTTGTGTTTTGTGAGTGAGTGTGTTGAATGACCAAAAATTGTTGTATGACCCATTTTCTCAGAGTACTCTAAAAAACTTAATTGACTTTATATAAATATGTTGGACACAGCCAAGGTTTCTGGAGTCATCCAGAAACATTCCAAATTTTTTTTCTCTCTTTTGATTTTTTATATACAAGTCTTGGTGTATATGTAAAGTGCTTAGTCTTAAACTGTGTGAGTAAAGACAGATCTAAATTTGTTTTTAAAATGATATGTTTTCATAACAAAAGTTTTTTTCATCCTTTGTGTTATAACTAAATGTTTATAGGTATCTTTCGAGTTTGGTAAACACTAATTTAACGGTTAAAAGTGTAATCTTGAAGCTACATTATTACAGGACAAGGTAAAATTAATTTGCTAAGTAACTATTTAAGGTAAAGTCTAAATACTTGACATGACAATACATTCCAAAAACTAAAATACAAATTGTCTATACAGGGCGCTTTTGGAGGGCCCCCAAAAATGCCCTTTAAGCTCTCTTATGGAAATTAATTCACAGCAGATGTGGCATCAATCTGACACTATAAATGTTAAAACCATTGTCACTAACATGTGTCAACTCTCTAAGTAACCTGAGTCTGTTTATAGTCCAAAGTAAAATGGTTAAAAAAATCAATATATATATTAACTAATATTTGTCTAAAGATCGTGCTGTAGAGACTGCTACAAGAGGTCACATTAGATGACCTTTAAGCAAAATCATAAAGATACTTAAACCAATTATAATCATTGACCTATCAATTATAGTAAACCTCTAACTTGTTACAAGTTTTATTTTTTCACAAGTAAGTGATTACAGCTATCAAGCCTTCACATGTTCATATGGTAAGGTATTAAACTATAAAAAGTTCCTCCATATACAAATTATGTGATTTAACAACATTCACAAATTCTTCTACACTTAACTGGTATATCTCATCTTGCCACTATAGGCCCACCTTATGCCTAAGCTCAACTAAGTAACAATAAATAAATAAATAAATAAATAAGGGAAGATACACACACCCCCAATATTCAGTTGGCTAAGGCACCAAACCTCCTTTTCTATAAAAAATTCAAATCAGATGTCCTGCTAACCACGGGAAGCAGATTTTTTGTGTTTCTTTCACAGGAATCCTGAGAAAACCATCTGGACCCCTTCACACTCTGACATCACCCACTAGACAGCAGGACTACAGTGGCATACCCCTCAAAACCCTAGATGTCACCTGACGTGATCTGAAGAACCTGATTCACAGACTCCAAGGACAGAATTTTCTTACTGCCTGTCTTCCTTTCTTGCTTCTGCTTTGCCTGTCACATTTTGGTGGTTCCAGCTCACTCTCTACAGAAAAGCAGAGTTCCAGCAGCTGACCTTCCTCATGCAGCATTTTATCCCCTGCCATTTCTCCCCCTAGTCGCCTATCTTGGACTGACACTTCTATTGGACTTGCTAGTTTACCCTTTGGACACTTTACAGAATTTTACAGCAGCTTCCTTCCCTTCACGCTGCTGGCTTTTCAAAGACTGACCCTGAGTAGTTTATAGACTTTACAGACTGTTGCCTTGAGGACTATACAGTGTCAAATAACCCCTCCTCTTGGTGGGCCATGCCCTCCTGCCTACAGGTCCTGCCCTTTGAGGCAGAAAACACCCCCTAATTATGAATCCTTGCCCTCCCCCAGAGACAGGGAATGTTCCTTTGCGCACCAAGCCTTTCCTTGACATCACACTGGCTCTTACTGCTCCCCTACTTGTCCCTTCCTGTTTTGTTATATCATTCAGGTTTATTCCCAAAAGGTTTCTGCTCACCCCTATACTTCTATTCCTCTGTCACAGATAGAGTCTTTTACAGACATTGAACCATCTTAATGTGATGACTAGATAAAAAGATAGAGTAAGATGTAGAAATATTGTGAGGAGATGGTTGAGCCTGGAAGAGCTTAACCTATGAGATGAGTCCCTCCAGGTAAGTCTCTCTCTCTAAAGAGGGGTTGAGCACAGGGGGGACACATGAATCTCACAATGTTGGCAGCCATTTAAGCCTTCCCTCCCCCACAAAACATTCTACATCTTCCCACCTGAGCACGACATTCCTTAAAAACACTTAAGACTGCTCCACTCTATATATTTCCTTACTGTGTCCATTAGATATAAAGGAAAAGGGGGATATGCTCTACCACTCTACACAGAGAGTTCCAGTACCCTTAAGTGCTCTCCCCAAGGCTCTGCCACTTCCCAAAGATATATATGGTACTCAGGCACTTTCCCCAACCAATCCTGTCCCAACACATCACTCCTGGGTGTTGAGCTAAAAAAGCCCTCCTACTGTCTCCCCCCTCTCTCGTTCTCTTGCCCAGTGGTGCGGTAGTGGAGGACAGCCATTTTTTGGCTGGCCCACGTGGCCTGAACCACCCGTTTTGACCCAACAATAAATTATTGTGTTTCCTTTCTGTTTCATACCTCTCTGCTGCGTGCTACTGCCACCAAGCAACACTCCACTGTCATGAGGAATTTTCCATCTATTCCCATTTTTTGTAGTGATTTGATCATAAAGGGATGGTGGCTTTTGTCAAAGGCTTTCTCTGCATCTATTGATATGACCATGCAGTTTCTGGTCTTGCTTTTATTTATATGGTGGTTTGTGTTGATTGATTTATGTAGATTAATCCAACCTTGCATGCCTGGGATGAACCCCACTTGCTTATGATGAATAATAGTTTTAATATACTGCTGTATCTGGTTGGTTAGAATTTTTTTGCTAGAATTTTGCTCAATACTTTAACATCTATATTCATCAGAGATATTGGTGTGTAGTTTTCCTTTTTGGTTGTGTTCTGTCTGCTTTTAGTATCAGAGTGATGATGGCTTCTTAGAAGCTGGAAGGGTATATTCCAGCATCTTAAATCTTCTGGAAGACTTTTGACAATAGAGGTATTAACTCTTGTTTGAAGCTTTTGTAGAATTCATTTGTAAATCTATCTGGCCCAGGACTTTTATTTTTGGGAAGGATTTTGATAACTGTTTCAATTTCATTGGCTGTCATGGGATTGTTCATATTATCTTCTTCCTCTTTATTTGATTTTGGAAGTTTGGAGGTATCTAGGAAAGCATCCATTTCTTCCAGGTTCTCTAGATTGGTGGCATATAGTTGTTCATAGAAGCCTCACATGATATGTTGAATTTCTGTGGTGTCTGTTGTGATATTTCCTCTTTCATTTATGATCATATTTATTTGGGTCTTCTTTTCTTTGTGAGTCTGGCTAAAGGTTTGTTGATTTTGTTCACTCTTTCCAGAACAAACATTTACTTTTGTTAATCTTTTGTATGGTTTTATAATTTTCATTGTTATGTGTTTCTGCCCTAACTTTAGTTATTCCTGTCCTTCTGGTTGCTTTAGTGTTCCTTTGTTCTTATTCTAGGTCTTTAAGTTGTGCACTCAGATTGTTTATTTGTGCTTTTTCTTGTTTCCCAATTTGTGCTTGTATGGCTATTAACTTCCCTCTCAGGACTGCCTTAGCTGTGTCCCAAATATTTTGATAGCTTGTGTCTTCATTTTCATTGAACTCTTGAGCCATTTCGATTTCTTCCTTTATTTCCTCTTTGACCCAGTAGTTTTTAACTAGTGTACTGTTGAGCTTCCACATTTTGGGACTATTACTGATCTTTTGTTGATTGCTAAGTGTTAGTTTTCTTCCACTGTGGCCTGAGAAGTTGTTTTGGACGAGTTCAATTCTCTTGAATTTGCTGGTGCTGTCTTTGTGGCCTAACATATGGTCTGTCCTTCGGGATGACCCATGTGGACTTGAGTAGAATGTCTATTCCTGTTTCTTGGGGTGAATGATTCTGAAAATGTCCAATAGTTCTAGTTTATCTATCTCCTCATTTAGCTCTTCATTTTTTTTTTTTTAATTTCCTGCCTGGATGATCAGCCAAGTTGAGAGAGTGGGGTTTTGAAGTCTCCAACTATTTCAGTGTTGCTGTTAATATATTGCTGTAGCTCTTTCAGTAGATGTTTGATATATTTAGATGGCTTCTCATTGGGTGCATAGATGTTAATCATTGTTCAGTCATCTTGAATGAGTGATCCCCTGAGCATTAAGTAATGTCTATCCCTATCTCTTTTAATTTTATTTATTATAAAGTATATCATTGTCAGATATGAGAATAGCTTTTCCTGCTCTTTTTTGTGGGCCACTGGCTTGTATGATAGTTTTCCAGCCTTGCCTTTTTGAGTTAGGTACATTTCCTGTAAAGAACATGTGGTTGGGTTGCGTTTTCTGATCCATCTTCCTACTCTGTGCACTTTAATAGGTGAATTCAGGCCATTGACATTTTTGATATCAAAGACTGAAGCTATTTTAATGCCATCACTGTAGATTTTTAGAGTGTTCTGATATATGGCATATTTACAGTGGTCTGACTGTTTATTGGAGACCTTTCAGAACTTCTTTGAGGGCAGACTTAGTGATAGTTGATTCTTTCAACTGATGCTTGTCTGAGAAGATTTTTATGCCTCCATCTAGTCTGAATGACACTCTAGCAGAAAGAGTAGTCTTGTTTGAAAGTCCTTCTCATTGAGCGCTCAATAGATATCTTGCCATTCTCTTCTGGCCTGTAGTGTTTTTGTGGAGAATTCTGCTGCTAATCCTATGTGTATTCCTCTGAAGGTGACTCTTAATTTTCTCTTTCAGCCTTCAAGATCCTTTCTTTATCCTTATTCCTTTCCATTCTACATATGATGTTTCCTGATGTCTTTAAGTCTGGGTTAATTCTGTTTTGGACCCTCTGGTTTTCTTGATCCTTTATGTCTTTTATGTTGTCTATACTAGAATTTTTTTCAGCTATTACAACCTGAAGAATGCTTTCTTCTCTTCCATCTCTTCCTCTGGTAATCAAATAATGCTTATATTATTTTTCAAGTCATCCTATAGGAATCTGTCATTGTTTTCAGTATCTCTTAATCCCTTTTTGAGATCTCTTATTTCATTTTTAGTTGTCTCTAATTTGTCATCAATCTTGCTAATTCTGTCTTCAGCCTCATATATTCTATTCTCTCTCCCCTCTACTGTTTTCTGGAATTCATCTATTTTGTTACCCTGTTCTGATACTGTTTTAGCTTGTTCAGCTAGTTGTGTTCTTAGCTCAGCTATTTCAGCTTTCAACTCTGTAATAACCATGAGATAACTAGTGTTTTCTTCCAGAGTCTCATTTGTTGTTTCTGTATTTCTGATGAAAATTCTTTCAAACTCTTTACTCACTCCTGTGATTATTAACTTAACAAGCATTTAGATGGATGTTGACTTCACTAATTTGTGCTTCAATGTTTGGGGGGCTTTTAGCTGACTCTTGTCCTGGTTCATTTCTCCAATATTTTTTCTTGTCAGTTTAACTATTATATATAGTTATGAGGTTCCTTTCTCCGTTATTTTTAAATTACTGATCATTCTTGCCTGCATTGTCTTGTGTCTAAGTAAGGTACTTAAATAATTCATAGTTGTGGAAATTAACAGTTGTTTCATTATTATTTCTATCCCTATGTTGGAGTATAGAGCCTGTTAGAAGCCTCTTTTGTTTTTTTTTCTTCCCTGCAGGGTATGAGAGCCTCAGGGCTTTTAAAATATAAGTAGACTTCTTAGCTTAATCACGCACTCCTGACCAAGAGATAAATTGGGGGGAGGAGAGATAGCACAATGGTTATTCAAAGAGACTCTCACACCCCAAAGATCCAAAGCTTCAGGCTCAATTCAGCTTCTCTGCTGAGCCAGGCAGCACTGCTGGCCCCTGTGAGTTTCTAAACAAGTCCAGTTTATAGTCTGTAGGTTCTGAGGAAATTATTTACCATGTTCTCATCAGGAGAACAATGTGGAAAAGCTCCCACAATACAGTCCCACTGCTTGGCCACCGAGGTGTAGCTCTTCTCTTGAGTTTCCTGGTCAGTTCTCTGTTCCCAGATGTCAGCAAATGTACTCCTCCTGCTGCTCCAGCCTCTGAGGGCTGTAGCAATGGAGACTCACACTTGCATTTGATGAGTCTTAGGGGAGTCCTCTCTTCCCTTCAGTAGACTTTTTGTTGGTTAAACAGACTGGAGGTGGTGCATCAACTGTTAAACTGCTGGAGTTTTACCAACCACTTATTCTCTCCCTAGGCTCCTCTCTTTCCGCGAGCCACATGCATTTGTACTCACAGGTGATTTGGTAGGTTCCTGAAGTCGTTCGAGTCCTGCCTTGTTGCTGTCCTAGATGATCTCCTTTCTGACTCCCCCTCTTAAAATCTTTTACTGTTTGCCATTACTATAGGAAAAAATGTATTCATCTGGAAGTTAAGATGAATATATCTCTTGTATCACTGAAATAAATATTCATTAATAGCATCAGTATTATTATTGTTAACCTGACTTTATATTGAATAAGTTTATTTTTAAAGAAAACTTTGCATCATTTTGTACATGAGAAACACAAATTTCTTCCCTTCTGTTAAAACATTATGAAATATTTCAAAAACCTTCAAAATTAGTATAGCATCAAACACTTTATGTACATGTCATCTAGCTTCAACAATTAACAATATATATTTTAAACGTTTATTTATTTCCTTTTGGTTCCCTTGTTTTATTGTTGTAGTTATTATTGTTATTGTTATTGATGTCATTGTTGTTGTATAGGACAAAGAGAAATGGAGAGAGGAGGGGAATACAAAGCAAAGGAGATAAAAAACTCACACATGCAGACTTGCTTCACCACTTGTGAAGCAACCCCCCTGCTGATGGGGACCCAGAGGCTCAAACCAGGATCTTTATACAGTCCTTGCACTTTGTGCCACTTGTGCTTAATCCACTGCACTACAGCCCAACTCCCTCTATATATATGTGTGTGTGTCTATTTGTGTACATACATATATAATATATATTATATGTATTATATTATATATATATTTAAATGTGAATTATTTTACTTTTTGTTGTTGTTTAGGATGAAATATGAAGTTACAATTCAGATGAGGTCTTGTATGATATAGCAAATCCTAACAATGTGATTTTCAAAGGTAACCCAATTTCTTAATGATTTGGTTATAGCTATAACTATCTATTATTGCCTTCTTAAAACCTATGACCCCAGGAACCACCCTCTTTCTCTGTAAAACCCATACATCTCCCAGTCCTGAAACCTCTATGTAGAGGCTCACATTCTTGTATGCTTCTCCCAATTCATATCAACTGATAATGTGTTTGCTTATTTCAACCCAATCAATGCTACCAGTTTCACCTCAGTATGTTTCACTTCGTCCTTCATCCAGAGACCTCAGATGTGGAATGTCAACTGTTCAGCTTCATTACTTTGGTTAGACTTTTCCTAGCTCATAGGACTCCTTAATTCTATTTTGTTTTACACTTCTTAACAAACCTCAAAATCTAAATACAGACCAAGGTCCATGAGATAGGGCATAGATACATATATCCAAAAGTTTGGGGGCGTATACCTATGGAAAAGTACACAGTGGTTTGCAGTGAGTCAATATATGTAGCATGCAAGCAGAAAGACCTAAAAGACAACCTAAGTACCTAATCAAACTGTTTTACTTAAACCTAGATACCTTTGTCACCTACCTTCTATTGTACAACCTTCAATCACTCCAAAGCTAACTTTGTCAGACAAAATAAGTATTATATTAAGCTGAATAAAGGCAAGAGAGTGGCATGCTTTAATGATGACTCTTTAGTCATTACCAAGCCACCCCATCACTTGGGGCCCTAGTCAGGTAGTCCTGGGGTTCCCACACAGACATTATAGGCCTAGACCTCTAACATATCCCTTTCACTACTGTCACTGATCACCTCCATATTCTGATGTAGTTTCTACTACATAATGGACCCTTTGGTGGGCCCCTATCAGACCTGGCCCTTAATGTGGATTAACAAGGGTGGGGACTCTTCATTTTCTGAAGGGAGGTTGGATAGTATACTCTGCCTATCGCCAGAGGATGATGGGTCCTGAAATTGGCACAGCCTGGAATGTTCCTAGCTGTGACTATGGAATGTGAACTCAGACCTACAGGGATGCAGAGGTTACATAGGCTCTTGTGCTGACTATGGGCCGCAGATCAAATCAACAATATTTATATACTTTTCCCTTATTTGGGAGCTACTTTCTTCCCTGATCCAGATTTCTGGTCCATTTACCAACTATGCCACCATCCTACTATACAATAACTTAGGACCCCTGCATATTAGATGTCAAGTGCAGGAGAAAGCTGGTAGGGTCATGGGCCACTTGGAATACACCTAAAACAGACCTATTAGCTTTTTACAAAATGGAGACTCCCAAATCTTTATCTGCACTATTTCAGCCTTTAGATTCATGAGTAGTCAACACTTTGTTTTGCTTTATATCTTAACTCTTTTTCAGCCACCAGTTCCCAGATGCTACCTTGATGCCAACTGGACTTCCCAGGGGATACAACCCCACCAATGTGTACTGAAGCCCCACTTCCCCAGAGCTGTGTCCACTAGGCAAAGAGCTGGGAATATGGATTGACCTGTCAATACCCATGTTCAGCAGGGAAACAATTCCAGAAGCCAGACCTTCCACCTTCTCTACCCCACAACAACCCTGGGTACCTGCTTCCAAAAGGTTAAAGAATAAAAATACTATCCAAGAGGGGAATGGGATATGGAGTTCTGCTGGTGGGAGCTGTGTGGAAATGTACCCCTTTATCCTATGGTGTAGTCAGTATTTCCATTTTATAAATACAAATTTAAAAATGAAAGAGAAGATACCTATGATAAACCAAAGAACATCTAAGTCCTTGAAGTAGATTCTGAACAGCTAGTCTACATCTGTCAATTCAGTGAGAAAATTTATGATAAGAACACTCCAAAGGATATGAAAATACAACAGACATTTCTGTCAGAGAACCAAATCAAGGAAGAAAATATAGAACTAAATATTAAAATGGATGCATTAATAACTGCATTACCCAAAGTGCATATCACAATAGCTGACCAAAATATACATAGATGAACTAAAATCCATAGCAACTAAACAAAGTAACTCCATAGAAAACTAAAAGTGAGGGTCAGGTGGTAGTGCACCAATTTAAGCACATTGTATGAAGTTCAAGGACTCACACAAGGATCCTGGTTTGACCCCACAGCTCTCCACCTGTGTGGGGGGGGTCACTTAACAAGTGGTGAAGCTTATCTACAGGTGTCTATCTTTCTCTCTCCCTATATTCCCCTCCCATCTCAATTTCTCTCTGTGCTATCAAACAAAAATTGAAAAAATGGTTACCTGGAATAGTGGATTCACATTGGAGGCACTGAGCCCCAGTAATAACTCTGGAGGTGACAAATTTAAAAAAGAAACTAAAACTATAGATGATATCTACAATGTCAGAACAAAGGAATACAGCAGCTGATCTAAGAAACAAACTTTAGGAATTTGAAAGCAGAAGAAAGAATCATCAAGTCAGAATATGAAGCAGGAGAAACTAAGAAGAAAGTGACAGAAGTAGAAAAGTAATTAAGAGACTATGAGAACAACATCAAAGGCATGTTGTCCAAAAGCAGAGAAAAGATACTGAAAGCAGTAAGAGAAAAACAAAGAATGGCATCCAAAGGCAACATTCGTAAGGCTGCCTGCATATTTCTCAACAAAAATTTTAAAATCCAGAGTTAAATGGCAATATATCTAAATGAGAAAAGATTCCAACCAAGAATATTATATCTTGCCAGGCTTTCATTTAGAATGGATGGAGGATAAAACTTTCTTAGAAAATGAATACCTGAAAATATCAATTACAACCAAACTAGTTATACAAAAAGTTCTAAAGGGACTCATATAAAATTTACATTTCTGCTTTCAGATATATATTTGTCCCTGGTTATGAACACGTGTGAACATATGGGATGAGATATGGAGATTGGGTGGTGGGAATTGTGTGGAGTTGTAGCCCTCCTATCCTGCAGTTTTGTTTTTGTTAATGTCTCCTTTCTTAAATAAATAAATAAAATTCACACACACGTGCGAGAGCGCGCGCACACACACACGCACACACAAACAAACACTGAGGATTCACATAAAAAGGCATTGGCATATCTAGAATTTGTAATTTTGTTAAATATCAGTAGTCTGAACTCACCCATAAAAAGCTACATAGTAAGCATGTGAATTAAGAAACATAACCTGACAATATGCTGCTGGTAGGAGATGCACCTGATCAGATAAGAGAAGACAAAAATAGGCTCAAATAATTTACAAAGAGGTTCAAAGTAAAAGAAAGTAAAGCTATTATACAAGTCAGTAGACGTTAATAAAAATCCAGGAACAACCATACTCATATTTGACACCACCATTGATTTCAAAATAATTAAAGCAGTAAAAGAACGAACACTTCATAATGCTCAGGGGATCAGTCAACCAAGAGGAACTCACAGTAATCAACATCAGTGCTCCAAATGAAGGAACTACAAAATATGTAAAGCAGTTACTGAGACACTGAGAAAGTACCTAGATAATAATGTAATTATAGTAGGAAACTTTTACTCCCCACAGACAAATCAACTAGATAGAGAATTTTACTCCCCACAGACAAATCAACTAGATAGAGAATTTTACTCCCCACAGACAAGTCAACCAGATAGAGAATTAAATGTGATGGAAGTTGGACAGGAATATGGGTCTTGTACATAGTAAAGCAGCACGTTGTCAAAGTGAGCTATCTCACCAACCCACTCATGGAAATTATTAAGCAATATAGTAATATGCCAAGTTACAAAGTTAATATAAAAATTAGAGACACTTCTCTATGCAAATACTAAGAAAAAGAAGAAAATCAGAAATTATTCTCATGTGCTATAGCAATAAATACAGTCAGATATCTAGAAATGATCCCAACAATCAGAGTGAAAAACTTGTATAATGTAAGGTATGCATCATTATTCAAAGAAATGAGAAAAAACACAAAGAAATGGAAAAATATAGCATGTTCATGGACTGGAAAAATTAACATCATCAAAAGAACCATTTTATCCAAAACCATATTCCAATTTAATGATATTCCAATCAAGTTCCTACCATTAAATTTTGTATTAATGATTTAATATTGATTTACAAAATTATAAGATTATAGGGGAGTATTTCCTCACTGTTCCCACCACCTGAATTCTGTGTTCCCATTTGCTTCAATGGGAACTGAGTCATTTTTCCTAAGATATGGGTTGATATTACATCTGTAACTATCTATCTATATCTATTTTTGTATTTTGCTCATATTTTCATAAGGTCCTGCCTTCACTCCCTTTCTAAGACCATCTATACTTATTACTATTTCTGAGTGTCCTTCCTCTTTTCCTCTTCTATCTCAGATAAAGGAAACAGTACCTGATTTCCTATGATGTTTCCTCATGACAAATGCTTTGGATCCTGGTGGAAATGTGGTTCAGAGTCCTCTAGTCAACTTCCCCTATCAATTACTCTTCTTGGAGCATGAAACAAAATGTTACACAAATTTATTTAACAGAATAAAATGGAAACTAAAAAAATTACCCAGAATCAGAAAATATGTAAGATTGCCTAAACATTCTTGAAAGAAAAAAAAGAACAAGAGTACAGCCAACACACTTCTGAACTTCAAACTATATTATAAGGCTGTTGTAATCAAAACTGCCTGGTACTGATACAGAGATAGACATAGTGACCACTGAGTCCATAATTAAGTTCCCACAACTATGGATATCTAATGTTTGTCAGTGGGGCCTGAACAGTTAAAATAAGAAAAGGAAGTCTATTTAACATGTAGTGTTAATAAAATTATGTTGAAATAATAAGAAGAATGAAACTGAGCCCCCACATTTCATCATGCACAAAATAAAACTACATGTGGATTAACAACTGGATATTAGGCAAGAAATCTTCAATTATTTAGAGGAAAATACTGGTAGAACTCTTATTCAATGTAAGCTTTAATGGCATCTTTGGAAAAAAAATAGCATCTTTGAGATTACATCTGCCCCCCTATTCTGCCCGTTAACAACACATTTTAGGTTAAGAAGGCCCAAAACATTAAATAAAAAAAAGATTCTCTTCAACACATGGTGTTTTAAAATGTGTAGAAATGTGCAAACAAATGAAATTGGATCACCATATATCACTTCTTCTTCTAGCGTTTGCCCTTCTTCCGTAGCCAGTCAACAGCTTCAGGTTGAGCCTGATGTAAAGTTTCGAGACCTCCTTTGAATCTGGAGAGGTGGCAGTCGTTGACTATGTGGGTCATAGTCTGTCTGTAGCTGCAGGGGCAGTTCGGGTCGTCTCTGGCTCCCCAGTGATGGAACATAGCGGCGCACTGGCCATGGCCTGTTCGATAGCGATTGAGGAGGGCCCAATCATAACGTGCTAGGTCAAAGCCGGGTTGACGCTTGCAGGGGTCTGTGATGTGGTGTTTGTTCTTTACCTCAGCTGACTGTGAACTCTGTTTCCAAGAGACTGGAACAGAGAAGTTCAGTGTAGGCATAGGGGACCAGATTGGGTGACGAGACATCAAGCGTTGGACAGGGTGGGTGAAGATATCCGCGTATATTGGCAGGTCCAGTCGAACGTAGATGTGGGAAATGAACTTAGATGATGCTGCATCCCGACGAATATCTGGCGGGGCGATGTTGCTAAGAACTGGCAGCCATGGAACCGGGGTGGAATGGATGGTTCCAGAAATTATCCTCATGGAGGAATATGATTTGGAATCGACCAAGTGGACATGGGGGCTACGGAACCATACTGGGCCACAGTATTCTGCAGTGGAATAGCATAATGCCAGAGATGATGATCATAGTGTGGAAGCACTCGCGCCCCATGAGGAGCTGGCCAGTCTTGCAATGATGTTATTCCTCGCGTCCACCTTTGCTGCAGTTTTTATGAGACGTCCGTGAAATGACAGAGTGCGATCTAGAGTAACGCCAAGATAGAATGGCTGGGCTTCATGCCGGATTCTCGTATCGCCAAGCTGTACATTAAGCTCACGCGAGGCCGAGGCATGGTGTAGATGGAAAACAGATGATACCATTTTTGCAGTGCTAGGGACTAGTCGCCATTTTTTACAGTAATCAGATATCAGAGACATGTCTTTCGTGAGTGTTTCCTCGAGGATGTCGAACTTGGATGCCTGAGTTGCACAGCAGATGTCATCGGCGTAGATGAACTTCCTTGAAGAAGTTTCTGGGAGGTCATTGATGTAAATATTAAATAGCGTAGGAGCCAGAACAGAGCCCTGGGGGAGGCCACTTGAGACAAGTCTCCATCTGCTAGACTTGTCACCCAGATGCACCCAGAATCTTCTGTTTTGGAGAAGAAACGATATAGTGTTGGCCACCCATGGAGGCAGGCATCTTGAGATCTTGACTAGGAGACCACGGTGTCAGACCGTGTCATAGGCTGCTGTGAGATTAACAAAGACAGCACCCATCTTTAAGTTCTTCTGGAATCCATTTTCAATGTAAGTTGAGAGGGCCAGGGCTTGTTCACAGGTAGATCTTCCTGGGCGGAAACCAGCTTGAGCGGGTGATAGGAATTTCTCTGTAAGATGAGAAATAAGTGACAGAAGCAGCCTCTAAAGGAGTTTGTAACACACGGAGAGGAGAGAAATTGGTCTATAGCTGGCGGCCAGTGTTGGGTCTTTCTTTGGTTTCAAAACTGCTATAATCTTCGCACAACGCCAAACTTTGGGCATAGACTCAGATTCCAAGATGTGGGACAGGAATGAAGCGAGCCACTTCTTTGCCGTGGGACCCAGGTTAAGAATGAGTGCTGGGGTGATGTTATCATAGCCAACAGCTGTTCCTGGTTTAACCCTCTTCAAAGCATCTTCCAGTTCAGACAGTGTAAAGGGAGAGAGTTTTGGAGATGGACAAGATAACTGGTAGTGGGATGACACTCATGGGAAATTTCTCTTTTCCAGACTGGGTCGATCTTAGCACGTCCAACTTGAGTTAGGTGACTGGCCACTGAGTTTGGAGATACGGGAGGACGGGAGACAGGAGGGGGTTGGCTACCGGCACCCAGTCTGTGAAGAAGCTTCCAGGCCTTCCTACTTGAGAGGGTGAAGTTTAGACTTTCCGTGAGTTGTTGCCAGCGGGCTTGGTGTGCTGCATCCAGGGAGGCAATGAGATGGTCAGCCACATGTGGGTCGCCCGACTCATCATACTGCTTTAGTAGTTGCTCGCATTCAGCATCAAGACAAGGCATATAGTTAGCACATCTCCCACGAGGAATGGCTTGGGAAGCTTCTTTGAAGATGGCTTGGCGGAAGCGCCATATATCACTATGAAAAAAGTAAACTCCATGTAGAGCAAAGGCATACACTTTAGACCAGACACTATCAAATCATAGAAGAAAACATTGGCAGAACAATTCACAATCAGTACTTCAAGAATAACTTCAAAGACTCAAGTGCAACATCAAAGATAGAAAAGATAAATAAATAAGTGGGGCTACATCAAACTGAAAAGCTTATGCACAGCAAAGTATATCATCACTCACATATAAAGATAACATAAAAATTGGGGGAAATATTTTATACACCATAATTCAGATAAAGAACTAATAACCAAAATAGACAAAGATCTCAGCAAACTTAGCACCAAAATTACAAAGTGGAACATGGAATGAGGAAGTGGACAGAAACTTCACTGAGGAAGAGATACAGAGGGCCAACATGAGAAGGAGCTCAAAGTCACTAATTATCTGAGAAATTAAAATAAAGATACCAGTGAGATACCACTTTACACCCATAATAATGTCAGACATTAGAAAGGATAGAAAAAACAAAGGTTTAATATAATTTAGGGGGAAAGAGACAATTCTGCAATAGCAATTTAAGTGTAAATTGGCCCAATCCTTGTGGAAGACAGTCTGCAGATTTCTCAGAATATTTGAAATGGACCAAGCCTATGACCCAGCAATTTGTCTCTTGGAGATTTACCCAAAAGAATAAAAAATTGTTATCAGAAGAGATCTTTGTACATTATGTTCATAGAAGAATGCTTTGTAATAGCCAAAATTTGAAAGAAGCCCAAAAATACCCAACAATAGATGAGTGGCTAAAAAAATAGTGGAATATATAAACGATGGAATACTATTTAGTTGTTAAATATGATGAATTCATCTGTTTTGTGTCATCTGACTTATAATTTAAAAACATCATGTTATGGGAGATAATCCAAAAGTAGGACCATAAATACTGACTAATCTTACTTGTAGTGGGACTTAGTAAATAGTAACAGGGAAGGAGAAAACAAAATAAAACTTTGACTGGGAATGGTGTATTGCACCAAAGTAAAAAAACTTTGGGGTAGAGGAACATGATGGCAGAGGAAGACCTAGAGGAGAACAAATTGTTATGTGGAAAACTGAGAAATTTACAAACTACTGTATTTTACTGTTGTCTGTAAACCATTGCTGCAATAAAGAAAAAAAAAGATGAAGCAATTTGTTTTGTTTCATCTGGGATAGAACTTAAAGATATCATGTTATGGGAAATAATCTGAAGAGACAAGGACAAATATTGAATAATCTTACTTGTAGTTGGACTTCATAAATAGTGACAGGGAGGGGAAAGCAAAGTATAACTTGGACTGGGGTTGATTTATTGCCCTAAAGAAAAGGGTTCTGGGGATGTAAGGTAAGAAAGGGGCTGAAGTTAAAACACACACCAATTCCAGTTCAGGTTCTACTTGTGTTTTATCTTCTGATCTTGTTTTTCAACTTCTTCCTGAGAGTGAGATCATCCCATAATCACCCTTCTGTTTCTGACTTACCTCACTCAACATGAAAATCCAGACCACTGTATTCACTACTTGAGTCAAAGCTCCTGTGCATCCTGGTCAGCCTGGCAGACATATACGGGGGTACCCCCAAATCTCCACTTGCTTTCAGAGCCTACACACACACACCTCAACCACATTTTGCTTGAGTACTCCTGAAGATTAAGAGAGAGACCCTACCACCCACTTTCTTGGCTCCTTTAGGGCTGCACTGAGGCTCCTATCCTCCCAGATACTTAAGAGTCAGATACTTAAGTGGGTAATCTTGTGGGTCAAGGGAACTTGATTAAGGGAGGGAACTCATGGCCACTTGCCTTGACTCAAGGGGGTTGCATTGCCATAGGGAACCTACAGGTGACTGAGGCCCCTAGCCTCACAAGTCCCAGCTATCCCCTTGCCAAGGGATTCTGTGGATGAAAGGAGGGAATTTGCCACCCTCTGACTTGGCAATGGTGGTTGTACTTTGTTAGGGGAACTTACAGGCCATGAAGGTCCCTAGTCCCAGGTGTCAGTTGCCCACAAGCCAGAGATTCTATGGATCAAGAGAGGAGCTTGTTACCTGTTTGTCTTTGCTATAGGGACTGTACTCTCCTGGGGATATACAGGTCATTGAGGGACCAAAACTGTTATTGACCTTTTGTCAGAGATTTGCACATAATGGGCAACTTCAGTGTCTGTAGATCAAGAGCTGGTCAAAAGAGTGCCCTGAATCCAGAGGCCCAAACACAAGTGACTCCTGCAGAAGTAATAGCACACTTTGTACTCACTAACACCCACCCCTTAGTGATGAGATCCAACCCTCTACTTGATCTACATAATCCAAGACATCTGGCCCCTGTTCCACCAGCAAAAATACATGAGGACCCACTGTCCACTCTTCTACAAACACTAGACCTTGCCTACACTGTGTGGGAACTAACAGGTCCCTGCTTCAGGCCAAGTTGGGTTCTTTCATGTGTTACTAGTCACCTTTATGTGCTTCCAGGCATTCCACCAGAAAACAAGCAGGTTGCAGTGTAATTTCTACACAAATACACTGAGTAGTTGCTGAACCCCCGACTTCTTGTGCACCTGCTGATCACACACAACCCTCCAAAAGTCACCCCAGGTGGCTTTCAGTCCCCAACAGTACTACATAACATAGACCACTCTAGGAACACCTATGCAATTTTTCCAGGACTGTGACCCACCACATGTCCTGCAAAATAATATTGAAAATATGGGCCACTTCAGAAACCACTTTGTTATTGTACTGAAGTGAAATATCAGTGTGACATACTACTGTTATCCCCAACCAACCATCCATCTCTGTAACATCAGAACAATCTGAAAAAGTTGATGACAAGGGAATGGGTTGTGGGACACAAGGTTAAGCACACACAGTAGGAAGCACAAGGACTGGCACAAGGTTCATGGTTCTATCCCCAGCTCCCTACATGCAGGGTGGTAGGTTTACAAGAAGTGAAGTAAGTCTGAAGGTATCTGTCTTTCTCTCCACCTCTCTGTCTTTCCCTCCCCTTTCAATTTCTCTCTGATCTATCCAACAACAACAATGGAAAGGAGATGACCTCCAGGAGCAGTGAATTTGTAGTGGTGTCAATGAGCCCAAGAGATAAACCTGAAGGCAAGAAAAAAAAAAGGTACAGAAAGCAGCATGAGAAAAACAGAGAGTAACATACAGAGGCAAAGCCATAAGGCAATCTGCATACTTCTCAACAGAAACCCTTAAAAGCTAGAAGTGAATGCAAGATATCTAGAGAGTGCTAAATGAGAGAGCCTTCCAACCAAGAATACTGTACCCAGTGAGACTGTCATTAAAATTGGAGGGGGAAATAAAGACACTCTCAGAAAAAGAACAGCTGAAACAATCAATTACAAACAAACCAGCTTCACAGGAAGTTTTTAAGAAATTCTTATAAAAGCATACACAGACACAAAAGAATACCTAAGACCCGTATAAAGGAATAACATTGAAACATCTCAAATCCATAACGTGGATGTTAATGGTCTGAAATTACCCATCAAAAGACACAAACTGGGGACAGGAAGTAGTAGAGCAGTGGGTTAAGCGCACATGACTCGAAGTGCAAGGACCAGTGTAAGGATCCAGAATCGCAGTTTCAGCCACTGGCTCCCACCTGCAGGGGGGCATGGCTTCACAGGTCATGAGGCAGGTGTGAAGGTATCTATCTTTCTCTCCCCCCTTTCGGTCTTTCCCTACTCTCTTAATTTCTTTCTGTCCTATCAAACAACAACAGTAGCAATGGAAATACTAACAATAACAACAACAAAAATGGGCAACAAAATAGGAAAAATGGCCTTCAGGAGCAGTAGATTTGTAGTGCAAGCACCAAGCCCCAGCAATAACCCTGGATGCAAAAAAAGGACCCAAATAAATCATATCATAGGGGGCCAGGTGTTAGTGCACCTGGTTGTGCTCACATGTTACAATGTACAGTATTCAAGCCCCCAGTCCCCACTTGCAGTGGGGAAGCTTTGTGAGTGGTGAAGCAGTGCTGCAGGTGTCCCTCTGTCTTTCTCCCTCTCTGTCTCCTACCTCTTTGCAATTTCTGACTGTCTGTATCCAATAATTAAATAAATAAAGATAATAAAATAGAAACTTAAAAAAGTAAGCTGCATCAAATGAAAGGGGTGAGATCACAACAGACAGCACAAAAATCCTAAACATCATACAAAGCTTCTATGAATAACTGTATATCACAAAACTAGAAAATATGGAGAAGATGGACATGTTTTTAGGAACTATCACCCTCCCTAGATTAAACCAAAAGGAAATCTAGAACATGAACAGAACAATTAGGGCCAACAACATTGAAACACTCATCAAGAATCTCCCACCAGTAAGAGTCCAGGTCCAGATGACTTTATGAACAAATGAATTCTGAAAACCTTTAAAGAAGAACTACTACCAATACTCCTCAAGCTCTTCCAAACTATTGAAGACACATTTAATATAGCCAACATCATACTAATACCTAAAACAGACAGAGATCCAACAAAAAAGTAAGCTATACACCAACATGCCCGATGAACACAGATGATAGGATATTCAGCAAAATTTTAGCGAATCTCATACAGCAATACATCAAGAAGATTGTGCACATGATCACACAGTTTTTTTCTTTAATTTTTTAAAACAAAGTAGAATATTTTATTAACTATATTTGTTTATTGGATAGAGACAGGCAGAAATCGAGAGGGAAGGGGGAGATAGGGAGACAAAAAGATACTTTCAGCCCTGCTTCACCACTTGTGAAGCATTCCCCCTGAAAGTGGGGACAGGGGTTTGAACCTCGTTTCTTGTGCATTGTAACAAGTGTACTCAACCAGGTGCACCACCACCTGGACCAATCATGTAGTTTTTTTCTTTTCTTTCTTTCTTTTCTTTCTTTTTTTGTTTCCTCAGAGATTTGGGATTGGTTCAGTATAAATAAATCAATAAATGTGATCCAGCACATCAACAAATGTAAAACCAAAAATCACATGATCAACTCTGATGTCAAAGTCCAACATTCTTTCATCATCAAAATACTTAGAAAAATGGGGATAGGAGTGCATATTAAAACCATTCACACCATCAAAGGTCTGTGTCAGTACCCCCTGCCCTCCATAATAAAGTTGAGCACCTACCCTCAACCTCCCCCTAGAGATTTTTACTTTGGTGTCATAATCAAAACCCAGTCAGATTCTGCTTTGAGTTTCCCTTTCTGTTATTCTCTCTCAATTTCTGTTTATGAGTGAGATCATCCCATACTCATCTTTGCCTTTCTCACTTAGCTCACTTAACATAATTCTTTCTAACTTCACCCAAGATGGGTCAGAGAAGGTGGGTGAGTTGTTGTTAATAGCTGCATAGTAGTCCATTGTGTAACTATACCACAGCTTTCTCAGCCATTCATCTGTTGTTGGACAACTGGTTTGAGTCCAGGTTTTAGTTATTACAAATTGTGCTGCTGTGAACATAAGTGTATAAATATCTTTTTTGGTTGGGTGTTATGGAGTCCTTAGGATACACCCGTAGGAGAAAAATTACTGGGTCATATGAGAGGTCTATTTTTAGCCTTGTGAGGGTTTTTCAGACTTCTTTCCACAGAGGTTGGACTAATTCACATTCCCACCAGCAGTGCAGGAGGGCTACTTGGTCCCCACAATCTCTTCAGGATTTTTTGCTGCTGTCATTTTTTATTTTTATTTATAAAAAGGCAACACTGACAAAAACCAGAGGATAAGATGGGTACAATTCCACACAATTCCCACCACAAGATCTCCATATCCCATCCCCTCCCTGATAGACCAGGGTCATCATGGGGTGCATAAAGTGGAAGGTCTGGCTTATGTAATTAATTCCCCATGGAATATGGGCATTGTCAAGTAGATCCATACTCCCAGTCTGTCTCTCTCATTCCCTAGTCAGGCAGGATTCTGGGAAGTGGGGCTCCAGGACACGTTGATGGGGTCTTCTGTCCAGGGAAGTCAGGTTGGCATCACGTTAGCGTCTGGAACCTGGAAAAAGAGTTAACATATAGAGCCAAACAAATTGTTGACTAATCATGAACCTAAAGGCTGGAAAAGTTCATATGAAGAGTTGGGGAGTCTCCATTTTGTAAATAGTTAGTAGACCTATTTTAGTTATATTCCAAAGAGCCCAAGATTAGACTAGTTTTTTTCCTGAGCCTGATATCTGATATGCAGGTGGATCTAAGTTATTGTCTGGGAAGATGATGTCATGGCTGGAAAAAATACCAGAAATCTGGATCAGGGATGCATGACATTCTCACAGAGGTGAGGTGGCATCTCATTGTTGCATGACATTGTCACAGAAGTGAGGCGGTATCTCATTGTGGTCTTTATCTGCATTTCTCTGGATAAATGTTTCATATGTTTGTTGGCATTTTGTATCTCTTCTGTAGCAAATATTCTGTTAATGTCCTCTGCCCATTTTCGGATGAGGTTATTTGCTTTTTTGTTGCCAAATTTGGTGAGTTCTTTATGTATTTTAGTTATTAATCTCCTGTCCTATTAACTCATAGTCTCACAAATCAATATTTAATTAATTTGAGAGAGGAAAATTGATTTAATATTTTAATCATTTTGATGCATAGACCATAGCTCTGAATATATACGTCTTCCACTTAAGCACTTAAGACTTCAAATTTGTAATCAGACTGAATTTTAACAGTGAATTCAAATTAATACATCTCTAATGGTGACTTGTGCTTTGAAATATTAAATCACCTATAAGCTTAGATGAGGGAAAATAGAAGCAACTGTTAGTACCACGTTATAAGATATAGCTATATGTAAATAACATCAAATGACATAATTTATGATGAGGTTTTATATGATACAGCAAATCCTAACAAGGAGATCTTCAAAGTTAACCCAATTGTCAAATGATTTGGTAATAGCTATAACTATCTATTGCCTTCTTAAACCCCGAGACTGCAGGAACCACCCCCTTTCTCTATAAAACCCTTATTTCTCCAAGTCCTGGAACCTCTGGGATAGGGCTTACTTTCCTGCATACTTCTCACAATTCATACCAACCGATATCTGCATCTGCTGATTCCAACCTAAGCAATTCAACAAGTACCACCTCGGCATGTTTCACTTCAGACTGTGTCCAGAGACATCAGGCATGGAAAGTCATCCCTTCAGCTTCATTACTCTGGTGAGACCTTTCCTATCTCATAGGACTCCTTAATTCCATTTTAGGTGGTACACTTCCTAAGAAAGCCTCAAAGCCTTTAGACCAGGGCCCATGAGATAGGGCATATGTACACATATATCTGTAAGTTAAGGGAAAATATATAACTTAAAGCAATACTGTGCAATAGTTTGCAGTGAGTCAGTAAATGCAGCAAGTCAAAAGACCTAAAATGACACCATAAAGTATCTAATCAAATAGTGTCTAAGACCTAGACCCCCTCTTCACATGCTTCCTATTTTACTTCCCTCAGTCACTCCAAAGCTAACCTTGTCAGACAAAGTTAGGACTACAAAAGTTGTATAAGGGCAAGAGACTGGCATACTAGCTTTCTACAGGTTGGAGACCTTCAAATCTTAATCTTCAATAATCTTGCCTTTAGGTTCATGATTAGTGAACAATTTCTTCTGCTTTATAATTTTAAAAAATTTTTTATTTATAAAATGGAAATATTGACAAGACTATAGGATAAAAGGGTACATTTTCACAATCCTTACCCCCAGAACTCTGTACCCAATCCCCTCCCTTAATAGTTTCTCTATTATATATGTATGTATGTAGGTAGGTATTTATTTATTTATTTATTGCTTCTAGGGTTATTGATTGGGCTTGGTGCCTGCACCACAAATCCACTGCTCCTGGAAGCTATTTTTTTAATTTTCTTTATTGGGGAATTAATGTTTTACATTCAATGGTAAATACAATAGTTTGTACATGCATAACATTTCTCAGTTTCTGGAGGCTATTTTTTGCCCCTTTCTGTTGCCCTTGTTTTATCATTGTTGTGGCTATCATTATTGTTGTTGTTTATGTCATTGCTGTTGGATAGGACAGAGAGAAATGGAGAGAGGAGGGGAAGACAGAGAGGAGACAGCAAGATAGACACCTGCAGACTTGCTTCACTGCCTGTGAAGCCAACCCCCTGCAGGTGGGGACCCTGGGGGCTTGAACTGGGATCCTTATACCAGTCCTTGCACTTTGCACCATGTGCGCTTAACCCACTGCACTACCGCCAGACCCCCAGCTTCCCTATTTTTTATCCCCCTAGGAGTGTAGACCCAGGGTCATTGTGGGGTGCAGAAGGTGGAAGGTCTGGCTTCTGTAATTGCTTCTCTACTGGGCATTGGCAGGTATATCCATACTTCCAGCCTGTCTTTCTCTTTCCTAGTGGTTCAGGGACCTGGGGAGGCAGGGCTCCAGGACACATTTATTCTGCTTTATATCTTACCTCTCTTTCAGCCACCAGGTTCCAGGTGCTACCATGATGCTAATCCGACTTCCCTGGGCAGACAACCCCACCATTGTGTTCTGTAACTCCGCCTACTCAGAACTCTGCCACACTAGGAAAAGACAGATACAGGTTGGGAATATGGATAGACCTGCCAATGCCCATGTTCATCCAGGAAGCAATTACTGAAGCCAGACCTTCCACTTTCTGTATCCCATAATGATCCTGGTTCCATACTAAAGTTTTCAAGGGGAAGATGGGAAGGGATTTCTGGTGGTGGGAAATGTGTGGAATTGTATCCCTCTCTCTTATCCTATGGTCTTGACAATGTCTCCATTTTATATATAAAAAATTAAAAAGAAAAAAATATAAATGGGGATAGATGAGAAATACCTCATGTTAGTTGAATCTATATATAATAAACCAACAGCCAACATTATACTGAATGGTGAAAAAAATTGGAGGCATTTCCTCTCCAATCAAGTACAAGGCAGGGATACCCGTTATCACCACAACAATTCAACAGTAACTTGGAAGTCCTGATCATAGAAATAAGGCAAGAGAAAGGAATCAAAGGTATACAGACTGGAAGAGAAAAAGTCAAACTATCCCTATTTACAGATGGCATGAATATATATGTCTATATCTATGTCTATGTCTATGTCTATGTATATGTATATGTATATCTATGTATATATATATATATATATAGATAGATAGATATATATATATATATATCACTGAAGAGTCCAGTAGGAAACTTCTATATATGACTGAACAATATAGTAAGTGATAGGTTATAAAATCAATATACAAAAAAATCAATATCATTCCTCTATGCAACACCAAATAATAAGAAGAAATGATACAAAAATCAATCCTCTTCACCATAACAGCAAAAACAATACATTTTTAGGTCTAAGTTTAACAAAGGAAGTGCAGGACCTATATCCTGAAAACTATGAAACACTCTTCAAGGAAATAGAATGAGACAAAAAAGAAATAGACATCCAGTGCTCATGGAATAAAAGGATTAGCATTGTCAAAATGACTATCCTGCCCAGAGCCATATACAAATTTAATGTCATCCCCATCAAGGATCCAATGAACTTCCTTAAAGGAATACAACAAAAGTTTCAAAAATTTATTTGGAACCAAAAAATCCTCTGGATTTCCAAAGCAGTGTCTGACATAAAGGTATAACACAGAGTTACTATAATCAAAATATCTTGGTACTGGAACTAAAACAGACAGAAAGACCAGTAGAATAAAACTTAAGATCCAGAAATAAGCTCCCGCAACTATAGCCAACTATTTTTTTTTATGTTTTACAGTCAACAGTAAATACAATAGTTTATACATTCAGTTTTCCACATAACAGTACAACCCCCTCTATGTCCTCTGTTATCATGATCCAGGACTGAAAGCCAGGTAATTTTTGCAAGGGTTCCTAAACCACTACATGGCAAAAGGAGTGTTTCTTCAACAAATGGTGCTGTAAACCTGGATTGAAACATGCAGGCATATTAAATTGAACCATCATTTATCACCATGCACAAAAGTCAACTCCATGGACATTAGGCCAGAAACTATCAAATAAATACAATAAAATATTGGCAGAATTTTTCATGACCTATGGAAAAGTCCTTCAAAGATTCAAATCCAACAGCAAAAAAATAAATAAATAAAACTGAAAATAAACCAATGGGACTACATCAAACTGAAAGGCTTCTGCACAACAAAATGTGCCATTACCCAAACAAAGAGACACCCAATGGCATGGGAGAAGTTCCTAACACAATCCATATCAGACAAATGTATGATAACCAAAATATATAAAGAGCTCAGTGAACTAAGCAACCCCATTAGTAAATGTGACCAGGACATGGACAGACATTTCACAGAGGAAGAAATCCAAAGGGCCATCAGATTAATGAGAAGGCGCTCAAAGTCACTGATAATTAGAGAAACACAAATAAAGACAACACTGAGATACCACTTTACACCCCTGAGAATGTCATACACCAGAAAGGACAGAAATGACAAATGTTAGAGAGAATGTGGAAAAAAGGGACATTTTTTTCACTGCTGGTGGAACTGCAAAATGGTCCAAACATTGTGGAAAGCAATTTGGAGACTTGCTGGGACACTAGTAATGGACCTACCCTAGGGCCCAGCAATTTGTCCCCTGTGTATTTACCCAAAGGAGACAGAAACACCTATCAGAAGACATCTGTGTATACCTATGACCACAGTAGCTCAGTCTGTAATTACAAGAACTTGGAAGCAACCCAGATGTTCAACATCAGATGAGTGGTTAAAAAATGGTGGCATATATTCCTAATGGAATCAATCAGCTGTTTAAAATGATGAGGTTGTCTCCTTTGCATCCTTTTGGATGAACCTCAGGGACATCATGTTGCATGAGATAAGCCAGAAGGAGGATGAATATCAAATTATCTCACTTATTAGCAGGACTTAATAAAGTAGGGACTGGGAGGGAGTACACAAAGTGAAACATGAACTGGACATGGTGTATTGCACCAAAGTAAAGGACTTTATGGAGAAAGAGCACAAAATGAAACATGGACAACATATGATGTATTTCAACAAAATGAAGGACTTTGGGGAGAAAGAGCACAAAGTGAAACATAGACTGAACATGGTGTATTGTACAAAGGACTCTGGGGAGGAGGAGAGAGAGTGAAAAGGAAGAAAACTCTGGGGGAAGTTATATAATGAAAGTGTATACATATGTCAATGATTTCCCTGTATAAACCCCTCAATAGAAACCCCTCAATAAAACCCCTCTCGGTTCCCGGAAGATGGCGGACTGAGAAGCTGCTAGTGGCTTGAGCTCTGACCACATCGTCTGGAAATGGTAGGATTTTCTGCCTTTAGTAGGCCAGTCAATAAGGGGTCCTAGCTGTGACACCAAGGAGGTGACTATAACTTAATTTGGGTTAAGAAATAGAGTAGAAAAAAAGGGGGGAAATTCTTTCCTTTTAATTATTAAACACACCTCCGCCCCCTTACTCCCTCCATAACCAGTCCCTGGGGACCAGCTCCTAGCAGGCTCCCCTGCTGAGCTTCTGTCTTTATCAAATTCCTGTCCCAACAGGGAGTATCATTCATTCTAAGTCTATACCCTTCTGAAACCTCTGGCCTTTTTTCATTCTAAGTATCCAACCCCCCCACCTCACACCACATAGATAATTAAATTATTAAAAATAAATAAATAAATAAATAAAACTCTTTCCTTTCACTGCTCTTTTATGACTGTTCTTTTTCTTATCTTTTTCTTTTTTCTCTCTCTCTTCCTTTTTTTTTCTTTTTCTCATTTTTGTCATCCTTTCTTCCTTAATCCTACAGCTTCCAAAGCCACAGACCCCAGCTCCCACACCACCAAACAGTGTGCTTTTTTGAATTCACTGATACACATTTGGGGATTATTTTGGGGAACAATTCTGACTCAGTGTGGACTCTCACTGCGAGTGTCTCTGCTCAACTTCACTTCCTCCTTTAGCCACCCCTAGAATACACAGTGGATAGTAGATTTGCTTAACTATCTATTTCAACTATCCTTGTCAAGTCCTGAGGGGTTTTTTTCTCATTCTTAACAATCAGCTGCCTCTGATCATGATATTTGAGGTAATCTGGGACAGGGTTTTTTTTTTTACCCTGCTCTATTTTACTATTAATATTATATAAAGGCATATATCTTCCCCCCTATAGGTTCATCAGAATTAACTCTTAGGGTATCTTTCATTGCTAGGATAGTGGGCATCTTATCTATTGTGGGAGGAACTTGTCTCCTTACTCCTACCTCTTCTACAATTAAAATTAAATTAAATTAAATTAAAAATAAAGCAATAAAAAAAACTTTCCTTTCACTGTTCTTTAATTACAGCTTTTTCTTATATTTTCCCTTTTCTCTCACTTGTCTCCTTTTTCTTTTCTTTTCTTTTTTTTTTTATCTTGTCATACACTTCTTCCTTCTTCTTTGCCTTTCTGAATTTGTGAATTATTTGGGGGAAGAAATTTTACTCACAGTGGACTCTCTATGTGTGTATCTCTGCTCTACTTCCCTTTCCCCTCTTGTTACCCCTAGAATATACAGTGGATAGTAGATTTGCATAACTGTCTATTCTTGCTATCCCTTCTTTCTTTTCTCATTCTTCTTCACTGGGATTTGGTTACTATTTTTTCACGGATTGGAGAAATTGTTTGGCTAGCTGGTAGTGATTAAACTACTTCAATACTTGCTTCAGTTGCTACTGTAATTCCGGAAGTTGGTGAGTGCAATTGTCATAAAGGTATTTAGTACAGTGTTGCTTGTTCTCAAGGCACAACAATTGAGGAACAACAGAGCATAAAAAAGAAACACATAAATCAAAAAAATGGGTAGATCAAAAACAAATAAAACTGCTACTCCAATGAATGAAGACAAGAGCCCAGAGGAAATTACAAATCAGCCAGAAGTAACCATAGATAAGAAAAGTATGCAAGCAAGAATAAACTTATTAATGACAGAAATGAAAACAGCATTGGAGGAAAGGAATGGCAGTATTAGGGAAACAACAGTTGAGACCCCCAAGGAAAATACTGATTATCTTGAGGCAATTAGAGAACTGAAAGCTGAAATATCTGTAATGAAGAAAGAAGCTGAGGCAAGGGAAAGCAGACTAACAGAAGCAGAAAACAGAATTAGTCAGACAGAGGATGAGTTAGAGAAAACTAAGAAAGAGGTGAAAGAGCTCAAAAAGAGATTGAGAGACACTGAAAACAACAACAGAGACATATGGGATGGTCTCAAAAGAAGTAACATTCACATAATTGGCCTGCCAGAGGAAGATAGAGAGGAAGGGGAAGCAAACATTCTAGAGGAAATAATATAAGCAAACTTCCCAGACCTGAATAACAGAAAGGACATCAAGATTCAAGAGGCCCAGAGAGTAGCAAACAGAATCAACCCAGACCTGAGGACACCAAGACACATCATAGTCACAATGAGAAGTAGTAAGGATAAAGAAAGGATTCTAAAGGCTGCAAGAGAGAAACAAAAAGTCACATACAAGGGAAAACCCATAAGATTATCTGAAGATTTCTCCACTCAAACTCTAAAAGCCAGAAGAAAATGGCAAGATATCTATCGAGCCCTGAATGAAAAAGGGTTTCAACCAAGGATAATACATCCTGCTAGACTTTCATTCAAACTAGTTGGAGGGATCAAAACCTTCTTAGACAAACAACAGTTAAAGGAGGCAACCATCACCAAACTGACCCTGAAAGAGGTTCTAAGAGACCTCTTATAAACAAGAACATCACTACGATACTGGTAATATATCAGAGCAAACAAAAAAAATTTGAACAATGGCACTACAATACATTAAATCCATAATATCAATAAATGTCAATGGCTTAAACTCACCCATCAAAAGGCACAGAGTTGGGGGATGGATCAGAAAACATAATCCAACCATATGCTGCTTGCAAGAATCCCATCTGTCACAACAAGATAAACACAGACTTAAAGTGAAAGGATGGAAAACTATCATACAGGCTAACCGACCACAAAAAAGGGCAGGAACAGCCGTTCTCATCTCAGAAACAATAGATTTTAAATTAAATAAAGTAATAAAAGATAGGCAAGGACATTACATAATGATTAGAGGATCAATCAGCCAAGAAGACTTACCAATCATTAACATATATGCACCCAATGAGGGACCATCTAAATATGTCAAGCACTTACTGAAAGAATTTCAAAAATACATCAATAGTAATACAATAATAGTGGGAGACTTCAATACCCCACTCTCACACTTAGACAGATCGACAAAGCAGAGAACCAACAAAGATACAAGAGAACTGAGTGAAGAGATTGACAGACTAAACCTCTTGGAAATTTTCAGAGTCCTTCACCCCAAAAGACTGGAATACACCTTCTTTTCAAATCCACATAACACATACTCAAGGATAGACCACATGTTAGGCCACAAAGACAACATCAATAAATTCAAGAACATTGAAATCATCCCAAGTATCTTCTCAGACCACAGTGGAGTAAAACTAACATTTGACAACAAACAGAAAATTATTAAAAGTTACACAACTTGGAAACTAAACAACATGTTGCTTAAGAACCACTGGATCAGAGATTCACTCAAGCAGGAAATTCAAATGTTCCTGGAAACAAATGAAAATGAAGACACAACCTATCAGAATATTTGGGACACAGCTAAAGCAGTACTGAGAGGGAAACTTATAGCCATAGAATCACATATTAAACACCAAGAAGAAGCTCAAATGAACGACCTTACTGCACACCTCAAGGACTTAGAGGAAGAGGAACAAAGGAACCCTAAAGCATCGAGAAGGACAGAAATCACTAAAGTTAGAGCAGAAATAAATAACATCGAAAATAAAAGAACCATAAAAAGATCAATGAAGCCAAATGTTGGTTCTTTGAAAGATTAAACAAAATTGACAAACCTCTAGCCAGACTCACCAAACAAAAAACAGAGAGGACTCTAATAGAATTGCAAACGATGGAGGAGATATCACAACTGACACCACAGAAATCCAGAGAATTCTGCGAATCTTCTATAAAGAACTATATGCCACCAAGCTAGAGAATCTGGAAGAAATGGAACAATTCCTAGAAGCATATGCCCTTCCAAAACTGAACCAAGAAGAACTACAAAATCTAAATGCACCAATCACAGACAAAGAAATTGACACCATTATTAAGAACCTCACCAATAACAAAAATCCTGGACCAGATGGCTTCACAAATGAATTCTACAAAACTTTCAGGAAACAGTTAGTACCCATATTTCTTAAGCTTTTCCTTAAGACTGAAGAAACTTGAATACTCCCTTAAACCTTCTATGAATCCAACATCATCCTGATACCAAAATCTAATAGGGACAGAACAAAAAAGAAAAACTATAGACCAATATCTCTGATGAACATAGATTCCAAAATATTAAACAAGATATTGGCCAACCGGATACAGCAACATATCAAACAGATAGTTCATCATAACCATGTGGGATTCATCCCAGGAATGCAAGGCTGGTTCAACATCTGTAAGTTAATCGATGCCATTCACCACATCAATAAAAGCAAAACCAAAAACCACATGATTATCTCAATAGATGCTAAGAAAGCCTTTGACAAATCCAAAACCCACTCATGCTCAAAACTCTAAAAAAATGGGAATAGATGGGAAATTCCTCAAGATAGTGGAGTCTATATATAGGAAACATACAGCCAACATCACACTCAATGGACAGAAGCTGAAAGCATTCCCCCTCAGATCGGGGACTAGACAGGGCTGTCCACTGTCACCGTTACTCTTCAACATAGTATTGGAAGTTCTTGCCATAACAATCAGGCAAGAGAAAGAAATCAAAGGACTACAGATTGGAAGGGAAGGAGTTAAGCTCTCACTATTTGCAGATGATATGATAGTATACATAGAAAACCTAAAGAATCCAGCAGAAAACTACTGGAAGTTATTAGGCAATATAGCAAAGTATCAGGCTACAAAATCAATGTCCAAAATCAGTGGAATTTCTTTATGCAAGCACTAAATCTGAAGAAGAAGAAGATATCCAGAAATCACTCCCCTTTACTGTCTCAGCAAAATCAATCAAATACCTAGGAATAAAGTTGACCAAAGAAAGTGAAAGACTTGTATACTGAAAACTATGAGTCGCTACTCAAGGAAATAGAAACTGATACCAGGAAATGGAAAGATATTCCATGCTCGTGGATTGGAAGAATAAATGTCATCAAAATGAATATTCTCCACAGAGCCATATACAAATTTAATGCAATACCCATCAAAGTTCCACCAAGCTTCTTTAAGAGAATAGGACAAACACTACAATCATTTATCTGGAACATGAAAACACCTAGAATTGCCAAAACCAACTTAAGGAAAAGAAACAGAAATGGAGGCATCAAACTCTCAGACCTTAAACTATATTATAAAACCATCATCATCAAAACAGCATGGTAGTGGAACAAAAATAGGCACATAGACCAGTGGAACAGAATTGAAAGCCCAGAAATAAATCCCCACACCTATGGACATCTAATCTTTGATAAGGGGGCCCAAAGGATTAAATGGGAAAAAAGGAGGCTCTCTTCAATAAATGGTGCTGAGAGAACTGGGTTGTAACATGCAGAAGAATGAAATTGAGCCACTTTATCTCTCCAGAAACACAAATCAACTCCAAATGGATCAAAGACCGAGATGTTAGACCAGAAACAGACTAACACTTAGAGGAAAACATTGGTAAAACACTTTCCCACATACACCTCAATGACATCTTTGATGAATCAGACCCAATTGCAAGGAAGACTAAAGCAGAAACAAACCAATGGGACTACATCAAATTGAAAAGCTTCTGCACATCCAAAGAAACTATTAAACAAACAAAGAGACCCCTCACAGAATGGGAGAAGATCTTCACATGCCATACATCAGACAAGAAACTAGTCACCAAAATGTATAAAGAGCTCAGCAAACTTAGCACCAAAAAAAGCAAATGACCCCATCCAAAAATGGGCAGAGGACATGAACAAAGCATTCACTACAGAGGAGATACAAAGGCTAACAAACATATGAAAAATTGCTCTAGGTCACTGATTGTCAGAGAAATGCAAATTAAGACAACACTAAGATACCACCTCACTCCTGTAAGAATGGCATACATCAAAAAAAAACAGCAGCAACAAATGTTGGAGAGGTTGTGGGGACAGAGGAACCCTTTTACATTGCTGGTGGGAATGTAAATTGGTACAGCCTCTGTGGAGAGCAGTCTGAAAAACTCTCAGAAGGCTAGACATGGACCTTCCATATGATCCAGTAATTCCTCTCCTGGGCTTATACCCCAAGGACTCCATGACACCCAACCAAAAAGAGGTGTGTACTCCTATGTTCATAGCAGCACAATTCATAATAGCTAAAACCTGGAAGCAACCCAGGTGCCCAATAACAAATGAGTGGCTGAGAAAGCAGTGGTATAAATACACAATGGAATACTATGCAGCTATCAAGAACAATGAACCCACCCTCTCTGACCCATCTTGGACAGAGCTAGAAGGAATTATGTAAAGTGAGCTAAGTCAGAAAGATAAAGATGAGTATGGGATGATCCCACTCATCAACAGATGTTGAGTAAGAAGATCTGAAAGGGAAACTAAAAGCAGGACCTGACCAAATTGTAAGTAGGGCACCAAAGTAAGAACCCTGTGGTGAGGGGCAGACATGCATCTTCTTGGGCCAGTGGGGGATGGGAGTGGGTGGGAGGGATGGGTCACAGTCTTTTGGTGGTCGGAATGGTGTTTATGTACACTCCTAGTAAAATGTAGTCGTATAAATCACTAGTTAATTAATACGAGAGGGGGAAAATCAATTGTATGTCTCGAAGTTTTTCTAAACACAAACTGAATCTTTTCAATATATAGGCTGTGTAATTGATATGCAGACTCTCTCAAAAGCATAGACCAAGTAGATCAGAAGCAACCAATAGCACAGCTATATACAAGATACCGGGTACTGTACAGTAAGCCCCAACAAAAGGACTTTTCAAAGTTAACCCAATTACCAAATAATGTGATGATAACATTTAACAATCGATTGTCTTTTTGAACCCTAAGACAGCAGGAACCTCACATCTCCACTATAGAGCCTTTACTTCCCCCAGTCCTGGAACCACTGGATAAGGTCCACTTTCCCGTATGCCTCTCCCAATCCATATCAAATAATATTGCATCTGCGATCACAATCTGACCAACACAACGATTGCCACCTCAACATGCTTCACTTCAGACTGTGTCCAGAGACTTCACGTGTGGAATGACAACTTCATTACTCGGGTGAGACCTTTCCTTTCATAGTATACTCTAATTTCATCTCAGGTGGTTCACTTTCTAACAAAGTCCCAAAACCTAGATATACACCAGTTTCTGTGAGAGAGAGCATATGTTCACACGTATCCGTGAACTACTGCACAATATATACCTGAAAGCAGAAGTACACTAGAGTTTGCAGTGAGTACCCCCCCTAACACTTCCTCTCCACTATTCTAAGCTTTGGGTGCATGATTGCTCAACAATTTATTTGGCTTCATATGTTAACTCTCTTTTCAGTCACTAGGTTCCAGATGTCATCAAGATGCCGGCCAGGCTTCCCTGGACTGAAGACCCCACCAATGTTTCCTGGAGCTCTGCTTCCCCAGAGACCCAATTAGATATTACTTTTTGTTACCTGTGAGATTATACATTACTAAGGGCAGTAAGAAGTGCTGGTGAAGGTGTGGTAAAAATAGAAAGAACCCTTCTATACTGCTTATAAAAATGCAAATTGGTCCAACCTCTGTGGAAAACAAAGTGAAGATATAAGAATGCTAGAAATGGACTTATCCTATGACCCAGCAATTTCTCTCCTGGAGATATACCCAAAGGACGCAAATATACCAACCCAAAGAAATCTATGTACATTTATGTCATAGAAAAACATGTTGTTGATCAAACTTAGAAGCAACCCAGATGATCTATAGACGAGTGGCAAAGAAAATAGTATTATATATTAAAATGGAATATTATTCAGCTGTCAAAAGTGATGAAGTAATTTTCTTTGCCTCATGTCAATGGAACTTGAAGGAATAATGTTATCTGTGATAAGCCAAAAATAAATGAACAATTATTAGATTATTTCACTCATAATGTGTAACTTAAGAAACAAGCACAGAGGGGGCTGGGTGGTAGCACACTGGTTGATTGCACATGTCACCTGCAGGGGGAAAGCTTTAAGTGGTGAAGCAGTGTTGCTAGTGTCTCTCTTTCTCTCTCCCTATCACCACATCCCTCTCATTTTATGGCTGTCTCTATGAACATATAAATAAAGATAATTATAAATAAAAAGGAAATGTTATTTTTAAAAAAGAAGAGAAGTGGGAGTCGAGTGGTAGCACAGAGGGTTAAGCCCACGTAGAGCACGCGGTGCAAAGTGCAAGGACCTAGTAAGGATTCCAGTTCTAGCCCCCCACACACACTCCCCACCTGCAGGGGATTCCCTTCACAGGCTGTGAAGCAGATCTCCAGGTGTCTATCTTTCTCCTCCCCCTCTCTGTCTTCCCCTCCTCTCTTCATTTCTCTCTGTCCTATCCAACAACAATGACATCAACAACAATAATAACTACAACAACAATGGAAACAAGGGCAACAAAAAGGAAATAAATAAATAAATATATATTTTTTATTTATTTTTATTTTTATTTTTTATTTAAGAAAGGATTAATTAACAAAACCATAGGGTAGGAGGGTTACAACTCACACACAATTCCCACCACCCAATCTCCATATCCCACTCCCTCCCCTGATAGCTTTCCCATACTCTATCCCTCTGGGAGCATGGACCTAGGGTCATTGTGGGTTGCAGAAGGTAGAAGGTCTGGCTTCTGTAATTACTTCCCCACTGAACATGGGTGTTGACTGGTCAGTCCATACTCCCAGTCTGCCTCTCTCTTTCCCTAGTAGGGTGTGTCTCTGGGGAAGCTGAGCTCCAGGACACATTGGTGGGATCTTCGATCCAGGGAAGCCTGGCCAGCATCCTGATGGCATCTGGAACCTGGTGACTGAAAAGAGAGTTAACATACGAAGCCAAACAAATTGTAGAGCAATCATGGACCCAAAGCTTGGAATAGTGGAGAGGAAATGTTAGGGAGGTTCTCACTGCAAGCTCTAGTGTACTTCTGCTTTCAGGTATGTATTTTGCAGTAGTTTATAGACACGTATGAAGATATGCTCTCTCTCACAGAAACTGGTGTATATCTAGGTTTTGGGACTTTCTTAGAAAGTGAACCACCTGAGATTAAATTAGAGTATACTATGAAAAGAAAGGTCTCACCTGAGTAATGAAGCTGAAGGGTTGTCATTCCACACGTGAAGTCTCTGGACACAGTCTGAAGTGAAACCTGTTGAGGTGGCAATTGTTGTGTTGGTTAGGTTGTGATCAGCAGATGCAATATTATTTGATATGGATTGGGAGAGGCATAAGGGAAAGTGGACCTTATCCAAGGGTTCCAGGACTGGGGGAAGTAGGGGCTCTATAGTGGAGATGTGAGGTTCCTGCTGTCTTAGGGTTCAAAAAGACAATCGATAGTTAATGTTATCATCACATTATTTGGTAATTGGGTTAACTTTGAAAAGTCCTTTTGTTATGGTTTGCTGTACAGTACCCAGTATCTTGTATATAGCTGTGCTATTGGATGCTTCTGATCTACTTGGTCTAGGCTTTTGAGAGTGTTCACCTATCAAATACACAGCCTATATATTTAAAAGATTCAGTTTGTGTTTTGAAAAATTTGAGACATACAATTGATTTTCCCCCTCTCATATTGATTAACTAGTGATTTATATGTCTACATTTTGCTAGGAGTGTACATAAACACCATTCCCACCACCAAAAGACTGTGACTCATCCCTCCCACCCACTCCCACACCCCACAGAAGCTGCATGTCTACCCCTATCTTTCTCCTCCCCCTCTCTGTCTTCCCCTCCTCTCTCCATTTCTCTCTGTCCTATCCAACAACAATGACATCAACAACAATAATAACTACAACAACAGTGGAAACAAGGGAAACAAAAAGGAAATAAATAAATATTTTTAAAATAATCTTTTAGGAAAATAAAAGCACAGAAAGGGAAAACACAAAGTGAAACTTGGACTCGATGTGGTGTATTCCAACAGAGCAATTTACTCTGGGGAGGGGGAGGTAGGAGTGTATTGGATGGACTTTGGAGTGCTGGTACTTGATTGCATAAATGGACCTTAGTTGGTGGTGAAACTATTTTGCAGACACCTATCACTGGGAGATGATTCAACACATGTGTCAACAACTGTAATCCATTAAACACCCACTTAAAAAAATGACATACCCGCTGAAATAAAATTTATTCACTGATTATAGAGAAAGAAAAAAAATCACTCTCACTTATATTATGCCAGAAATCTTAATTGTTAAGTATTCTTGATTGATTGATCCTCTGATCATTGTGTAATGACCTTGCCTATTTTTTATTACTTTATTTAATTTAAAGTCTATTGTGTCATAGATGAGAATGGCTGTTCCTGCCCTTTTTTGTGGTCCATTAGCTTGTGTGATAGTGTTCCATCCTTTTGCTTTAAGTCTATGTTTGTCTTGTTGGATCAGGTGGGAATCTGGCAAGCAGCACATGATTGGGTTGTGTTTTCTGATCCATCATCCCACTCTGTGCTTTTTAATGGATGAGTTTAAGCCATTGACATTTATTGATATCATGTAAATGTTTACAATATTTGTTTTTAAAATTTTATTTATTCAAGGAAAGAAGGAGAGAGACAGATAAGAGCACTACACAGCACTGTCTTATGGTAGTGTTGGTTATTGAATCTGGAATATCATGGATTCAGGAATGAAAATATTTTTCATAATCATGATGCTATCTTCCCTACTAAAGAATGATAATATTTTCCCCTCCTACCCTATGGTTTTGTTAATTAATCCTTTCTTAAATAAAAAAAAAAGAATGACAATATTTGATGCCTATGACTAATGTGGTATACTAAGCAAGGTTCCTCTTTCTTTTTTCATGGATAGCAAATTTAAGGTTATAAATTATGAAGGCCCATGTGCTAAATATAGGAGAAAGGCTAGACTCAAGTTTCAATTTTTTCTTTTCCTTTTTGTTCTATCTAGAGGATTAACAGAAAAATGGTTTCTCTACTCAGAATTAACCTTTGTCAGTATTATACCATATCCTCAACATATACTAGATGTCTGAAAATGTTGAGACTATGACTTTAAATGTAAAGTGAAATCTTGAATGTTGAGTCAGATATTTTTCAATATAGGTTGTGCTTTCTCAATATTATATTTTTTATAATTAGTTTTGGGGCTACATGGGCAGAAACAACTACCAAGTTTATCTTATTTGTAAATAGAGGAATAGAAGACTCATAAAGATTGAAAACTGACTTTCCTCTTCTCTCTCTCTCTCTCTCTCCCCCTCTACAAGATATAAAGCCAATATAGTATACTTCCATAGAAAAGGGCCTTCAGGTCAAAATAAAAAGTACATCTATTGCAGTGCCTGCAATTCATCTCTCATTTGATTCACATAACACTAGTGTAATTCAGAGATCTGTTGTTTTTCTTTACATTATCTGTCTCTCTGTATCTCTGTTTATATCTGAAAATGTTGTCTTACTGCAGTAAAAAAACCCATCAGGTGTGAACAGAGTACTATGAGAAAACATAGGTCTGTAATGTGAAATCCAAGGCTATTGACTACTTCCTTATCTACATTACTCCCCACTCATTCTTCATTATTTAACATTTACTCTTTGGATTTTAAGTACATTGAGTCTTCATTGTATCCTTAACAAAGAATGTTAATAGACACCCCTTCATTTTTTTTTTTGTTTATTTTGTCATATATTTCTCACTAAATTCCTTTTTTCTTTTTTAGTTTGTTTATAAAACAGAAAATATTGACAAAACCCTAGGATAAGAGGTGTAAATTCTACACATTTTGTTACACTAGGGTTCCATATTCCATCCCCTTCACTGGAAGATTTTCTATTCTTTATCTCTCTAGGAGTATGCACCCAGAATCATTATGAGGTACAGATGGTGAAAGGTCTGACTTCTGTAATTGCTTCTCAATTGAACATGGGAATTGGCACATAGAGCCATACTGCCAGCCTGTTTCTATCTTTCCCTACTGGGGCAAGACTCCGGAGAGATGGGGTTCCAGGATACATTGGTGAGGTCCTCTGTAGGGATGCAGAGGTTACACAGGCTCGTGCACTGAATATAGGCCCCAGATCAAATCAGTGGGGTTTACAGTAAAAGATATTTATATACTTTTTCCCAGATTTGTGAGATACTCTCTTCCCTAACCCATCTTTCTAGTCCTATTTCCAGCCCTGACACTATATCCCCCAGACAATACTTTTGGCCCACCTCCATGTTAGCTATCAGACTCAGGCAAAAATTGGTAGAGTCATTGGCCCCTTGGAATATACCTAAAATATATCTATTAACTTTTTTTTCAAAATGGAGACCTCAAATCTCACCAGCCATATATTTGTCTTTATGTTCCAGGTTATTAAACAATTTGTTCTTTTTTTTGTATCTTAATGTTTTCCAGACACCTGAATTCTCTAGGCAGAGGACCTCATCAATGTATCCTGGAATTCCTCACTAATTTCTTTCCTTAAATATGTCTTTGAATGCATATTCCTTGACCCCTACTGCAGGAAGACTTCCTTGACCACATAAGGCTAGGTTGGGTACTACTCAGTATTTACATATCAAAGTTCTAATCTTTTTCCTATCTTTGATCATATTTTCCTAAAATCATATGTTAAACTTCTGATTCCATAAAAAAAGCTAAGTTTTTAAAAGACCTAAGTTTTAATCACTCTATGTCCCTGGTTTTTACTACTGTCCAGGTCTGGCACAGAGTGATTGGCTCCCTAATTGTATGTTGCACTAAAATGAGTTGGCTAATTAGAAGTCTTTGGTAGCCTATCTATCCTTCTAAGTCTCTGAAATTAATTCAAGTCTCCAGTGCACAGAGCCAAGGACTGAAGTCAACTTAGAACCTCAAGTCATGCCTGAGAGATTTCTGAAATCAGTATAAAAGTCAAGTGCTTTTGATTAAGGTAAAGCTAGCTGTTGAATTTCAACATCTGGCAGGAAGCCAGACATAGCTAAAAGCTAGGAGCTAAAGAAACATCCTCTCTTCCTGACCTTTGCCCCCCTGACACAAGTGTAGAACTGACCTGATTTAACCTGGTTTACTGTCTATTCAGAAGGCAAGTTAAAGAAGCAAGACCAGTTAAATTGTTGACTGGTAGTCCCAGTACTTTCTTGGGCTGAGATGAGAACTCCAAGCCAAACACAACTTGATTTACATTTTTGTAGCTTCCTGTAATGGGGTGCTTCTGGAAATATGGGTATTCTGAAAAGTTCACATTTATGTCTTGTTTATTGAAAAGTGTATACCTTTTCAAACTTCCTTTTGGGGAGAGGGTGGGACCCTCTTAGGAGCTTCTAGGAAAATTAATCAGATCCCACAGTTCCCACTTTTATCTAGGTATTTCACAGCCCCAGAATAACAGGATAGAAATATTCTAACAAATATCAGTTATCTATTCTGGAAATCAAGCATATGTGCATAAGTACTTTGTATTTTTCAGACTTAGTACAACTCATTTCTATGTGTAGACTGTTCTTTAAATGTGATCCTACAGACAAGACATTTCTAAGTATCTTAATGGTATAAAATGCTTCCCTGATGAGTGTCATATATATGGCATGATTTGTATGTGTAAGATGGTGGGAAGAGGAATTTGGGGCCTGAAAGGTGAAACAGTTCAAATTTGTCTTTTAAAGTAACCCAGGCAATATGTACGGAGTTGGCAAAATCCCACCAGATATGATAGCTTCTTTCTCTGTTTTTTTGCTGTCTTACTACAAGTACAGCAACTCACCACAAATCTGTCAAAGATCACATTGTTTTATAGTAGCAGTTATGAAAGGAGGCCCAAGCCCTACAATCCTCCCTTCTATTTAATTCCAATGTTTTCTCTACCCACCAAGGATTTCATCTTCAAAGAACTCTTTATAAATATTAACCAGTGAAGGCTCTGACCCAATTGTGTGGGATGAGAGCAGCAGTAATGCACTGGTTCAGTGAATAAATGTGAAATGGCAAGAAGCCAAGATGGGTTGCTACTTCTGGTCAAAAGAGATCCTGGACTTTGTCAGGGGAATTTAATGAGAATTACAGAAATAGTGACTATGCCTAAAATATTGGGAGAACTTATATAGTCAGTTCTTCTGTCTGTAAGTAGACATTTAAATTATTTTTTGAGTGATTCATTTGGGGGGGTTATGGTTTATAGTACACAAAGTTGTTGGTACATATATAAAATTCCTAGTTTTCTGAAAAACTCTCTCACTCCCAGCCTAGGTCTTCCACCATCATGCACAAGAACCTGAAAGTCCCCACCCACACCCTCAGTGTCTTTATTTTGACGCAATACACCAAACCTAGACCAGGTTCTACTTTGTGTTTCCCATTTCTTTTCCTAATTCTCAACTTCTGCCCATGAATGAGATCATCCCATATTCATATTTCTCTTTCTGGCTTTTCTCACTTCATACAATTCCTTCAAGTTCCATCCAAATTGAGATGAATTCATTACTCCTAACAGCTGAGTAGTATTCCATTGTGTATATATTCTACAGCATTCTCCGACACTCATTTGTTGTTGGATATGTAGGTTGCTTCCAGGTTTTGACTATTATAAATTTTTCTCCCATGAACATAGGTATACAAAGATCTTTTTGGATGGATATGTTTGGTTCCTTAAAATATATCCCCACAAGAGGAATTGCAGGGTTATTGGGTAGGTGCATAACTAACTAACCTTCTGAAAGTTTTAACTGCTCTCCACAGGAGTTGGACCAGTTTAAATTCCCATCAACAGTGCAGGAGGTTTCATTTTCCCCCACAACCTCTTCAACATTGGTTGTTGCTATTGTTTCTGATGCATGACATTCTCACAGGAGTAAAGTAGATTCTTGTTGTTGTCTTTATTTGCATTTCTCTGACAATCAATGTCTGTGTCTCTGATAATCAATGACTGTTAGCATTTTGGATGTCATATTTGGTTAATATTCGGTTAATATCTTCTCCTCATTTTTGGATGGAGTCATCTGTTTTTTTTCTGAGCCTAGTGAATTCTTTAAGTATTTTTATTATTAAATTTTTATCTGATGTATGGCATCTGATGTATCAAATTCTGTAAGAGGACTCTTTGTTTGGGTGGCAGTTTCTTTTGCTGTCCAGAACTTTTAAATTTGAAGTAGTTTTAGTCTTCCTTGCAATTGGATATGCATTATTGATGATGCCTATAAAAATTAGATGTAAAAGAGTTCTGACAATATTTTCCTCTTGGTATTTGATAGTTTCTGGTCTAACATCCAACTTGTTGATCCACTAAAGTTTATTATTGTGTAACAGAATGTAATGGTTCAGTATCATTCTGCAAGTTTCAATTCATTTTTCCCAATGCCATTGGTTGTAGAAACTCTCCTTTATCCATTTAATAGTTTGGGCCTCCTTGTCAAAAATTAGATATCCATGGAGGTGGGGTCTGATTTCTGGGCTCTCACATCTATTACACTGGTCAGTATGTCTATTTTTGTTTCAGTAACAGAAAGTTTTTGTTTAAGTGGCCCTTTAATACAATTTGAGATATGGGGTTGTGATGCCTCCAAGTCTGTTCTTTTTTAGCAAGACTTTTTTTGACAATTGTAGATATTTCCTGGTTCTGGATAAACATTGGTAGCTATTATCTAGTCTCCAAAAAATTGGGTGGGATCTTTATGGGAATGTACTAAATTTGTACATGGTGATTAATAGAATATTCATTTTGATGATGTTAATTCTTTGAATACATGAACATGGATTATCTTTCCACTTATTTGTGTCTTTTTCTACTTTATTGAATAGTGACTCATATTTTGATTATACAAGTATTTCATTTCTTCTGTTAGATTCATTCCAAGATTTTTTTTACTGATATTGCAAATGAGACTTACTTCTGTATATATTCTTGTTCTGACTTGTGTTTGTATGAAAGAATGCCACCAATTTTTGTATGTTCATTTTGTAGGCTGACACCTTATTATATTGCCCAATAATTTCTTTATTAAAGGTTTTTGTTTACTTAATGATAAAGATAGGAGGATGGAGAGAAAGAACCAAGCATCACTCTGGTACATGTGCTGCCAGGGATTAAATTCAGGAGATCATGCTTGTAATTCCAGTGCTTTATCCACCACACCATCTCCCAAACAACTATTGCTTGATAATTTCCAGGAGCCTTCTGCTTGATTCTTGCCATAGCAATCAGGCAAGATGAAATAATTTAAGGACGCAGATTAGAAGAAAAGAATTCAAACTGTGACTATATGCAGATGATATGACAGTATACATAGAAAATCATAGATGATTCTTATGACAACTATCCTCTAAGGAATTTTTGGACTCTCCATACAGACTTCCAAAGGGCTAAAACAGTTTTCATTCCTACCAGAAGTCTAATAGAATTATTTCTTCATATCCTCACTAGCATCTGTTTCCTATTTTGTTGATTTAAGCCATTCTCACAACTGTGAACTGGAATCTAAGTATAGTTTTAATGTACATTTCTCTAATGATAAGTGAAGTCAAGTATTTCTTCACTTGCATTTTGATAATTTGTAACCCTTCTTTACAAAACCATCTTGTCAGTTATTTTGTTGTTTTTAATTGGGTCATTTTTCTTTTGTTGATCTGTACCAGTTATTTATAGATATTTGATATTAATTACTTGCCAAGTGTGTGATACCTTCTCCCACTAAATGTGTTGATTGGTTATCCTTGTGTAGTTTGCTTTCAATGTGTAGACATTTTTTTAATTTGATGGTATTCCATTTATTTAATCTTGTTTTCATTTCACATGTCCATAGAGTTGTATCTCCAAATGTATCATTAAATTAAGTTCCAGTAATGTTTTGTTGGTGTTTACTTCTAAGTATTTTGTATTTTGTGGTATTTTGATCTGGTTTTACTGTATGGTATTAGGTGGTAGTCTAGATTCACATTCCTACATAAGGCTGTCCAGTTTTCCAGCACCATTTGTTGAAGAGACTTCCTTTTCTCCATTGAATCATTTAGGACCCTTTTATCATATATTAGGTGGATTATATATGTAGGGCATCATTTCTGAATTTTCTATTCTATTCCAAAGGCTAAGTCTTCATTTTTATTCCACTATCACACTATTTTTCTTTTTTATTAGTGATTTAATAATAATGGGATAATAGGGGTACAATTCCAACCTCCAGAGTTCCATATTTCCTCTCCCCATGAGAAGTTTCCCTGTTCTTTATCCCTCTGGGAGTATGGATCAAAAATCTTTATGGGGAGCAGAAAGTGGAATGTTTGGCTTCTGTAATTACTTCTCTGCTGAACATGGGTGTTGATAGGTTTATACATACCACTAGCCTGTTTCTATTGTGGGGTAAGGGGTCTATAGAGGTGGGATTCCAGACTACACAGCCATCTGCCTAGGGAAGTCAGTTTGGTGTTGTGGTAGCATCCAAAACTTGGTGGCCAAAAAGCATTAAGATGTAAGGCAGAACAATTTTAATAATCAGGAACTTAAAGGTAAAAGTATAGCAGATGAAATTTGAAGTCTTCATGTTGGAAGAAGCTAGTAAGTATATTTTAGTTATATCCAAGGGGCCCATGCACATGTATCGAAAATTGAGGGAAAATATACTTTAAAATAAAAGTGCACAATAGTCTACAGAGACTGAATAATTGCAGCAAGCATAGATACCATGTATCTAGACCTCTAATAGATCTCTCTCTCTCTCTCTCTCTCTCATCACTGGTCATCTCCATTAGGAACAACATCATAAACTCTCTTGTAGGCCTCAACAGGACATTACATTCAATGTAGAACACCAATGGTAGAAATTGCACCACTCTCTGAAGGGATTTTGTATCAGTACACTCTGCCATTTGAGGAAGACTGGTTCTGAATTGAATGCAGCCTGGAATGTTCTTAGCTGTGACCATGGAATATGAGCTCAGAATGACAGGTTACACAGGCTCCTGTGCTAAATATGAATATACATGAGTCCTAGGTCAGACTGATGGGGTTTACAGTTAACAGTATATATTTTTTTTCCCATTTGGGGGAGTTTCTTTCTACCCTGATCTAGCTTTCTATCACACTATTTTAATTAATACTTCTTTTGTGATATAATCTGAAGTTGGTGAGTGTGATACTTCTACTTTCCTTATTTTTTTCTTATAAGTGCTTTAACAATTCATGGTTTTTTTTAAGTTTCAAAAAGATTTTGGGTGTGTCGTTCAATTTTTTATGAAGACTGTCTTTGAGATATTGATAGGAATTGCATTAAACCAGTATATGACTTTTGGCTGCATGCCCATTTTAACAATATTTATTCCTTCAACAAGGAATGTTCTTTCATTTTTCTCTGTAATTCTCTACTTCTTTTTACGATGTCCTTTATTTTTCACCATGTGGGGAGTCAATAAACAAACAAAAGTAGAATTACTTTATTTTCACTCTTAGGCATCAACCCAAAGGGCATGCAAACACTAATTTGAAGTGAAATAGGTGCTTTTATGGTCATAGTTGAATTATTCATAGTAGCTAAAGAGAGAAAGTAGCCTAAATTAATATTGACAGATAACTGGTTAAAGATGTTACTATGCAATCAAAAGTATGATATTGTACTATTTGAGACAAAATGGATGCAACTAGAGTTTATTATGCTTATCAAAATAAGTAAAGAGATGAAAGACAATTCCAGATGATTTCCTTCAAATATGAAATGTAGAGAAATTGGGAGTCGGGTTGGGCAGTAGAGCAGCCAGTTAAGCTCAGGTGGCGCAAAGTGCAAGGACCAGCATAAAGATCTCGGTTCGAGCCCCTGGTACCCACCTTCAGGGGAGTAACTTCACAGGTGGTGAAGCAGGTCTGCAGATGTCTTTCTCTCCCCCCCCCCTCTTGCTCTCTGCTCTCCATTTCTGTCCATCCTGTCTAACAAGGATGACATCAATAACATCAATAATAACTACAACAATAATGGAAAACAACAAGTGCAGCAAAAGGGAAAATAAATAAATAAATATAAAAAAGGGATTTAGAGGAATGATGCACATGAACTTGTGATGAAGGAGGAGAAAGGAGAGGAGGAGGAAGAAGAAAACCAACTGATGAAACAAACCCAATCACAAGGAAGACTAAAGCAGACACAAACTGGTTGGACTACATCAAATGAAAAGCTTCTGCACAGCTAAAGAAACTATCACACAAACAAAGAGACCCCTCACAGAAAGGGAGAAGATCTTCACATGCCATTCACCAGACAAGAGACTAATAATCAAAATATACAAAGAGCTCAGCAAACTTGGCACCAAAAAATGCAAATGACCCCATCCAAAAATGGGGAGAGGATATGAACAAGACATTCACTTCAGAGGAGATACAAAAGGCATGTGAACATATGAAAAACTGCTCCAGGTAGCTGATTGTCAGAGAAATGCAAATAAAGACAACATTGAGATGGCACCTCAATCCTGTGATAATGGCATACATCAAAAAGGAGAGCAGCAACAAATGTTGGAGAGGCTGTGGGGACAGAGGAACCCTTCTGCACTGCTGGTGGGAATGTAAATTGGTCCAGCCTCTGTGGAGAGCAGTCTGGAGAACTCTCACAAGCCTAGACATAGACCTTCCATATTACCCAGTAATTCCCAACAACAAATGAGTGGCTGAGAAAGCTGTGGGATATATACACAATAGAATACTATGCAACTATTAAGAACAATGGGGTGGATGGGTGGGTGGGGAGAATACAGGTCCATGAAAGATGATGATTGACATAGTGGGGATTGTATTGTTAAATGGGAATCTGGGGAATGTTATGCATGTACAAACTATTGTATTTACTGTTGAATGTAAAACATTAATTCCCCAATAAAGAAATAAATTTAAAAAATTAAAAAAGAACAATGAATTCACCTTCGCTGACCCATCTTGGACAGAGCTAGAAGGAATTATGTTAAGTCAGCTAAACCAGAAAGATAAAGATGAGTATGGGATGATTCCCCTCATCAACAGAAGTTGAGAAAGAAGAACAGAAAGGGAAACTAAAAGCAGGATCTGATTAAATTGAGAGTAGGGCACCAAAGTAAAAACACTGTGGTGAGGGGAGGGTGGACATTCGGCTTGCAGGGGAGGCGGTGGGGGTGGGGGTGGGGGGATGAGATGGGACACAGTCTTTTGGTGGTGGGAATGGTGTTTATGTACACTCCTATTAAAGTGTAGTCATTAAACCACTATTTAATTTATATGAGAGGGTAAAATTGACTGTACGTCTAGAACTTTTTAAAACATAGACTGAGTCTTTTTAATACATATGCCGACTCTCTCAAAAGTCTAGACCAGGTAGAACAGAAGCAACCGGTGGCACAGTATATATACAAGGTGTTGAGTATTATACAGCAAACCCTAACAAAGGGACTTTTCAAAGTTAGCCCAATTACCAAATAATGTGATGATAACAATAACTATCCAGTGTCTTCTTGAACCCTAAGACAGCATGAACCTCACATTTCCACTATAGAGCCTATATTTCCCCCAGTCCTGGAACCTTAGGGTGGGGCCCACTTTCCTGCATGCTGCTCTCAATTCAAATCAAATAATATTGCATCCGTGGGTCACAACCTAATCAACTCAACGAGTGCCACCCCAACATGTTTCACTTCAGACTGTGACCAGAGCCTTCAGGTGTGGAATGACAAGCCTTCAGCTTCATCACTCGGGTGAGACCTTTCCTTTCATAGTAATCTCTAATTCCATTCCAGGTGGTCCACTCCCCAATAAAGTCCCCAAACCTAGATATAGATCAGGTCCCCTGAGATAGAGCATATGTTCACATGTGTCCATAAACCGGGGCAAAATATATACCTGAAAGCAGAAGTGCACAAGAGTCTGCAGTGAGTACCCCCCCCAACACTTCTTCTGCACTGTTCCAGCCTTTAGGTCCATGATTGTTCAACAATTTGTTTGGCTTTATATGTTAACTCTCTTTTCAGCCACCAGGTTCTGGGTGCCAGCTTGATGCCTACCAGTCTTCCCTAGGCAGATGACCCCAGAAATGTGTCCTGGAGCCCCACTTACCCCAGAGACCTACCCTACTAGGGAAAGAGAGAGGCAGGCAGACTGGGAGTATGGATCAACCAGTCAGCACCCATGTTCAGCACAGAAGAAATTACAGAAGCCATACCTTTCTCCTGCAAACCACAATGACCCTGGGTCCATACTCCCAAAGGGATAGAGAATGGGAAAGCTATCAGGGGAAGGGAGGGCATGTGGAGATCAGGTGGTGGGAACTGTGTGGAGTTTTACCCCTTCTATCCTAGGGTTTTGTTAATGTCTCCTTTCTTAAATTAAAAAAAAAATCTGTCTTCTATGATTTTTTGGGAGCTGTGGAGTTTATCTTTGGGTGGGTGGAGGCACAGAACTTCAGACGTGGTTGCAATGTGGAATTATACCCTACAGTCTTATTATCTTGCAAACCACTGTTAATCACAAATATAATGATTTAGATAAGAAAGAACCTTTGTAGCAATTAATTGATCATGATTTTGCCTTGGTTTAGAAAATTCTCATTTATTGCCTAGATCTACTAATGATTCATATCTCAGCTCAATGATTACTTTTTGAAGGTAACTCTTTTTGACTAATTGTTAATGTCAGGCCTCTCTCTTGCACACTTAAAATACTGATACCATTTTTTGTTTCTCTTACTATTATTTGCAATATTATATCACTAAGCATGAATATTTATTAGATCTATATAGTATATAGGAATACATAACTGGTTTAGCATGAGAAACAATATAATAAAGTGGAAAGATACAAAATCAATATACAAAAATCAATGGCACTCTTCTATGCAAACAGAAGATAAGAAGAAAAAATATAAAAATCAATTTCCTTTACCATAGCAGCAAAAACAATCAGACATTTGAGGATAAACTTAACAAAAGAAGTGAAGGACGTATACACTGAAAATGTGACTCACTCTTCAAGGAAATAGAAAGAGATAAAAAGAAATGGAAATACATCCCATGCTCATGTATTAAAAGAATGAACATTGTCAAAATGGCCATTTTACACAGGGCCATATGTCGATTTAATGCCATTTCCATCAAGGTAACAATGAACTTCTTCAAAGGAATATAACAAAAGCTACAAATATTTATCTATAACCAAATAGTCCCCAGGATTGACAAAAAATATTAAGAAAAGGAACAAGACTGAAGACATCACATTACTTGACGTCAAACTATACTATAGGGTCACTGTAATCAAAACTACCTGGTACTGGGCCAAAATAGACACACAGACCAGTGGAATAAAACTAAAGATCCAGAAATAAGTGCCCACATCTACAACCAACTAATATTTGACACATGTCTCAAACTCTTAAATAGTGAAAGGTGACTATCTTCAACAAAATGGTGTTGAAGACATTGGACTCTAACATGCAAGCAGATTAAATTTAACCATCATTTGTCACCATGCACAAAAGTTATCTCTAAGTGGATCAAGGACAAGGTCCTTAGGCCAGAAACTATGAAATAAGTAGAAGAAAAGATTGGCAGGACTCTTCATGACATATGCTCCAAAAAATATCAAGAATTCAAATCCAATTGTAAAAAATAATAATAGTAAAATAGATCAATGGTACTACATCAAACTGAAAAATTACTGTGCATCAAAGGATATAGCAACCCATACTTATTATTTTACTTTGTAATATAGAGGTAAATTGAGAGGAAAAGAGGAGGGAAGAAGAAAGAAGAAGCATTGCTTTACTTTTTGTGAACCTTCACCCTTGCAGACAGGGCCTGAAGTCACCAGAGTTCATGTGTAACATGAACGTGGAAACATGTGCACATAGCAAGGTATACCATATAAAGTGTGTATTCTTTCTACTGTAGTAGGAAAAGCAATATATTTAGGAATAAAGTTTAAAAAGGAAGTGAGAAACTTGTACAGTGAAAACTATGAATCACTCTTCAAGGAACTAGAGATAGAAATGGAAAGATATCCTGTGCTCTTGGAGCCTCTGGTGGGGCACCTGTGTTGGCTGGGTGTCTCTCCTGTGGCTAGATGTATGTTTAAAGAACTGGGGTTTATTGTCTCAAGCAGGCATCAGCTGACAGTCACCAGCTTTCAGCCACCTTCTGTTTACCTTTTAAGTCTACTTTAATGACAGGATAGACCACACAGCTCCTCCACCAGATATTTCATTGCCAATGTCCTGAGTCCCTGCCATCAGTTAAGATCCCTGAATCCCCTGAGGTCATGCATTAAATGTCTAGAGATCCACTTCTCTCACAGCCTGCTCTGTTTTCTGCTATCTAGCTGTCAATATGGCACTAGTTGCTGGCATTGATGGTGCCTCTTTTGTGCCTCGCTTCTTCCCATGTCCCTTCTTATTCCTCTGGCCAAGTGTGCAGCACCAACAGTAAGACTCAAGTATCTAACCTATAGTTTGATGATGTTTGCTAAGTTCATTTGCTTTCAATCTTTGTTTTTGGGGAGCAACTTTGTGTCCACTGTTATTTGAGGGCCATGCTTCCCAGCAGTGGTCCTGGTGATATTTTGAATATTTATTTATTTATGTATTTATTTATGAAAGAGACAGAGATATTGAAAAATAAATAGAGAAGAGTCATCTTGTCTTAAGGTAGTGCCCATGATTAAAATTAAGACCTTTGAATTCCCAGATATAGAATTAGGTACTCTAACAAGATAAACTATCTCCCTGCACCCCTACCCAATGTTTCATAGAAAATTCACATTTAAACTAATTCAAAATATTCTTAAATGTTAAACTGGAGGTTTAACACATTCTAACTCTTATCTCCAAAGTATAGGGCTCTACATAAAAGGAAAACTATAAACATATATCTTTGATGAACATTGACACAGATTCTCAACCAAATCTTGGCAAATTGAATAGAACAAGATATAAAGAGAATATTTCACCAAGACCAAGTTGAATTCATCAATGAAATACAAGAATGGTACAATATATATCAACCAATTAATATACCATATTGATAAAAAGAAAAACCTTGTGCTTATATCAATAGATTATGAAAAGGTATTTGACAACCTTCAACATCCACTTATGATAAAAATCAGTAAGAAATTATGAATATAAAGAAAAGTATTCAGTGTAATATATATATCACAAATCCAGACATGGCTTCATACTCAATGGGGAAAAACTGAATGTTTTCTTTAAAATAACAGAAGTAAACAAGGGTGTCTGTTGTAACTTAACTTAAAATGGGGTTCGTGGGGGCTGCTGTGGCATGTAAAAGGATTCACAGTGGGGACCTGGGAACTGGTTTAAACAATACAAGATTTATTAGGGTGAAACAGGTAAAAGGCAAAATAAACACTTATCATTAAGGGTTAAGAATACACTGGGGTGTGAGGGTGATCTGCCTGTGACATCTGTCACCCCATTGATCACCAGGGCTGATTCCACTGATCTGGCTGGCTAGGTGGGCGTCCCCTTCCTCCCTCACTGCTCCATGTGCATCTCTCCCAAAGCTGCATGCTCAGTAGAAGAGGACAGACTTCCTCAATAGAGACAGACAGGAGCCATCTTTGGTAGAGGATATACGAGTAGCTGTGCTCCCCTGCTAGAACCTCCAAACAAGCTCTCAAGAGTACACTAGGTCCATAAAGTCTGAGTATAGTTACCAAAAGTTTAGTTCCATCAGATAAACAATTATCAGCTCTGGTAAAGGTTTCTCATAGCTGTAGAGTGGTCTAAAAGTTTACCAGTTAGCAGAGTCACACATATTCAGTTCCCAGGAGAAGTAGCCATGGCGGATACCTGGTGCATCTCTGTCGAGATGCTTCTGACAAGGAGAAGAAACGGCAGCCAGAGACTGACTTCTAGCTGGCTGTACCTGTAAGTCTATTCAGTCCACCCACAATGCTTGTACACCAGCACAGACTGGATCCACCCATAATCCACTATGTGCCTGTGCAGATCACTGCATACTCTGTCACCAAGGCTGATGTCAGCACTGTGCTGGGACTTCCATCCATGGTCGCCGGTATACTACATCACCAGTCACCATAGATGTCCACTCTCACCATTACAGTTCATTGTAATTATAGTTCTGGAAGTCTTTGCCTGTGTAGTCCATCAAGAAATATATTAAATGAATTCATAATGGAAATGAATAATCATGATTTGCAGATAAAATAATATACCCAAAGAACCCGAAAGACTCCACCAAAATTTTATTGAAAACTATCAATATTTTTAGTAGAAGTATACAAAATCAAAATACTTAAGTCTGTGGCCTTTCTATACACACATTGTAAGCCATAGGAAACATTAATAAAGGAATTTATTTCTGTTTACAAGTGAATTGGAAAAGATAATATACCTCTGAATGATTCTAATGAAGAAGGTGAAAGACCTCTACAATGAAAAGTATATGGGAGTTGGGCGGTAGCTCAGCGGGTTATGTGCAGGTGGCACAAAGCACAAGGACCAGCGTAAGGATCCCAGTTCAAATCCCTGGCTCCCCACCTGCAGGGGAGTCACTTCACAAGTGGTGAAGCAGGTCTGTAGGTGTCTTTCTCTCCCCCTCTCTGTCTTTCCCCTCTCTCTCCATTTCCCTCTGTCCTATCCAACAACAACGACATTAATAACAGCAACAATAATAACTACAATAATAAAACTACAAGGGCAACAAAAGGGAATTAATAAATAAATATTAAAAAAAGAAAAGTATAGCACATTGTTAAAAGAAAGAAAGGGTAACACAAAAATGGAATAATATGCCTTATTCATTGATTTCCATTTAATATGGCCATTCTACCAAAATCAGTCTGTTGATTCAATGAAATTCTATCAAATATCCAATGACATTTTCATTTTTAAATTTGCAATATATTAATTTATTCACCTTTTATGACAAAATTGATTTTTAAAATTATTTCTACTTATTGAATAGAGACAGAAATTGAGAAAGACACCTGCAATGCTGCTTCACTGGTATCAAAGATTTTCCCCTTCTGGTGTGCATTGGGGGCTTGTACCAGTATTCTTGCACATTCTAAGATGTTGCACTCTATCAGGTGTGCCACCACCCAGTTCCTATTTATTCCCTTTTTTATTTATAAACTGGAAATATTGACAATACCATAGGATAATGGGTACATTTATACACAATTCCCACCACTAGAGAACTCCATGTCCCATCCCCTCCTTGAGAGCTATCCTATTATTTTTTTAAATTTTTTATTGTAGCATCCATTGTTATTCAACTTTTGATTTATTTATTTAAGAAAGGATAAATTAACAAAACCATAGAGTAGGAAGGGTACAACTCCACACAATTTCCACCACCCACCTCCATATCCCACCCCCTACCCTGATAGCTTTCCCACTCTCTATCCCTCTGGGAGCATGGAACCAGGGTCATTGTGGATTGTAGAAGGTGGAAGGTCTGGCTTCTGTAATTGCTTCCCCACTGAACATGGGCGTTGACTGGTCGGTCCATACTCCCAGTCTGCCCCTCTCTTTCCCTAGTAGGGTGGGTCCCTGGGGAAGCAGAGCTACAGGACACATTGCTGAGGTCTTCAGTCCAGGGAAGCCTGGCCGGTATATGATGACACCTGGAACTGGGTGAGTGAAAAGAGGGTTAACATACAAAGCAAAACAAATTGTTGAGCAATCATGGACCCAAAGCTTGGAATAGTGGAGAGGAAGTGTTAGGGGGGTACTCACTACAAACTCTAGTGTACTTCTGCTTTCAGGTATATATTTTGCAGTAGTTTATGGATACATGTGAACACATGCTCTCTCTCACAGAAATATATATCTAGGTTTTGGGACTTTGTTAGAAAGTGAACCACCTGAGATGGAATTAGAGTATACTATAAAAGGAAAGGTCTCACCGGAGTAATGAAGCTGAAGGGTTGTCATTCCACACGTGAAGTCTCTGGACACAGTATGAAGTGAAGCATGTTGAGGTGGCCATCGTTGTGTTGATTTGGTTGTGATCGGCAGATGCAAATTATTTGATATGGATTGGGAGAGGCATACGGGAAAGTGGGCCCTATCCAAGGGTTCCAGGACTGGGGCAAGTAGAGGCTCTATAGTGGAGATGTGAGGTTCCTGCTGTCTTAAGGTTCAAAAAGACAATGGATACTTAATGTTATCATCACATTATTTGGTAATTGGATTAGCTTTGAAAAGTCCTTTTGTTAGGTACTGTACTGTACAGTACCCAGTATCTTGTATATAGCTGTGCTATTGGATGCTTCTGATCTACTTGGTCTAGGCTTTTGAGAGAGTCCGCATATAAAATACACAGCCTATATATTAAAAAGATTCAGTCTGTGTTTTAAAAAACGTTGAGACATACAATTAACTTTCCCCCTCTCATATTAATTAACTAGTGATTTATATGACTACATTTTACTAGGAGTGTACATAAACACCATTCCGACCACCAAAAGACTGTGACCCATCCCTCCCACCCACTCCCACCCCCCACTGGCCCAGGAAGCTGCATGTCTACGCCTCACCACAGGGTTTTTACTTTGGTGCCCTACTTACAATTTGTTCAGGTCCTGCTTTTAGTATCCCTTTCAGATCCTCTTACTCAACTTCTGTTGATGAGTGGGATCATCCCACACTCATCTTGACCTTTCTGACTTAGCTCACTTAACATAATTCCTTCTAGCTCTGTCCAAGATGGGTCAGAGAAGGTGGGTTCATTGCTCTTGATAGCTGCATAGTATTCCATTGTGTATATATACCACTGCTTTCTCAGCCACTCATCTGTTGTTGGGCACCTGGGTTGCTTACAAGTTTTAGCTATTATGAATTGTGCTGCTATGAACATAGGAGTACACACCTCTTTTTGGTTGGGTGTTATGGAGTCCTTGGGGTATAACCCCAGGAGAGGAATTACTGGATCATATGGAAGGTCCATGTCTAGCCTTCTGAGAGTTTTTCAGACTGCTCTCCACAGAGGCTGGACCAATTTACATTCCCACCAGCAACGCAAGAGGTTGAAGTCCCCACAACCTCTTCAGCATTTGTTGCTGCTGTCCTTTTTGATGTATGCCATTCTTACAGGAGTGAGGTGGTATCTTAGTGTTGTCTTAATTTGCATTTCTCTGACAATCAGTGACCTAGAGCAATTTTTCATATGTTTGTTAGCCTTTTGGATCTCCTCTGATATGAATGTTTTGTTCATATCCTCTGCCCATTTTTGGATGGGGTCATTTGCTTTTTTTGGTGCTAAGTTTGCTGAGCTCTTTATTTATTTTGGTGATTAGCTTCTTGTCTGATGTATGGCATGTGAAGATCTTCTCCCATTCTGTGAGGGGTCTCTTTGTTTGTTTAATAGTTTCTTTGGATGTGCAGAAGCTTTTCAATTTGATGTAGTTCCATTGGTTTGTTTCTGCTTTAGTCTTCCTTGCAATTGGGTCTGATTCATCAAAGATGTCCTTGAGGTGTAGGTGGGAAACTGTTTTACCAATGTTTTCCTCTAAGTATTTAATTGTTTCTGGTCTGACATCCAGGTCTTTGATCCATTTGGAGCTGATTTTTTTTTCTGGTGAGATAAAGTGGTTCAATTTCATTCTTCTGCATCTTACAACCCAGTTTTCCCAGCATCATGTATTGAAGTGAGCCCCCTTCTTCCATTTAGTCCATTGAGCCCCCTTATCAAAGATTACTTGTCCATAGGTGTGGGGATTTCTTTCTGGGCTTTCCATTCTGTTCCACTGGTCTTTGCGCCTATTTTTGTTCCAGTACCATGCTGTTTTGATGATGATGGCTTTATAATATAGTTTAAGGCCTGGGAGTGTGATGCCTCCATTTCTGTTTCTTTTCCTCAAGATGGTTTTGGCAATTCTAGGTGTTTTCAGGTTCCAGATAAATGACTGTAGTGTTTGTTCTGTTCTCTTAAAGAAGCTTGGTGGAACTTTGATGGGCATTGCATTAAATTTGTATATGGCTCTGGGGAGAATATTCATTTTGATGATATTTATTCTTCCAATCCATGAGCATGGGGTATCTTTCCATTTCTTGGTATCAGTTTCTATTTCCTTGAGTAGCGACTCATAGTTTTCAGTATACAAGTCTTTCACTTCTTTGGTCAATTTTATTCCTAGGTATTTGATTGATTTTGCTGAGACAGTAAAGGGGAGTGATTTCTGGATGTCTTCTTCTTCTCCAGATTTAGTGTTTGCATAAAGGAATTCCACTGATTTTTGGACATTGATTTTGTAGCCTGATACCTTGCTATATTGCCTAATAAGTTCCAGTAGTTTTCTGCTGTATTTTTTAGGTTTTTTTATGTATAATATCATATCATCTGCAAATAGTGAGTGCTTGACTTCTTCCCTTCCAATCTGTATTCCTTTGATTTCTTTCTCTTGCCTGATTGTTATGGCAAAAACTTCCAATACTATGTTGAAGAGTAACGGTGACAGTGGACAGTCCTGTCTAGTCCCCGATCTGAGGGGGAATGCTTTCAGCTTCTGTCCATTGATTATGATGTTGGCTGTAGGCTTCCTATATATAGACTCCACTATCTTGAGGAATTTCCCATCTATTCCCATTTTTTGTAGAGTTTTGAGCATGAATGGGTGTTGGATTTTGTCAAAGGCTTTCTTTGCATCTATTGAGATAATCATGTGGTTTTTGGTTTTGCTTTTATTCATGTGGTGAATGACATTGATTGACTTATGGATATTGAACCAGCTTTGCATTCTTGAGATGAATCCCACTTGGTCGTGATGAACAATCTTTTTTGATATGCTGTTGTATCCGGTTGGCCAAGATGTTGTTTAATATTTTGGCATCTATGTTCATCAGAGATATTGGTCTGTAGTTTTCCTTTTTTGTTCTGTCCCTATCATCTTTTGGTATCAGGGTGATGTTGGCTTCTTAGAAGGTGCAAGTGAGTATTCCTCTTTATTCAATCCTATGGAAACGCTTAAGAAGTATGGGAACTAACTGTTTCCTGAAAGTTTTGTAGAATTCGTTTGTGAAGCCATCTGGTCCAGGATATCTTGCCATTCTCTTCTGGCTTTTAGAGTTTGAGTGGAGAAATCTACAGATAATCTTATGGGTTTTCCCTTGTTTGTGACTTTTTGTTTCTCTCTTGCAGCCTTTAGGATCCTTTCTTTATCCTTACTACTTCTCATTGTGACTACGATGTGTCTTGGTGTCCTCAGGTCTGGGTTGATTCTGTTTGCTACTCTCTGGGCCTCTTGAATCTTGATGTCCTTTCTGTTATTCAGGTCTGGGAAGTTTGCTTATATTATTTCCTCTAGAATGTTTGCTTCCCCTTCCTCTCTTTCTTTCTCTGGTAGGCCAGTTATATGAATTTTACTTCTTTTGAGATCATCCCATATGTCTCTGTTGTTGTTTTCAGTGTCTCTCAATCTCTTTTTGAGCTCTTTCACCTCTTTCTTAGTTTTCTCTAACTCATCCTCTGTCTGACTAATTCTGTTTTCTGCTTCTGTTAGTCTGCTTTCCCTTCCCTCAGCTTCCTTCTTCATTACAGCTATTTCAGCTTACAGTTCTCTAATTGCCTCAAAATAATCAATATTTTCCTTACGGGTCTCAACTCTTGTTTCCCTAACACTGCCATTCCTTTCCTCCAAAATTGTTTTCATTTCTGTGATTAATAAGTTTATTCTTGCTTGCATACTTTTCTTATCTATGGTTACTTCTGGCTGATTTGTAGTTTCTTCTGGGCTCTTGCCTTCATTCATTGGAATAGCAGTTTTATTTGTTTTGATCTACCAATTTTTTGATTTATGTGTTTCTTTTTTATGCTCTGTTGTTCCTCAGTTGTTGCGTCTTGAATACAAGCAACACTGTACTAAATGTCTTTATGACAATTGCACTCACCAACCTCAGGAATTACAGTAGCAACTGAAGCAAGTATTGAAGCAGTTTAATCGTTACCAGTTAGCCAAACAATTTCTCCAGTCCGTGAAAAAATAGTAACCAAATCACAGTGAAGAAGAAAGAGAAAAGAAACAAGGGATAGCAAGAATAGACAGTTATGCAAATCTACTATCCACTGTATATTTTAGGGGTAACAAGAGGGGAAAGGGAAGTAGAGCAGAGATACACACATAGAGAGTCCACTCTGAGTCAGATTTCTCCCCCAAAATAATTCATAAATTCAGAAAGGCAAAGAAGAAGGAAGGAAGAAGTGTATGACAAGATAAAAAAAACAAGAGAGAGAAAAGAGAAAAGATAAGAAAAAGAGCTGTAATTAAAGAGCAGTGAAAGGAAAGTTTTTAAATTATTTTATTTTTAATTTAATTGTATTTTTTTAATTTTCTAGGAGGAGGAGGAATGGGCGTGTCTGTAGAAGAGGTAGGAGTAACTAGACAATTTTCTTCCACAACAGATAATATGCCCACTACCCTAGCAATGAAAGATACCCTAAGAGTTAATTCTGATCAACCTAAAGGGGTGGAGATATATGCCTTTATATAATATTAATAATAAAATAGAGCAGGGTAAAAAAAAAACCCTGTCCCAGATTACCTCAAACCTCATGAGCAGTGGCAGCTGATTGTTAAGAAAGAAAAAACAAACAAACAACAACAAAAAACCTCAGGACTAGACAGGATAGCTGAAATAGACAGTTATGCAAATCTACTATACACTGTTATTCTAGGAGTAGCTAAAGGAGGAAGGGAATTTGAGCAGAGATACTCACAGTGAGAGTCCACTCTGAGTCAGAATTCTTCCCCAAACTAATTCCCAAACGTGTATCAGTGAATTCAGTGAAAGCACACTGTTTGGTGGTGTAGGAGATAGGGGCTGTGGCTTTGGAAGCTGTAGGATT